>NC_056744.1:852277838-852877838 GCF_019279795.1 Protopterus annectens | reverse complement strand
ATGGAGGAGTTAGCTATGGAAGTAAGGATGGAGAGCTGCGCAGAAACCTTATCCATGCAACCTGGAGCTACTGAACCCTAGAGGGTGTCTCCTAACTCTTTCAGGAGATCCTTCTGAAGACGAGTAAAATGAGTAAGGTAATTCAGTGATCTTAGTGCAAATGCCGCTGAAGAAAAAGTACGCTTCCCGTACCTATCCATTATTCTGGACTCCTTGTTAGGAGGATGGATATTAGAAGATGTCTCGAATAACTCCTTCTTGGTGGCCGCTGCTATCACCATAGCATCAACGGGAACTCCCTTACTAATAAAAGTCTTGTCCTCAGGTGCTGTCATGAACTTATTTGGCCTCCTCGGGATGGGCTCCACTGAATCTGGAGATGTCCAGGCTTTCCGCAATATGACCCCCAAGAGTTGGTCATAAGGCGGTGTCAACCAGGAGGTGGAAGGTCGGGAACCAAAGGCCTCAAGATACACTGATTCATCCTCAGTAGGGTTAGAGGTCTTTCAATCACCCCTCTGTCTAAGGATTTCTAGGATGTCAAAAAAGGAGACATCCTCAGAGGGAGATCTAGGGAACCCTTCTGATTCCTCTAAATCAGTGTCTGACATGACAGACTCTCCAGTGGGATAATCTGGGGAGGTCTCGGAAGAGGAGGCACCTCCAATGGCAGCTACTTGGGCCTCTGGCTCCTTACGCTCTGGGGGTGGCAGGGGGGAAGAGGTTGCTGCCTGCTGCTGGTGGACACAGGTTCCAATGGAATGGCTTTAGCAAAGGATAAAGCCTTCTCTATAGCTTCAAAAGCCTTCCCCCCTCGCTCTGAAGAAGACCTCTGCTCTGAGGGGATGGATGGTTGACTCCTAGCAAGGGGGAATGGCTCCAAAGCCGAAGTAGGAGCTCAGCTGAGTTGAGCCGAGGCTCCGATAGGGGGGGTCAGTTCTGACGAAAACCCAGGGTGACTGTCCCCCTTGGAGTTAACACAAGAGCGTCGGATTCCAGATCCCTCGGCTCCAGACTGAGCCATCGAGGATAGAGTAATTGGCTCCGAGGAAGCAGGTTGAATCCCTGGAGCTAACGGGTCCAAGACAGAAGAACCTGAAGTAATAGACTCTGAGAGTGAAGCAGTTGGAGGAGGAACAGTTGTCAGTAAGGGGGTCAGCTCCAAAACCTTTGGGTCTGGAGGGGACAATTGTCTTGCCAGAGCTGGATCCGAAAGCAACCTCTTCACCACCCGCTCAATGTCCTCATCAGATAGAGTCCTGGAGGATCTGGTGGAGAAGGAAGGAGATCTCCTTCTTTCCAAAATAGGAGATCTCAAGGTGGGAGACACAATCTCGATTTCAGGTAAAATTTTCGGTACCGAAGGTTGTCTTGGAGCCGAGGAGACTGACAGCACTGAAATGGATGAAGCTGAGTTGGAACCGGAACTTCTTGGTTCCGACACTTTAGTCTTTTGGTCAGCTCTGAAACCGGGGCCGAAGATTTTCTTTTAGAGGATTTTGGAGCTGCCTGATCAATTTCCAGTTATTCCTGGAAGGAACTGGTCATGAGACCCCTATCAATGAGTTTCCTCTTTCTTTCATTTAAAACTCTAGTGCTAAATGCATGACAAAATGTGCAGGATTCCTGCAAATGGGCTTCACCAAGGCAATACACACAACTGGTGTGGTTGTCTGTGAGAGACATTTTCTGCGCACACCTATCACACTTTCTAAACCCCAAAGAGAGATGATCCTTATGCGCCCTATCCTTATCTTTACACATTCTGACTATCAGGAATAGATAAGCAAGACAACAATACTAAATACTAACTACAATAAAAAGAGGAAAAAGAAGAAGATAACTTTTTTTTTTATAAACACTCACACACACAGGGAGGAAAGGCCCTCTAACTTAAATGGGCCGTACAGTCCTGTGGGGGAGAATAGAGGTCGGAAACTTTCAAAAAACAGTCACACAAGAGACAAAAAACTATATATATAAAAATGGATAGAAAAAGTAGGGAAAAGGACTAAATTTAGTAAATAAAGTTTTACTTAGCCAACGAGCTAGTAAGACACAACCTTGAAGCTTTCACGGCAAACAAGATCTGGGGAATTGCCGTGAGGCAATATGGGATAAGGGCTAGTCTCGAACCAGTAATAGCTCTCGAGCTTTAGTATCAGCCGAGTCAGAGCCAAATATTGGCTCCGAACCCATCCAGCAAGAATTACGGCGAGATAGGACTACATAACATCTGGGGTTCTGACATAATAGGAGTGCTACCAGAAGCAAGAGCCTTCTCCATTGCGTGGAAGGCAGGCCCGCTCAAAGAGGGATGGGAGCCCAGAACTGAGAAAGACAACTTCGGGACCAGGCTCACACCCTGATCCGACAGACCCGCCCCCATGAGTGGAGCCTCAAGCAAGATCTGCGCAGATGTAGCCATCAGCCTGAGGAGGGAACGAGAAGAAAGTCGCCACTGTCCCTCAGCCCGACGTGCCCATCCCCCAGTCTCCAGATCGAGGAAGGACTGGTTCGGCAGGAACCAAAGACCAAAGGGATGAACTCGGAGATGGAATGAGGTGCACCGTAGGTGCCGAGTTGTTGGGTTCCAAGAAGGATGTTGGAACAGAAGGCTTCGGAACCGAGATGGTCGAAGAGGAGTGTAAGATGGAGTCCGTGGATAAGGCAACCCAAGTCCAGCAGGTGGCCTGGCTACCAGCAGCTGGTCCACAAGACTCACCATGTCATGTTCCAAAAGGCTCCTGGTGGATCTAGTGGGTACTCCAGATGGGGAGTCAGGACGTTCGAGAAATGGGCTATACACCTGGCCTAGAAATGAGTCTACTGAGGGAGAGTATCAGGTACGTGATGCAAGGTCTGCCAGCACCGAAGTCTCTAGTTTCGAAACCGTAAGAGAAGGGGTCAGATCCAGTGTGGTCGGTATAATGCTTGGTGCCAAAGTGGCACTCAGAGCCGAAACGGTCAGTTCCAAAAAGGAAACTGAAGTCGAAGTCAAAGATGTGCCCTGAGCCAAAGTAGCTACAGGTGCCAAAGTCGAAATAGGAGTAGTAAGATCTATGACTGGTGCCAAAGGCAGGGTCTGTGCCAATACAGGCATCAGTATCGAAAGTTTTGAAATGGTCAGAGCCGAGGAAGGCGGAGCTGAAGAGGCAGATTTATGCTCCGATGATAACTTGGGGGCCTTAGATTTCCCAGGTTTGCTCTGATCACCCGATGGTGAAGAAGGAGCAGAATGGGATCTCTTTTTGTCCTTAGAAGGAGGGATTCTGACCTCCATCGCAGAAATGGCCCCTGAGAAGGGAGACTTGAGTAACCCCTTCAGAATAAGTTTATTTTTGTGCTCATCAAGAGTGCATTGGCTGAAACTTTGACAAATATTACATGGAGGCTGCACCGAAAGGTGGGCCACTCCCAAACAGTATAGAGTCATCATGCAAGTCACTGTTTGGTAACTTGCCCTTACAAGAAGTACAATGCTTAAAGCCAGAGGCACCCTTCTTATCTGACATTTTAATAGAAAGGACACCACAACTAACCGTATAATCCAACAATAATGAAGTCACTCAGTTCAAAAATCACACGAAATCACCAGAAAAATACCAATATTACAATACACTGTATATGAGCAGAAAGGAAAACAGCTAAATAGAGACAAAAGCTAACAAGTTAAGCAAGAGAAGGCAATACCAGCTATGGTTTTGAAGGAATACCACAAGGGTAAGGGAAAAAGGCCGTACCAACAGTGGTACTAAGATTACTAATGGTAACAATGGGTAGAGTGGAGAATATATGGTTACATCGAAGAAAAGACACTAGAAATACTAACGGTTTAGTAAAAAGTGAAGATATCCAAAAACATTTACACAAATATCAAAAAAGATTTTACTTAGCTGAGAGCTCGGCTGAAACGCGGTTTTATGGCTACTCGGCAAACGAGATCTGAGGTAACAGGGAGAAGGACATTCTGGGTACAGACTTAGCTCGAGAGTTTTTTGGGCTGGCGCAAACTTAGTAATAGGCTGACTTGGTTCCGAGGGCTCAGAACCGAACACATCAGTGATGAATGGAAAAAACATTAACAACATCAGATGAAGGGTTAGTCGGCAAGGACACCCTGTCTTTGTAGAAAATCAGTTAAGGAGATTAGGAAGACAGAGCCTGAAGTTCAGATACTCATCTAGCTGAAGCGATAACAACCAGAAAAATGGTTTTCCAAGACAAACATTTTAGATCTGCCCTAGCTGATGGTTCAAAGGGAGTTTCTGTCAGGATCTGAAGCACAAAAATGAAATCTCAAGGAGGAGTAGGATCCTTTAATGGAGGTCCAAGTAAAAAGCCCCCTTTAAGAAAGGCTTTATATAATTTATATGCATGGACAGAAAGGGAATCCAGATCCCTGCTAAGGACCCAGAATACAAATCTCTTCCATTTATTTTTGTAAATCCTTCTAGTAGAAGCTTTTTGAGCAGATAAAATATGACGGATCGGGGAGAACAGCCTGGGCTGTCTAGCAATCAATAGAAATGGTGAAGCCATGCAGTCAGTTTCAGGCCCGTTATGTCTGCATGAATCATCTCTGATGGAGGAGACAGGAGGTCTGGAGTTGGATCCAGTATCCAAAGTGGCTGTAGAAGGTGAGGTCAGAGGAAGGAAAACCAAATCTGATGAGGTCAGAAGGGGGCAATGAGGATAACTGTGCTCTTCAACCAGAATGCTTTCTGTAGAAATATGGGGATGAGAGGTAACAGTGACTAAGCATGAAGGAGACTGTAGGGCTAGTCGTGGACTACAGCATATCTCAGTGACTCCCCCTTTGGAAGGATCAGGACAAAGAACCTGCTGCACTTGTTGATGAGAAGAGACGCAAAGAGGTCAAAGTATGGCTGGCCCCATCAAGGGAAAATTCTCTCCGCTACTTTGACACTGAGAGACCACTCATGAGGCATCAGAATGGACCAGCGGAGATTGTCTGCAATTATGTTGATGTTCCCTGGAATGTCAGTTGTTATTAGAAAGTGACTGGAAGAGATGGCCCATTGCTACACTCTCATAACTTCTCAACAAAGCGGATAAGACTTGGTTCCTCCCTGTTTGTTAATGTACCAGACCACTGACATATTGTCCTTCTAAACAGCAATTGTCCTTGCCAGGAGAACGTCTTGAAAGGCCTGCAGTGTTAGGAGAACTGCTTTCATTTCTGGAACATTAATATGTGTCTTGGCCTCTTTGGGGGACCACATACCTTGGACTCTCCTTCCCAAGTAGTGCCCCCAACCCCAGTAAGGAGGCATCTATAATCACCATGGCTGTGAGCAGGGAGAAATCAAATGGATGACCTTAGGAGAGTTCATTCAAATGAATCCAGCAAAGAAGATACCTTTTGCATATGAGTGTGATCTTGACTGGAGAGGTTAAAGGATGTTGAAGAATGGACCATTGAGTTGACAGAGGCCACTGAAGTATTTGCATGTGAAACATGGCCAGAAAATGAGAGTGATAGCAGCTGCAATAGATCCCAAGGCTTGTAAAATCATTTGTGCTGGTACAGAAGAATTTTGCATTACTTTCCTAACCTGGGATCTATGTGTTTAAATTTGAGCAGAAGGAAGAGAGGCTATCTGATTTACTGTGTCCACACAAGTACCTATGAACCCCAGACTCTGCGTGGATGTGAATTGTGATTTGTTGTAATTGACTGGGATGCCTAGATGGATCCACAACTGGAGCACGTAGTTTCTATCTTGTAGGAGATGATACCAGGTTGGAGAAGATAGCAGTCAGTTGTCTAAATATGGAAACACTCCAAATCCAAGTAGTCTCAGGTGAGCTGCTACCACTGCTATGCATTTGATGAACACACTGGGGCTGTGGTTAGACCAAAGGGTAGTGTTTTGAACTGGTAAAGGCTGGCACCCAGCCAGAAAGGCAGACATCTTCTGGAGCACATGTAGTATGCATCCTGAAGATCTATCAAGCACATCCAATCATCCTTTCACAGCAGAGGCAAAATGGTTTGGACCATGACCATCCAGAACTTTGAATATTGCACAAACTGATTTAGTTTGCTGAGATCCAGAACTGGTATCATATCCCCTGCCTTTTTTAGCACCAAGAAGAATCTTGAATAGGTCCTGAATCCTCTCTGGTCTAGCGGGGATCTCCACGATGAATCTTTTTTGTATTAGCGTTTATATTTCTAATGCTGCTTCCCTCTGATTGTGTGGATTCTTTTCACATTTGTAGGGATTTTTTGAGAAAATGCTAAGATATAACCTCTGGGTATAATTCTCTGTACCCAGGAATCTTTTGTTATAGATGGTAAGAGTCAAACATCCCCCAACTGCCTCCAGATGATAACAGTCAGGCCTCCCTTCAGGAGCACTGGTAGTACTTGTCTGAGAAGGAATCCCAGAATTCCTGATTCTGTGGACCATCTCTGTTACAGGGACCATGTCTTCCATTTGAGTTTGCCCTCAACTTCTGATGGAACTATCTCCACGTGAGTCTTATAAAGGACCCCGGGATTTGTGAAACCAGCTTTTTCTACTTCCCTGTTGATTCCTTGAGAAAGGTCTCTGAGGGATTCAAAAGTGTACACATTCAGCAGACAGGGTCTTTCCCTCTTGCTCACATCTGGAGAGCATGTCTTTTATCTTGGGTCCAAATAAGGAGAATCCATCAAAGGGAGCATTGATGAATGAAGACTGAAAGCGCTCCAGAAAAATCACATAGTTGCATCCAGTCATGCCTCCTAATGGCTATGTCTGAACATGCCGCCCATGAGGTACCTTCCTTTGCATGGAGATCATCCTCATGGATGCATTAGAAATTGACTGGAGGGTGGACAATTGCAATGAGACTCTATTCTGGTCCTTGGCAGACATGGACCCAGAAAGAAATTTGGAAGGTTTTTGGTCAAATCATTTTGAAATCTTATAAAATGTGCCAGGTAATTCAACGACCACAGTGCAAAGGTTGCTGAAGCATACATGCGGTTACCAAATCTGTCTAAAGCCATGGACCCCCTATTAGAGGGATGAACAGAAGAGCTCTGTTCTGCATACTTTCTTTTTTCATGGCTGCTGCCATAACCATGGCATCAACCATGACCCTCTTGCTCCAGTGTGCCTGGTCCTTAGGAAGAGCTAAAATTTTGTGAAGTCATTTAGGGATTGGCTCAACAGTATCTGTCTCCTTCCATGCCTGGTGAAAAACAAGATATATGAGTTCATCAGCCTTGGGAGTCACCCAAGAAGTAGCAAGGTCAGACCCAAAAGCCTCCAGGAACAATGATTCCTCCTGGGAGGGGGTATTGGAAAACCAACCACCTTTTTGTTTTAAGAGCTCTACAATGTCTCCAAAGGAGACATCTTCAGGTGGAGAGACTCAGGGCTGGCAACTCAGGGAAGTTACGGGAGTGGAAGAACAGACCATCTTCAGATCTGATGAGGACACCCCAAGAGCTCTCGGATCCAAGTGCACCAAAACAGTGGGTCAGATCGGAGAAGAAGAGACCAAGGGAGAAGTGGACAAAAGTCAGCTGACAGATCCAATGGGAATTGGAGCCAGGAACATCCTGATCTGGATCTGAGCTGTAAGAAATTTTCTCATCATCCAATTCACATCAGCTTCTGATAAACTTCTCGAAGACCTAAGAGAAAATGTGGAGGACGGAGGTCTTGAATGCCTGCATGGGTATCCTTCCAAGACGGGTGAAGGTAGCTGAGAAGTGACTAGATCCAGTAGGAATGTAGGTGTTCAGATCCAGGGTGATTTAGATTTAGAAACATTTGGATCCAAAGTTATTGGAGCCAACTTTTTTGACATCATAGTCGGAGGCTTCAATGAAGGCACCAATGATGAAGTGCAGTCCGGTGATCTCTTGTGAGATTTTTAATCCTTAGAAGCCAAATCTAGCTTCGTCTTGTCCAGTATTTAAGAATGGGTTTGAGCCCCAGCTACTGAACCAGAAGAAGAAGTAGAAGGGAGAAGGTCCTTTAATACTAACTTGTTTGATCATTAAGGGCTCTAGAATTGAACCCCGAGCAAATAGTGTAATCTGAGTCCAAATGAGTGGGTCCCAAGCAATATACACATTCCATGTGGGTGTCTGAGTTAGGGATTTTATGCCCACAGGTAATGCACTTTTTAAACTCGGGAGGCTTGTCAGCCATACTGGAAGTCTACAAGGAGGAGAAAAAAAATATTAGGGCTATGTAAAAATATATTCGATATATATATATATATATATATATATATATATATATATATATATATATACAGATATTTATAAGTTTTTTTAGGGAAGAAGAAAAAAAACAGAAAAAGAAAAGAACTGCTAACAATGTTAATGTAAAGGATACTCTAATGAATAAGAAAGAGTTTTAAAATAATGATGTACCAACAATGGTACTACAGAGAAGTACCGATAAAATGGTAGCAATTCAAAAAGATGTTTTGTACCTACCATAATATTCCATGTGTGTTGTCCATCTCAACCTTTATTCTCACTGATGGTTCAGATCCGATATGTTGGATTTGTCTCGGCCTTTACAAAAGCTCGAGGACTTCAGCAAAGCTCGTGGGCCTCCTTCCCTACCCATAATGCAGTTCCCTGACTTCCTCAGCTCTTGTTTGCCCAACTATAAATCATAAGAAGAGTAACAACTGTCTTACATAAGAAAAGGATACACAATAGTAATGCTCATTAAGGGTCAAAGTTAGCATTTCTAAGGCTATGTAGATCCAAAATCCAGTGTCCACTTGGTCTCCCAGGAGATCGGGAGGGGGGTGTGGAGGTTGGGTTGTGAGAATAATAGTCGAGATGGACAACACACATGGAACATTATTGTAAGTACATAACTTCTTTATGTGTTGTTGTCAATCTTTCCTTTATTCTCAATGAGGGGGCCATGTCCCAAGCAACTTAATTTCTGGGTGGCTCATGGGAGAACTATTGAACCAAAGGAAGCTCTACTCCTGGAGGCCAAATCCGCTTTGTAATGAGTAGTAAAAGTATGCAGTTTTCCCCATGTGGCTGCAGCACAAATATCATCCCAGGGTAACCTTGCTAGATAGGCTGCAGATGTAGCTACCAATCTGGTAGAGTGTGCTTTAACAGGGAAGGGAAGAGAGTTGTTTTTAGAGGAGTAAATGTAGGATATACAAAGGGTGTGCTAGCCATCTAAATAAGGTAATCTTTGAGACTGGCTGACCTTTTCTGGTCTCGGAACAAGACACGAAAAGTTGGTCTGATTTCCTAAATTGTAAAGATCTGCGCAAGTAGAAATGTAATTGTCTATGTATGTCTAGAAGATGCAACACATACTTACCTTTATTTTGGTAATTTGGAAAGAACACTGGCAGCTCAATAGATTGATGTAGGTTACTTTCTGATGCAAACTTTGGAAGAAATGAGGGGTTAGTGCATAAAGAGACTCTGTCCTTATGGAAAAGCAGGTAAGGGGGCATGGAGGACAAGGCCTGCAGATCCGGGACTCTTCTGGCTGAGGTAATAGCCACTAAAATGAATGTCTCCCAAGACAGAAACTTTATATAACATGGTAGAAGGCTCAAAGGAGGAGCAAGCAATATTTGTTAAAAAAAGAAGTTATGCCTTGCCATTGTTGTTGATCTTCTTTCATTCATCACTGATGGGTTAATTTCTAAGCCCTCGGAACTGAGTCGGCCTATTACCAAACTCGCGCCAGCCAAAAACTCTCAAGCTAAGCTTCTACCCACAATGCCCTTCTCCCTGTTACCTCAGATCGAATTTACCCATGATAAACCAGAAAAGCAAAGGCCCATTCTGCACAAATGCCCTAAGTTACCACTTGGACCAAAAGTATCCCCCAAGAGTCTTTGGAGGAGGAAGGAGGGTGGAAAGTGATGAATGAAAGATCAACAACACAGATGGAACGTTATGGTAAGACATAACGTCTTTATCTGATGTTGTTAATCTTCTTTCCATTCATTACTGATGGGACACAATCCCAAGCTACCTTGAGACCTATGGGCGCCCTTATGGAAGAACGTTCCTGAGTACCATTGAGCCGAAGGCAGCTCTCCCTCTGGAGACCATATCCAATTTGTAATGATTGATGAAAGTGTGGGCTTTAGCCCAAGTGGCTGCTGCGCAAATGTCATCCATAGAAGCCCTGGAATGGAAAGCTACAGATGTTGCCATAGATGTACTGGAATGGGCTTTAATCTGTGGCATAGGTTCTTTTGTGGAAGAGTAAGACAAATGTATGCAGTCCCTTAGCCATTTTGACAAAGTAACCTTGGATACAGAATTTCCCATTCTAGGTCCAGAAAAAGAAATTAAAAATTGGTCAGACTTACGCATAATTTTTATCTTGTCTAAACAGAATCTCAGTTGTCTGTGTACATCCAAGGAATGTAGTCAGTACTCCCCTTTATTAGAAAAATTCGTGAAGAACACTGGTAGGTCAATGAACTAATTGATGGAGAAAAAAAAAGTTATGTACTTACCATAATGTTCCATGTGAGTTGTTCATCTTGCCTTCATTATTACTGATGGGTTCGGAGCCGATCCCTCAGCTCCGAGTCGCCCTACTACAAAGCTCGAGGTTTTCAAATAGCTCGAGACCAAGTCCCTATCCCATGATGCACCTAGAGTTACCTCAGATCTTGTTTGCTGCGTATAATAATGCCATATGTTATTCTAAAACTCTATAAGAGAAAGTATAGAAGGGTTGAATAACCAGGAAGCATCTAGCATCTCGGTCTTCTAAAAGCCCAGGAGGGGGTAAAAGGGAGGGACGAAAGAATGAAGGCGAGATGAACAACTCACATGGAACATTACGGTTAAGTACATAACTTCTTTATGTGAAGTTGTTCTATCTTACCATTCATTCTTACTGATGGGTAGCATCCCAAGCACCATCTATCTTGGGTGGCTCACGGGAGTATATTTTTCAGGACAGTGGATCCAAAGGAGGCCCTGTCCCTGGAGGCCCTGTCAACTTTGTAATGAGTGATAAAGGTATGAAGTCTTGACCAAGTGGCTGCTGCACAAATGTTATCAATAGGAAGTCTGGCAGAAAAGGCAGAGGATGTAGAAACTGGTCTGGTTGAGTGAGCTTTAATTTTATGTTGCAAGGGCATATTGGCAACTGAATAAGTAAATGTGATACGATCAGATAACCATTTAGACAGAGTTGTTTTAGCCACTGGCATACCTTTCCTGGAGTCTGAAAAGGAAACAAAAAGCTGTTCCGATTTTCTAAAATCTTTTGTTCTATCCAAGTAAAATCTGAGCTATCTGTGAACATCAAGTTTGTGCAACATGTATTCTAGATTGTTGGAGTGATTGGGAAGAAAACTGGCAAATCAATAATTTGGTTAAAAAGAAGTTATGTACTTACCATAACGTTCCATCTCAGTAGGTAACTTCATTTGACAGCAACCTGTGGGTATCGGATCCGAATCGGATCTGAGCCGGCAGCTTTATTCAGCTAAGATCCGAGCTCCAAGCTCCTCCCTCTTACCCATAACCCCCTGCCATCCTTCTCTTTCCTCAGATCGAGTTTGCTTAGCCTTATAAACAAGTTCAATCAGGATCAACTAAACATCCTAACCTGATGTCATCTGGTACAGAAAACACAAGGCCCTAAAGGGACGAACTACAGGTTAGGGGGACGGGGGGGGGGGGACGGGGGGGGGTTGGTTGCTGACAAATGAAGTTACCTACTCAGATGGAACATTATGGTAAGTACATAAGTTCTTTATCTGAAGTAGTTAACTTCATTTGTTCATCAACCTGTGGGACAGAGTCCCCAGCTACCTAAACTTGGGAGGTCCTCATGGAAGAATATTCCAGAGCACTGCAGAGCCAAAGGACGCCCTTCCCCTGGAAATTAAATCCAGCTTGTAATGTGTAATAAAGGTATGGGATGAAGCCCAAGTGGCTGCAGAACAAATATCATCCAAAGACACCCTTGACCAAAAGGCAGCAGAAGTTGAAATTGAGAGAGTGGAATGGGCGTGAACTCCGACAGGTTCTCGTCAGCCAGAACTCTTATATGCAAGAAGTATACATTATGAAATCCATCTGGACAATGTAGCTTTTGACACTGGTTTGCCCAAAAAGGGTTTAGCAAAGGATACGAGGAGTTGCTCAGATTTTCTATGACCAGCAGTCCTGTGTAAATAGAACCTCAATTGTCTGTGGACATCTAAAGAGTGTAATTTGTATTCACCCTTGTTTTAATAATTCGGGAAAAACACTGGTAAACTGATAGATTGATTAATGGTGGACTCAGAGGCGACTTTAGGTAAGAAGGACGGATTGGTCCTGAGGGAAACTCTATCTTTATGGAAGACCAGATATGGGGGGTTGGAGCAAAGGGCTTGAAGCTCTGAAACCCTTCTAGCTGAAATGATGGCAAAGAGAAAAGCCGTCTTCCAAGATAAGTATTTAAGGTCTACAGAAGCTGCAGGTTCAAAGGGGGAGGGGGGGCAGTAAGAGCCTGAAGAACAAGGGTTAAATCCCACGGAGGAACTGCATCCTTCACGGGAGTCCTTAATAGGAAAGTACCTTTTACAAAGGTCTTGCAAATCTTGGCGGAAGCTAAAGAACCAAGATCATTTCCGACATGAACGTGTGAAATTGCTGCTAATTGGACTTTGACGGTAGAGGAGCTGGCACCTTGATCAAATAAGTGCGACAGGAACTCTGATACACCTGGTATTGGGGCTGTAAAGGGATCCATATGCCTATGTTCCGCCCAGATCGAAAAACGTTTCCATTTGCTCTTATAGACCTTTCTGGTAGAAGGTTTATGAGTGGCTACTAGAATAGCTTTAATGGAAGAAGAGATACCAGGAGTCCTAGCTATAATTGGAACTGGATCAACCAAGCCGTGAGCTCGAGGTTGTCCAGGTTTAGAGTTGTCAACTCCAGGGGGTGAGAAATCAGATCCAGAGTGGGATCCAGAATCCATGGGGGATTGACCAGATGAGACCATAGGCAAGGGAACCACGTTTGACGAGACCAGAATGGGGCTATGAGGATCACTCTGCTCCCCAACCGATGAGCTTTCTGCAAGAATCTTACCATGAGAAAAAGAAGTGGATAAGCATAAAGTAGACCGGATGGACAAGCATGGACTAGAGCATCTCTGGGGGATTCCCCTGGTGGGGGAAGTAGAGCGAAGTACTTGCTGCACTTTGCGTTCTAAGGCGATGCAAAAAGATCGCAGCAAGGTTGACCTCACTTGAGGAAGATCTGCTTCACTACTCTCGGGTTCAGAGACCACTCGTAAGGTGAGCGGATGGTTCGACTCAACTTGTCTGCCAAAATGTTGGACCGACCCGGAATGTGCGTTGCTATGAGAAAGCGGTTGGTGGTGATAGCCCACTCCCAAACTCTCATGGCCTCTCGACACAGTGGGTAGGATCTGGTTCCCCTCTGTTTGTTGATATACCAGACTAGCGACATGTTGTCTGATTGAATCGCAATTGTCCCTAGGGGAAGAAGGGCCTGGAGTGCTTGCAACACTAAAAGCACCGCCCTTATCTCTAGGACACTGATATGCAATAAGGTTTCTGAGTGTGTCCATGTGCCTTGGACGATTCTGCCCATGCAATGCCCCCCCACCTGAGGCGAGAAGCATCCGTGGTCACCGTGGCTTGGGGTGGGTGGGACCTCTTGCAAGCATTGCTGAGGGGGAGAGCCATACTTAGCGGATATTGCAGGATGGACCATTGGACCTGCAATGTCCATTGCAGGACCCTCATGTTCTGACGAGCCAATGGTGGAAGATTGATGGCAGCCGCCATGGAACCTAGTGCCCTCAGGACCAACCCGCTGGGGCGGGGATTGTAAGAGAGCCATTACATGGAATGTTAAAGTTTGAAGCCTGTCCGGAGTTAGGAAGGCCCTCAACAGGTTTGTATCTAGTCTGGCCCCTATGAAATCTAAAGTCTGAGTTGGCTGAAGGGAGGATTTCTTGAGATTGATAGAAATTCCCAGATGAGAGGCCAAAGTTGGGAAGGGGGAGGAAGAGTAGATGCCTGCTGGATGTGAGGAGCCAGTCGCTGAGGCACGGAAACATCTGAAATTCCCTGAAGCCTGTGGGCCGGCTACAACTGCCATCACTTTGGTGAACACCCTGGGGCTGTGGTGAGACCAAAGGAAGGACCCTGAACTGATAGTGACTGGTTCCCAGGCTGAAGGGAGAAACCTCCTGGATAGTCTGTCCATCAAAATGGTAGCATGTATGCATCCTTGAAGGCTCTATAGAGCATCCGAAGCCAAGCCTCTCCAGTAGAAGTGGGAGAATGGGAGAATGAATTGAATGACCATCCGTGACCATCCGAATTTTCTTTCTTTTGGGCAACCGCTAGGTTCAGAAGGGACAGGTCAAGGACTGGTCTTAAGTCCCCATCTTTTTGGCACCAAAAGAACCCATAGAAGCCTGATCCGACAGGAAGCCTGATCCGACTCGGTCTTGGACGTGGGTTGAATTGCTCTTGCTCTTTTTCTAGCAGCTGCTTTATTTCTGTGGCTGCTGCCTCCCTCTGATTGCGGGACATGGGAAGGCCTCGTCGTCTGAGAGCCCGTGGTTCAGAGGACGAAGTGTAACCTCTGAAAAGGGATAGTAACTGACATGATTCAAAAAGCACCCAGCGATCCATTGTTGTGATTGACTCCCAAACTGCTAGCTAGGTTCTATAGAGAAACTTCCCGGGGACTGCTTCCAGAGTGAGCAGTCGGGTAACCCCTCAGGTCGCTGCCAGATCCGGCAGGTGTGTGTCGACCAATTCGCCAAGTTCTTCGGGTCCTCTCTGCCTCTGCTGGCATCCACCCTGTCCTCCTCTGCCCTCGAAGGGGACAAGGGGTCCGATTAAACAAACGGGATTGTTGAGATTTCCTCGAACCACATCTCTTTGTCTTTTTGTCCCTTTGGTTCCTGGAGAAGTGACCTCTGGGGAGCCGAGAGCGGATCCGATCGATGGCAGACAGCTCTTTCCATCCTTCTCGGTTTTTCTCCATCCTTCTCGCCTGGGACCAGATGTGTCGTCGACAGTCTTGTCAAAGAGCCGTAAGAGCCATCAAAATGGGCATTTCATGGCGACGCCTTGAAGGGTTCTGCAAGTCGCAGAGGCGGAGCTACATGTCATCGTAAGACAATGCCCACTCCACTAGCTCTAGCGGGCTCCTCGGGTGGCATGGGAAAGGAGATGCATAGATGTGTTTGAAAATGGACTCAAGAGCACATTCTGGCTGAGAATTTTCTTATCCTCGGCCGACATGGACTCTGAGGCGACTCCTGCTTATTCTCCTTTTGATAAGATCCCGCTGGGAGTCGTGACACGCGTCATGGTGTTCAGCTTACCTTTTACGGAGAAGGTGGCTGAAGTTGTAAACATCCGCTTCTATGCGGCTCATCGCCCGAGACTCCTTGTCGGGTGGATGGACCGGAAATCCCTCCTGGGTTAAAGTTCTCTTGGTGGCAGTCGCCACATGGCATCTACTGGAGCACCTTGGCTCCAAACCGTCCTATCTGTGGGGTGGGCTAAGAATTTTGTCAGGTCTCTTTAAGGGTCTACAGTGTCTGTTCTCCATGCCCTGGTAGTGATCAGGTCTACCAGGGACCTGGCAGGAGGGGACACCCAAGAGTAGATGGGCTCCGCGCCAACGCATCCACAGAAACACAGACTCATCGGGAGGGGAAGGTTTTTGGCCGACCACCGCCATCATGAAGCATTACAATGTTCCCATAATATGTCCTCGGAGGGTGACCTTGGAGAACCTTCCCCTTCCTCTAAGTCTGTGTCCTCTGTCAGGGACTCAGGTGAGTCGAAGTGCCTCCTCTTGCACTTACATTTGTGAGGAACCTCCTCGGGGTTGTCCGAGGATGCCTCACCAACCACATCCTGTTCCTTTAAGGGAACCATCTGGGAAGTAGGTGCAGGCTGTCCCTGGGGCCGAGTGATGGAAGGTAGACCCGTCTGAGAGGGAGTGATGGGTGGAACCACAACAGGAGCCTGGGGCCTCGAGTCCCTCAACAAGACCCTCTCCACAATGTCGAATGCCGAAGGAGAACTGCTCTCTCTAAGCTCCGAGAGCAGCTCCTTCGGATCCGAGGTGCGGACCGGGGCCAGTGCCGATGCAGTTGGATCCGAACAGCCAGTGTGCTCTGACCGAGATGGAGCCGAAGACACACTAACACCTCCGGATCTGAAGCTCAGCTCATGGCTCCAAGAGCTCGGATCCAAAAAGGGACTTGAAAAGCTCGAAAGTATGGTCGGACCCGAAGAAAGGTGTACTATCAACGCCGAGCCTCCCCCGTCTCCGACGCTGCCTGGATCCGATGGTTCCGAACCCCGGAAGTGGGTCGGAGAAGGAGCAATCAGGGTGAAAAAGGGGGAGGCAGGATCACTCCCATCTGTAGTTGGGCCTGGAGAAACCTACGCATCATCCGGTCCATATCTGCATCTGACAAGCTTCTTGTAGATCTTGACGAGGCAAGAGAGGTAGGCCTGGAGTGACGCCTCGAAGACCTCAAAGGCGACCGGGTCTCCTCCTCCTCCGGCCCAGGGGAAAAACGGGGTGAATGGAGCCGGGAAGGAGAAGGCCCGGAGACCCTAGGAGAGACTAGCTGCTTCGCTGGTGGAGCCGAAGAGGAAGCTTCGGCTCGCCGCTTGTGGTGCCTGTCCTTTTTTCTCTCTCCCTTCTAGATTCCCTCTCCTCCTGAACCTCGGTGGGAGGGTGAGTCCCAGCCAGGGGAGCAGGGATGGAAGGCAGTGACGTTGCTGTAGCAGCCGGTGCCGCCGAGGGAGAAGAGGATGAAGCAGAGTCCGGGTGCAGAAGTCCCACCAAAATCAACTTCGACCTCCTATCCCTCAAAGCTCTGGGGTTGAAGGCTGCACAAATTGTGCAGCCCGAAGAAAGATGATCAACCCCAAGGCAGATAACACACCAAGTGTGGCCATCCGCCGGTGATAGCTTATGGCCACAATCGGTGCATTTAGAAAAGAAAGTTTTAGGGGCCTCGGCCATAGTTGTAGAAAAGGGCCTAACCCAAACACACCTTCACACACACGGGAAGAGGGAGACTAGAGTAACTGAAAAAAATACAAGGTTTTAGCAACTAAAATTAGCTAAATCAACTACCAAATGTTACAACACTCACTCGTTAACAATTAAACTAAAAACTAGGTAAAAAACAGAGAAATTTTTCTTCAAAAATTCACGAAACCCTACGCCTGGAACTCATTCTAGGTGCTTGAATACGCTGTGGCAAACGAGATCTGAGGAAAGAGAAGGATGGCAGGGGGTTATGGGTAAGAGGGAGGAGCTTGGAGCTCGGATCTTAGCTGAATAAAGCTGCCGGCTCGGATCCGATACCCACAGGTTGATGAACAAATGAAGTTAACTACTTCAGATGATTTGTTTGAAGTGAGACTCTGTCAGCATGGAAAATCAAGTAAGAAGGTTTAATGGACAAGGCTTGAAGCTCTGACACTCTGCGGGTGGAAGTAATAGCTACTAAAAAGATAGTCTTCCATGACAAAAATTTGAGGTCACATGAGGAAGCTGGTTCAAATGGAGGAAGAATAATGCATGAAAGCATAAAATTTAGATTCCATGGGGAATAGGGAGATTTCACAAGTGGTCTGAGATGAAAGGTCCCTTTGAGAAAGGCTTTGGATAATTTGTGTGACATAATATTCAATCCTTCGAATCCAAGATGAAAATTGGAAATGGCAGCAAGTTGAACCTGAACAGTTGCTGCTGCCGCTCCTTTGTTGAAAGTCATGGTCAAGAACTGTAAAACAGAGGCTATAGAGGCTTGCTAAGGATAAATATTGTTTTTAGAGGCCCATATAGAAAATTTGTTTCATTTGCTAAGGTATAGCTTCCTCGTAGGGGATTTATGAGAGGATAACAGAATTTGCTTTGTCTCATTGGAAAGGTTATGGAACCTGGCTATGATGGGAATTAGAGCAGCCAAGCTGTCAGCTTCAGGGACTGCAGAGAGGGATGAAGTTCCCCCGACGAGTGCATCAGAAGGTCCCGAACTAGGTCCAGAATCCAAGGGTCCTCCAAAAGATAAAGTCGAAGGAAGGAGAACCAAATCTGACGAGGCCATTGAGGGGCTATTAGAATAATGGTCCTTCCCAGAGTTTTTGCTTTCTGTAGAACTTAGGGTATCAACGGGATTGGTGGAAATGCATAGAGGAGACCCGGAGGCCAATCGTGAATGAGTGCGTCCCTTGGGGCTTCTCCTGGAGGGGGAATCAGGACAAAGTAGCTTCTGCATTTCGTGCTCATGTGACTGGCAAAAAGGTTGCAGCAAGGTTGGCCCCACCTGCAGAATATCCTGTACTTCAGACTACTCATGGGGCAACAAAATTGCTCTGCTCAGCTCAGCTTATTTGCTATCACGTTGGATTTCCCTGGGATATCTGTTGCTAACAGAAAGTGCTGGGTGGATATAGCCCACTGCCATACTCTTGGGGCCTTGTTACAAACGGGGTATGACCTGGTTCCTCCTTGTTTGTTCAAGTACCAGACCACTGACATGTTGTCTGTCAGAATCGCAATCCTACCCAGAGGAAGAGAGTCCTGGAAGTACTGCAATGCCAAAAGTACTGCTCTCATCTCTAAGACATTGATATGCAGATGTGTCTCTTGATCAGTCCATGTGCTTTGGGTTGTCGTTCCCTGAAAATACCCCCCCATCCTATCAGGGAAGCGCCCATGGTCATTGTGGCCACTGGTGGGGGTAAAACAAAGGGATGTCCTATCGTGACATGAGGTGAGGTCAACCACCACTGAAGATCCTTTTTGCAGGAGGTTGTGATCATTATCAGGTGAGACATGGGAAGCTCTTGGTAAGACCATTGAGTGAACAACAGCCATTGCAGTATCTGCATGTGCATATGACCCAGCGGTATGGCCAGAATTGCAGCTGCCATCATACCAAACAACTTTAGAACCTCTGATGCTGGAGCCTTGTTTTTGGATATCAGAATGAGGACCTGCTGATGCGGAGTAGTAAGACTCTTTCTACTGGAAGTCGTAGCATGGTGGTGGTGGTGTCCAGTTCTGCTCCAATAAAAATGGTATGTTGCGATGGCAACAAGGCAGATTTTTCTGAGTTTATTGTAATGCCCAGCTGGCTGCAAAGTGACAGAGTGGAGTCCCTGGCTTGAATGAGTTGATGCCTGGTGGTGGCGGTGAGGAGCCAATCGTCTAGGTACGGAAACACCTGGAATCCAAAACGTCTCAAGTGAGCCATGACCCCTGCCATACATTTGGTGAACACTCTGGAGGCTGTAGTGAGATCAAAGGGCAGGGCTCGAAACTGATAATGACTGGCTCCCAGCTGGAAGCGCAGATGATCCTTGGATGGTCTGGCCATTTTTATGTGGTAGTACACATCCTAAAGATCTATCGAGCACATCCAATTGTCTTTCCCTAAGAAGGGAAGTATCGACTGAAGTGTGACCATCCGAACCTTCTCTTTTTTGACAGATTTGTTTAGCCTGCAGAGGTCCAATATAGGTCTCCAGTCCCCTGTCTTTTTTGGAACTAAAAAGAATTTTGAGTAAGTTCCAGATCATGTCTGCTCTGCTGGGACTGGCTGGATGACTTTTTTTTCTTAGCAACATTTGGACCTCTACTGTTGCTTGCTCCCTGTAACTGGGTAGAACGTCCGGGATTTTCCTTGTCGGTGGAGGGGGTGTGGCGAAAGGAATGAAGTATCTTCTGGAAATTATACTTTATACCCAGCTGTCGTTTGTTATTTTGAGCCAGGCATCTGGGTACAAAGATTAGCGACCCCCAACTGCCTCCAGAGTAGGACAGTCGGGCCTCCTTTCAGGAGCGATGGTAGGGCTTCCCAAAGAAGTGATCTCTGTCACCCTGGTTTTGAGGACCCCATCTGCCACAAGGGCGGCATCTTCCATTATTGTCCCCTGCTCTGCCCCTGGACGGGGGTTCACCATGTGTGTCCTGAAAGGCTTCTTGGGCTTTTCGGAACCACATTTTCCCTTGGGGTAGGGTCTGGTAGGGGTGGAAAATGGACTCCAACAGCAGATAGTCTTTCCTTCCTGTTCATACCTGGTCAAAGTTTCCTTGACTTTTGGCCCAAAAAGAGACGAGCCCTCAAAAGGGGTATTCACAAAGGATGACTTGAAGGGCTCCACGAAGGAACACAAGAGCATCCAGGAGTGTCTTCTAAGAGCAATTCCTGTACCCGCTGCCCTACTCATTCCATCAGCTGCATAAGAAATGAGGCGCGTGGACAAGTCAACAATGGAGTTGAGGGTAGCAAGCTGGGAAACAACTTTGTCTGAAGCTCCTGCAGCTACTGTACCCTGAAGAGTATCTCCCAGTTCTTTAAGGAGATCTCTTTGCAGTCTCGTGAAAATAGAGAGGGTGATAATTCGGGAACCACTGAGAAAGAAGCCATTGGAGAATTTGCACGTGCAACTTGGCAAGAGGCACTATCGGGATTGAAGCTGCCATGGATCCTAGGGCCTGAAGAACCTCTCTCGCTGAGACTTTGTTTTGACAGAGTATCACCCAGAGCTGAAGTCTCAGTCTCTGGAGTCTGTGAGCTGGGAGTGACACCAGACAGGCTCGGGTGTTGAAGACTGCTCCGATGAATTCTATCTGCTGGGTAGGGACAAGATTTGACTTCTCCCAGTGCACACTTATCTCCAAAATTTCCACCAGAAAAAGTGTGTGCATTGTACGGCTGTTACCAGAAGAAGCTTGGCGGGGGTGGTGAGGAGGCAATTGGCCAAATATGGAAACACCAGGAATCCTTGCAGTCTCAAGTGAGCTGTAACCACTGCCATGCACTTTGTGAACACTCTGGGGGGCTGTAGAGAGACCGAACGGCAGGGCATGAAACTGATAATGATTATCTCCAAGCCAGAAGCAAAGCAGACTCCTGGAGTGCTTGTCCATTTTGATGTGGTAATACGCACCCCGGAGATCTATCGAGCACATCTAATCGCCCTCCCTCAGAAAAGAAAGAATGGACTGAACCATGACCATCCGGAATTTGGTTTGGGCGACAGACTTCTTCAAGCTGCTGAGATCCAGAATGGATCTCCAGTCTCCTGTCTTTTTTGGCATCAAAAAGAATCGAGTAAAATCTGTAGCCACATTGGTCTGGTGGGACTGGTTGGGTGACTCTTTTTTGGCACAGTTTTTTTATTTTTGAAGCTGCCTCTTCCCTTTGACTGGGTGGAATGTCGGGAAGTTTTGTTGGCAGCTTTGGATAAGAAATAAGGGGAATGATGTAACCTCTAGAATTATACTCTGCACTGAAAGATTGGTGGTAAGAGAGTGCCAGGCAGCTTGGTGCAGAGAGAAACGACCCCCAACTGCTTCAGAGGCATGCAATCGGGCAGCTCTTCAGGAGCGCTGGTAAGACTGCCCAGAGAAAGAGTCTCTGTAGTCTTGGTTACATGGTCCCCCTCTGCCTTTATAGGGGCATCTTCCGGAATTGTTACACCCTCTGCCTCTGGGGGTATCATCACCACGTGTGGCATGGAAAGGAGATTTTTTGTGCCACATCTTCCCACTCCTCTGGTTCCTGGAAAAGGAAAGTTGAGGGTTGGAAAAATGTAGGCCTATGGCAGACAGGGTCTTGCCGTCCTGTTTCCACCTGGTTAGCATGTCCTTCACTTTAGAACCAAAAAGGGAAGATACTTCGATGGGAGCATTCAGAAAGGACGACTTGAATGTATGCGCGAGGTCACAAATGCACATCCAGGCATGATGGCTCATAACTATGCCTGAACCCACAGCTCTTGCCACCCCTTCGGTTGCATGTAAAACAACCTCATGGACGAGTTGGAGATCGATTCCAGGGTAGCAAGCTGTGAAACAACTTTGTCCCGTAGTTCATCAGACACCTGTCCTGCGAGTGTTCCAGAGAGTTCTGAGATCAAGTCTCTTTGAAGCCTTGTAAAATGTGCCAAATAGTTCATGGACCGAATGGCAAAGGTCGCTGATGCAAAGACTCGCTTCCCCAATCTGTACATGGCCTGGGACTCCTTGTCGGGCAGATGGACAGCAGGAGTCTCTTCAGCCAGATCCGTTTTCATGGCCGCCGCCACCACCATAGCATCAACTGGTAAACCTCTGGACCAATGTGGATTCTTCTTGGGAGGGGAAAGAATTTTGTCAGGTCTCCGAGGGATCACCTCTATAGAGTCAGGGTTCTTCCATGTGCGTTGCACTATGAGATGGACTAACTCGTCGGCAGGTGGTGTCACCCAATAGGTAGATGGCCGGGCATGTAAACCTGCTGGAACAAGGACTCCTCAGAGGAAGGGTTGGAAGACTTCCAGTCACCCCGCTGCTTTAACATTTCAGGGATGTCTCCAAAGGAGACATCATCAGAGGGTGACCATGGGGACCCTTCACCATCATCGTAATCCATGTCTTCTGTTAGAGACTCCTCAGGCGAGTCAACGTGCTTCCTCTTGCATGATCTCTTCTGTAGGGGCTCCTCAGTGGGTGGCTTCCAAGGAGGATGCGGAAGAGTGAGTACCCTGAACAGGGGATTCCTGCGGCTTTCCTGACCGGTGTCCGGGGGAGGTGGCCCATGGTAGCTGTAGCTCAGAGGGAGAAAACTGGGGTTCCAACATCGGCAGAATGCTTCCAGAAGTGAGTGCTGCTAGTTGGACTCGAATAGTAGAAGCAGCTGCCCCCTCATGAAAGAGGTTCACCAGAAATTCCAGGATAGAATGTATGGGAGCAGATAGTGGATCTATTTGGTTGCCATTTGTCCACATAACAAACTTGTTCCAGTTACTCTTGTATAATCTTGTTGTGGAGGTCTTATGGGAGGATAGCAAGATATGTTTCACAGGAGAGGAAAGAAGAGGAAACCTGACAATCAAGGGAACTGGAGCAGCCAATCTGTCAACTTGAGGTTTTGAAAGTTGAGATGACCCAATCCCGACGAATGCATCAGTAGAACTGGAGCCGGGTCCAGAATCCATGGGTTGCCTAGACTGTAGGAAGGGAAACCAGATCTGAAGAGGCCAATAGGGAGCAATCAGGATTACTGTGGTCTGCAACAGACTGGCTTTCTGCGACAACTTGAGGAATCAGAGGGAAGCATATAGAAGTCCCAGAGGCCAATCGTGAACAAGTGCATCTTTTGATGACTCCCACACAGGAGGGATCAGGGCAAAGTAGTTGCTGCATTTGGTATTGGTGGGCAAAGCAAAAAGATTGCAGCAAGGCTGGCCCCATTTTCGGAACATTTCTTCTGCTACGTACTGATTGAGGGACCACTCGTGAGGCCAGAATATGGCCCTGCTCAATTTGTCTGCAATCACGTTGGATACCCCCAGGATGTGCGTTGTAATCAGAAAATGGTTGGAAGATATTGCCCACTGCCAAACCCTTAGAGCTTCTCGAGAAAGGGGGCAAGATCTGATTCCTCCTTGTTCATACATGTACCAGACTACTGACATACTGGCTAACTGAATTGGTACTGTTCCCAGAGGGAGAGTATTCTGAAATGCTTTTAACACCAACAGCACTGCTCTCGTTTCTAGGATGTTTATGTGCAGGTGAGCCTCGTGTTCCTGCCAGGTGCCTTGGACTGTCTCCCGCAGATAATTCCCTCCCCCACCCTATCTGAGAAGCATCCATGATCACTGTGGCCTGAGGTGGAGAAGGGATGAATGGACAGCCTTGAGAAACTGAGAGAGAGTGAATCCATGACTCAAGATCTTTTCTGCAAGAACTGGTTATGAGCGTCTTGTGCGACATTGGCAAGCCCAGAATTGACCACTGTGTGGAAAGTAACCATTGAAGTATCCACATATGTAGGTGAGCTAGAGGAATAAGTACCATGGATGCTGCCATCTTTCCCAGAACTTGGAGTACTTGCTTTGCACTGGATTAATTCTTCTTGATTAACATTTTCACATGCAAGTGGAGATTGTGAACTCTGTCATGGGGTAGCTTTGCCATCAGCATGGTTGTATTTATCTCTGCCCCCAATAAAATTTAAATTTTGAGATGGCTCTAGAGCAGATTTCTTATAATTTATGGTAATACCTAGAGAGGAGCAGAGCTGAAGTGTATGGTCTCTGGCTTGTAGCAGAAGATGCCTGGTTGGGGCAGTTATGAGTCAGTCATCCAGATATGGAAACACCTGGAATCCTCTGCATTTTAAGTGAGCTGCCACTACACTCTGGGGGCCATAGTGAGACCAATGGGCATAGCGCAAAACTGGAAGTTACTGGCTCCTGGCCGGAAGTGCAAAAACCTTCTGGATCATCTTTCCATTAGAATGTGGTAGTAAGCATCCTTGAGGTCTACAGAGCACATCCAAATGTCTTTTTCCAGGAATGGAAGTATCACCTGCAGTGTTACCATCTGGAACTTGGTCTTCTTCACCATTTTGTTTAGTTTGCTGAGATCCAATATTGGTCTCCAGTCCCCTATTTTCTTTGGAACTAAAAAGAATTTTGAGTAAGTTCCAGATCCTCTCTGGTCAGTGGGGACTTCTTGGATGATGCTTTTTCTGAGCAACTTTTAAATTTCTAATGTTGCTTGTTCCTTTTGACTGGGTGGCACACCTGGAATGGATTTGTTTACAGGAATGGGGAAAGAGAATGGAATAATATATCCCCCAGATATTATGTCCTGCACCCATTTGTCTTTGGTTATCTTTTGCCAGGTTTCGAGGTGCAGTGACAATCGCCCCCAGACTGTCTCCAGAGGCGATCAGTCAGGCACTCCTTCAAGAGAGCTGAAAATGTCTGCCAAATAAATATTCTCTGAAGCCCTGATTTTGCGGGCCCATTCTGCCACGCAGGTGGCATCCTCCATTATTATTTCCCCCTCTGGCTCTGGGGGAACTTTCACCCTGAGTGTCCTGATAAGACCTTCGAGATTTCTTGAAAGACATTTTCCCACTGCCCCTCTGAACCTTTGGAAATGGCCTGGTGGGTGTGGAAATAAGCACTCCAATGGCCAACAAGGTCTTACCCTCCTGTTCATACCGGGTTAATGTTTCTTTTACACTGGACGCAAAGAGTGGTTAGCCATCAAAGGGAGCATTAACAAAGGAAGACTTAAAGGGTTCCGCAAAATTGCAAAGGTTCATCCAGGCCTGCATCCTAATGGAGATGCCTGAACCCACTGCTCTACTCACTCCATCTGCAGCATACGAGATAAGCCTCATGGGGGAGCTGACTTACAGAGTTGAGGGTAACAAGCTGAGCTTTGATTTTATCTGCTGCTGCATCAGCTACAGCTCCCTGGAGGGAATCTGAAGAGCCTTCCACAGGAAACCAGTATAAACATTCACCTGAAGTTAGACAGCAAGGGAAGGAATAAGAAACTGTGGAAATTCTGATGCAGTCAATGTTGAGGAGTGATAAACCAGTGAATTCCCATATGACAGAGCAAAGGATAGCACAGGATGGAACTGAAGAGAATGTGCCACAGGAAGATGCTACAGAAATTTCTATAGAATGCCCACATGAAATGGAAAACAAGAGATGTGCCCTCAATTTGGAAAAAAATGAGCTAAGAGCAGAGTTGCTTGATTTAATAGACATAGACAGATATATTAAGATCAATGAAAGAAACAGACTGCAGAAGGTCAATAAAACCCAAAATGTCAGAAGTCTGATAAAACAAATGAACACAGTAGTTAGGACTGTCCATAGAGATTGATGCAATATAACAGAAGTAAACAGGATATATTACTATGCAGCTAAATTAATAACTGATAAAGTTCTACCACAACAACACAGGGTAGTGAGGGAAAGGAAGAGGAGAAATTGAATACCATCAGGGAAATATCGGACAGTGAAAACTATAAAGCAATTAAGACAAGTGTCACTGTTAGAAGACTATAGAAGAGAGAATAGATCAACAAAAATACTAAGAAAGATCGATGTGATAAAAGCAATGGACAGTATTAGAACAGACCAGGATCTATCATGAACTATCGCAAATAACTAACTAAAAATTTCAGCACAGGCGGAACAGCTTAGAAGATATGCAGATAAACATAAAGGAAAAGTACAAAATAAGTCATTTATTGATGAACAAACCAAGCGAAAAGTAAAAAACAAATAGAAAATCCAAAAGAGGCCCCTTGTCACAAACGACAGCACCACGGAAAGAACCTTAACGCAATTTATTCAAGTAAAAACAAGCGTTTTCGCCACACTTGTATGTAGCTTCTTCAGAGGTAGAATATAATACAGGTAAAGAACGCTACATAAAATATCCTGAAAACCAGGAAATGACGTTGTTCAATTTCCTTAAGTTCCCTTTAATAGCGTACTGTGTTTAAAAACACTAGCGCCTCTGCGCTCATATTCTATACCTAATTATTAACATTATACAGCAGACCAGCTCACATGCAAAAAATGATCATCTAAAATCAAACTTAAAAAATTTTTATTTTTAAAAACCAGGTCTCAATAGTCATGTGCCCATCAAACCGTTATTAATATCTAGGAAGTAATAAGTTAATTAATTCTTTGATGGATAGAATATGCATCAGTGTTTTAATGTCAAACATCTACTGCTATAGTATAAACATAGGTATTTGATGCTGCATTTACAATGAAATGAGGAAATGCAACATTATCATATGATTGATGCTAACATCCTATAAATATATTTTTATTTTTATTTTTATATTTTTATATTTATATATCATATAATGAATGTCTACAGACATTCTTAATATGAGTATATAATCACAGCATTGTTATTAGTTATTAGTGATAGGCTTAACAGCTTCACAGGATTCAATGTTTTTATCTATATATACAGTTCATGTTAAATATTATAAGGAATCAAAATTAAATACTGTTACACTAATTCGTACGTGATTATATATATAGAATAGGTACGTTTTTTAATAATAACTTTACATAGGTTTAAATAAATAGGTGAATTAAATTTCATTAGTTAATAAATTTGATGCTTCTATTATATATTATATATATTTTGATATTATTTTTAGCTTTATTGTTGTATTAATGTGTATTAAAAATTCTATATAAAAATACATAAAATGCAGGCAGCATGTTTGTAACAATGTATTGGCAGTTTTGCGCTTGATGTCTTTAAGCGCACTTCAATGGTCAGGATGTTTACTGTCAGTTTTATTAGAGTGATCCTAGGTTTTTAGAGTTTTTAAGATTTTTTGCTATTGAATGTAATTAAGTGATTAATTGGATAATGAGCAGACTTTCCCGCCTTTGGAGCGGTACTATAAAATCTTGATACAAGCTTACATGATTCATCTGAAGAAGCGTGGATGGTACCACGCGAAAGCGCTCATCATTCTTGTTTTCCAATAAACCGTTTGTTCCATTTTGAAAGATTGTCTGTGGATTTTATTCCTGGCATAGCAGCTTCGATATACTTGGATGTTTCGGATGTGTATTGGTGCTAAACTTTTTCCTTCACCGAAAGTTCCTTTTCATGGCAGCCGCCATGACCATGGTATCTACTGCTACACAAAAAACAAGCAGCAGACAAATAGTCTTGAAAAAGACTAAAATGAAAAAAACAACACGGATTCCACGCTGATAAATTTAATATTAAAACTTGTCTTAGCGCCTCGGCCACAACAGCCTTCAATGAGTACAAAAGTAATAGCAGAAATACATTCCCTTTTATACAAACCAATAATCAATTAAATAGACTCAATCCCTCATTCAATTAATCCATCAAATTAATTAACCAGTTCATAGTCCTGTACTTAAAGTGAACATGAGTTAAACACAATATACTGCAACAAAAGCATCAAATACATAAAATACAAACAATTTTTTTTTTTTATCTATTGCTACCCCTTTGGTAAGGAAAGCTTGGTCCTTGGGGGCTATGATGTACTTGTTTGACCTCCTAGGAGTGGGCTTTATGGAATCTGGGGTCTCCCAGGCCTTCCAAGGGATTAACTGAATAAGTTCATTGGAAGGCAGTGTCATCCAGAAGGTTGAAGGGTGAGATCTGAAGGCCTTTAGGTATACAGACTACTCGGATGAAGGGGATGAGGACTGTCAGTCACCTCTCTGTTTCAGAATTTCCAGGATGTCTCCAAAGGAGACATCCTCAGGAAGCAACCGTGGGCAGCCTTCTGCTTCATCGAGGTCGGTATCTGAGGTGATGGACTCCTCTGGGGAGTCCAGATGCTTCCTCTTGCATGGTCTCTTCTGAAGGACTTCCTCAGTGGGATATTCTAGAGAAGTTTCAGAAGAGGGGAAGAGTCCCCTGGGAAACATCCTGAGGCCTGGGATCTCTGCAGACCTGTGGATGGAGGTGATGAGGTAAAGACACCCCCGCCGATGAGGGAGGAAGCTCCAAAGAGGACTATGCTTGAGACTGAGTAGCAGTCATCACCCTCCACATAACCTCAAAAGCTATCCCCCATGTTCTGAAGAATTCCCCGTTCCCAACATAATAGATGGAGCCAAAAGAGCCTGCGTAGCAGGAGACATAAGCTCTGAAGATGAGGTTGGAGCTGAACCCATCCACACCAAGGCCCCGAGAGACATAGTCAGATCCAAGCTGGCTCCGAAGACCCGACTGATGAGTGTCGGCTCCCAGAGGTTTCCTACTCCATCTGGGCAGAGACATTCGGGGCAGACACCGGAGCCAAGGAGCCAACCAGCCCTGGATCCGAAACAGACATCAGTAGGATATTGGAGTCTTCCAGCTCTAAAACCAAAGGACAGATCAGAGGAGGAGTAGGCACCATAAGGATAAGACAAGTCTGATCTGACTCCTTTGGATTTGGATCCAAAAGGAGCTTGGCCAAGGCAGGTATCTTAAGAAGCCTCTGCACCATCCTATCCACATCTTTGTCTGAGAGATTCCTAGTAGATCTAGTAGACAAAGTCAGAGATCTGGATCCGGTCAAGAAATGAGAAGGGAGCCGAGAGGTAATCGGTTCCATGGATGGAGATCGGCTCCAATAACGGTACTCAGCTGGCGTGGGTTCTTTTGGAGTCAATGATTCAATGGATGGTTTCAGAGCTGAAGATACTGACTGTTCCGAAGAAGTTACTGCTTCAAAGGGTACCATCTGCTCCGTGGATGTTGTCAGAGTGGACATCTTTGGACATTTAGCTTTTGGCTCTGACGTTGATGATTTTGGAGCTGGAGAACGTCGCTTTCCCGCTCTCTCAGATTTATCAGACTTAGGAGAGATAGGATTAGGACAGCCTCAGAAAATAGGGTTTTCAATAACCCCTTCAAAATCAATTTATTTTTCCATTCCATAAGTGCCCTCTGGTTAAAGGCATGGCATATGGAACAAGACTCTTGCAAATTGAGAGGCCCCAAGCAGTAAACACATACGGTATAAGAGTTACTGAGGGGCATATTTTTGTTACACGTCTCACACTTTTTAAGCCCTAAGGGCTTACTCTCTTTCTGGGACATGCTGAAACTAGTAGCAGCAAACCACACCAAGTAGCTAAAGAAGAAATAAAGAAAGAATAAAAATAAAGTAGGGATTTTTTTTTTTTAGAACTACAACAGCAACTGAAAAAGAAGGGGGGGAATCCTCTAACTTAAACAGACTTTGTTAACCGTTCTCTAACTAAAACGAATGGTTAAGCAGGACAGAGGAAGACAGTAACCGCACTACAAAACAATCTCTATGCAAAGAAGAAAAGGGAAAGGGACACCCTCTAACTCAAACGGGTGAAAGTTATATGCCCTCTAAGTTAAATGGACACTAACAGAAAGGTAAAAACTAGCCTAGGAGAAAATACTACCATTAAAAAGGGGCATTACAAACTACAGTTGAAAAAAACAGTGAAATCTAAGTATAAAACTATACAAAAAGGCTAAAATAGCCAAAAAACGTAGCCCAGAGCTTGCTTGAAGATCCCACTAGCAGCACAGAAAACAAAATCTGAGGAAGTCAGGGAACTGCATTATGGGTAGGGAAGGAGGCCCATGAGCTTTGCTGAAGTCCTCAAGATTCTGTAAAGGCTGAGACAGATCCGACACATTGCATCCGACCCATCAGTGAGAATAAAGGTGAGACTAACAACAGCACATCAAAAATTAGCTAAAGTTTTGATAATAGCCAGGACAGTTGGTTGTTTATACACTCATTACGGCAGTTTATAGAAAACAAAATGAGAGTATCAATCAACCTAGAGACTGAATCTATACCCAGTTTGATCCAGCTTTTTATTAGGTGTCTTGAAAAGACAAATGATCAAAACTTAAGTATCTCACCAATCTATAAGATACTAAGAGAAGACACTCTAAAGTTTGACTCAGATTTTTGGAATTACTATGTAAAGATTAATGGAGAATAAATATCTGATGAATCCAAACTGTTATTGAAATCTACATATGGTACCTCTTCTTCATTATACTGGAGATTGTATATATGGAAATTTATGAATAGGAGTTTCTATACTCCACAGAATAAATCTTATACTCAAAAACAGTGAAAGTAAATGTTGGAAATGTGATGAATTACTAGAGGCCAACTTGGTTCACATGTTCACTGAATGCAGAAATGTTGTTCAATACTGGAAAGACTTCAGATATTTTGTAAAGGCTTTATGGTCTGATAACTGTCATATTTCTAACTCACTAATCTATTCAATGTTCCTATACCTAATGTAATACCTAAATCTCAGATTCATTTACTCTGGTAAGTTCTTGCAATTGCCAGAAGTTATTACTTAGAACTGGAAAAGTAAACAAAATTTGATGTTTAAAGAATGTATTAATCTAGCAAACGTTCGTAAAAAAGAACTGCAAACGATTTGTTCTATTATAGAACTCATAACATTACTCATAAAAGAAGGGAAAACCTTTTGAACAAATACTGATAACTTCTCATGGATAAAATGATTGTTTGTCATGGATGAATGTAAATATTGTAAATAGTTTTGTTATTGTTTTATTGTATTTGTTATATGTATATTTGCATATGTTTATAATGAAAACAAAATAAAAATGTTTTTGGAAAAAAAAATAGCTAAAGGATATTAGCAAAATAGCAATGGAAGTAGGAGAAAATCAAATTAGGTATAGGAATATAGTTTTTCTAAAACTAACTCACGACTGTTTTGAAAATAATTCCCAAAGCTCGAGAGTGACAGGATCCACTGCTGAAGCTGAAAAGTGGCAAATGAGATCTGAGGTATGTTAGGCTGGCAGGGCATTATCGGTAAAGAAAGGAGCTCAAGAGTTCTAGATTCAAGGATATGGTAAAAGTGGTCAAGCTGGATTCAAGTTTCGGATCCAAACCCGTCAGTTGAGGAATGAATGTAAAGGACAACATCAGATCAAAAGTTTTGTAGGGAAACTGGCACCACATCTATTAGCATCATCAGCTGTAAAAAAACATTGTACTTTGTATATGACAAACACTGCAATAAGAGGAAGGTTCATTCACCAGGGCAAGTGGGCTTCTTGGTGTCATGGCATAACTACGACTCCTGTCAGTGAAATATCTGCACAGTACCACTAAGCCTCTGTAAAATATTGGATCCACACTTTCAAAATACATATATTGGTCTGCTGTGCCTAAGAGGATAAAATATTTTTCATAATTAAAAATTTATTTAAAAATTCTATGAAAACAATAACATTCTCTAGTATGAAGTCAATAACAGTCTCACTTTCTACAGAAACATTACAGTACAGTGCATTTTCTGTTTACAAATTCTGATTTCTATAATCATGACACATGCAAATATTACATTCTCCACATTTTTTCAGAAAAATCACTTACTGTATACAATTTTAATATTAAACCATGGTGCTGGCATTTCCATTAGTAGCCTGATGATAGCCAGTTCAAACAACACAGTTTTCCCAGAACCAGTGGGTGCACTAATTACAAAATTTTTATCTGTGTAAAGAAGCTTAAAAAGAAAGACATTAATTAAGGTTCATTGTAAAACAGTATTACATTAAAAGTATCTTAGAATTTTAAGTTGCATAGTTGTCTACTTATAATCAATTTATATACAACCAGAATTCACATGAAAATAATAGACACATTCTTAGTGTATCAGGTGAGTTGCTGCATGAGTGGGTTCTTACCATACACCAAATTTTGGGAAGATCATGCTTTTGAGAAAATCAATATATACAGAATGATGCACACTGTGATGTAGACACACTGGCTACATAACTGAGCAAATCCTACCAGCTCACCTACTTATCCTTATACCACTATCGAGCATGTTCCAGCAAATTAAAAAATACACTTACACTATTAAACAGACAGTATTCAAGTACAGACTTTCCAATTTACAGCAGCTGAGGCTGCAAGAAGAAAATCACATCCACAATGAGAGAAATATCTAAATCTATATTTATCTGTCTATATATGTATATATATATATATATATATATATATATATATATATATATATATATATACACACACACACACTACACACATACATATTTATATATATATATATATATATATATATATATATATATATATATATATATATATATATATATATATATACACACACACACACACACACACACACACACACACACACACACACACACACACACAAACACAAACACACACACATATATAAATATAGTATATATGTCTGTAATGACAGATGTCATTAAACGTTTTATTTTATGCTGTTTGGAGCTGTGCTTTGTTTCACCATTAGCTTTACTTTGCATGATTATAAAGTGTTTATGTCTATAATAGCTGAAAGAATGGCAAACGTTTTACCAAAATTGATAGAAATAGATTGGTGCGTTTTTTTGGAAGGGAAGTAAAGATTTGATGACATTAATAGAACAGTGATGATCCTGAGAAAAGCAGAGTGTAAGAAAATTCAGCAGTTATTCATAGGTCTTGATGTAGAGAAAGCATTCAACAAAGTAAGGTGGGATTTTATGAGTAGAATAATGGAAGCATTTACATTCCCTAATAAAATAATAAGGTAGATTAGGAGGATAAATGAGAGAATGGAGGCAAAAAAACAAAAGTGAGAAGGTTCCTTTCTGACAAGTCGTGTCTAAACAGAGGAACCGGACAGGGGTGTCCTCTTTCTCATTTGTTATTTGCTTTATATTTTGAGCATTGGCAAAGAAAATGAGGGACTCAGAAATTCATGGATATAATTGGGATTGTAATCAAGAAAAGTTGACTTTATTTTGCAGAGGATATTATTTTGCACTTGATAAAACCAGAAAAGGACATCTAAGTGTTGTGGGACATCTTGCGACAGGTTCAAGTCTTTTCAATATGTAAAATTAATGAATATAAAATAAAGACTATTGCTGGAAAGTATGTACCAACATATGACTTGATCCAGCAATACCCATATTTATGGGGATATAATCAAATTAAGTATTTAGGACTGTGGATTAAAAAGGATTCTGTTATGGCAGCTAAAGGTATATGGGAAGAGACTAAAAAGATAATACAAAAACTGAGAAACTGAAAAGCTCTTGCTCCCATGTTGTCAGTTTTCATTCTATCCTCAACCTGTGGGTTGGGGTCTGATCCTAGGAACCTACTCGGCTACTACAACAGCTCATGGTATCCAAAAACCCCTCAATCTCATCCCTTAACCACAATGTACCTATCTCAATTACCTTAGATCTTATTTGCTGCTTTGTGAGTTAGACATGATGCCATATCCTCTCAAGCAGATATGTGGTTTTTCAGTTGTTTCTTCCTTAATTCTAAATTTCTTTAGTATTCTGCTTAAAAAAATATCCCTTATCCATTTCCTTTCCCAATATGAAAGTATTCTTCTAGTAAGATCTTGCTTGAGAGAGTATGCTGTGTGTGTGTGTGTGTGTGTGTGTGTGTGTGTGTGTGTGTGTGTGTGTGTGTGTGTGTGTGTGTGTGTGTGTGCGCTTCTAAAGTGAAAATGTCAGATAAGAAAATAGGCCTGGTGCGCTTCAAATGCTGTGAGAAGTGTGGTCATAAGATCCCTAATTCTGACACACATTCTCTTTGCGTGTATCGTTTGGGACCCCTCCATCTTCAGGAGGACTGTTTGAATTGTCACTCCTTTAGTCATCAGGCACTTGTGGAAAGAAAAAATAAACTGATCTTGAAGGCATGACTTCCCTCTTCTTTTTGGAGAGGCCATATCTGGAACGACATCCTCATCTAAAGGAAAATAAAATTGGGGATTTCTAGTCCTGATTCTTCTTCTTCCTGTAAAGTTTCAGAAAAAACGAAGAAGAAAAGCTCTTCGGCTCTGTCTTCCCTATCGAGTCTGAGCCAGAAGAAGGCAAACGTATACTTCTGCTCCCTTGAAACCGATGGTAAAATTGCCCAAACATTCGGTTCCAACACGTTCGTGAGAACCAAAGACTACTACACCTAAGACTTTGGATCCGGCCTTATCTTTGACTCCGAGGAAACATAAGATCTTTCTCTACTGACTCAGGAGTTTCTTCCAATTCCAAAACAAAATATTCTCTTTCTATAGACCCCTTTCCTGAAAGGGGCACCCTTCTCTGTTTTTGGAAAGACCCAAGTCTCCTTCTGTCATTTCCACCCATTATTCCAGATGTCTTACTGAAGACGACATGGAGAGGTTGGTGAGAAAGATCCTCTGGGTGCAAGGTGTGACAGGGACCACCTCGGTCCCTACCCCTTCAGGCAGAGACTTCAGTCTGCAACTCCCCATCTTCTTTTTCCTTCTGTAACTTCACTGGAAGCTTTAGAGACTTCAGTTCTGAGCTGCCTGATATCAACTGCATCATGTCCTAAGTTATCCTTATCTTCAGTCCCGATGGTTGCTCTGAGTTCTCTAGTTCACTGGGAACTGGAGACCTCTTGGAGTCATATCTGTCCTGTCAGTTCTGAGGGGCTCGAGTCGACTAATATTTTTCAGAGTCTTCCCTGCACCTCAGAGCTTCAGCACAGATCAGCTCTGCTCTGGCTTCTGCCTTGGGGGAATCGCCTCAGGGCAGGAGGGGACTGCAGTACCAAGTTCCATTCTTTTGGACCCAGGGTCCCTTCCTTCCTTGGGTGGATTGACTTTCGAGGCTAATTGAGAGAGCCTTGTCTACTTCAGTCAATCAGTCTGTTCCTTCCCTCTGGGATCAACCTACCTTGCAACATCTTCAACCAGAATCTCAACCACTTCCTGAATTGGGACAGCAGGTACCAATGCCTCAGGCTTCTCAGCTGGCTGGGCCCTCTTCTTCTGATAACTCTCCAGACCACCCCACTGAGGAGGTCCCTAGGAAGAAACAGTGCAAGAAGAAGCACTTGGATTCTCCGTAGGAATCTGTCACAGGGGATACAGATTTTGAGGAAGGTGAATGATCCCCAAAGTCACCTCCTGATGATGTCTCCTTTGGAGATGTCCTAGAAATCCTTAAGCAGATAGGTGATTAGAAGCCCATTAATCATTTGTCTGAGGAATTTGTCTACCTGCAGGCATTTGTTACCTGCCCCTCTACTTTCTGGGTAACTCTGCCCGCTGATGAGCTCACTGTGTTGATCTCTCAGTTGGCATGGAAGGCCCCTGATGCTAATGAGCCTATTCCCTGGAGACCAGATAAAATTATCACTGCCCCTGAAGATAAACCATTCCGGATGAAAGGTTTGCATGTGGATGTTATGGTCATGGCGGCTGCCACAAAAAAGGATTTAGAGGAAGAAAGTTTCTCTATCCATCCTCCCAACAAGGGGTCTTGGATGATAGATAGATTTAGGAAGTGAGTTTTTGAATCATCGACCTTTACCTTACAGTCCTTGAATTACTTGGCACACTTTACAAGACTACAGAGGATTTTGATTAAAGAACTATCAGATACCCTGTCAGGAGCCATTTCTGAAGAGGTTCAGGTGTCTGTTACCTCTCAGCTGGCCACCCTTACATCCATTTCTAACTCTTCTACGAGGCTCATTTCACATACAGCAAAGTGAATGACCAGAGCAGCGGGTTCAGGCATTGCCATAAGTAGACATGCTTGAATGCACTTGTATGATTTTGCAGTGCCCTTCAAGTCTTCGTTCGTCAATGCCCCCTTTAATGGCATGTCTTTGTTTGGCCTTAAAGATCAAAACCCATTGAACAGGTGTGAGAAGGATGGAAAAAGCCTTTCTGCTGTGGTCATGCATTTTTCCACTTCGCAAAGATCCTTTTCTAGAAATCTATGCAGTAGTGGAAAAATGTGGTTCAAGAAGTCCCAAGGGAATTCTCAGGACACTGTTTGTGGTAGTTCCATAAGGGCAGTGGGGTGGGGGAACTCTAACAGAAGATGCTGTCCCTGAGGCAGAGGTGGCCCGTAAAACCAAGGGTGCAGAAATTCCTTCTTTAGTAAACCATTTCAGCGTCCTGACAGGATGCCTGATTGTCTTCCTCTGGAGGCCGTCAGTGGTCATTAGTCCCAGCACCAGAGAGCATGGCTACAGATAAAACAAGATGCATGGGTGCAGAGGATAATACCCAGAAGCTATATTATACCCTTTTCCCTTTCTCCATCCACTTGCAAAAAAATCCCAGACGTTCTACCCAGTCAAAGGGAACAAGGAGCACTACAAATACAAATGCTGCTAGAAAAAACGAGTCATCCAAGAGGTCCCACCAGACCAGAGAGGATCTAGAATTTATTCAAGATTTGATGCCAAAAAAGACAGGGGAATGGAGATAAGTTTTGGATCTCAGAAATCTGAACAAGTTGGTTCAATGAACCAAATTCTGGATAGTCACGGTTCAGACCATTCTTCCCTTTTTGGGACAGGATGACTGGATGTGCTCGATAGACCTTCACGATGCGTGCTATCACATAAAGATGAACAGGCAATCCAGAAGGGTCCTACACTTCTGGCTAGGAGTTGGTCATTATCAGTTCAGAGTACTGCTCTTTGGCCTCACCACAGCCCCCAGGATGCTCACCAAGTGCATAGCAATAGTAGCAGCTCACTTGAGACTGCAAGGATTCCGGGTATTTCTGTATTTGCACGAGTGGCAATGACTCATCAACGCTACGATCTGGCATAGACTGTTACAGGCAAGAGAAAAAGTTCTCCAAACATGCTCTTACCTGGGCATAACCATATATTATGAAAAATCTCATCTAGAACCAACATAGACTTTAGATTTCAAATGGGCTTCCATAAACACAAAGACTGCAATAGCCTGCTTTCCCTCATCAAGATTGGAGACATTTTGTTTTCAAGTCATGAAGATAATCAACAGCAACAAGGTGCCAGCATGATTAGTTCTTCAGGTGCTGGGATCCATGGCAGCGTCTATAACACTTGTTGCCTTGGCCAGATTTCACATGAGAATTTTACAATGGCTGCTTGCAACATAATGGTCCATCCTTTACCAGCCAATGTCAACACACATTGAAATCACCAGTAATTGCAAAAAATATCTTATGTGATGGATTCAATCGGATCAAATTTTACAGGGCCGTACATTCATTCCCACTCATCCCAAAGCCACAGTGACCACAGATGCTTCCCAGTTACGGTGAGGGGGCATTATCTGATGGTCCAAGGCACTTGGCCCCCAGTAGAGGCCAATTTGCACATCAATGTCCTAGAGATGAAAGCAGTGCCTTTAGCATTGCAAGCCTTTCAAGATGCTTTCCCCTCGGGACAACTGCAATTCAAACAGACAACATATCAATAGTTTGGTATATCAACAAGCAAGGCGTACCAGGTCCTACCATTTGTGTTGAGAAGCTCTCAGAGTGTGGCAGTGGGTGATCGCATCCAACCGCTTTCTCATAGCAATGCACATTCTGAGGAAGTCCAATGTAATAGCAGACAAATTGAGCAGGTGCATACTTTTGCCTCACTACTGGTCCTTCAGACAGTATCAGAAAAAGATATTCTGAAAATGGAGTCAGCCTTGCTGTGACCAGTTTACCTCTCACCTAAACAACAAGTGCAGCAGCTATTTTGCCCTAATCCCCCCATGGGGGAGTTACCAATGGATGCTGTTCTTCACAATTGGCCCTCTGGTCTTCTTTATGCCTTTCCTCCAATTACATTGATTCCCAAGTTCCTTCAGAAAGCAATCAGGTTGAAGAGCACAGTTATGTTCATTGCACCTTACTGGCCTCAACAAATTTGGGTCCCCTTTCTTTGGCCTCACTTAATTCGACAACCTTGGATATTGGCTCTAAGTCCAGATCTCTTTTCTATCCAACGGGCATGATTCATCTGGACATTCTGAATCTCAAGCTAACAGCTTGGTTTCTCCAATTCTGTTAGTAGGCAGACAACCCATACTGTCTTGCCCTGTCTAACACATTCTGTGTACGATCAGAGTTCAATTAGCAGTGATATCCAATTTTCATGTTGGTTTTCAAGACTCTTCTGTTGCTTCTCATAAGTTTTGTAAAGCCTTTTGAGGGGTACTGTTCTTTTAAAAACATCCTACAAAGATCATACTCTTCTTTGGGACCTCAGTTTGGTGTTGCAAGCAATTACTCAATCCCCTCTGAACCAGCTAATGATTGTGATATCAAATTCCTGTCTTAGAAAACTATTTTCTTAGTGGCAGTAACTTCTGCTAGAAGAATCTCAGAGATTGAAGCCTTATCCTCTAAACTGCCATACCCGGTTTTTCACAAAGATAGTTTCACTCAGAAACAACCCCTTATTTCTTCCTAAGGTGGTTTCAGAGACCAATATTAACCAATATATTAACCTGCCTGTGCTTTTCCCCAACATCTCTAACAAGGGTGAATATTGTTTATATTTGCTGGATGTTCACAGGCAGTTGACATTCTATCTTCACAGAACAAAATAATTCAGGAAGTCAGACCAGTTATTTGTTTTCCTTTTCCCATACCACATTGGGAAAACCTGTGAATAAAGTTATGTTAGCCTGATGGCTCACTGATTGTATCTCATTTGTTTATTCTAAGCCACACATTCCTTTGACAAAACCCTTGCAATCCCATTCATTTAGGGCCATAGCAACCTCAGCTGTATTCCAGTCTAGAGCTTCCATGGTTGATATCTGTGTAGCAGCAACATGGCCTACTCTTCATACCTTTCTAAATCATTACAAATTAGATCTGGTCTCCAGGGGTAGAGCATCATTTGGCTCAATGGTGCTCAGGAACATCCTTCCTTAAGTCCATCCAGGATATATAAGTAGCTGAGACTCTGTCCCACAGGTTGAGGATAGAATAAAAATTGATAATATCAGATAAATAAGTTATGTACTCACCACAACATTCCATCTGTGTTGTCCAGTTTCATTCTTCCTCAACTCCTCACCCTCAAACTCCCATCCTTTGGTTTCTGGAACAACGGAGAATTGATGGATTGTTGCTTTTTTTGGTATAGTGCAGTTCCAGATATAGTCTCCATAAAAAGCCTTTTTTTTCTATTTCTATCAGCAAACTCAATCTGTGGTAATTGAAATAGGTGCATTGTGGATAAGGGATGAGCTTGAGAGGGTTTTGGTTCCCATGAGCTATTGTTGAGGAAGAATGAAAATTGACAACACAGATGGAATGTTATGGTGAGTACATAACTTCTTTTTTATGGATATGGGTAGCAAGATACAAGCAGTAAAAACATTTTTAGTCCCTTTAGTGTTATGTATAGATCAGGAATATTTTTATCAACCAGAGAAGTTGTGGACAGCAATTAATAAGGAGTTGAATGATTTTATCTGGGAGAGAAAGACGGCTAGGGTCAAGTGAAATAAGTTAATCCCTTCCAACAGAACAAGTTTGTTTAGGATTACAAGATTTAAAGGGATATTTTAGAGCTACACATTTAAACCTGATAAATAACACAAGCAGAAAGCTATACTTCAATGTGGAAAGGGATGACGATGAAGTGGGGGTGGGGAGATTCAAGAAATAGGGAGAGAGTGGGATTTTGGATGCAGATCCCTAAGAAGAATAACAACAGCCACTCGGAATATTATAATCATAAAACAGTAGAAAGTATTTTGAGAACTAAGCCAACATGAGACTGGAGAAAAGACATTTTGCCAATAGGGATGAGTGCAATTAGGAGTGCAGAGAATAGACAAGAGGGGGGTTGAAATTTACTGGAGAAAACTGGCAAAAGAACCAAAGTACTGGGAGCAAATATCTACAGAAGGTAAAATAATAGAATAAGAAGAAGCCAAGAAGACATTTGGACTGCAGGCTAGAGACTGCCTTCACTATCAGGGACTGATACTTGAATATAGACAATGAGGAAGGGATGAGGGAATCCTAAGTAAAAGACTTGCTCCTGTACAGTTTTTAATTGAATATGGAACAGAAGCTGCTGTTAAAAAGTGATAATTAGCAGGACATATAAAATAGTGCATGATACTGTATCTATAGGAATCACTTAGATGAGATTAAAAAAGATTGGGAAGAGAGACTGGATTAGCAATTCACAAGTAAACAATGGGAGGCCATTTGTATGGTTCCCAAATATGCAACAAAGTCTATAGGATTTAGGACTGTTTTATTGGAAGTGTTTGCATATAGCAATAACCCACGCCTGGGTGTGGGCAATGCTGGATTTACCCATGGCTGGTGTGGTTTGGTCACGAGGGCGAAGCCTGAGTGGCCAAACAGACGACCGTGGGTAAATACAGCATTACCCACACCCAGAAGTGGGTTATTGCTATTATACAATGACATTATTTAAGAAAAACATAATTACTTTTCTTAAATAATGGTATTGTATAATGCCTCCTTGCTGCCCTTCCGCACCTGTCTGGTATTCTGCGGCAGTTCTGATGTACTGCGCATGCGTATGCCTACACAGTACATCAGAGCAAAAGCAATGGAGAAAGCAAGATCTCCGTTGCTTTTTACAAACTGTTTCGCTATGTTAAATGGGTTTAGCATAGGGAGACAGCTTTAAAAAAAGCAACAGAGAATCTCCGTTGCTTTTTTAAAGCTGTCTCGCTATGTTAAACTTGTTTAACATAGCGAGACAGTGTGAAACAACAGGGATCTTGCGTTCTCCGTTCCTGTAAAAAAAGAGTTATAGTAATGGAAAAAGTCCGGGCGACCGGACTTTTTTCCATTACTATAACTCTGATTTACAATGTGCACGCTGACCAATCAGCATGCACGTTTTTGAATATTAATGGGGGGGGGGGTCCTTGTATAATAGATATTTTTATACACCAAGCAGAGTCCAAAGAATTCTTCCTCAGGTAGATGGCAAATAAATGTTGTAGGTGAGATGGGGAAAGAAGAGGTAATTGGGAACATATGATGTTATGTTGTCCTGTCTCACCTTCATTCTTGCTGGTTGGGTTCGGAGCCAAACCTCAGCTCCAACTCAGCCTCATACCAAAGCTTGAGAGCTTCAACTGGCTCAAGGCTACAACCTATCCCATGACGCTTAGCGGCTACTCCACAGATCTCATTTGCCACTTGAAGCATCGGGATTGTCTCCACTGGCTCAGGCTAGTAATTGCATTTATTATATAGCTTTTACTATATTTTTTCTCAATATCTACCTATTAGACTCTATTATACCTTCCCAGTCCAAGTAGAGTGCTCGTGTGTGTGTGTGTGTGTGTGTGTGTGTGTGTGTGTGTGTGCGTGCGTGCGTGCGTGTGTGTGTGTGTTGTTTTATTACTTGGGTGTATCTTTGGCTGTTCTCCTTGGCCCTTTGTATTTTCTCCTGTTCCTCTTAAAGAATCCATTTAAGTTAGAGGAGTCTTTCTCTTTAGCCCCTTTTTTTCTTCAGGGCTTCTTTCCCTTTTCTTAAGGAGTCACTGTTTAAGTTAGAGGTGTCTTCTCAGGTTGGAGGAGACTGTCGTTTAATTTAGAGACTCCCCCCCCCTTTCCTTTCCTAATTAAAAAAAAAAAAATCTCTTTCTACTTGTTTTTTCTATTGCAGTTATTGTAGTTATTGTAGTTACTGTTAGCTGTTATTGTTGTTGTTGCTATTAGTTGGTTTACAAGATGTCTAAAGAACCTGTTAAGGAGTCAAGACAATCTGGTTTTAAAAAGTGTGGTTCATGCACCCAGAAAATGTCTCTAACAGACGGACACACCAGTTGAGTGTATTGTCTAGGAGCAGTCCATCTCCAGGACTCTTGCTCCATTTGTCATGGATTTAGTGCAAGGGTTTTACAGGAGAGAAAAAACAAACTCATTTTGAAGGGTTTGTTGAAAGGCCCTTTTGAAGAAGATAATCGGGCCTCAAAATCGGACAAGATAAAAAAGTCTGCTTCGTCAGCACTGGTATCTGAGCCGTCAGGCAGTCACAAAGATACAATATCATCAGAGCCGAATGTTCTCGGTTCTGACAAACCTGGCCCTCCATTGGTTCCATCTGAGTCTTCGGGACCATTGCGGAGCCGAAAAATGAGTCTGTCACTGTCATTGGAGCCAATACACTCGGTGCCACAATCTCCACTATTACAGTCTGTGACAGGTAGTCACTGGTCATCAACCCATTCCTCTCAATCCTCCAGGTTATTGGACGATGACGTGGAGCGGGTGGTGAAAAGGTTGCTGCGGTTGCAGGCCCTAGCAGAAATTCTTTCGAGCCCAGCTTATCGGACCGTGGAGCCGACAACTGTATCTCATATACCATCTATTCCTCCTCCGACTAGAATGAGTTTGGAGCCAGAGTGTCAGGAAATCTTTGTGCTCGAACCAGCGGAACCAGTAATCACCCATGATATCTCGGCTCTGACATCTGCTCCAATCTCGTCAATGCTGTCTTCTATCAAGGGATCTGGGAGCCAACACTCCTTGGTAGGCTCCAGGGGGAGAGTTGAGTCAGACCCTTGTTGGAACTGACTCTCTCACTCGGCGCATCGGCGCAGGTGAGTTTGGCTCTCACATCAGCCTCGGAGCCACCCTCCTTGGCGCCGGGGAGATCTCCCAGTCCTTTGAGACTGCAGTCTCTCTCGGCCCAGGATAGCGGTGCCTTCGAGGTGATGAGGAGTGTGCTCTCCACTGAGTCTGCTCTACCTTTGGCTCCAGCCACTCTTCCCCCTAAAGGGCCGGCATCTTCTGCTTCATCATCCCTCCATCAGCCCCAGAGTAGAGAGTCAGTGCCCCAGGAAACCCCAATGAGTGGAACCTCCTCTTTCGACACCTCCCAGGAACATCCCCCCAAGGAGGTCCCTCGGAAGAAACAGTGTAAGAGGAAGCACATAGACTCCCTTGAGTCTGTCACTTCTGATACCGACTTAGAGGATTCAGAAGGGTCCCCATGGTCGCCCTCTGAGGATGTCTCTTTTTCAGACATCCTTGAGATCCTTAAGCAGAGGGGCAGCTGGAAATCCCTCTCCCCTTCTGAGGATGAGTCAATATACCTGAAGGCATTTGGCTCTTGCCCCTCCACCTCTTGGGTGTGTCCGCCCTTTGACCTGCTCCTGGGTGTTGTGAGTCAGAAGGCGTGGGACTCTCCCAAGTCAGTGGACCCCATTCCGAGGAGGCTAAATAAATTCATTACTGCCCCAGAGGATAGACAATATTTAACAAAGGGAGTTCCAGTAGATGCGATGGTGGTGTCAGCGGCCACAAAGGAGTTAGCTTAAACTTCTGCATCTGTCCATCCACCGAACAAGGAGTCTCATACAATGGACAGATATGGGAAGCATATGTTCTCCTCAACATCCTTTACCTTACAGTCATTGAATTACTTATCACATTTCACCCGACTCCAGAGGGATCTCCTGAAAGAGCTGGGAGATACCCTACAAGGTGCTACAGCCCAGGGTTTATTGGATAAGATAAATTCCCAGCTTGTGACCTTAACTTCTATCACAAATTCCCCCATGCGCCTCATTTTCTACGCAGTCAATGGAGCGAGCAGGGCAGCAGGCACAAGAATAGCTCTTAGGAGACATTCCTGGAAGTGCCTTTGCGAGTTTGCTGAACCCTTCAGATCTTCCTTTACTGACACCCCTTTTGATGGCTCATCCTTGTTCGGGCCGAAAGTAAAACAGACTCTCACCAGGAGCCAGCAAGATAGCAAGACTCTATCTGCCATCAGAGTGTGTTTTTTCATCCCTATCAGACCTTATCCTAAAGGTCAAAAGAATGGGAAAATGTGGTTCTGGAAGTCCAAAGGAGCCTTGCCGGATGATTGTGGTGATCCTTCCCCCAGGGGCAGAGGGGGAATAACAATGGAAGACGCCATCCACGTGGCAGGGGGGGGTCCACAGAACCAGGGTGACAGAGATACATTCTCCGGTTGGGTCTTTCAGCGCTCTTGAAAGAAGGCCCGACTGTCTGCCTCTGGAGGCAGTTGGGGGAAGACTATCTCTATACCCAGAAGCCTGGCTGAAATTGACTCAAGACAAATGGGTACAGTCCATTATATCCAGGGGATACAACATTTCTTTCCACTGCCCACCTCATCCGTCAAAGTCTATCCCAGACATTCCACCTGGTCAAAGGGATCAAGCAACTCTAGAAATTCAAAGGTTGCTAGAAAAAAAGAGTCATTCAAGAAGTCCCCACAGACCAGATCAGATCTGAAATTTACTCAAGGTTCTCTGTTGAGCAGTGACACTGAGGTAATCCCTGGGGTATATCTTACTTTTATAGGTTACTTTTATAGGTTCTTTTTAGTTCCAAAAAAGACAGAGGACTGGAGACCAATATTGGATCTCAGCAGACTAAACAAGTCAGTAAAGAAGGCAAAGTTCCAGATGGTAACACTGCAGCCTATACTCCCTTTTCTGGGACAAGACAATTGGATGTGCTCTTTAGATCTTCAGGATGCATACTACCACATAAAGATGGACAGGCACTCCAGAAGATTTCTATGCTTCTGGCTGGGAGCCAGTCATTACCAGTTCAGAACTCTGCCCTTTGGTATCACTACAGCCCCCAGAGTGTTTACCAAATGCATGGCAGTAGTCACGGCTTATCTGAGACATCAAGGATTCCAGGTGTTTCCATATTTAGATGACTGGCTCCTGACTGCCACCACCAAACACCTACTAATCAGAGCCAGGGTCTTCACCATCCATCTCTGCTCAGATCTAGACATTGCTATAAATACAGAAAAATCTGCTTTGTTGCCATCACAGCGTATTACTTTTATAGGTGCAGATTTAAACACAAACAATATGGTAGCAAAATTGCCTCAAGAGAGAATACAAACGCTACGCAGTCAAGTATCTATCCTACTGAAAAAGAAAAAGGTACAAGCAAAATTTGTTCTCAAGGTCTTAGGCTCAATGGCAGCGGCGATAACACTAGTCACACTGGCACGACTACACATGCGAATATTACAATGACTACTCTTCTCTCAATCGTCCATACAGGAGTTACCCATGTCTCACAAGATTCTCATTATGGATGCCTGCAAGAAGGACCTACTTTGGTGGCTTCAGTCCACTCAGGTAACAATGGGCAGACCGTTTGTACTTCCCCAACCTGTCGCTATAGCAACCACAGACGCATCCCAGATAGTGTGTGGGGGCGGCATTATCTGGGACAGACTGTCCAAGGGGATTGGAAAGATCACGAGTACCATTTGCACATCAATGTCCTAGAGATGAGGGCAGTGCTTCTGGCGTTGCAAGCATTTCAGAACTCTCTTCCCATGGGGACTTTTGCAATTCAGACAGACAATATGTCAGTGGTATGGTACATCAACAAACAGGGGGGAACCAGATCCTATTCCCTATGTTGAGAGGCCCAGAGAATTTGGCAATGGGCAATTTCTTCTCAGCGCTTTCTGATGGTAACGCACATCCCGGGGAAATCCAACGTAATAGCAGACAGGCTAAGCAGAGCAATTCTCATGCCTCACGAGTGGTTCCTAAATCAAGAAGTTTGCAAATCAAATTTTTTGCAAATGGGGCCAGCCTTGCTGCGACCTTTTTGCCACTCCATTCAATGCCAAATGCGGCAACTACTATGCCCTCATTTCCCCTCCGGGAGAGTCGGCTCTGACTCGGCCGAATACTAAAGCTCGAGAGCTATTTTTACCGGCTCGAGGCTATCCTATGTCCCATAATGCTAGGCGAAATATACCCAGATCTCATTTGATAGCTAACACTATGGACAGACATGTCCCAGCACTAGAAAGAGACAAAAATGAAAGCTATGTAGAAATATAAACCCTACAGCCTGCCTGTCACCAGTGATACCAAAGGGGAGGAAGAGCTCTAGTTGAAGGTATAATCCTGGTGACAAGGAAAAAACTCACCCAATACTCTAGGTCTTTCCAGGCTCAGGGGATGGAGGGTGGGACGCAAGAAAGAAGGCGAGAAGAAGTCAACTAACATGGAACGTTATGGTAAGTACATAACTTCTTAATGTTAAGTTGTCAATCTCGCCTTCATTCTTGCTGGATGGGACAGCGTCCCTAGCACCTTAGTCCCGGGTGGCTCAATGGAACAGACTCTTGAGTACAGTGGAACCAAAATCAGCCCTATTTCTGGAGGCAATATCCAGTTTGTAATGACAGATGAAGGTATGAGGAGATGCCCATGTGGCCGCTGCACAAATAGAGTCCATAGGTAATCTCACCTGAAAAGCAGCTGAGGAAGCCAATGCTCTAGTTGAATGAGCTCTAGGCTTGGTAGGGAGCTCCTTATGCCTCAATTGATAGGTCAAAGATATAAGAGAGGTTAACCATCTTGACAAGGTCACTTTAGAAACCGGAAGGCCCTACTTCTCTTCGGCGTAAGACAAGAAGAGTTGGTCTGATTTTCTTGTTGGCTTGGTTCTATCCAGATAGAAACGTAGTTGCCTATGGACATCCAAGCAATGTAATTTTCTCTCAGCTCTATCAGTGTAATTTGGAAAGAAAACTGGGAGATCAATGGTCTGATTCAGATTTTTTTCTGAGAGTACCTTAGGTAAAAAGGATGGATTTGTCCTAAGAGCCACTCTATCTTTGTGAAAAACAAGATAAGGGGGGTGCACAGAAAGTGCTTGTAGTTCAGAAACCCTTCTGGCTGAGGTAATAGCTACCAAGAAAAGTGTTTTCCATGAGAGCAGTTTTAACGAGCAGGAGGCAGCAGGCTCAAAAGGAGGTAGAATTAAAGACGACAGTACCAAATTTAGATCCCACGGTGGAGGAGGGTCTTTGACTGGGGGCCTTAGTAATAGGGTACCCTTCAGAAAAGCTTTGCAGAGCTTGTGAGACATAATACTAGACTCTGACAAGCCAACATGGAAATTTGCAATAGCCGCCAACTGGACTTTGACAGTGGCTGAAGAGGAACCTTTTTGAAAGAGTTCAGCTACAAAATCTAGAACTGTTTGGACAGGGGCAGTAAAGGGATCAACTTGGTTCCTTTCTGCTCAAATAGAGAAAAGTTTCCATTTACTTGCTTACGTCCTTCTGGTGTTAGACTTGTGAGAGGCAAGGATAATCTGACGTACTGACAGGGAGATTAAGGGAAGTCTAGCTAAGGTTGGAAGTGGAGCAACCAAGCTGTGAGGTTGAGAGATGACAGGGATTGGTGCAGCCTGCCCGATTGATGGGTCAGAAGGTCTGGTACAGGGTCCAGATGCCAGGGCTGCTCCAGTAGATGATGTTGTAAGAACAGAAACCAGACTTGTTGAGGCCAGTAAGGGGCAATGAGGATCATCCTGGATCTCAAGGCAGTTGCTTTCTGGACTAACAGAGTGATTAAGTGAAAGGGGGGAAAGCATAAAGGAGACCCCTGGGCCAATCGTGGACTAGAGCGTCTCTGGGAGAGAGGCCCAGAAGAGGGAAGAGGGTGAAGAAGTCTTGAAACTTGCTGTTTTGAGGGGTTGCGAAAAGGTCGCAGCAAGGCTGCCCCCACTATCTGAAGATTTGGTCCGCTACTAGTTGGTTGAGAGACCACTCGTAGGGCATGAGAATGTCCCTGCTCAGCCTGTCTGCTATGACATTGGACTTCCCGGGAATGTGTTTTGCTACCAGAAAATGCTGAGAAGAGATCGCCCATTGCCAGAGTCTGAGCACTTCCCGACAAAGAGGGTAGGACCTGGTTCCGCCCTGTTTGTTGATGTACCATACTACAGACATATTTTCTGTCTGTCTTGCAATCGTTCCAGTGGGAAGACAGTTCTGGAGAGCCTGCAACGCCAACAGGACTGCTCTCATCTCCAGGACATTGATGTGCAAGTGGCACTCGAAGGGTTGCCATGTGCCCTGGACTGTCCTGCCCTGAAAATGCACCCCCCACCCGATCAGGGAGGCGTCCGTTGTCAAGGTGGCAACCGGAGGGGGGAGAACAACTGGTCTGCCTTGAAGCACCTGGGGTGAGTCCATCCACCACGATAGGTGTCGTTTGCAAGACTGAGTGATGAGAATCCTGTGTGACATGGGAAGCTGCTGAAAGGACCATTGGGAAAAAAGCATCCACTGTAGTATCCGCATATGAAAATGAGCTAGGGGAAGCAAGTTGATTGTTGCAGCCATCAGACCAAGCGTTTTCAGTACAAACCTGGCTTGGACCCTGTCCTCTTGTAGCAGGACTTGAACATGACTGCGAATGTCGCATACTCTTTGCGTAGGAAGTTTTGCTGACAACTCTACCGTGTTTAACACGGCGCCTATGAAGGTAATAAGCTGACAAGGCGACAAAGCAGATTTTTTGAAATTTATAGAGATGTCTAGCGCTTTGCAGGTTTGTACAGCATAATCCCTGGCTTGAAGAAGCTGATGCCTGGTGGTGGCAGTAAGGAGCCAGTCGTTTAAATATGGAAACACCTGGAATCCTCGACATCTCAAGTGAGCCGCAATCACTGCCATGCATTTGGTAAACACCCTGGGGGCTGTGGTGAGGCCAAAGGGCAGGGCTCTGAATTGGTAGTGACTGGCTCCCAGCCGGAAGCGGAGAAACCTCCTGTAGCGCCTGTTCATTTTGATATGATAGTACGCATCCTGAAGGTCTATAGAGCACATCCAATTGTCCTGACCCAGAAAGGGAAGAATGGACTGTAGCGTGACCATCCAGAATTTTGTTCTTTGAACCGATTTGTTTAGTCTGCTGAGATCCAAAATAGGTCTCCAGTCCCCTGTCTTTTTTGGTACCAAAAAGAATTTGGAGTAGATTCTGGATCCTTGTTGGTCTGCTGGGACTGGCTGGATGGCTCTTCTTAAAAGCAGCTTTGAAATTTCTAGTGCTGCTTGGTCTCTCAGACCGGGTGGAACATCTGGAAGAGGCCCTTTTGGTTGATGTGGGGTGAGGATAAATGGGATTTTGTAACCCTCAGATATGATCGACCATACCTATCTGTCCTGCGTAAGGGTGAACCAGGCTTCTGGGTACAGCGAAAGTCTTCCCCCGACTGCCTCCGAAGGTGGACAGTCAGGCAGCTCCTCAGGGGTGCTGAAAGGGTTTGTCAGAGAAAGATTATCTGCTACCCTGATTCTGCGGACCCCCCCTGCCCCTAGGGCGGAGTCTGTTATTGTTCCCTCCTCTGCCTCTAGAGGGAAGCTCACCACGTGCGTCCTGCAGAACTCCCTGAGGTTTGCGGAACCACATTTTCCCGCCCTTTTGACCCTTAGGATATGGTCTAGAAGGGGCAGAAAAATGGACTCCTACGGCAGAGAGAGTCTTGCCTTCTTGTTCACACCTGGTTAAGGTGTCCTTCACTTGAGGTCCAAAAAGAGCAGAACCGTCAAAGGGGGTGTTAGTGAATGATGCCTTGAAGGGGTCAGCAAAATTGCAGAGCCACATCCAGGCATGTCTCCTGCAGCTCTACTCACTCCATCGGCTGCATAAGAGATGAGCCGCATGGAAGAGTTGACTATAGAGTTCAGGGTCCTAGCTGGGAGTTGATCTTGTCCTGAGACCCCGCAGCTGTTGGGTCCTGCAACGTTTCACCCAGTTCCTTGAGAAGGTCCCTCTGAAGTCGGGTGAAATGGCATAAGTAATTCAGCCACCGCATAGCAAAGATCGCTGAGGAAAACATCCGCTTGCTGTACCTATCCATCGTCCTAGATTCCTTATTAGGAGGATGGACAGGTACTGAAGGGTCAGCCAACTCCTTCTTAGTGGCTGCCGCCACCACCATGGCATCCACAGGAACACCCTTGGAATGAAACTGCTTATCAGTGGGAGCAGTAATAAATTTAGTGGGCCTCCGGGGAGTTGGTTCCATAGTATCCGGAGCCGTCCACGCCTTCCGAGCCACTACCTCCATAAGTGGGTCGAAAGGCGGGGACACCCAGGAGGTGGAAGGGCGAGAACTGAAGGCATCCAGGTACACTGACTCATCCTTGGAAGGGTTAAGGGCAGACCAGTTCCCCCTCTGTTTGAGGATCTCTAAGATGTCTGAAAAGGAGACATCCTCAGGGGGGGACCTTGGGGACCCTTCCGAATCATCCAGGTCGGTGTCAGATGTCACTGACTCAGGAGAGTCAACATGTTTCCTCTTACATGTCCTCTTCCGAGGGGGCTCCCCCGCAGGGTCAGGGGAGGCCTCGGAAGAGGAAGAAAGGCCCCATGGGGCAGCCTGGAGCATCGGTTCTCCTCGCATGGGGTCAGGAGGGTAGGCAGGGGCCGAAGCAGGCACCGTGGAGGGAGGGGCCGAGGAGGCCGACCGTGGTGCCGGTATAGGAGCCAGCACACTCCTCATCACCTCAAAGGCGTCCCTGTCAGGCAGAGAAGAAGGACCCAACTCCGAAGAGATGAGAACTCACCCTGGCACCGAGAGGGATGGCTCCGAGGCCGATGTCGGGGCCGAACTCACCTGCGCCGAAGCTCCGAGAGGGAAAGCGGGGTCGGACAAGGGTCCGATGCCACTCGCCCCCTCGGAGCCGATGAGGGAGTCTCGGCGCCCAGATCCCTCCAAGGACGGGGCCAAGGACGGGATCGGAGCCGACGAAGGAACCGACAACAGGGGAATCAGTTCAGATGCCCCCACAGTACTCACCTCGACGACCTCCGGCTCCGAACTCAGCAGGGTAGTCGGAGGAGGAACTTGAGCGGGTGTAGGGGTAGCCCCTCTCTGTTGAGACGGGCTATGTAGCAACTGGGCCAGTGCCTGTGAGTTTAAAAGCCGGCTGACTACCCTCTCGAGGTCATGGTCCGAAAGCCTGGAAGACCTAGAGGAATGAGATCTATGGCTCTGCTCCGACAAGAGTGGAGACTTCGGAGCCGATCTAACCGACTCGAGAGATGGAGACCTAGAGCGCTTTCTGCTCGGGGACGGCTCCGACACTAAAGTCGGAGCTGACTGAGGTCTAGATGCCTCAGTTCTGGCCAGAACCGACGAGGCAGCAAGAGCACCACTTGGTGCCGGCTCCGAACATGGAGCCGAAGATTTGGCGGGTTTTGAAGGTTTCCCAGCCATAGTCTTAGCCGGGGAATCTTCAGGCTTTAACAAGCCTCTAAGTATAAGTTTTTTTCTGCGCTCCTGCAGGACTCTAGGGCTAAAAGCATGGCAGATGGAACACGAGTCCTGCAGGTGCAGAGGGCCCAAACAATACAAACAAGAAGTGTGACCATCTGTCAGAGACATCTTCTGACAGCACGAGTCACACTTCTTGAAACCCGATACCTTAGTATCCTTAGACATACTGTACAAAAAACAACACACAATCCCCTAAGCTATGATAACAATTTACTATAAAAAAGGGAACTACCACTAAGTAGAAGGGCAGAATTCCACACACAAACACACAGAACAACCAGGGGAAAACTGTACTACAAGGGGAGGGTCAGAGGCCCAACCACCTTAAGGGTGGAGAAAAGGGGAGAATAGCAACTAAAGGGGAGGAAAAACTAGTCGCTGACTATACTGATACTAAATGAACAAACAAGGATAAAAAACTGACTAAAAACTACCTCAAAAGTTATTAATAAAAATATATGACCTGGAGCCGGTGAAAACGCAACCTCGTAGCTAAGCGGCAAACGAGATCTGGGTATATTTCGCCTAGCATTATGGGACATAGGATAGCCTCGAGCCAGTAAAAATAGCTCTCGAGCTTTAGTATTCGGCCAAGTCGGAGCCAAGGTTCGGCTCCGAACCCATCCAGCAAGAATGAAGGCGAGACTGACAACTTAACATCAGATCTTCCGCAAAAGGGGACAGCCTTGCTGCGATCTCTTTGCCAGCCCGATCAACGCCAAATGCAGCAGCTATTTCTCCCACATCCCCCCCCCCCTCCGGGGGAGTCACGGAGAGACGCACTTGTTCACAATTGGCCCCTGGGACTCCTTTATGCATTCTCTCCCTTTCTGCTCATATCCAAAGTTATCCAGAAAGCACAGTTATTGGGAAGAAAAATGATTCTCATCACTCCTTACTGGCCTCGCCAGATTTGGTTCCCCTTTTTCGGGCCTCATCTACTAGATGATCCATGGACTCTGGACCCAGTTCCAGACCTCTTGACACACATGTCAGGCTCCCTTCATCCCTGCCGCCACACCCTCAACCTGACAGCATGGCTGCTCCACTTCCATCCATAGTCAGGCTTCATGACCTTTCAATTGCTGTGACCCACATCCTTACGTCTTCGCATAAACCTTCCACTTGGAAGTTATACACTAGCAAATAGAGAAGGCTTCTATCTGGGCAAAAGAAGAAAAATGTAGATTCTTACACAACATCCATCCCTGTGGTGTTTTTTTGTCTGAACTTTTCCATCAGGGATCAGTTGCTGTCACAATTAGGGTCCAACTGGCAGGGATAGCTAAGTTTCATTTGGGACAACATGAACCTAATCTGATGTCCCACAGATTGTGTAAAACCTTCCTTAAAGGCGCTACTTTGCTGAGACCTCCCTTTCAGGAACCTATACCTCCTTGGGATCTCAGTTTCGTTCTGTCCAAACTAACTTCCCTGCCTTTTGAGCCCGCACATTCGTGTCAATCGAAGTTTCTGTCTTGGAAGACTTTGTTTCTAGTAGCTATCACATCAGCTAGACGGGTGTCAGAGTTACAAGCACTGTCAATCAAGCCTCCTTATTTGATTTTCCACAAAGACAGAATTTCCCTTCGTAGAAATCCTTCCCTTATCCGTAAAGTTTGCTCTCACACTAATTTGAACCAAACTATCGAACTGCCTGTATTTTTCCCTAATCATTCCAACACTGCAGAATACAAATTTCATCAAGTTGATGTTCACAGGCAGTTATGGTTCTACCATCACAGGACTAAGGAACTTAGAAAGTCAGATCAATTGTTCATGCCCTTTTCTGAGTCTAGAATAGGTCTGCTGGTCTCTAATGGAAAGATACTACCATTCAAGATTAAGGCTCATTTCACGAGATCCCTTTCCACATCTACTGCCTTTCAAGCCAGAGTTCCAATTGACAGTATTTGTGCAGCAGCAACTTGGGATACCCTTCATACCTTTGTTACTCATTACAAACTGGATTTGACTTCTAGGGGTAGAGCCTCTTTTGGTTCCACAGTACTCAGGAGTATATTCCCATGAGCTACCCGAGAATAAGGTTCTAGGGACGCTGTCCCATATGTAAGAATGAAGGCGAGATAGGAATACAGAACATAAAGAAGTTATGTACTCACCATAACGTTCCATGTTTGTAGTCCATTTTGCCCTTCATTCTTACGAACCCACCCACCCCCATCCTGGAAAGATCTGGAGACAGGATAGTGTTGCCTTTGGTAGGGTGGAGACCTTTCATTATTGTTGTTCTTTCTGGATAACCTTTTCTATCTTTCTATAGTTTAGCAGCAAACAAGATCTGGGGATTGTACTAGTGCACTATGGGATGCCTACCTAGCCACGAGTCAACCAAGAGACTTTGAGCTTTGTAATAGGCCGAGTCGGAGCCGAACCCATATGTAAGAATGAAGGGCGAGATGGACTACAAACATGGACTGTTATGGTGAGTACATAACTTCTTTTTTCAGACAAATGGGTTCTGAAAATCATTCATCAAGGTTACAGATGGCAGTGGAAGGAAATTCCTCCTTTCCATGAGGTAATTCCTCACCCTCCAGACCAGAGTCTTTTGTTTCCACCTGTCCTTCATCTCATGCTGTCCTAGTGAGTGACAGAACCTGTTCCCACTTCCCAAAATAGGAAAAGTGTTTTTATCAAGGATATTTTTAGTTCCAAAAAAAAGAAAATGCATTGGGAACAGTTCTGTGTCTTCATTTCCTAAATCTGATTGTGATAGTGCCCAGGTTCAGAATGCTGTCACTTCAAAGCCTGTTACTCCTTCTTCCTTATTTACATTTCCTAGTAATATTAGATTTAAAGGGTGTTATCCTCACATCCCTACTCATCCAGGCTTCAGGTGTTTCTTAAGTTTTTATGTATCTGGATCACATTATCAGTTCTGTGCCTTACCTTTTGGACTATCCACTGCACCAAGAGTGTTTACAAAAGTGTCTAGCTCCAGTTATAGCTCATTGCAGGCCATAGACTAGCCACATTTTTACATATAGATGACTTGTTATCTTTGCAGTCCTTCTCAGAATGTCAGGAATCTCTCACTTGAGTGAAAGATCTCTTACACAAGCTGGATTCCAAGGGAACATTCAGAAGTCTTTTTTTAACTCCTTTACACAGGATTGTGTTTCTGGGGTGTCTGCTAGACATCTCAGTTCAAAGAGCTTTTCTTCCACAGAAAAAAATAGATCTATACCTAGATCTACTTCTAGGGTTTTCTGCTCAGACTTTGGTTACTGTGAGGGAGTGCCTCAGGAGTTTGGGTCTTATGGTAACTATGATTTTCATGATTCCCATGACAGTACTCCACACAAGAAAGATACAGTGATATCTGACGTACCTCTGGTCCCAGCAACTACATCCATTATCTTTTTAAATCCCAGTACTTGTGTTTGTTAGAAGATAAATCACTTGGTGGAGACAGCAGATATTCCTAAATCCAGGTCTCCCTTTTTCCCCCCTGCTCCAAAGCAATGAGTCACCACAACACCTGAGAATATGTTGGGGGAGCAGTTTCAAGAGGGATAAACATGGGAGGTGTTTGAGACACCATGGATAGATACAAGCACATAAATATAATGCTTGCTCTGATAAAGGCAGTCAACCGTTTTAATCATCTTTGGTCCCCAGACCTCTTCAAGGTGTTATAGATAATACCAGAGTTATGTGGTATATCAGCAACCAAGAGGGAGCCATGTCTTTCCCCCTTTGCAAACTAGCTATGATAGCTTTGGATATAACTTCACAGCACAATCTCACTGTAGAGGAATCCTACAAAAGCAAACCCTTACAAATGGTAACTAGAGCAGGGGGTCTTCCAAGATTTGATCCATCTGTGGAGAGTTTCTGAAGTAGACCTCTTTGCTTCCTCTCAAAACAATCATCTGGTAAAATGTAGCCCTAGGACTCCTTGCAAGAAGGCCTGGATGACAGATGTCTTGTCTTTTCTTTTCCTTGGACAGGAATGTTTCTGTATGCTTTTCTACCCTTTCTAGTGATATCTATTGTACTTCTGAAGATTTTGAAGGAATCACCCAAGATTATTGTGGGTAATCCCTTCTGGCCCAGGTGTCAGTGATTCTACCTTCTTTGTGAAATGGTCAGGAGCAATTACCACAAGCTTCATCATAGAAAGGATCTACTGACACAAGAACAAGAATGTTTGATACACCCTGATCTCATTCAAGTTCAACTGACTGCCTGGATGATAGGGTCTTAATAGCATTTAGGCACTTGTTTACAGTGGACGTGCAGCAGGTATTCATAGATGCAAGAAAGCTTGCTACCAGAAAATCATATATTAGCAAATGGAAAAGATTATCTAGTTGGTGCCAATAACATAACCAGCTCCCACTCAGGGCTAATGTTTGTCTGTTTTTTTACAATATTTCTGAGAATTATTATACGTTGGCCTTTCTCACTCCTCTATCCATTTCAGCATCTATGCCTATGGATTCTCCTCTTTCAATGTATTCTAATGTCAAAATGTTTTTGAAAGTGGTTTTGCATAGGAGACCTTCAAGAAAACTAGTGGTCCATCCTTGGGATCTTATTTTTGTGTTACAGAAGCTTACACTTCTCCATTTGAACCAGCTCATCTGGCTGACTTGAGGTTCTTAAGATGGAAAATTGTTTTAATGAATGCTCTGAATTCTGCAAGAAGATTATATGAGTTGCAAGCTCTTATGGAGAGACAAACCTATTTCATTTTCAAAGAGACAGAACTTCTTTGAGAACTAATCCTTCTTTTATGTCTTAAGTGGTATCTAAGTTTACTTTAAGTCAAACTATCTATCTTCCTGTTTTCTTTACCGAACCTAAAAATGAGGAATACTCATACCTTGGATGTCCACAGACAACTCAGGTACTATTTTGAGTGAACATAGTCTTTCAGATCTTCAGGTCAGTTGTTCATTTCGTCTATTGATTTAACGTATTTGCAACATATACACAGAAAGAAAGAAATGTAATATTGCATACTACTATACAATGTTAGGAATACATTGAATCATTAAGGTAATCTTATACAATTAACACATTAAGAGTCTTGGTATTTCATTAGCAACATTTCAAGGCTATCCCAACAACTAAAAGGGTTGGCGTGATTTATACAGCGTATTCTAATCTGTATGATTATAGATTTTATTTTAACCACTTCTTTTTCAATTTTATATAGTATTGCTGTTAAAGTAAAAAAAAAATATTTGAATGTAGGAACTGAGTTCGATTTCCAGGTCTTTGTAATAACTTTTCTAGTTACTGCAAAAAGACTACAAAACATTTTGTTGTTTGACTTTGACAGATAGAGGAAGTGGAACATTCATTATTATACAATTCCTCCCCTAAAACGTGCACGCTGATTGGCCAGCCCAACCAGCGTGCCCGTTGTAAATCCCTCAATATACTAACGGAAAAAGGTCCAGTCGCCCGGACTTTTTCCATTAGTATAAAACACTGTCTCGCTATGTTAAAAGAGTTTAACATAGCGACATAGGTTTAAAAAAAGCAACGGAGATCTCCGTTGCTTTTTTTAAAGCTGTCTCGCTATGTTAAACTCCTTTAACATAGCGACACAGTGTGTAAAAAGCAACGGAGATCTTGCGATCTCCGTTGCTTCTGTCTCGCTATATTAAATGGGTTTAACATAGTGAGACAGCTTTAAAATAAGCAACGGAGATCTCCGTTGCTTATTTTAAAGCTGTCTCGCTATGTTAAACCCATTTAACATAGCGAAACAGTGCTTTTGCCCACAGCTCTGATGTACTGCGTAGGCATGCGTAGTACATCAGAACTGCCGCAGAATACCAGACAGCTGCGGAAGGGCAGTAAAGAGGCATTATACAATGCCATTATTTAAGAAAAGTAATTATTTCTTTTCTTAAATAATGTCATTGTATAATAGCAATAACCCACTTCTGGGTGTAGGTAATGCTGTATTTACCCACAGTTGGCTTTGTTTGGTCCCGAGGGCGACCACGCCAACCGTGGGTAAATCCAGCATTACCCACACCCAGGCGTGGGTTATTGCTATAATATTACTGATCTAGTTAAAGAACAATTATCAGATTATAACCCCTTAAAAACATACTTATCTCTTCCCAATATTCATTTGTTACAGTCCATAAACGTATCCATTCAGCTTTTACATCTTTACTGCATCTCCAACAAACTGAAGAAGTCATTTTACTAAACTTAGAGATTTTATATTGAGTAACATATATTTTTGTTAATTTCTTTTGAGGGTAAGAAAAAGGGACAACCTATGTTAAAAAGACTATTTCCAACATTTGTCTAAGTCTATTGCCTTTTGTTATTCTCACCACAAAAACTATTATAGGCACTGTCAAAGCCCCTCAAACAAGACCTTAGCTTCATCTAAGGCTTTTTGGAAAGGGTTGGATTCTAGAAGTACCATAGAAGCAGCAATACAGTCCTTTACACATACTTTTACAAAGAACTGCAAGCTTGATTCCTTTTCTAGGTCAAGATCAGGCTTTGCTAGGACCATTCCCCAGGGGTTCCTCAAGCCTTCCACTTCCACCTCCCAAATGTGCGTTAGAGTAATCTACCCTTATAGACAAGGCTACTTCAGCAGTGATTAATATGATGAACATATTACAGTTGTGTAAGCAAAGTTACCATAATAGTAGATGTTTGAATGTTTACTGTTGTAATAGCTGCTCCTTCTCTCCATCCCCCTTTTTGTTTTCTGGTTATACCAGGGTATGTCTATATATGTATATATTTTTATTCGCAGTTATGTCCTCTCAGGGCTCAGCATCCACCTCTCAGTTGGCATGAAAGCTCTGAAGGGCATGGGTGCTGGGTGCTCAAACCTGTGTTTTTAGACAGCTCTGCTTGAGCTACCTTATGGTTAGAGGATGTGGAATATGCCCTTAAACTTTGGAAGCCAGCTGTTATGTCCTTGTCAGGATGTAAACCATATAGCTAAAGCTACTGCAGCAATGATCATTTGAACCTTTGCTGTTGCAGTACGTTTACTTACAGAAGTGTACTTTCTCTCTTCTCATGCAAATGGCTAGGGACAGTTTCCAAAATCTACCTCAGAGAGCAGAATTGCTGACTCTGGACAAAGGATGATTGATTCATCCAACATTCAAAGTCTCAGTCTAACTATGCTGATGATAGTTTCTTTATCCCATTTAGGCACCTTTTCTTTGTGGACGTGCATCAGGTATTGAATGAAGCAAGAAAGCCTACTACTAATAAATTGTATTTGGCCAAATGGAAAATATTTTCTAATTGGTGTCATAATTGAGAACAGGACCCATCCCAAGCAGGGACACCACTGGTTGTCCAGTACCTGTATGAGTTACTTCATTCAGGTGCTGTGAATATTTCAAACTTTAATCAATTAAAGTCCACCTCTTGGCCATCTCACATTATTGTCAGCCACTCTATCCCACCCTTTCTTCCTTATTCCAAGTCAAACATTGTTTAAATGGGGTTTCACATATTAGGACACCTAAGAAAAAAGAATGACAAGTTTTGGGGATCTGAACTACATTCTGGTGCAGTTAATTCTGTCTCCTTTTGAACCTGCAGCCAGCTGTTCTTTGAAAGATTTTACTTGGAAGACTTTCCTACTTAGTGCTCTGACTTCTGCTAGATGGGTATCTGAATTATAGACCCTTATGTCTATTTACCCTATCTTGATCTTTCATAATGATGGGGTGAGTCTTTGGACCAACCTTTCCTTTATGCCTAAGATTGTTTCAGAATTTACCTTTAACCAGACTATTCATCTCCTTGTATTGTAACTTGATCCAAAAAAACAAGGCAGAAATCCCCCTCAGAAAGCAAAGCCTCATTCTACTAGAGCTTTGGCCACATCTGAAGCTTTTTGGAAAGGGGTAGATTCAAAATCCATTCTAAAAGCAGCTACTTGGTCCCTGGTTCACATGCTCACTAAACATTATGAGCTTGATTCAGTTTCCAGAGACAGAGCTTGTTTCACTAGAATTATTTCTGAAGGAATCCTGGACTCTGGTCCCTCTTTCTGAGCTTTGTCAATCTCCCATATTGTAATGGCTACTTCAACAGAGATCTAATGAAGGACATAGTTTACTTACCATAACACTAAATGACTGAATAGATCACTATTGCCGTACTTGCTCTTTCCCTTCATCCCCACTTTCCTGCACATCCTGTGGCTGGGGGAGGTATCCTTTTTCTCTACTGAGATGAGTTTCTTACAGCTTTTGGCTTCAGCATCCCTATATGGGGCAAGAAACCTCTGAGGTTTGATGTGGCCATAAGTCCCTCTTATACCATTACATACCCTTGTGCTGATGGCAGACTTAAAATGTGAGAAGATGGAGCTTGAAGCTTCATAGATTGGTTGGATGTATAGTTTTCTTGGCAGGGTATGCCCTATATTGTAATGGTTTCATCAGCAGTGAATCTACTCAAATGTAAGACAACTGTATAGTCTCCTTCCTTTATGTTATTTTTAAAACCAAAATAGCCATTTCTATCCAGCCCAAAAAGAGTTATAAATAGAGGAGGCAGACCTTAAAGTCTCTTGACCAGAATTCCAGAAGCTTCAGGGGTATCATCAGGACCAGTCCCCATGCAACCTCAGCACTATTCAATTTCCAGTACGCCAGCAAATCCATGCCTCTATGAGTAATTAGCCTTTATCTCTGTTCAATTTTTTGGTCCAAGGAAGTGGCTGAATGAAGACTTGCACTCTGCTCATATACTTCAAAAATAGTAGGCAGAGACTAATGAATTATTCAGGTTGTGGAGCAGGATCATTCCACTGGCTACTTCTACCTCCCAGGTAATTAGGGAGGTCCTCCTCTTGTGTCAAATGGTCATTTAGGAATTCTTCAGATGAGGCTCTTGCTGCCCTTCTTGTCGCATGTCTTGTGTATTCAAATGAGACACAGCATGGGGTTCAAGTAATTTATTGTACATAAACACATCAAGAGCTCTAACTGGAACATACTTCGAACTTCATATGCTTACTGACCGACTCATTACTTCTAACACACTCACGTATGCATCTCCATTCAAGCCAGCACTCACACTGAATGACTATACAAAATGGCACTGACCTTGCATGTATTCAGTAACTTATAAGCACATGCTCTCTGACTACAGTGGCTGATTAGGTACAATTTACACACTGATCTACCTCCTCCCTCTTTAATTTTGTTTGACATGCAAAATAGGAGAACAAAGTTATTTTAAGAGCTAAACATTATATCAACATTTCAATAAACAAAACTGAGTTCAAGTCCAAGTTGCTGTGTATTTTGGATTTGGTCTGGAACTTCTATCTGATCTGGTTACATAGAAATTCTGACTGGGTTTAGCAACAGGGACAGTATCTAGGGATTCTTTCAAAACTGGCACATCAGGGATTACATCAAAATTATTTGAAGAAAGCACACTATCCTTTTGAATTAGAACAGGTGTAGAATCACTCTGGGAATTAGTCATTGGCAGAGGCAATCTGCTGTGTCACTGGTTCAGAGACAGGTAACACGTCTTTGATTCCTTCTGAAATCCATTCCTTCAGGCTGTATGAAGTAAGATCTCGGTTCTTCACAAATGTTCTTCATGATTCCCATTCGGTCGTATCCTTCAGATGTTTGTATTCTCACAACTACTCCTTGTAGTAATGCTCTAAGGGATTTATTGGTCTTATCATAGCACAACTTTTATGACTGTCATTTTCTCGAAAGTTGAGCCTTGACCACTCTATTGTTTTTTGTATTTGGTACTAACAATTGTTTACTGAATGGAAGAGTTGTTCTAGTCTGTCTGGACATTAATCTGTGAGCAGGTGAACAAAGCAAGTTGTCTCGAGGAATGTTTCTGAGATTGAGTAAGTTAAGGAAAACATTGGTACCATCACTCTTGGATTTCTCCAACAAATCATTTGCACTCTGAACTGCACGTTCAGCTAGCCCATTGTATTGCAGATACTCAGGACTACTGGTAATATGAACAAAATCCTAAAACTCAGCAAATTTCTTAAGCTGCTCACTTAAAAACTGTGCACCATTGTCAAAGATGACTTTGTGAGGACTACCATGGACAGAAAAATGTCTGTTCAATTTTGTAATGACAGTGCTGGACTTCAAGATAGAAAGTAGGTCAATTTCAAACCAATTTGAGTAAGAGTCTGCTAACACTATAATGCTGACCATTCCATTTGAAAATATCTGTAGCAACCATTAACCATGATAATTAAGGAATCTGATGTAGCTGAAGTGGTTCTTTTTGTTGGTACTGTTTGGTGCTGTTGTAGACTGAACATGCTAGAGTTTCCTTCTCTATATCTTTGGACATAGAAAGTCATAATACAATGCCTTTTGCCCTTCTTTTGTTGAATCAGTACCTGGGTGACCACAATGCAAAATTTTGTTATATTCCTGTTGTAATGCTTCAGGAATTACCACTTTTAGACCTTGTATTATGATTCCATCATGAGCTCATCTCGGTAAGGAAATACTGCTGTATGTCACGTTGTAAACTAGTTTGTTGTGTTGGCCATCCTTGACTGATAAAATTTTTCAGCTTCTGAAGAATTGGGTCTGAAGCTGTGTGATTTCTTAGTTCAGCAAGGCATGATGATGAAAAATTTCTGACATCCATGACTTCAAAGTTTGCTGTTTCATTTTCATGCTGCTCTGTCATTTGTCTGGTTGCACGTTACAAAGCATCAGCAAGGTACAAGTATTTGCCCTTTTTGTAAACAATATTGAAATTGTACTTTTGCAATTTTAACATCATGCATTATAATCGTGCTGGGCTGTATGCAGTGGCTTTTTCAAGATTGTCACTAGTGGTTCGTGATCAGTCTCTGGAGAGGTCTGCAATAAACATAATCACTGAACTTTGAACATGCGAACACTACTGTCAGAAGTTCTTTCTCTATTTGTACATAATGCTTCTCTGTTTGGGTTAAAGTTCTTGATGCACTGGCTACTGGTATGCCTTATTGAATACATGATGCACAAAGAGAGTACTTTGAAGCATCAGAAGAAAGAGTTACAGGTTTGTGAACATCATAATATCTCAATGTGGTTGAGCTGGCAATTTTCTTCTTCAGAATATCAAATGCTCTTTGGTGTTGTTCCAGCCAGGACCAGTTTACATTTTCGTGTGTCAACTCATGAAATGGGGCAAAAAGCTCACTTAAGTCTGGGATGAACTTTCCTAAATAATTAACCATACCTAGAAAATGTTGTAAAGATGTGATATTCTCTGGAACTGGCATCTCAAGAATTGCTGCTTGCTTAGACAGATCTGGTTGTAAGCCAGAACTGGTAAACAAATGTCCCAATAACTTCTTTCAGTTTGAATTTATATTTCTGAGGATTCATTTTAAGATTTATTTCATGTGCACAGTCTAGAACTTTCCTGAGGTCTCTGTCCTGTTCGTCTTCACCATTTCCTTCAACAATAATGTTGTCTACTATAATGGCACATGGATAACCAGAAAAATGTGTTCCATGGAACATTGAAAGACTTCACTGGCAGAAATTATTCCAAATGGTATTCTGAAACACCTGTATCTACCAAATGGTGTACTGAATGCAGTTAACACTGAAGATTTGCAATCCAGTGAAATTTGCCAAAAAGAGCTTTTTGCATCTAGGACTGAGAAAACAGTGAAATTTGGCATGAGAGAGGCTACCTTTTCTACTGCGTGCATTGGATGATGAGGACGCTTATGTGCTTTAAGTCTCTTGAATCAATATATATTCGAATATTATCTGAGCTTTCCTTATGAGCTACGACCATGGAGGATACACATTCAGTCGGTTCTTCTACTGGAGTAAGGGCACCTAAATTAACCATTTTGTCTAGTTCTGTTTTTACTTTGCTCTGCATTGCTACTGGAATCTTCAGTGCTGGTCTGACAACTGGAAAATGGTTCAGCTTCATGGAATATGTGACTGGAAGTTTACCAAGCTCGTCTTTGAAAATATCAGCATATTCACTAAAAATATTCTGTGTAAAACTATCATTGTTATTCAGACTTATATGGTGGACCTCTTTATTAAATGAAATCCATCCCATTCTCAGGCTGTCTTTGAGGCCTAACAGTGACTGCATGTGTCTTTTGACTACGCTATAAATCATAGCTGTTTCCAGCAGAATGGCATGAAAAAACTACTGTGCCATCAAGTTTGAATCTCTTCACCACCATAAGAACTAGTTTTACACACTTTGCCAAATCAGGTTTCTCACCAGCTTTTACTTTAGCAAACTTTTGTGCTGATATAGCATTGCACTTAGATCCAGTGTCTACTTTAAGCTCTGCAGGTTTCCCATTAATTTGTACAGTACAAAATATTTCACTCTTTGCTGACAACTGATAGTCTACTATAGTAACTGTTTCATTGATCACAGAGATACCATCAACATAGAAAGTTTGCTTACAGCTCTTGGGGTTTGCTACATTCTCTATCTGATCTACTTGTTTCTTTGGATACTTTTTTTAACATAAGTCTGTGGCACTTTAGACTTGCAAAGCCTTTTGAAATGATTCCACGTTTTACATTTGTGACATTGCTGACCAAAAGCTAAACACTTTTCCCATTTAAGTTCATGACTGCCTCCACATTTGTGACAGTTAACAATGAGGTAGGGTGCCACACCCTTCTAACACACTCCCATATGCATCGCCATTCAAGCTAGCACTCACATTGAATGACTATACAAAATGGCACTGATCTTGCACATGCTCATTAACTTATATGCACATGCTCTCTGACTACAGTGGCTGACTAGGTACAATATACACATTGATCTACACTTCTCAAGGATGCCATAGAACCGCTCATGCCTCCTAAATTGAAAATGGAAGCATGTTCAGTAAGTTTTCCAAGTGCCACAGAAACACTGGATGTGATGTTGTCCTATCTCGCCTTCATTCTGTACTGGTTTGGTTCAGAACCGATCCTCGGTTCTGACTCGACCTTATACAAAAGCTTGAGGTCTTCCAACTAGCTCGTGGCTTATACCCTATCCCATGATGTTCTAGGAAACTCCCCAGATCTCATTTGCCGCTAAACAAGATCGGGTGCTTCACACTGGCTGTGGTTATATGATTTCTTTACAATTGTGTTTTTTCCTGCTAAATTTAATAGTTCTTTCCCCTTTTGGGATTAGTTAGTTAGTAGTTTAGTAAGTTAGTTAATTGGTTAACCCTTTTAACAGTTTCTTGGCTTTGTTTGTTACCTTGCTATTTGATTGTTGGCCGTTGTTTAAAGGCTTACTTTTCTTCCCTATCCCAGCTTTCCTCAGTGTGTGTTTAAAATAACTTTTGCATAAAATAAAAAAATGAACAGAATCACCACAGCTAAAGGAAAAACTTTAAAACTTTACTATAAGAACAAAGTAAGTGCTTTTGCGGCCTAGCAGCCGCTTCTTCAGACTCAAGTAGCAGCAGTATTCTTCTCCCTATTTAAAAGCAGTCAAATTAATTAAGAACTCCATCCTCTCAAAGACACATAGACCAATACAGTGCTAACACACTATCAGCACTTAGTAAAAATTTTACAAAGGAAATACAGCAGCTTGAAACCACACATCTCAAAATTTTTTTTATACATAAAAATATATATATAAAATATATATATATATAAAAACATCAATGGGGGAGTGCCCGTGCACACAACAATGGTTTAATAGATACCATATCATTTATTCCTGGTGTCTTTACTGCATTAAAAACTGTAATCCAACGTAATTCAGCCAGCTCAGTCTTATTCCTAATATCACCCTCTCTAATGTTATTTCTCACAATTTCCAACACAAAAAACTTAAAGTGGTTCTGGGGCCCACTAACTCTGACATGACGTGCTAAAGCACTGCTCTCTTTAATGTTCCTGATGTCTCCAACATGTTTACGGATACGTTCCCTCAAAGACTGATTAGTCTTACCTATGTAGAACACAAAACAGACCTCACAAAAACTAAAATAAATCACATTCCTAGTTTTGCAGTCTGCATAAAACTTACAGTCAACCATTACTCCTGTCTGTGGATGCCTGAAACTTGTACCTGTATAAATATATTCACAGGCAGTGCAATTTCTGCAGGGGTACGTACCATGTCTTTGTGAAACAGGGAATGTCCTAGTCAGTCCTGACCTGTCTTTTCAGTGTAAGGTTGTTCCTAAACGAAAACCTAGGCCTTTCACTAACCACCTCTTTAACCTCCTCACACACTTCCAGTATACCCCAATTCTTTTCAATGATACCACAAAAAACATTGACATCACTCGAGAAGGTAGTAGGAGCCCTCACTGTTTTTGCACTAGCATGCTCATATTCAAACACTTTTCTGGGAAGTTGCTCAGAGAAATGCAGTCGACCCCTAGTATCTCTCTCCTTCAGTAGCTGGGTAATACTAATCAATCTGTTTCTCAGTATATCCCCTATTCAGGAAATCACTCTTAAGCTCCATTAAAGCTACCCCAAGTTGCGTGTCGTCATTGTGCAACCACATCATTCTCAAAACTTAACCTCTGAGTACATTCTTGGCAACATGCCGTGGATGCATGCTACTCTTGTGTAAGAGTGCACTCTTCCTACTCTTTTTCCTAAATAAGCTAGTATGTACATCCCCTAAATCAGACTTTCTTATAGTAACATCCAAAAAGTCTATCACATCTGTAGAGTATTTATATGTAAGCTTCAAAAAAGTTGTAGTCTTACTCACATAACCAAAAAACTCTTTGTTGCAAAACACAGCATTCTCCTCCCAATGTAATAATGCTAGGTTGGCATAGCTATTGGCACAAGCCATGCCCATAGTCACGCCAACCTTATGCAGAAAAAATTCACTGTTGAAAACAAAAACATTATTCTCAAGAATAATTTCTAATAGCACACAAACTAAATCAATTTTATCTGGGACATATATCTCCCTGTTAACACCAGTTCCCTAATATTATCAATGGCCCAATTATTCGGGATAACCAGTGAACAGGGACTCTACACCCATAGCTTGTGCCAACAGCTATGCATAGATGCACCAAGCATCTACTAATAAGAGATACCACATTGAAACCCTGCTGTCATTTAGGGATCACAATAAATTATGAAAAATCTGCCTTACTGCCATCTCAACATATAATTTTTATAGGAAGCAGACTTAGATGCTACAAAAATGATGGTAAAGCTTCCTCCAGAAAGAGTACAAGACCTTTGGCATCAGGTCGTAAATCTTCTTTTCAAGAGGAAAGTCCAAGCAAGAACAGTTCTGAAAGTGCTAGGCACCATGGCAGCAGCAATAAAAGTGATTCCATTGGCACGGCTCCACATGAGGATTCTAGAGTGGCTGCTATTCATTCGGTGGTCATGCAGGAACTGCCCATGTCCCACCAAATCATGATAACAGAATCTTGTAGGAAAGACCTTAATTGGCAGCTTCTCTCCACTCATGTGACCTTAGGTCGACCCTTTGTTCTTCCACAGCCTTTAGCCACAGTGACCACAGACCCTTCCCAGATAGGGTGGGGGGCATTATCAGGGAAGGACACTCCAAGGCACTTGGCAGGATCACAAGGCTCACTTGCATATCAGTGTCCTAGAGATGAGCGTGGTGCTTTTAGCACTGCAGGCATTCCAAGATTTTCTTCCACTAGGAACCATTGCAATACAAACAGACAATATGTCGGTCGTGTGATATAAAAAAAACAAGGAGGAACCAGATCTTAGCCCCTTTGCCGGGAGGTCCTAAGTTTGGCAGTGGGTGACCTCTTCCCAATGCTTTCTGATAGCAACGCACATCCCGGGGAAAGCCAGCGTAATAGCAGACAAACTTAGCAGGGCGATTCTGATGCCTCACGAGTGGTCCCTAAAACAAGACATAGCAGAAATAATTTTCCGAAAATGAGGCCAGCATTGCCGTGACTTTTTTGCATGTCCATGAATGCCAAATGCAGCAGCTACCTTGCCCTAATCACCCCTCCGGGGGAAATCACCAAAGGATGCACTTGTATACAACTGGCCCTCGGGTCTCCTCTATACTTTCCCTCCCTTCCTGTTGATACCCAAAGTTCTTCAGAAAGCCAGCCTTTGGGAAGGATATTGATTCTTGTTATCCCTTACTGGCCTCGTCAAATCTGGTCCCCCTTCCTTTGGCCTCATCTCCAGGAGGAGCCTTGGATTCTGGACCCAGTTCCAGATCTTCTGACTCATTCCTCGGGAATGCTCCATCCATCTCTTCAAACCCTCAAATTGACAGCCTGGCTGCTCCGATTCCAAGCATAGCCAGGCTACCTGACCTTTCCCCTTCAGTTTAGCATATCTTGATTTCTTCTCATAAGGGTTCAACGAGAAAATTGTATATCAGCAAATGGAATAGATTTTCCTCCTGGGCCTTGGAAAATCATATTGACCCTTTCTCTGCCTCTGTATCTTCCATACTGGAGTTCTTAGCAAAACTATTTCATGATGGGGAGGCTGCAGCTACTACCACCAAAGCAAATGGAAGCAAGTGCTGTATAATAAAACCAAAACAGTAAAATTCAGCACAAGTAGCCCAGCAAAATGCAGTACACAGGTTTATTCAGAGTCACCACACCATTAGGGTGAAAACATAAACGCTTATATCCCTAAGTAAGTTTTCATCTACACAGACTTCTTCAGATGCATAAGTGAATATGACTCACAAAAAAACAGTTTAAATACTTTTGCTTAAGGAGTGGCCATCCAATCACACTACAGCTAATTAAAATGTGAACTGATAAAAACTGAACAAGTCATATAAAATGACAATGTAACTGTATAAAAGGCATGATAAAACATTTAAAACTTAAAGCATAGCATCTTTCTAAAAAACCCATTAAATAAATATGTCATATTAAAATCAATCACAAAGGATACATCAAATACTAAGACTCCCTCTAGTGGCCATTCTGAGAAAACATTTACTTTCATACATAAAACATTAAGCTGGTTGTATTATAAAAAGCTTTTTATGTGCTATATTGTAAAATACTGTTTGAACAAAAACTGTACAAGAGTATATTATAACCTGGCAGCATGTAGTTTTAGAACTGTAGCTAGAGAAATAACATCACTGAGGCCAGGATATTTATTAGCCTCTAATAAAATCTGCCAGAACACTTCTCAATACTCATTCGTGGTTTCCCAGGGTCCTCCTCTCAACCCCTTAGCTATTTTTTCAACAACAAAGAATGAAAACGAAGCTCCTGTACATACGAGGGTGTGTTTATAAAGAACACTTCTGGAATTCTTAGTACAAATATCATTCATGTGCTCATACATTCTCCTCTAACTTTCTCTCGGTTTTCCCTGTATAAAAAAGCAGTACATTGACTGCATAGGGCAATTTACACCAAGCCAAAAGAATCACAGGAACTTCGTACATTACTACAAAAATAATATTCTCTAGCTGGTAAAAACAATGTTTCCCTGCTGATAACATATCTACACTGTGGACAAGCCCTACACTTAAAAGTACCAGTGTTTCTGTGATTTACATTCATAGTCCCAGTGTGCTCAAGGTAATTTTTAACATTAGGACCCTTACTATATATGATCTTGAGAGGGGTATCAAAGATGGAACTCAAATCTGATAACTGTGAGAACTTGTGCCATTCTCTTTCCAAGATGTCTATATTTTAGAGTCCCCATTAAATTCAGTAATGAAAGCTCTAAGCAAAGATGGATCTGTGTAACCATATTGCATACCCCCTTGAATATCTGTATTACTATTCACGATGTTACCATCTTCACCTAAAATGGGCTTAAATCTAATCAAAACAGTTTAAACAAGCAAAAATTAAATCAAAACACAAAAAAACCAAAATTAGATTTTCTCCATTAGATAGTCCATAAGTCATGACTTCATCAGAATCTACACCATTTTCCCCAATTCTGCCTTAAATTATACATCTAAAAATTATTTCAATAAATTCCAAATAAATTGATAATAAATTCAAGTTAACCTTTTTAATATATAGTGTGGTAAAGTAAATAGTAAATATGTTGTTATACACAATACATAAAACTGAAATAGAAAATAGGACTTATTATATGTATGTACAAATGAATTAGTATATAAATATATAACTATATAACATAAATATATATGTATAAATATATAAATATATAAATGTATAAAAAGATGTAAAAATACATTACATTAAAAGTACATTACATTAAAAATAAAAATTGAAAAGGCAGTGGGTAATGACAATAAATGAATCTACTTGATATCTAAATATTTACATATTCTGTTTCAACCATAATTCCTTGCCCTGTCAAAAAAGACATTGTGCACACCTTCCACACTAAATGTACCTGATTTTGAATTGTGCTCCCTGTTTTGTGTGGCACTTTTCTTAATTTCAAACATTTTCTTTAAATTTATGTTCTTCCTGTAACAAAATTTTAATGGTTGTTGGAATATTGATGCTTGTTAGTCATTTAGAAAAACATATTCCATACCTCATTAATACCTTTTCTTAGCCATCATAGTTCTTACATGGTGTCCATATTATTAATAATAATAGTAGACTCATTTCCATTCATATTTGTCATAGGTTTTTTTTCAAAAAAAGTTTATTTAATATATTTCGTTGTTTCATAACATCTTTTGGATAACCTCTTTCACTAAATAGATTATGAATTGTCCTCATTTCTTCTGGTCATCTTTGCATATTGACTTGAACACAAAGTTCAGCTCCCAAAACAACATTATAATGTTATAGCAGGCATATGCACATGCCATCACCCATTGCACCGTCTTTGATGATATATGTCCCCTTGAAAATAAATGAAATTATTTTTAATACTAATTCCATACTTTCTAGAACTAATCTAAAGTCATTGTATACATTTATATATTTATATATTTATACATATATATTTATGTTATATAGTTATATATTTATATACTAATTCATTTGTACATACATATAATAAGTCCTATTTATTTATTATTTATTTTATATATATATATATATATAGTTCACATTACAATAGGTACTGCTTTACCACACTATATACCTTTAAAAGGTAATGTTGCTAAAATTATAAGTGGGTAAATAAAAAATTATTGGATTTAAAAAAAAATATAGAAGGAGAGCTTATGAAAACCCTGTAAAGTAGAAGTACAACAACAGGAGGAGACATGGTGGTGGAACAGGAGGGGATTGAGTGGTTGGTGATGGGACAACCATATTTTATTTCAATGAATCTTTCAATAATAGGAGAAAGGAGTTTTGGGGAAGATGAGATAGATAGTGAAAATGATCAACAAATAATTTTACTGAATTAGACAAGATTGAAGAAGTTTTGATAGACATAAAACTGTTCACAAGAAAGTTGAACTTGGGGCTAATGTTTCAGGATACCAACAATACTATCAGTCAAAATGATATTTTGAATTTTGAAACAACAGGACCATTGGGACTACACAAAGAAAATGTTGGAAATTTTGAACAATGAAGATAGGTATGACATGGTATCTAGAAATGAGATGAATATATGTTACAGGAAGATAGACTATATTCTTCAAGATAATTTATTACAAGGATTAATGGATATAGACATGTACAATTATTTGAAAGTCGTTACATCTCAATCAAAAAAAAAACCTTTAAGATAGATATTAGTAGACACAAAATGAATTATTTTTAACAAGGATTACCCCTCATTCTAATTGATTCCTGGGATTTTCTGGGTAAATTCAATGAAATTCCATACCATGACAGATATTTGTTTATAACCATGGTTTGAGCAATGTTGGCGGGATTTCAGGTTTTGGACAACAATGACTTTAGATTAGTTCTAGAAAGTATGGAATTAGTATTAAAAATAATTTCATTTATTTTCAAGGGACATATATCACAAAAAGACGGCGTGGCAATGGGTCGGCATGTGCACCCATCTATGCTAACATTATAATGTTGTTTTGGGAGCTGAACTTTGTGTTTATATTAATAGTACCACGTCGTTCTTGAGGTTTACTTTTGAACTGGCATTAGACCAAGTAAACTACTTAGATGTTACCATCAGTAAGAATAAAATTGATAAGAAATATAAATCTAGAATATATAGGAAAACTTGTTTTCCAAATGATAAGAGCCTCCAGAATGACCAGTGACAGGGGAGAATTTATGGAAGAAATGAGGACAATTCATAATCTATTTAGTGAAAGAGGTTATCCTGATAGTCTGATAAAGAAGGTTAAAAAAGATGTTATGAAACAACGAAATATTAAATATAAGCCACTTTTGGGAAACACCCCTATGACAAATATGAATGGAAATGAGTCTACTATTATTATTAATAATAATAATGAGGTATGGAATATGTTTTCTAGAATGACTAACAAGCCATCAATATTCCAACAACCATTAAAATTTTGTTACAGGAAGAACATAAATTTAAAGAAAATGTTTGAAATTAAGAAAAGTGCACACAATGAACAGGGAGCACAATTCAAATCAGGTACATTTAAGTGTGGAAGGTGTGCACAATGTTCTTTTTTGACAGGTAGCAAGGAATTATGGTTGAAAAGTACAGGACACAAATTTAGAAGTAATAAATACCACAGTTGTTACATAGTATACCTGGCATACTGTTTGGAATGCTGTTTACTACGTGGGGAAAACTGAAAGACAATTAAGATCTTGAATATATGAACATATGAGGGATATAACAAAGAAAAATGAAAAAAACGCCTTATATAGACATGTTAGTATATGCAAAAATGCAAACATTAAGTTTTGGGTATTGGAAGAAGTAAAGGCCTGTGATAGAGGGGGAGACTGGGAAACATTTTTGGAATACAGGGAACTTATTTGGCAGATGAGATTGGATGTATGCTGCCATAAGGGCCTGAATGACCATTTATCGATAAAACCAGTTCTCAAACTGCTAGCCAGTAACCCAAAACAGAATATGTAAATATTTAGATATCAAGTAGATTCATTTATTGTCATTACCCACTGCCTTTTCAATTTTTATTTTTAATGTAATGTATTTTTAATGTAATGTATTTTTACACCTTTTATATATTTATATATTTATACATATATATTTATGTTATATAGTTATATATTTATATACTAATTCATTTGTACATACATATAATAAGTCCTATTTTCTATTTCAATTTTATGTATTGTGTATAACAACATATTTACTATTTATTATTTATTTTATTGGAACAATTTCACCTGAATGATACACCAATAAGTAATTTTAACTACTTTTACTATTTTTAACTAATTTTAATTTAAATATTCTTTACGTGCATATATAAACAGCTCCGTGTGTGGGTATATATTCATCTGGTACACATATATATATTTTTTACGTAGTTCACATTACAATAGGTACTGCTTTACCACACTATATACCTTTAAAAAGGTTAACTTGAATTAATTATCAATTGATGGTTAATTGAATAAATACTTTTAGATGTATATTTAAGGGCTAAATCTTAAGGAATGTGTAGATTCTGATGAAGTCCAGTAGCTTATCAATCTAATGGTTTATTTGGAAGACGATTTGCTGGTGTTGTTTGCTGCTAATTACTGTGTTTAAACTGTTTTAACAATAAATATATTCCTTACACTACCGGTGGTGGAATATTTGTTGGAGTTTGGAGGAAATCCCTTTATTGGACAGAACAGCGGACAGTTTGTGTTTGGTGAACTTTGTGTTCGGAGGAGGCTGGTGTTTTTAAATCTAACCTGTCTATTAGCCACTAGGGGAAGGAGTGGATCCAGTAGACACAAGGAATGAAAGAGAAAATGAAGCTGGGTGTTCTATCCCAGGTGTCCTAATGTTAAACATTACCTTGAGCACACTGGGACTATGAAAGTAAACCACAGAAGCACTGGTACTTTTAAGTGTGGGGCTTGTCCACAGTGTAGATATATTATCAACAGGGAAACATTGTTTTTACCAGCTAGAGACTATTATTTTTGTAGCAATGTACGCAGTTCCTGTGATTCTTTTGGCTTGGTGTATATTGCCCTATGCAGTCAATGTACTGCTTTTTTATATAGGGAAAACTGAGAGAAAGTTAAAGGTGAGAATGTAAGAGCACATGAATGATATTCATACTAAGAATTCCAGAAGTGTTCTTTGTAAACACACCCTTGTATGTACAGGAGCTTCATTTTCATTCTTTGTTGTGGAAGAAATAGCTAAGGGGTTGAGAGTAGGACCCTCTGAAAATACGAGTGAGTATAGAGAAGTGTTCTGGCAGATTTTATTAGAAGCTAATAAATATACTGGCTTCAGTGATTTTATTTCTCTATCTCCAGTTCTAAAACTACATGCTGCCAGGCTGTAATACACCATTATACAGTTTTTGTTCAAATAGTATTTTACAATATAGCACATAAAAAGCTTCTATCATACAACCAGCTTCTATTACACAATCAGCTTCATGTTTTATGTACGAAAGTAAATGTTTTCTCAGAATGACTACTAGAGGGAGTTTTAGTATTTGATGTATCCTTTGTGATTGATTTTAATATGACATATTTATTTAATATATTTTTAGAAAGATGCTGTGTTTTAAGTTTTAATTGTTTTAGCATGTCTTTTATACATTTACATTGTCATTTTATGTGAATTGTTCAGTTTTTATCAGGTCACATTTTAATTAACTGTAATATGATTGGATGGGCACTACTTAAGCAAAAGTATTTAAACTGCTTTTTGTGAGTCATATTCACTTATGCTTCTGAAGAAGTCTGTGTAGACGAAAACGTACTTGTGGATATAAGTGTTTATGTTTTCATCCTAATGGTGTGCTGACTCTGAATAAACCTGTGTGCTGCATTTCGTTGGGCTACTTGTGCTGAACTTTACTGTTTTGAATTTTACTGTTTCGGCTGCAGCTACTATTCATGTTCAGTTATCAGCGGTTCAATTATCAGCAATCTCAAACTTTCACATAGGGGAAGCAGAGCCGAACGTCATGTCCCACAGTCTTTGCAAAGCCTTCCTGAGGGGTACCATTCTATTAAGACCACCCAGTAAACCACCTCTAGCACCATGGGACCTGAAGTTTGTGTTATCCCGTATGAGTCTCCCCCCTTTTGAACCTGCATTATCCAGTGATATGGAGTTTCTAATCTGGAAGACAATTCTTTTAATAGCTATCACTTCAGCTAGGAGAGTTTCGGAGTTACAAGCATTGTTTATCAAACCCCCCTATATACTGTTCCACAAAGACAGGGTGCCTCTTCGAACAAACCTGTCCTTTCTACCAAAAGTATGTTCAGAACAAACAAACCAATCCATAGACTTACCGGTGTTCTTCCCTAATTATGGCAATAAGGCAGAATATATGCTGCATCAACTAGATGTACATAAACAACTATGTTTCTACTTGCATAGAATGAAGGACTTTAGAAAGACTGACCAATTGTTTGTGTCCTTCTCAGACTGCAAAAAAGGTGCTCCAGTTATTAAGACCACTCTCTCCAGATGGTTGTTAGATTCTATTACATTCACCTACAAATTGCAGAACAAACAATTTCCCGACAAAGTAAGAGGCCATTCTACCAGAGCTATGTCTACCTTGTCTGCCTTTTGGGCTAAACTGCCAATTGATACCATTTGTGCTGCAGCAACATGGGCAAAACCTCATACCTTTATTACTCATTACAAAGTTGATTTGGCCTCCAGGAACAAGACCTCTTTTGGGGTCCACTGTTCTGAAGAATATTCTCCCTTGAGCCACCCAAGAAAGATGGTGCTAGGGATGCTGTTCCAACCAGTACAGAATGAAGGCAAGACGGACAACACACATGGAACACTATGTGAGTACATAACTTCTTTATTTATATCCCATTCTGGACCTTGAAAGACTGAACACAGGCTCAGTATGAAAAAAATTTCAAAAATACTTTCCTACTAGACTATCAACCTTTTTTCAAACTGGGTTACTGATTCTACATAATGGACATGTAGAATGTACATATTCCCATCTTTATTTATCCATCTTACTGAAGGTTTACCAGAGCTTTCTTTACTTTCAGGTTTAGTGTCACAACTTTACGTTCTATAACTTACACTTTGGTCTGCCATCTTTCCCAGGTTTCTGAATACTATTGCTGCTTGCACAAAATGTCTAGAAATTTGCTTCTCTTTATCTGGATGGCTGGCTAGTTTTGTCACAAACAGAAGATGACCTTCTAGTCTCCTGGAACAGAATTCTATTCCTCTCCAACTATATGGAGATCATACTCAGATTTCAGAACTCCCCTGGAAGTTATGACCTTCCTGGGTCTACTTTTGGGATCTTTCCATGCATAAGTCTTTCTCATTTAGGACAGATATGTTAATTTACTGGTCACTGCTTGCCAGCTCTCCATCCAGAGATGATCCCAGGCTCCATATTTTTCTTGATCCTTGGTCATGGTGAGACTGAAAATAAGTTTTTCTCACTGGTTCCTAGCTTCCATTTGAAAGCAGAATTAAAAAAGAAAAAAAAAGTCTAGTATCTCTGGGGCTGGCCTTTCAGATCTGGAGTGTCATTGGAGTAGATAAGTCATGCAGATATATTGAAGGGGATAATTTCTAACCCCCATCTCCAGATATCATCTTTAACATAGATGTGTGTTTATATGGGTGGGATTTAGCTAGACATGAATGCTACCCGAGGGATATACAATAGGAGTTGCATATCAGTGACGTTCTCTTTAACAATGGAAATTGCATATCAGTGACATAATTGCTGTTTTTTTTTTTCTTTTTTATAGAATGGAATCACAAATGTGGGTATCTCAATTCTTCGGTCACTTGTGCCTTGCAGGCAAGACCAAAGGAGGAGAGGGGCCATACTGCTGTAATGACTAATCCATTGACATTGATGATGAGTGGGAGGAGACAAATGAAGAAAGAAGGACCATCTCTACAAAGCTGTGAAGCGCAGATCAGAACTGTTTCTGCTGTCAGGAGGATAGTCTTGAGCACACTGCCGAATACAAAGCCCTCAAAGATCTGGAGTACTGTACATGTAATATGACTAACCTTTCAGTGCACTCTGCCTTCCTATAGTTAGCCTATAGTCATCGGAGGCTTCTATCTACTGCATCCCAAGCTTTTAGCAAGTGAAACCCTCCTCATAATCTCACACCCACCTTTTCAATGTTTTGAGACATTTCCTCATTCTGACACATATATTCTGTTGTGAGCAGTATTGTTCTTCCATCATGAGGTTCCACGTTTCCAAGCACTTTGTCAGCAACCGAACTTATAAGCTTCTTACCAGTAGCAAGATAGACCACAACCTCACTTCTGGAAATGGTGGGTAAGCAGTCAGTGTTTTGTAAATCAAATTAGTCTACCTTGTATAGCCCACAGACTTTTCATCCTTGTTTTAGATGGCATAATCACTGACCTGCAAATCCTATGCTAGAATTTGCTACCCTTAAGGAGGATTTAGTACAAGGAGTAAACAGGCTGACTTCCATGGTCCTAAGAAATCTTGCCAATATATTGGCAGCCCTCTAATGGAGATCTTCAATAGGTCACTGGGTACTGCAGAAGTGCCAGAAGACTGGAAGACAGTAACTATATTACTCTTGTACAAGGTGTGGGGGATTAGAAAAAAATCTAAGAAACTGTAGGCCTTTTTTTAAACACTTTTATTAAATTAACTTAAGATATAGGCAAACATACAATGTTATGTTGTCCTATCTTGCCTTCATTCTTACAATGATGGGTTCGAACCGATCCTCGGCTCCAACTCGGCCGAATACTTAGCTGAAGATCTCAAACTTGGCTCATGGCAAGAAAGTATCCCAGAATGCAGTAGTGTAGTTCCCCAGATCTTGTTTGCCCGCTTTACGGGTTGGATGTGCTCATCTTAGCTGTAATTAAGTTGTGAAAATTTTTTCTATATTATTTGTCAAAACTTAATATTTTTGCATATATTTAGCCCTATCATTAACAGATTTAATTTGTTGGTGACTCTTTGCTGTTTTTAGTTGAATAGAGTTATTTTTCTCCCTTCAGCATTGCTTTTGCCATCACTTTATAGGCCTTTTGGTATCCCTCTAGTGGTTGTTGTTAGTTGTGTGTGTGTGTGTGTGTCTTCATAGCTTGTTTAAGTTAGAGAGCTATATGCCCATTTAAGTTAGAGGGCTTGTACTGTTTAATCGTTTTTGTGCGGAAATCAGAACCGTTTGAGTTAGAGGTTCTAATTTTCTTTCCCTGGTCGTTCCTCCTTGTATTATCCTTTAGTAACTGTAGCATATTAGTCTTAGATAAATATTTGTTTGTGTTTTTGTTATCGCCTCTAGGCTTCCCCTTTTTGTGAACAAAAGAGAGAGAGAACACAAGTCTTCAGGCTTCAAAAAATGTCAAAAGTGCTCGCAAAAGATGTCCATCACTGATGGACATGTTTGTGTCTATTGCCTTGGTGCTATTCATCTCCAAGAGGACTGCACCTTCTGTCATTCTTTTAGCGCCAGAGTTCTTTGGGAATGAAGAAACAAGTTGATTCTAAAAAGGCTCTTAAAGCCTTCCTTTGAAGAAGCCATTCATAGCTCTTCTTCCTCTTCTTCGTCTCTTTCATCAAAAAAAGGTAAATCTCACAAAAGACAATCTCCAACTACATCGGCTCAGTCGGAGCTGCCAGTCAAACTCCCAAAAATGTCAAAGGCCATTACTTCCTCGGCTCCACAGTCCTTGGAACCATCGGAAGTTCTCTTGGTTGATAGGCCTGGTACTTTGGATTCAAAGCTTTCGGTGACGCAAGATAACTCCACTCAGAGCCGGTCAATGGAAATTTCGCCAGTTTCTCTGACCTTGAGATCGCCAATCCTCCAGAGGTCTTGATCTCCTTCCTTATCTTCCAGGTCTACAAGAAGTTTATCAGATGAGGACATGGAACGGGTGGTATGTGGACTCCTCAAGTCGCCGGCACTGACTAAATTATTCTCGGCTCTCACTCATTTGGTTTTGGAGCCTACTGTGCCCACTATTATTCCTCCTCCGAGCCAAGCTGGTCCTTCGGAGCTGGAGTGCTTGGTGCCACTTTCTGTGGAACCATCAGTTCCGGGACCCCCTTCGGAGTCCACAGAGCCGACATCTGCTCCAACTCTCTCGGCTGCGTCTGATGTGTCTGGGAGCCGGGGTTCCCTGGTTAGCCCCAAGGGGGATTCTCGGCCCTGATCTTCTTCAGTGCCGAGCTTACCCCTCGGAGCGTCAGCTTGGGTTAGCTCGGCTTCTACACTGGCCTCAGGTCTGATCTCATTGGCTCTGTTGCCTTCCTCTGTCTCCTCAGAGCCAAGGCAGTCTTCGCAGCTTGCGGGATCTGCCTTTGAGCTGATGAGGAGTGTGTGTCTACCCATTCAGCACCACAGAAGGATACCAGTACTCATCCCCCTTAAGGCACCGGCTACTGTCTCAGCACCACTCATTGCTCAAGACAGCAGAGACCCAGAGCCTCAGGATCTCCCAGTGGGTGGTCCCCCCTCATCCGAGCCCCCCCCCAGAATATCCTTCTATACAGCCACCTTGGAAGAGAACCTGCAAAAGGAAGCATGTTGACTCCCCAGATGAGTCCATCACTTCAGACACTGACCTCGAGGAGTCGGAAGGGTCCCTATGGTCGTCCTCTGATGATATCTCATTTGCAGATATTCTAGAGATCGTTAAGCAAAGAGGCGACTGGCAGACCACCACCCCTTCTGATGAGGAGTCAGTGTAACTGAAGGCTTTCGGGTCTCAACCTTCAGCCTCCTGGGTGTCTCCACTTTTCGATGAACTAATGGATCTGGTTAGTCGAAAGGCATGGGAGTCACCCAACACTATGGATTCGGTCCTACCGAGGTCAAACAAATTTTTGTCAGCTCCTTTGGGCAAAGAATTTTTAACAAAGGGAGTACCTGTAGATGCTATGGTGGTGGTAACAGCCACCAAGAAGGAACTTGCTGAGACTTCCTCATCTGTTCACCCTCTGAATAAAGATTCTAGAATGATGGACAGATACGGGAAGCGTATCTTTTCTTCAGCAACCTTTTCTCTGCGATCACTGAACTACTTATCCCATTTTACGAGGCTACAAAGAGATCTCCTGAAAGAGCTAGGAGATAGTCTACAAGGTTCAGTAGCTGCGGGGCTGAATAATAAGGTCTCCTCCCAGCTGTCCACCTTAACTTCCATTGTCAGCTCCTCCATGAGGCTCATATCATACGCAGCAGATGGAGCAAACAGGGCAGCGGGTTCCAGAGTTTCCCTTAGGAGACACTCCTGGATGCGCTTGTGTAATTTTGCAGAGTCCTTTAAGTCTACCTTTACTAACGCGTCTTTTGATGGTTCCTCACTCTTTGGACCCAAAATAAAAGACACTTTAACCCAATGCAAGCAGGAAAGAAAAACTCTCTCTGCCATTGGAGTATGTTTTTCCGTACCTTCAAGACCTTATCCCAAAGGTCAGAAGAGCGGAAAGATGTGGTTCAAAAGATCCCAGAGATTTTTTCCAAAATGCACGGGGTGATACCTTCCCCAGGTGCAGAGGAGGAGGTAATAATGGTAGATGCCGCCCCAGAGGCAGAGGGGGTCTGCAAAACCAGGGTGACCGTGATTCCTTTCGTGGATGCTCTTATCAGCGCTCCTGAAAGGAGGCCTGACTGCTGTACTCTGGAAGCAGTCAGGGGACATTTATCGATGCACCCAGAAGCCTGGCGAAATATCACAAATGACAAATGGGTACTAAACATAATATCCAGAGGATACGCCATCCCTTTTTCCAAACCTGTCCCAAAGACCAAAACACTCCAGGATGTTCTACCCAATCTAAGGGAACAAGCAACTATAGAGGTTCAAAAGTTGCTCCAAAAAAGAGTCATCCAAGAAGTCCCCACAGACCAAATAGGATTTGGAACTTACTCAACATTCTTTTTAGTGCCAAAAAGAACAGGGGACTGGAGGCCCATATTGGACCTAAGCAAATTAAACAAATCTGTCAAGAAGTCAAAGTTCTGATTGGTGATACTGCAGTCTATACTTCCCTTTTTAGGGAAAGATAATTGGATGTGCTCGATAGACCTTCAAGATGCTTACTATAATATTAAAATGGACAGGACATCAAGAAAGTACTTACGCTTCCGGCTAGCAGCCAGCCATTACCAGTTCAAAGCTCTGCCCTTTGATCTCACTACAGCCCCCGGAGTGTTCATCAAATGTACTGCAGTAGTCACGGCTCACCTGAGGCATCTAGGTTTCTGTGTGTTTTCCTATCTAGACGACTGGCTCCTATCTGTCACCACCAAGCATCTACTCCTACAAACCAGGAATCTAACTTTGGATATCTGTAATCAGTTGGGCATTACAGTAAATTTTAAAAAATCTGCCTTGTTGCCCTGTCAATATATTACATTCATAGGCGCAGATCTAGAAACTTCATCGATGATAGCACGTCTTCCAAAAGAAAGAGTCATAGCTCTCAGACAGCAAATACTTCACATCCTTCCCATGGACAAAGTGAAAGCAAAAGTAATTCTACGCTTATTAGGAACAATGGCCTCCATGATTACCCTAGTTCATCTTGCCAGAATGCATATGAGGATTCTTCAATGGCTATTATTCTCCCAAAGGTCACTTCAAGAGCTTCCAATGTCTCATTTGATCAGAATAACGGAATCTTGCAAGAACAACTTGAGATGGTGGATACACTCCACTCATGTGACAATAGGCAGACCCTTTGTTCCACTTCAACCAATAGCCACAGTGATCACGGATGCTTCCCAGACAGGGTGGGGGGGCATTATCTGGGAAGAACAATCCAAGGTACATGGCAAGATCATGAGGCTCACTTGCATATAAATGTTCTAGAGAGGAGAGCAGTGCTTCTTGTGTTGCAAGCACTTCAAGACTCTCTCCCTCTAGGGACTACTGCGATCCAGTCAGACAACGTGTCTGTGGTTTAGTACATAAACAAGCGGTGGGAACCAGATCCTATCCCCTGTGTTGAGAAGCCCTAAGAGTATGGCAATGGGCAGTTTCTTCCCAGCGCTTTCTAATCGTAATGCACATTCCGGGGAAGTCCAGCGTGACAGTGGATAAGCTGAGCAGAGCAATCCTAATGCCTCACGAGTGGTCTCTCGATTACAGTGTAGCGGCAATTATTTTCCAGACATGGGGACAGCCTTGCTGCGATCTCTTTGCCACTCCCATGAATGCCAAGTGCAGCAACTACTTTACCCTAGTTTCCTCTCCAGGGGAGACAACGAGAGACACTCTTGCTCATGACTGGCCCTCGGGACTTCTATATGCCTTCCACTGTTTCTTCTCATACCCAGAGTAATTCAGAAAGCTCAATGCTAGGGAAGCAGGATAATTCTCACTGCCCCCTACTGGCCTTGCCAAGTTTGGTTCCCCTTGCTGTGGCCCCACCTTCAGGAGAAGCCTTGGATTCTGGACCCAGTGCCAGATCTGCTGACTCATATGTTGGAGGAGCTTCATCCGTCTCTCCACACCCTAAAACTAACAGCTTGGCTGCTCCACTTCCCAATTTAGTCAGGCTTCACAATTTCACTCCCACTGTTAGACATATCTTAATGTCCTCCCATAAAGCTTCCACTAGAAAGCTTTATTCTAGTAAATGGAAGAGGTTTTCCCTGTGGGCTCAAGATAAGAACACTGATCCTTTCTCTGCACCTATTCACTCTATTTTGGAATTTTTGGCAAAACTGTTTCAACAAGGCTCAGCTGCAACAACCATCAAAGTTCAACTTGCTGCAATTTCAAATTTTCATATTGGTGATATTTCTTCAAACTTAATGTCACACAGGTTGTGTAGAGCCTTCTTAAAAGGTGCTTCCTTATTAAGACATCCCTTTAAGGAACCCCTTTCTCCCTGGGATCTAAATTTTGTTTTGTCTCATCTCATTCTACCTCCCTTCGAGCCTTCTTCGTCTTCAGACCTCAAGTTCCTTTCATGGAAGACCTTGTTTCTAGTGGCTATAACTTCTGCCAGAAGGGTGTCAGTACTAACTGCAAGCTCTTTCTGTTAAACCACCATATTTGATATTTCATAAGGATAGGGTATCCTTACGTACTAACCCTTCCTTTTTACCTAAAGTTGCTTCTCCAAACAACATAAACTAACCCATAGAACTTCCAGTATTCTTTCCTCAACATAGCAACAAGGCAGAGTACAAATTACACCAACTGGACGTGCACAGACAACTCAGATTCTATTTACATAAAACCAAAGACTTCAGGAAATCTGACCAATTATTTGTATCTGTTTCTGAAGCCAAAAAAAGGATCCTCAGTCTCACAAACCACTCTTTCTAATTGGCTTTCAAATTGTATTACTTGTATCTACAAATCAAATCACAAGGATTTACTTTTCAAAGTAAAGGCTCATTCCACTAGAGCATTGGCTAAGTCATCTGCCTTACAAGCCAGAATTCCCATAGATAATATTTCTGCAGCAGCTACTTGGCCTGCTCCACATACTTTTATTACTCATTACAAAGTGGATTTGGCCTCCAGGGACAGGGCATCCTTTGATTCCACAGTGCTTAAAGGTATACTCCCGTGAGCCACCCAGGAAAAAGGTGCTAGGGACACTGTCCCATCATTGTAAGAATGAAGGCGAGATAGGACAACATAACACAAAGAAGTTATGTACTCACCATAACGTTCCATGTTTGTTGTTCATCTCGCCGCTCATTTTTACAAACCCTCTCTCCTTCCCCCTGCCAAAGACTTCTTGTAGACCTGGTAGATTTCCACTACCTCAGGGGCTCTTTGTCTCAGCTTGTTTCTCCTTCCAGTACATTTGGTATGGACTTAAGACACTTGTTTATATGTATATGTTTGTAGATATGTATATAGTGTACATATTACTCAGTATTAGCAGCAAACAAGATCTGGGGAATTACACCACTGCATTGTGGGATACCTTCTTGCCACGAGCCAAGTTTGAGATCTTCAGCTAAGTATTCAGCCAAGTCAGAGCCAAGGATCAGCTCCGAACCCATCATTCTAAGAATGAACGCCGAGATGGACAACAAACATGGAACGTTATGGTGAGTACATAACTTCTTTTTAACATAAAATAAAATAAACCATATTAACTTTTTTCCATTTACATAAATTGTACATCATCATAGATCATTTTGTTCATTGTAACTTTAATCAGGCTAACATTATGTACATTTCTGAATTCCGCCTGAACATTATTCTGCATGTAGTGTTCGTATAATTTCCATTTATTTCTATTTAGTTGGCTCCTTCCCTTTTCTAAAGATCAACTTCCAGTTCTTTTATCTCTTTTATAGTATTCAGTACTTCAAATACAGATGGTTTAGACTTTGATTTCTATTTTCTGGCAATTGTGTGCTTTTTTGGCAGAATTAAACTTGGTAAGACCTTTTTGTGTCTAGGACATTCATATCATGTGTTGCAGCTCAAAAAATAATTTCCTTACTTACAGCCATTTGCTCACCCAGTATATTTCTGAAAAAGTACTCTATATGGAACCTTTCAAATCTGCCAACTCATTACAAACCAAAACCATATGTTCTCAGTTACCTCTTTCTTCTCCATCACACCTGCAACATTCTGTGTCTACAAGAGGAAACATTATTTGAAGTCTGCTGTATAACAATACCTGTGCAAACACTTTCAAGCAAAGATCATAAACCTTCTGGACTTTGTTGCATACTTGGGAGCCATGCATATTTCCTCACACTGTTCTCTTATAAATTGCCTTTCCAGTCTCTCTTACAAATTTTTTTCTAAAATCCTCTGATTGATTCTTATAGTTATCATGCAATATTTTATATGCCCTGTTAGTTATCCCATTTTTACAGCAACATCTGTTTTAGATTCAGCTAAAAACTATACTGAAGTAGATCTTTCACTTAAGATTCTCCCGTCCCTTTTTCTTTGCCTATACTCTGATATCAATCATTGGTAGGGAAGGTGGTCTCTAGCCTGCAATCCAAATGTCTTCTTGGCCTCAGTCTATTCAGTTGCCTTTTCCTCTTTAGTTACTTGCTCCAATACCCTGGTTCCTTTGACAGATTTCTCAAGTAAATTCCAGCCCCTTCTTGCCTATTTTCTGTACCTCTACTTCCAGTTAATCTCTATTGGCAAAATCTTTTTCTCCCTGCTACTTTAAGAATATAATATGCTGTATGTTTGTTATTCTTCTTCTTAAGGATCTGCATACAAAATCCTACTCTCTCTTTATTTCTTGAACTTCCTCCCTGTTACATCATCATCCCTTTAAATTTTGAATTATAAACGTCTGCTTGTGTTATGTGTTTGAACTGTACGTGTGTAGCTCTAAAATATCCCTTCAAATCAAGTAATCCTAAACACCAACTTATCCCACTTTAGCCTCACCCCCCCCCAAGGCAAATTCCTTCATCTCTGTATTAATTATTGTCCACAACTTTGATGAATGATAAAATATACCTGACCTGTATATAAAACTAAAGGGACTAAAAACAAATTCACATGTATCCTACTATCCATATTCATAAACAGAAACTTCCAGTTTCTTAGTTTTGTATTAGCTTTTGTTTTGCCTCTTCCCACATACTCTTAGCTGCCATAACAGAAACCTTTTAATCCATACTCCTAAATACTTCATTGCAACATGTCCCCATATATATGGATATTTCTGAACCATTTCATGTGTGGGTGCATAATTAATGGCTATAACATTTGTTTTATCTTCATTAATTTTATATCCTGAAAAGATTTGAAACCATCTCAAAATATCCCACAATGTTGAGACATTCTTCTCTGAATATATCAGGTACAAAATTATATCATTGGCAAACAAACCTAACTTTTCCTGATTATTATACCAATTATATCCTTGCATTTCCGAGTTGCTTATTTTCAAATTTCAAGCCCTCACCTGTAAGTAAGATTTTCTGCTGAAAGCTTATTATTTCTCCCAAATTTTCTTAAACTCCAAAATAGCTGTTTTTATCAGAATATAAATATATGCCAGTATAATCCCCCTCCATTGCCAGTAGCCCCTTACTGCCACAAATCTATCATCATTGTCTTTTTTCCTCTTCTATCACCTGGCCCTCATAAGGCCCATAATCAAGTACAATGCTCCCTTCTGCATGTATCTAAACAGGCACTTATACCAATGGGAGCAGCCCAGAGGTTTCTCAATAAAAAATGCAAAGTGTTAATTCATATGTCTTATGCAGACCGACTAAAGGCCCTATCCCTTTACTCTGTCTCATATCGTTTACTGAGAGGGGACTTATGCCTGACCTACAAGGCATTCTCTGATCCATCCCTGATGAAAATGTTACATATTTGCAGGAAACATTATACAAAGGTAACAAATTCCATGGACCTTAACCTTATTTCTGACTCTAACAGAACTTGCTGGAGAGACAGATTTGTATCCCAAAGGCTGCCTTGTCTATGGAATATACTTCCCATCTTCATAAAACAACATGTGTTCCTCACTCTCTTCAAAAATAATATCCATAAATGGGCGAGGAACCCTAAATTCAGTCCTGGGGTACTTCACATGTCCCATATGGGCAGAGGCAGCCTGTAAAATGACTCAGGGCTCCAACAACAAAAGAACCACTACCCTGATACTACCCCATCCCTTATGTGGGGAATTAAGATATAATACTGTCATATCCTGCATATTATTTCCTAGGCTTGTAAAGGCTCTTGTTTCATTAGCCTAGTAATCACCAATGAACCTATGGAGCCCCTGTAGCAAGTAGTATAATTACTTCCCCTTTCCTTTGTTCCTGATATTCTGCTAAATATCCTTCCTGAAATCCTTTCTTAGTCAAAGTCACATTCTCATTTATTTCCAAGTGTGTCTTCTGCAGAATTACTGTTTGCACTCTGCATTTCTTAATATAATTCAGCAGCTTTTCCCTTTTGCCTGTACCCATAAGGTAATATGGACAGTGGAGCCATTATGATAAAAGCTGTTGTTCCCAGCTATTGTAAATGTCCATTTTTTGAATATGTATTCCCAGCTTTTATGTTACATGCAGACATTAATGTTTGGCAGTCTGATTATAGGTTCATAGGTAGGTACTAGGCTATTGGCCCTAGGGCCTATACAAGCCTAGCCAAAAAGGTATCCTGGCTTTCACCACCCAAGAAAATTATTTTCCTGTTCCCCCTGTCAAGCAGAACCACAGAAGTGATCCCCTGGCTGAATTTTCTATTACCCATCCAATCATATAGGTTCATGGGATCTTATATACAGTTGTTTCTTCTCATCTCCATTTAAACCTTGGACACAGTTTCAAGACTTTTTGATTTAAATAAAAGTTTCACACAATAAACTAAATACACTTCCAAAACAACCTATCCCCTAATAACATAGAACAAACACAATAAATATGTACATCTTAAAAAAAAGTGAAGAGTAACTGTCCAGATAGGAACAATGACCTCAAGTTGACAGCTATACCCAGAGGCACTACCTATCCTAAAATTAAGCTCTGCTCAATCTGTCCGCTAAAATGTTGGTTTTCCCAGGGATATGCGTTGCTACCAGAAACCGATGAGAGGAGATCGCCCATTGCCAAAGTCTGAGCGCATCTCGACACAAGGGGTAGGACTTGGTTCTGCCCTGTTTGTTGATATACCAAACTACAGACATGTTGTCTGTGTGGACTGCAATTGTCCCTAAGGGAAGAAAGTCGTTGAGGGCTTGCAACGTTAAAAGCACTGCTCTCATCTCTAGGACATTTATGTGCAGGTGGTATTCGAAAGGTTGCCACGTCCCATGAACCATCCTGCCCTGATAATGCCCCCCCCACCCGATCAGGGAGGCATCCGTAGTGACAGTGGCTACCGGGGATGGGGGTACAAAGTGTCTGCCTTGGTGAATCTGGGGAGAAGTGATCCACCAAGCAAGATGATTCTTGCAAATCTGTGTCACCAGAATTTGGTGACGCATTGGAAGTTGTTGGTAAGACCACTGAGTGAACAACATCCATTGAAGAAGGCGCATATAGAAGCGAGCCAGGGGAAGAAGGGTAATGGCCGCAGCCATGAGGCCTAACACCTTTAGAACCATTCTGGCCTGTACCTTCCTGTTGGCTAGAATGATCCTGACGTGATTCTGAATGTCTGAGATTCTTTGATCTGTAAGGGTAGCTGACATCCGAACAGTGTTTAAGTTTGCGCCTATGAAAGTAATAGACTGGCAGGGCAATAAGGATGATTTTTCGGAGTTGATCGATATGCCCAATTGAGAACAAAGATTTATTGTGTAATCCCTGGCTTGAAGAAGCCGATGCCTGGTGGTGGCTGAAAGTAGCCAGTCGTCGAGATACGGAAACACCTGGAATCCTTGACGTCTCAGGTGAGCCGTGACCACTGCCATACATTTGGTGAACACTCTGGGGGCTGTAGTGAGACCAAAGGGCAGGGCTCTGAACTGGAAATGACTGGACCCCAGCCGAAAGCGGAGAAATCTCCTGGAGCGTCTGTGAATTTTTATGTGATAGTACGCATCCTGAAGATCTATTGAGCACATCCAGTTGTCCTTCTGTAAGAAGGGCAGAATTGACTGAAGTGTGACCATTCGGAATCTTGTCTTCCTCACAGACTTGTTGAGTCTGCTGAGATCCAATATTGGTCTCCAGTCTCCCGTCTTTTGGGGACCAAAAGAACCTTGAGTAGATTCCGGGCTCTGAATGATCTGTTGTAACTGGCTGAATGGCTCTTTTTTGCAGTAGTTTTAAGACTTCTAACTCTGCAATTTCCCTTAGACCGGGTGGTACATCTGGAAGGGAATATGAGTGACAGAAAGGATTTTCCTCGAAAGGAATTTTGTAACCCTCAGATATGATCGACTGTACCCATCTGTCTTGAGTGAGGGAACGCCAGGCTTCTGGGTACAGCGATAGTCTTCCCCCGACTTCCTCCAAGGATGGACAGCCGGGCAACACCTCAGGGATGCTGAAAGGGCTTGTCAGAGAGAGGTTCTCTGCTTCCCTGGTTTTGTGGACCCCTCTCTGCCTCTAGAGCGGCGTCTGTTATTGTTACCCCCTCTGCCTCTAGGGTAAACTGACCACGTGAATCCGGCGTGACTCCTTGGGATTTGCGGAACCACATTTTGCCACCCTTCTGCCCTTTGGGGTAAGGTCTAGAAGGGGTGGAAAAACGGACCCCTCTGACGCAGAAAGAGTCTTGCCGTCCTGCTCACACCTGGTCAACGTTTCCTTCACTTGAGGGCCAAACAAAGCTGACCCATCAAAGGGAGAGTTTGTGAAGGACGCCTTGAAGGGATCTGCAAAATTACAGAGCCGCATCCAGGCTTGGCGTCTAAGAGCCACACCTGTACCTGCAGCCCTACTCGCTCCATCTGCAGCATATGATATCAGTCGATGGAGGAGTTAGCAATAGAATTAAGGGTTCCTAGCTGCGAAGCAATTTTTCTTGAGCCCCTGCAGCTGTAGGATCCTGTACTACTTCACCTAGCTCCTTAAGGATATCTCTCTGGAGTCTGGTGAAGTGACATAGGTAGTTCAGCGAACGCATAGCAAAGGTCGCTGAAGAGAACATCTGCTTACCATACCTATCCATGGTCCTAGAGTCCTTATTAGGAGGATGGACAGGTACGGAAGGATCTGCAAGTTCCTTCTAGTGGCAGCCGCCACCACCATGGCATCAGCAGGGACACCTTCGTGAGGAATTGCTTGTCCGACGGGCAGTAATAAATTTAGAAGGCCTCCTAGGGACTGGCTCTACAGAGTCAGGAGCAGCCCACGCCTTCGAGCAATAACCTGCATAAGGGGTCGAAGGCGGAGACACCCAGGAGGTGGAGGGCCGAGATCCAAACGCCTCCAGGTATACCGACTCATCCTCAGAGGGATTATTGGTGGGCCAGTTTCCCCTCTGTCTAAGGAGTTCTAGGATGTCTGAAAGGAGACATCCTCAGAGGGGGATCTTGGGGATCCCTCTGACTCATCTAAGTCAGTATCTGAAGTGATAGACTCGGGGGAGTCTACGTGTTTCCTCTTACAGGTCCTCTTTCTCGGAGGATCTCCTGACTGATCAGGAGAATCCTCGGAAGAGGGGGTTCCCAGTGGGGAAACCTGAGGCGGAGGATCTCTGGGTCCGGAGCAAGAGAAGTGGCAGAGATATCGACAGGCACCATAGAGGGAGGAGCTAAGGGAACAGACTGCTGGCTGAGTCCAGTGGCCAGCACACTCTTCATCATCTCGAATGTTCCCCTCCCAGGGAGGTCAGAGAACCCGTTCAAGAACCAGGAACTCCAGGACCCACCGAAAGGGAAGGCTCCGAGGCAGATGTCGGAGCCGAGCACACCAAGGCCGAGGCTCCAAGGGGAAGAGCGGGGTCGGACAAGGGTCCGATGCCACTCACCCCCTCGGAGGAGACCAGGGAAGCCCGACCACCGAATCCCTCTAAGGAAGGTCTCAAGAGGAGATAAGAGTAGAGGCTGAAGGAGCAGAAGGGGGGATCTGTCCCTCAGCCGTAGCAGAAACCATTCCCGAAGACTCCAACTCCAAACTCTGGGGTAGAGTCGAAGGAGGAACTGCAATGGGGTGTGGACTAATAGTCGTCTGCTGAGACGGACTATGTAACATCTGGGCCAGTGCCTGTGATTTTAATAATCTACTGACCACTCTCTCTAAATCATGGTCAGAAAGCCTGGATGACCTGGATGATCGGCTCCGATGGCTCCGTTCTGAGAGGAGAGGAGAAGCCGGAGCCGAGAGTATCGGCTCCAAGGAAGGGGACCTAGATCTCTTCCTCGAAGGAACCATCTGAGCCGACGAAACCATGGAAGCTGTCGGAGCCGACAACTTTTTGGCACCGACAGGAAGTTTCGATGCATCGGCTCCGGCCGGAGCCGATACAGACCTGAAAGTAAGGGTGTCGGAACCGGCCGGCGCCGACACCGAAGCCTGAGCCACCTGGTGATCGGAGCCGATCGGAGCCGACACCGAAGTGGCCGAACTAGAATCGGCACCGATAGCCATCGGTGCCGAAGGTTTATGCAAACCAGAATCGGCTCCAGCCGGAGCCGATCTCGACTCTGAAAGAGTCGGAGCAGAGGCCGCAGGCTTGGACACAGAAGCCTGGGCCTTGGAAGACTTAGAAGTCTTAGATGGAGCCGACTTGGCCGGAGAGCCCTCCGGCTTAAGTAGGCCCCTCAAAATCAGCTTATTCCTCCTTTCCTGTAGGACTCTCTGGCTAAAAGAATGACAAATCGCACAGGAGTCCTGCAGGTGGAGAGGTCCCAGGCAGTAAAAACAAGAAGTGTGACCGTCTGTCAGAGACATCTTCTGACAGCACGAGTCACACTTCTTAAAGCCTGAGACCCTTTCCTTAGACATGGTGTAAGAAAACACACACACACACACCTGTCCAAGAAAAATTATAATCTCAAAAAATGAGAAAAACTATCCTCTCACACACACACACACACACACACACACACCCTAACAAGGGGGGGGATGGGATGGGAGAAGGCCTGACTAAAAACTTTAAAGGAGAGAGAGAATTTTAGTCAGAAAGGGAGTAAAACTAGTGTAAAACTATTAAATTTAAGTTTAAAAATAATTTTAAACTGAAAAGGGGGCAAAAGCAGTAGTGTATAAATTACTTACCAGGAGCTGGTAAAAGGAGGACCTCATCAGCGAAGCGGCAAACGAGATCTGGGTACTTACCGCCTTGCATCATGGGATATGGGGCTGCCTCAAGCTGGTAAAAGTGACTCTCGAGCTTAGCAAGTGCCGAGTCGGAGCCGAGGATCGGCTCCGAACCCATCAAGCAAGAATGAAGGCGAGATTGACAACTTAACATCTTCCAGTTTCTTAGTTTTGTATTAGCTTTTGTTTTGCCTCTTCCCACATACTCTTAGCTGCCATAACAGAAACCTTTTAATCCATACTCCTAAATACTTCATTGCAACATGTCCCCATATATATGGATATTTCTGAACCATTTCATGTGTGGGTGCATAATTAATGGCTATAACATTTGTTTTATCTTCATTAATTTTATATCCTGAAAAGATTTGAAACCATCTCAAAATATCCCACAATGTTGAGACATTCTTCTCTGAATATATCAGGTACAAAATTATATCATTGGCAAACAAACCTAACTTTTCCTGATTATTATACCAATTATATCCTTGCATTTCCGAGTTGCTTATTTTCAAATTTCAAGCCCTCACCTGTAAGTAAGATTTTCTGCTGAAAGCTTATTATTTCTCCCAAATTTTCTTAAACTCCAAAATGGCTGTTTTTATCAGAATATAAATATATGCCAGTATAATCCCCCTCCATTGCCAGTGGCCCCTTACTGCCACAAATCTATCATCATTGTCTTTTTTCCTCTTCTATCACCTGGCCCTCATAAGGCCCATAATCAAGTACAATGCTCCCTTCTGCATGTATCTAAACAGGCACTTATACCAATGGGAGCAGCCCAGAGGTTTCTCAATAAAAAATGCAAAGTGTTAATTCATATGTCTTATGCAGACCGACTAAAGGCCCTATCCCTTTACTCTGTCTCATATCGTTTACTGAGAGGGGACTTATGCCTGACCTACAAGGCATTCTCTGATCCATCCCTGATGAAAATGTTACATATTTGCAGGAAACATTATACAAAGGTAACAAATTCCATGGACCTTAACCTTATTTCTGACTCTAACAGAACTTGCTGGAGAGACAGATTTGTATCCCAAAGGCTGCCTTGTCTATGGAATATACTTCCCATCTTCATAAAACAACATGTGTTCCTCACTCTCTTCAAAAATAATATCTATAAATGGGCGAGGAACCCTAAATTCAGTCCTGGGGTACTTCACATGTCCCATATGGGCAGAGGCAGCCTGTAAAATGACTCAGGGCTCCAACAACAAAAGAACCACTACCCTGATACTACCCCATCCCTTATGTGGGGAATTAAGATATAATACTGTCATATCCTGCATATTATTGCCTAGGCTTGTAAAGGCTCTTGTTTCATTAGCCTAGTAATCACCAATGAACCTATGGAGCCCCTGTAGCAAGTAGTATAATTACTTCCCCTTTCCTTTGTTCCTGATATTCTGCTAAATATCCTTCCTGAAATCCTTTCTTAGTCAAAGTCACATTCTCATTTATTTCCAAGTGTGTCTTCTGCAGAATTACTGTTTGCACTCTGCATTTCTTAATATAATTCAGCAGCCTTTCCCTTTTGTCTGTACCCATAAGGTAATATGGACAGTGGAGCCATTATGATAAAAGCTGTTGTTCCCAGCTATTGTAAATGTCCATTTTTTGAATATGTATTCCCAGCTTTTATGTTACATGCAGACATTAATGTTTGGCAGTCTGATTATAGGTTCATAGGTAGGTACTAGGCTATTGGCCCTAGGGCCTATACAAGCCTAGCCAAAAAGGTATCCTGGCTTTCGCCACCCAAGAAAATAATTTTCCTGTTCCCCCTGTCAAGCAGAACCACAGAAGTGATCCCCTGGCTGAATTTTCTATTACCCATCCAATCATATAGGTTCATGGGATCTTATATACAGTTGTTTCTTCTCATCTCCATTTAAACCTTGGACACAGTTTCAAGACTTTTTGATTTAAATAAAAGTTTCACACAATAAACTAAAAACACTTCCAAAACAACCTATCCCCTAATAACATAGAACAAACACAATAAATATGTACATCTTAAAAAAAAGTGAAGAGTAACTGTCCAGATAGGAACAATGACCTCAAGTTGACAGCTATACCCAGAGGCACTACCTATCCTAAAATTAAGGTTACCCATGGCTCTCTCTTACACTGATTGCTGTCTGTTGTCTTATCTCTCTCTTCCCCTCCCAGATGTGAAAAACAATTTGCATGCTTTCAGAAAATTTTTACTTTTAGTGCTAAGAAAAAGGGCAATGGCTATCTTTAAAGAAAACTAAAATGTACATAGTTTTATTAAATGCTTTTTAAAGTATTAAGGCTGAAAGAGAGGTTGTTATCTCTCATTAATTTCCCATAATTTCACACTTTATTTTTCACTGAACTGCTTGCCATTGTACTCTCATGATTAATTGTTTGCACTTGCAGGCAAATTGTCCCCATGAAAAAGTAGTCAGCAATATATTTGTGTAAATTTTACTCTGAACAGAATATACAGCTGCCTTAGCAGCAGACTTCCTGACCCCCCTGAATATTTGTTAAACAAGCTAATATCTTTGCAGATATAAGAAAACTGGCATTGTTCATGGCTTTCATTATTTTGTGTTATTTTTCAACCCTACTTTGTTTACAAAAAAAAAATCGTTTATAGCTTAAGCCAGTGGCATTAATGAGGAAATTCACACTTGTAAAAATATGACAAAATATTTGCATTCTACATATAATATAATCAGTGCACTTTCACACCCCACTCCCACTTCAGAAGCCCAAGATCATCGGTCATTAACATAAAACTTACTTTTTTCCAGTTTTTCTTTTCTTGTTATACTGCAAAGTTTATATTTCTTGCAACAGCAAAAAATACTTATTTACTTTACTATCTCTAACAAATACAACAATCACTGAAGAGACTTCCTGCACATTTTAAATAGCCCTAACTATACACTACACAAAACTGCATTACTATGTATAAAAAGAAGTTATGTACTCACCATAACGTTCCATCTGAGTAGGTACTTCATTTGTCTGCAACCTGTGGGTAGCGGATCCGACTTCGGATCCGAGCCGGCAACTTTCCAAGCTACAAGATCCGAGCTCCTAGCTCCTCCCCCCTACCCATAACCCCCTGCTACCTGCTGTATTACCTCAGATCGACTTTTTTGCCTTATCACCCAACTAATAACCTCGAGAGAGGAATACACCATATTTAATCTCCTGACAAGAAACTTACAGGTGACCAGAAAATCCCGAAAAGGTTCGGGGGATGGCAGGGGGGGTCAGTTGCAGACAAATGAAGTACCTACTCAGATGGAACGTTATGGTGAGTACATAACTTCTTTATCTGAAGTAGTTACTTCATTTGCTCTGCAACCTGTGGGACAGAGTCCCCAGCTACTCAAGAAAAACCTGGGTGGCCTTTACGGAAGGATATTCCGAAGCACCGCGGAGCCAAAAGAAGCCCTGCCTCTCAAAATCATATCTAGTTTATAATGAGAAATGAACGTATGAGAAGAGGACCAAGTAGCTGCTGAACATATGTCGTCCAAGGGAACCCTGGACCAAAAGGCTGCTGAGGTGGCCACAGACCTTGTAGAATGAGCGTGAATTCCAATAGGGGCTGGTTTGCCTGATGATATGTACCTGTGAATTATGCACTGACAGGTCCAATTTGCTACGGTCACTTTGGAAATGGCTTTACCCATAGCTGATTTTGCAAAGGATACAAACAACTGGTCTGACTTGCGAAAATCTTTAGTTCTGTGCAAGTAGAAACTTAGTTGTCTGTGTACATCCAGTTTGTGTAACTTGTATTCTCCTTTGTTCTGAAAATTTGGGAAGAACACTGGTAAATTTATTGATTGATTAATATTTGACTCTGAAGCCACCTTAGGTAAGAAAGACGGGTTAGTCCTGAGGGACAATCTATCCTTGTGAAAAATAAGGTAAGGGGGTTTCATAAACAGAGCTTGAAGTTCTGAAACCCTCTTGGCCGAAGTAATAGCCACTAAGAAGGCTGTTTTCCACGACAAGAACTTTAACGGAACCGAGGCCGCAGGCTCAAAGGGTGGACTTGCCAGGGCTTGTAAGACTAAGGTCAAATCCCATGGGGGCACCACAGTTTTCACAGCCGGCTTCAAAAGAAAGATGCCCGGCAAGAACGTTTTGCATAATTTTGTAGATGCCAAGGACCCTAAGCCATCACCTACATGAAAATGGGAGATGGCTGCCAACTGCACCTTAACTGTAAAAGCACTTGCTCCCTGCCGCAAAATCAGCGACAGGAAGTCCAGAATAGTCGGAATAGGAACTGTAAATGGGTCCAGGCCCTTGTCTTTAGCCCAGATGGAGAAACGTTTCCATTTACTATCGTAAAGATTTCTAGTAGACGGACAGGAGAAGAGATACTGGGAGTCCTAGCCACCATTGGAACTGGATCAACCAAGCCGTAAGCTTGAGGTTTACCAGGTTCGGGGTTTGGCAACCTGCAGGATGCGAGATCAGGTCTGGAATGGGATCCAGAATTCAAGGAGGAGCCACACTGCGGGACCGCAGATAAGGGAACCAGATCTGTCGAGGCCAGAATGGGGCTATGAGGATAACTCTGCTCCCCAACCGACAGGCTTTCTGTATGAACTCTATCATAAGCGGGAGGGGGGGATAAGCATAAAGGAGACCGAGAGGCCAAGTATGAACTAGAGCGTCTCTGGGATTCTCCCCTTTGGGGGGAAGTATTGGGAAGAACTCGCTGCATTTTGTGTTTAATGGAAAAGCAAAAAGATCGCAGCGAGGCCAACCCCATTTGCGGAAGATCTGCTTCGCAACAGATGGATTGAGAGACCACTCGTACAGAGTGAGAAGTACTCGACTCAGTTTGTCCGCTAATATGTTGGACCTGCCCAGAATGTGCATTGCTACCAGAAACCGGTTGGTGGATATCGCCCATTCCCAAACTCTCATAGATTCTCGACAAGGCGGATAAGACCTGGTTCCTCCCTGTTTGTTTATGTACCAGACTATTGACATATTGTCCGTCTGGATTGCAACAGTCCCCAGAGGGAGAAGGTCGTGGAGAGCTTGCAACGCCAAAAGCACTGCCCTCATCTCTAGGATATTGATATGCAAAGCGGTCTCTAGGGACGTCCACGTGCCTTGGACATATCTGCCTGAACAATGCCCCCCCACACCCGAGGCGAGAAGCGTCCGTGGTCAACGTGGCTTGGGGTGGGGGGATCACAAAGGGCCCCCCTTCTCTAAGTTCCCGCACGTGGAGCCACCAAAGAAGGGAGTCCTTGCAAACTCTGCTCAGTGGTATCGGTGTGTTCAACAGGTGGAGTGATAGGGACCACTGAACTTGCAGGGTCCACTGCAATATCCTCATTCGCAGGCGTGCGTGAAGGGAGAGACCGATCGCTGCCGCCATAGACCCTAGTGCCCTCAGGACTAACTCTGCTGGTGGGGCAGGACTCTGAAGAAGGGCTAATACTTGATATGACAAGATGCTCAGCCTGTCTGAAGTTAGGGTAGCTCGAGAGATATGGGTATCCAACCTGGCCCCTATGAATTCCAGGACCTGAACGGAGCACAGAGAGGATTTCTGCAGATTTACTAAGATGCCTACGTTGTGGGCAAGAGTCAGAGCGTAATCTCTTGCCACGCAGAGTTGATGCCTGTTGGCGGCGGTAAGGAGCCAGTCGTCTAGGTACGGGAAGACCTGAATGCCCTGAAGTCTCAGGTGGGCTGCAACCACTGCCATGACTTTGGTGAACACCCTGGGGGCTGAGGTGAGGCCAAACGGAAGAACCCTGAACTGATAATGACTGGCCCCCAGCCAGAAGCGGAGAAACCTTCTGGGTCATCTGTCCATCAAAATGTGGTAGTATGCATCCTTGAGGTCTATAGAGCACATCCAGTCATTCTCCCACAGAAGGGGGAGAATTGATTGGAGGGTGACCATCCAGAATTTTTCCTTGGGAATGAATAGGTTCAGAGCGGAAAGGTCTAAGATGGGTCTTAGGTCCCCCGTTTTCTTTGGCACCAAAAAGAACCTGGAGTAATAACCCAATCCAGACTGATCTGGGGGGATGGGCTGGATGGCTCTTTTTTCTAGCAACTTCGATACTTCTGAAGCGGCTGCCTCCCTCTGATGGGGTGGTACATCGGGGAGGCATCTGATCTTGGGGGGAAGGTTTATGAAGGGGATGGAATAACCTCTGGATATGATATGGAGCACCCATCGATCTGTCATAAGCGACTCCCAAATTGACAGGTGCTCCGTCAAACGCCCCTCGACTGCCTCCAGAGAAGGACAGTCAGGCAGGCCCTCAGGGCTGCTGCGCGGGTCTGTCCGAGAAAGGTTCTCTAGACCCGAAGTTATGTGGCCCCCCTCTGCCTCTGGGCCGGTGTCCACCCTGTCCTCCTCTGCCTCTAGAGGACGAAGGATCCGAAGCTGGATGGGATTGCTGAGACGTGCGGAACCACAGCTTCTTTTGTCCCCTCTGATTCTTAGAAAAGGATCGTTGGGGATTAGAGAAGCGGACTCCGACAGCAGACAGCATCTTTCCGTCCTTTTCGCTTTGGACCAGCGTATCACGAACGGTCTTGCCGAAAAGCGAAGATCCATCAAAGGGCACGTATGCGAAGGATGCCTTGAAGGGATCCGCGAAGTCGCAAAGACGGAGCCAGGTGTGACGCTGCAAGACAACCCCAGCTCAGCCGGCCCTAGCGGCTCCCTCCGTTGCATGGGAGAGAAGCCGCATGGACGTGTTAGAAATAGATTTTAGAGTGGCCATCTGAGTTGAAAAAACATTTTTGTCTCCAACCGACATGGACTCCGGGGGGGGCGGCAGCGTATTCCTTAATCAAGTCTCGCTGTAGCCTGATGGTATGTGCCATATAGTTCAGCGCCCTTATCGAGAAGGTCGCTGAAGCAAACATCCGCTTCCCAATGCGGTCCAGTGCTCGAGATTCCTTATCTGGCGGGTGGACTGAAGAACTCTCCTGTGTGAGTTCTTTCTTGGTGGCAGCCGCCACCAACATGGCATCAACGGGAGATCCCTTGGCCCAAGACTGCCTATCTGTAGGGGGGCTAAGGACTTTATCAGGACGCCTAGGAATTGGCTCCACAGTGTCGGGCTCCTTCCACGCCCTAGTAGTAATTAAGTCTACCAGGGGGTCAGCAGGAGGGGACACCCAGGAGGTAGATGGGCCTGCCTCAAATGCCTCCAGGAACACAGATTCATCCACGGAAGGTTTTTGGGCAGACCACCCCCCTCTAATACGCAACATTTCCATGATGTCTCCGAAGGAGACATCCTCGGGGGGTGGGGGGGCCTTGGGGAACCTTCCCCTTCATCTAAATCCGTGTCGGTGGTAACGGACTCATGGGAGTCCAGGTGCCTCCTTTTACACCTACATTTACGAGGGACCTCCTCGGTGGGGCTATCCGAAGAGGGCTCGTCCACGATTTCTTGTTCCTCCAAGGGAACTAGCTGGAGGGCGTGAGCAGGCTGTCCCAATGGTCGGATGATGGAATATAGACCCACATGCAGGGGGGAGTACGGGAGGATCCGAAGCCCGGACCGGGGACCTGGAGGACCTCGACAGTACCCTCTCCATTACCTCAAAAGCCGAAGGAGAACTACTCTCGCCAGGCTCTGAAAGCATCCTCCTCGGCTCCGAGGTAGGGATTGGGGTCGGGGCCGATGCACTCGGCGCCGAGAGAGAGGTGCGCTCTGAACCCAGCGGCGCCGAAGACACACCAACTCCCCCGGATCCGACGCTCAGCCTGAGAACTCGGATCCGACACGCTCAAGGGTATAGTCGGCGTCGAAGAGACCAGCGCTATCGGCGCCGACAAATCCCCAGCTCCGAAAGGGCCCGGATCCGATGACTCCGAGACCCGAAAATGAGTCAGAGAAGGTGTGATCGGAGCAAAACTGGGGGCCATGCTCCCTCCCAGAGGGTGGGGAGGCAAGAGCACCCCCATCTGCATTTGGGTCTGTATGAATCGACGCGTCATCCGATCCATGTCCACTTCAGTGAGGCTTCTGGTCGATCTAGAAGAAGTCGTCGAGGCGGGCTGGGAGGCCGCCTCGACGACCTCGAGGGAGACCGGTCCTCCTCCTCTGGCTCTGGCGAAAAGCTGGGCGAACGGAGCCGAGAGGGGGAGGATCCAGAGACCCCCGTGGGAGACTTAGTCAGTTTAGATGGCGGGGCTGAGGGTTGAGTCTCAGCCCGCCTTTTATGGGATTTGTGCCCTTCCTTATCCTTGTGCCTCTTCTCTCTGGAGGAAGAGGCACCAGTGTCACCCGTGCTCGAACCCAAAGAGGGAGGTTGAGTCCCGGGCTGAGCAAGGGGCCCAGAAGGCACCGGGGCTGCCGAAGCAGCCTAAGCCTGAGCAGGAGAGGAAGAAGAAGCCGATTCCTGGAGCAGCTTTCCCGTCAGGATCAGCTTATTCTTCCTATCCCTAAGCACCCGGGGGTTAAAGGCCGCACAAATTTGGCAGGCCATAGATAAATGGGCCACCCCCAGGCATAAAACACAATGAGTGTGGCCATCAGCCGGTGAAAGCTTATGGCCACACTCAGTACACTTCGAAAAAATGGCTTTGGGCCCTTCAGCCATTTTAAACTCTCGCACACACTCACACTCAAACACTAAGGGGGGAGGGGTGTCACACAGAGGAACAACTAACTACGAGAAAAACTAACTAAACCACCGAAAATAAACTCAGGGGCACTGCACACACGTACACTACCTACAACTTCACAAAAACGCTAGAGAAAAAAGGACTTTAACAAGTAAACGATCTCACCAAAGCCAGGAGCTCTTCAAAAGATAGCTACTTCAGCCATGGCAAAAAACGATCTGAGGTAATACAGCAGGTAGCAGGGGATTATGGGTAGGGGGAGGAGCTAGGAGCTCGGATCTTGTAGCTTGGAAAGCTGCCGGCTCGGATCCGAAGTCGGATCTGCTACCCACAGGTTGCAGAGCAAATGAAGTAACTACTTCAGATCATGCAAATTATGTTGTCAAATGTTTTATGCATCTACTAATATGAAAAAGAAGTTATGTACTCACCATAACGTTCCATCTGAGTAGTTATACTTCATTTTCTGCAACCTGTGGGTATTCGGATCCATATCGGATCCGAGCCGGCAAACTTTTTAAAGCATCTGCTCTAAGCTCCTGCCCTTACCCACAATCCCTCACATCAAGTTTGGCACTATTCAAACTATTAGCAACTCAATAGCAACACTAACCTAGAACAGGTTCCGGGGAAAGAGGGCAGGATGGTTGCAGAAAATGAAGTATAACTACTCAGATGGAACGTTATGGTGAGTACATAACTTCTTTATCTGAAGTAGTTGACTTCATTTATCTGCAACCTGTGGGACAGCTACCAAAACTCCTGGGAGACCCAGATGGAAGGATATTCCTGAGCACCGCAGAGCCAAAGGATGCACTCCCTCTAGAGATCAGATCCAACTTATAATGAGAAATAAATGTATGTGACCTTGCCCAGGTCACTGCTGCACAAATATCATCCAGAGAAACCCTAGACTAAAAGGCAGCAGAAGTTGCCAAAGATCTGGTACAATGAGCTTTAATAGGTCCAGGTGGGGACAAACCTTTATCATTATAGACTTGCAGTATACATTGTGTAATCCATCTAGCTAAGGAGACCTTGGAAATGGCCTTGACCAAAAAGAGTCTGGAAAAGGACACAAATACTTATGAAATTGTTTAGTCCTGTGTAAATAGAAATGAAGCTGTCTATGAACATCTAGCAAGTGCAGCTTATATTCACCCTTGTTCTGGAAATTTGGAAAGAACACAGGCAGATTAATCATCTGGTTAATATTTGATTCAGAAGCAACTTTGGGTAAGAAAGAAGGGTTTGTGCAGAGCAAAACCCTATCTTTATGAAAGATTACGTAAGGGGGCACGGCAGACAAAGCTTGGATCTCAGAAACCCTTCTGGCCGAAGTAATGGCCACTAGAAAAGCTGTCTTCCAGGACAGGAATTTCAAATCTACTGACGCTGCTGGTTCGAATGGGGGAGCCACCAACTCCTGTAGACCTATGGTAAAATACCAAGAAGGAACGGAATCCTTAACCGGGGGACGTAAAAGAAAAGTACCTTTCAGAAGAGCTTTACACAATCTTAAAGAGGCCAGAGCATTCAGATTTTCGCCCGATATGAAAATTAGATATGGCTGCCAGTTTTACTTTTACTGTAGAGGAACTAGCCCCTTGTTGGAAAATATATGACAAAAATTCCAACACTGCAGGAACCGGGGCTGTAAATGGATCTAGGTTCCTCTGAGAAGCCCAAATACAGAAGCGTTTCCATTTGCTGTGATAAACCTTCCTAGTGGAAGCTTTGTGGGATGCCGCCAAAATATTCTTTACTGACGATGACAGACCGGGAGTCCTAGCAATCAAGGGAACTGGAGCAACCAAGCCGTCAGCTTGAGGTGCCCAGATCGGGCGGACTGATTCCCGAGGGATGAGAGATGAGATCCAGGCAGGGATCCAGAATCCGTGGAGGAGTTAGAGCATGAGACCAGAGGAAGAGGAACCACACCTGACGAGGCCAGAATGGGGCAATGAGGATCACTTTGCACCCCAGTCGGCAAACTTTCGGAAGAAACTTCGGAATGAGAGGTAACGGGGGATAAGCATACAGTAACCCAGGAGGCCAAGCATGGATGAGAGCATCTCTGGGGAAGTCCTCTGGTGAGGGGATCAGAGCGAAGAACTCGCTGCACTTCTCATTGGAAGGAGATGCAAAGAGATCGCAGCAAGGGTGACCCCACGCAAGGAAGATCTCCTCCACTATTGACTGTTTCAGAGACCACTCGTATGGCATTAGAATAGCCCAACTCTGTCTGTTCGCTAAAATGTTGGAGCGTCTCAGGATGTGCATTGCAATCAGAAACCAACTGGTGGAGATCGCCCACTCCCACACTCTCATGGCCTCATGGCAGAGAGGGTAAGATCTGGTTCCCCCAGTTTGTTGATGTACCGACAACAGACATGTTGTCTGATTGAACTGCAGTCGTTCACGTGGGAAGAACAGTATGGAAGGCTTGCAATGCTAAAAGCACTGCCCCCATCTCCAGAACATTGATATGCAATCTGGTCTCTGTCTGGGGCCACATGCCTTGGACCGTCCTCCCAAAACAGTGCCCCCCCCACCTGAGCTGGGAGACATCCATGGTCACTGTCGCTTGGACTGGGGGCGTTATGAAGGGACGACCTGTCAAGATTTCCGGCGATTGGAGCCACCAGAGAAGAGAAATCTTGCAGGCTCTGCTGATTCATATTGGATAGTCCATGGGGAGGTCTAACCAAGACCAATGAACTGCCACGGTCCACTGAAGCACCCTCATGTGAAGGCGTGCACAGGGGAAGGATTGAAATTGCTGCGGCCATAGAGCCTAGGACTCGGAGAACATCGCTCGCCGTTGGCGTCCTGGGGCCGAGGATCACTGACACATCAGCCTGTAGGTTCTGGACCCAGTCCCGAGTGAGAAAAACTTGCAATAGTAGAGTGTCCAGCCGTGCCCCTATAAATTCCAAGGTCTGTGTCGGGTTCAAGCGGGACTTGGAGATGTTGATGGTAATCCCTAGATTGACTGCCAGATGCAGGAAGGAGTCTCTGGCCATGAAAAGTAGATGCTTGGTGGCAGCAGCGAGGAGCCAATTGTCTAGGTAAGCAAACACCTGAATTCCCTGATGCCTCAGGTGAGCCGCCACGACTACCATAACCTTGATAAACATCCTTGGGGCTGTGGTGAGACCGAAGGGTAGGGCTCTGAACTGGAAATGACTGGCTCCCAGCTGGAAGCGAAGGAATCTCCTGGAGCTTCTGCAAATTTTGATATGGTAGTAAGCGTCTTGGAGGTCTATCAAGTACATCCAGTCGCATTCTCAGAGGTAAGGTAGAATGGACTGCAAGGTGACCATCCGGAATTTCTGCTTGGCTACAGTCAGGTTCAGGGTTGATTGGTCCAATATGGGCCTGAGGCCCCCCGTCTTTTTTGGCACTAAAAAGAATCTGGAGTAAACGCCTAATCCGGACTGATTTGGGGAGACCGTTTCAATGGCCCAATTGTGAAGCAGCTTTGAAATTTCGTGCGCTTCCGCCTCCCTTTGATTGGGTGGAACATCCAGGAGGCACTTTAATTGGACGGGTGGGGCAACGAACTGGATGGAGTAACCTCTGGATATAATTTGGAGCACTCAAGGGTCCATCGTAATGGACTCCCAAGTCATTAGGTGCAATGACAATCTTCCCCTACTGTCTCCAGAGTAGGACAGTTGGGCAACCCCTCAGGGTTGCTGCGCGGTCTGTCCGAGAAGGTCTCCCTAGACCCAAAGTTCCTCAGGCCCCCTCTGCCTCTGGGCAGCGTTTGCCTTGTCCCCCTCTGCCTCTAGGGGAGGAGTTGTCCTGAGTGTCCCGGGAAAACTGCGATTTTTGGAACCACATCTTTTGCCCTCTCTGATTCTTAGAAAAGGATCTTTGAGGGCTAGAGAAGCGGACTTCGACGACAGACAGAGTCTTCCCGTCCTTCTCGCTCTGGACCACAGTGTCACGAACTGTCTTCCCGAAAAGGGAGGAACCGTCAAAGGAAGCATCTGTGAATGACGCCTTGAAGGGGTCCGCGAATTGACAGAGTCTGAGCCAAGCATGCCACCTCATAGCTACACTGGTCCCAGCCGCCCTAGCTGCTCCTTCCGTGGCATGGGAAAGAAGCCGCATGGTCTGTTCGAAACAGATTTTCAGAGTCGACATTTTTGCCGAGAACAGCCACTCATCCTCTGGCAACAAAGACTCTGGGGGCGACACAGCGAATTCCGTGACTAGGTCTTGCTGGAGTCGAATGACGTGTGCAAAATAATTCAGTGCTAGTATAGAAAACGTCACTGAAGAAAAGACTCGCTTCCCAAACCAATCCACTGCTCTAGACTCCTTGTCCGGAGGGTGGACCAAAGAACTTTCCTGAGCCAGTTCTCTCTTGGTGGCAGCTGCAACAACCATAGCATCTACTGGGATCCCTTGTACCAGACCTGTCTGTCTGTGGGAGGAGAAAGGATCCTGTCCGGGCATTTGGGTATTGGCTGTATGGTGTAAGGCTCCTTCCATGCCCGTGTGGTAATGAGATCCACTAAAGGATCTGCAGGAGGGGACACCCAGGATGTAGATGGGTCTGTGCCGTGGAATAATGACTCGTCCTACAGGGTTTTGGGGCTGACCAACCTCCCCTCTGGCGGAGGATTTCCATGATGTCTTGAAAGGAGACATCCTCGGGAGGTGACCTTGGGGGAACCCTCACCTCCATCCAAGTCAGTATCTTCTGTGAGGGACTCAGTGGAGTCCATGTGCCTCCTCTTACACGAGTGCTTATGGGGAACCTCCTCAGTGGAACTCTCTGAAGAGGGCTCGTAAGTCACGGGGGGGTTCCATGTCGGGATCCACCTGGGGTCCTCTGGCATGGTCTGTCCATGGGACAAGCTGATGGGAGTCATGACCAAATCCATGGTAGCCTGTGCGGAGTCCAAGGCAATGGGCTGGGGTCTCAATCCTTGGGAAAGAACCCTATCCACCACATCGAAGGCCGAAGGAGAGCGCACCTCCTTAGCAACCAACAAGGAAAAAGCTCTCTGTGGCTCCATTATGAGGATTGGGGCCGTGGCCAAGGTAGCCAGGGTTCCGAAGGAATGGCTCAGATCCGACAAAGTCGGAGCCAAAGACACTTCCGTTCCCTCGGATCCAGCTCCCCGTCCTCGGCCCCGAGAGTTGCTCGGATCCGAACAAGTCTGATCCAAGGAACTCAAGGTAATCACCGGCATCGAGGTAGGAGGGACTGTTGGCGCCAAACCCCCAGCTCCGAGGATCCTTGGCTCCATAAACCCCAAAACCGCAGGTCAGATCGGGGAAGGAGAGAATGGATGGAAGAAGGGTATAGAGGTCCCCTCCCCAGCCAGAGAGGGCCTGGCAAGACTCCCACTTGGACTTGGGTCCGAATGAACCTCTGCATCATCCTGTCCATGTCAAGCTCTGACAGACTCCGAGTCGACCGCAAGGAGGCGACCGACTTGGATATGGCTGGTCTGTGAGATGACATTGAAGAAGGCCTCTGGTCTGAGGGCTCCGTCGGCTCCAGGGAGAACCTCGGTGAGTGAAGCCGAGGAGAGGTGGTCCTGACAACTTTAGCAGGCGGACTGGGAAATGGCTCCCACTCTGGAGACCGTTTGTGGTGCCTTTCCGCTCTTTTCTCCTTGTCTCTCTTGTCCTTGTCTTTATGCTTTGATTTAGACCCCATCTCAGAAGGCTTAGAGGGAGACTGAGTCCCAGACTGAGGGGGGGTTGGTCAGCTACTGGAGCCGATGTCGAGGTCATTGAATCCAAAACAGAAACCAGTAGCAGGCCCTTAGTTACCAGCTTTGCCTTCTTCTCTTTCAATTCCTTAGGATTGAACCCTGCACACACACTACACAGCAAAGACTGGTGGAGAACACCCAGGCAAATAACACACAGAGTGTGGTCATCAGCTGGTGAAAGCTTGTGGCCACACTCTTGTGCATTTTTAAAAAGTTGGTTTGGGCTGCTCTGCCATCACCACACACCATTCAGCCAAAACTAAACAAACAAACACACACACACACAAAGGACGGTTAGGCCTACACTACCTCAAATTCCTAACTTTTTAAACTACTTACTTTTTTTTTTTTGACAGAAAAAAACAACAAATGACGAAGGGGAGGAAAGATGACTGAAAAACGACTACACTCACACACTAAATATATACTAAAAAAAAACCACTTACTGCACCCAACTTGGAGCTATAGAGACCACGATGCATACGCATGAAGAGCCAAACGAGATCTGGGGGAAGGTAGAAGATATGAGGGATTATGGGTAAGGGGAGGAGCTTGGAGCAGATGCTAAATGAAGTTAACTACTTCAGATCAAAACTTTTTTTTATTTACAGTTACTTTTTTCTTAAGTGTCCTTCTAAACATTAATGCCATATTTTACAAATGTGATTGATGCTTTATAGTCTCCCATTTATTCACTAATTTTGGTGTTGGTCTTGTTCGTGTTCATCTCCTTCTCCCAACACCAGGCTCTGGTTCAAGTCCAAGGTAATTCTGATTCTTCTAGTCAATTCCTGTGCTTTTATCTGTCTTTTAAGCATCCTCCTTTGGAACATTGGTCAAAGTTTCACTGGTAAAGTCTGCTGACGAACTTTAGTGCCAGAAAAATGAGAAACAGAGTAATTTTTCCTAGCTCATGTTTTCTTGGATAAACTTTTTTATTTTCTCCTTAGCCTGTTCACTATAAAAATGTCTTTGATCCTCCAGGAAAAATATTCTAAAGAGAGCTTAATAAAGCAGCTCGACATTCCCTGATTGCTGGGATAAATTTGCTTCTCTTTTGTCGGTTATACAGTGAATTATGTTTTTCCTCCAACACTCCTCATGTCTCCATTTTTTAATACTTTGCCCTTCTGTCTTAGTTTTGCCAGGATCAACTCTTTCTGCCAGTATGATAGCATCTTTACTAATACCGATCTTGGCTGCTTTCTCGTGACCAGGTTTGGAGCATACACTCAATGTGCCCTTTAAATTAACACATTGTGCTGTGGAATACCTGTCCAGTTGCTTATTTGTGCTTTCATAAAATTAATACAGCCTATTCCTATCAGATTATCTGGAGCAGTAGAAAATCTTAAGTTTTCTTTGTGCACTCTGTCTATTAACACTACCATTTTTGAAGCAGCTCTTCTTGAGAAGTCTCATACTCAGCAAGCTTTATCTTCATTTCAGCCTTTGATTTTTTTTTTTTTGCAGTTTTATCAGTTATCTGAATAGCTAGTTAAGGCTTCTTCTATTTTACAGACATTTGTTACTTTTCAGTTGATATATTCCTTCAGTGTTTCATTTATTTTAATCATCTCTTGAGTTCATTTGATTTATTTTTCCTCTAAATTGCTGGAAGCCATCTCTTGCACCAAAGCTGAAGCTTGTACTGCTTTTTGTTGAACAGCTGCACATTCTTCCATCCAGTGTTTTCTTTTTACCTTTTCTGGTTGATTGTCTTTCAGATTTTCTTCATTTCTTCTTTACTGGCATCCAGGCAGTATACTTACAAGTCATTAACTGATTTTACTCAAGCTGATAGTATTACTGTCTCTTATTTTTCAATTTCTTTTTTCATACTGGGAGAGCTGAAATCAAGCTGTCAATCAGTGTGCAGCCATCTTGGAAATCCGGGAACAACAGGCCTTTTAACTTAATGACAATGATAGTGAAATTTCTAAAGGAAAGGCCAATAGAATTATTAAGGTATATAAGTCCCCAGAACAACAACCAAAATAGGTCCATGGCCTAAATGAGCTGATTGTCAGACCAGATCCAGTTTTATGACTTGGTTAAAGGTGAACAACTAAAACAACTGCAATCCAGTGACAAACTACACGGAGAATGTAGTAATATCCAAAATCCAAAGAAAATTCCATGTAGAGATACTACTTGGTTAAAGGTGATGTTGAATGATTAGCACTGTGAAGATATGGGTGAAGGCTGCCAGCCTAGCCAGATAGAATTTTGGAGATAATTCTGTCATCTGTAAATATTAATGTAACAACAGTACACTATGCTGGCAGAAAGCTGACCAAGTAAAGCATGTTGTGAACCTTTGATCTAAAGTCGGCTCTGACCTGTCTAGGTAAAGACATTATTTCTATTGTTTTAACCAAGAGTTAAATTGCTAGATTTAAACATGCACATGTATTTTTATTGCTCTGCTTCCTGACCAGCTGCAAGATAACAAAAGGAGATGTTAAGAATGTAAATGTAGTTTCTGTTAGCTTGGGAACCCTGGGAAGTGTGAAGTATGATGTAATGGGAACCAGGAATGTGATTTTAAAAACAGAGAGAATCAAAGATTATTATGCATTTTTGTCTTGACCATCCAACTCACAGCACTGCCTTGCTCTATATGTAAGTTATCTTAGACTTGTGTTTTCTCTTAGAAATAGCTAGAAAGTAGAAATATTAGACTGTTTTTCTGTGATGTCAGAACTGTACTACTGAATTATTTTAAGTATTTCGCTGTGATCTCTGAACTCTTGACTAGCACTGTGTAGTAAGAAGTATTGTGTCTTTATTATTTATTATTAAATATTTTTAAACCTTTCAACTGTGGCTGTTTTGTGTAGCGATAATCTAAGCTCTTAAGAGTACTTGCATGCCTTTGGTAAAATTGTACAAAGTCCCTCTAATAGCTTTTAGCCGTGGGCTATACTACCAATTGGATAATAATATTGCACAGTAATAATTGGACACCCTTTTAAAGGCATTTTTGTAGCTGATAAATATTAGCTGGGTGGTGGCAGTGATTTCTACCATATTGTCTGGGTAAAAGGGGCACAGCTGGAGAACCTGTGCCAGCCTTCCCCAGAAGTGTCTGTGTGGGTGCATAAACTCTTATCTCAAAGTGTGTGTGTCAGCTACTTGGGCAGGGACACGAAGCACTGGTTGGACAGAGAGGGTACTGGAGAGTTTAGCTTGCCCAGCTGGCTGAGATCTAGACCCTATAGCTGTGCCAGTAGGGAGTCTTACTGGGGACCTGGAGAGCAAGGGAGTGACCAACCTCGGACTGTGATCTCTGTGTGCCCTTAAGGGAAATTGCACTTTACTGTGTGTATTTGTTATTCTTTCCTCCTATATGAGACGCCCTTCAATGGTGTTAGTGGTGAGGATTGAGGTTCCTTGATTGCTGAGCCAGGGCACGGGCGTCACATATTAATTGTTTGGCAGTGGTGGGATATCCACATCACATATTAATTAGTTGGCAAATACTAATTGGCTTGTAGTGGTGTGGGTAGAGTGAATTCTGTAGCTTGTGTACAGTGAGCTTTGAAGGTGTTTTGTACTCTAAATCAGCCATGCAGTGAATACTCAGAGTTCAGATCACAATTGTTTTATTTCTTTTGTTAGCTTAGTTAGTCAGGGTGAGCAGGCAGCATGTCAGCAGAGGAATATGGAAAGCTGACAAGGAGCCAGCTGGTGGAGATGTGCCAGGCTAGGGGGCTGGTACCTGGAAACCTGACTAAGGCAGACCTGATTGCAGCCTTGGTTACAGCTGCATCAGAAAACAGCAACCAGGAGGACAATCAGACTGGCAGTGGAGATATAATACCCTCAGAGAATGGACAGCTCAACCTTTTTGCAGAGGACTTAAAAATCCATCTGGAGCTAAAGAGACTTGAGTTGAAGGCCAGGCGTATGGAAATCAAAGCAACTGAGAGAATGAGGCATCTAGAGAGTGAGGACAATGAGAAACTGTGACATTTGCAGGTTGAGGAAAGGGAGAGGCAGAGGCAGCATGAGAAGGAGATGCTGACTCTTCGCCAGAGTCATGGAGGTAATGGGGAAGGGAGTAACTGGACCCCAGAAGCACAACAGGTCAGTAAATTTCTTCCGCAGTTTAAAGAGGGGGATAATTTTGATAGTTTCATTCATATGTTTGAGAGGGCAATCAAACAGTATGGTGTTGACCAAAGGCTTTGGGTACGGTTCCTGACCCCCTTACTCCATGGTAAAGCTCTAACTGTGTTGTCAAAAATGTCTGACATTGCATGTTTTGATTATATTGCTGTTAAAAAGCATTTGTTAGAATTGTTTAAGCTAACACCGGACACATATAGGAAAATGTTTCGTGAGCATAGACGCAAGGCAGATGAAAGTGTGTGTGAATATGTTGCTGAACTGAGCACTTATTTCCAAAGGTGGATGAGTGGATGTCAGGTCACCACTTTTGAAGGGCTGGCAGACCTTTTGGTGAGGGAACAAGCCCTTAGCACTTTGCCTGAGAACATGCAGATCTGGTTAGCTGATAGACAATGTGCTACTTCAGATGAGTTGGGGAAGAAGGGAGACCTATACCTGGCAAGCAGGGCAGCCCTACACTTGAAAGGGGCCCCCAGTACTGGTCATGGGTCTAAAGGAACCCATGGTGAGCAGCACAGAATTGCCCCAAACAGAATCTCCCAGAAGCAAGAGAAGCCACTAGTCCAGGTACACGCCCAGGAGCTAGGGTTAAATGTTTTGAATGCAACCAGTGGGGGCCATGTGGCATGCAGATGTCCATGGAGGCAAGATGGGGAACAAAAGGTGAGGGAGCCAGTAAGTGGGAAAGACAAAATGCCAATAGTAGGCTGTCTTGGGAAAACAAGAGTACCAAGCTACCACCAGAGGTTATATCCTACTGTAGTAAATTGCAAAGAGGCCACTGCCAAGAGAGACAGCCTCTGATATAACCATTGTAAAGCCTGCAATGGTTACAGAGGAGCACTACTTGTCTAGGCAGTCTACTCCAGTCAGGACTTTAGGAGGGATCCCATTCCAAATACCTTTGGCTAGGGTTCACCTTGACTGGGAGGGTGGAAAAGGAAGCCAGCAAGTAGGTGTGTTTGAGGATATACCTGCAGATGTCCTGATAGGGAATGATTTTGATAGTGCAGTACCCTGTGCTTGTGCAGTTACAGGCTTGGAGACAAGCAGGTAAGTCTGGTAGCCTGGGAGAGACCCAGACAGACTGCATACTTGCAGCCAGGACTGATGAGGTAGTTATTTCAGGGAGGGAGCTACTCTGTAGCAGTGAGACTGAAGGCAGCTGCTTGTGGGTACTGATGTTCCCTTGGACAGAGTGACTGCAAAGGTAAAAGTGAGTAGTAGTACCCAGGCTGACAGTGATGCACCACTGTCAGAGGATGCCAGACTTCCTGTGGAAGAGGACCTGGGAATGGTTACAAGGAGAGAGTTGAGACAGGCTCAGCTCTCAGACCCTACATTGTAAGGCCTGAGGCAGGTAGCTAGGGAGGCACCCGATTCTCAAGGAAAGGGGGAATCTGTATACTGGGACAAAGGGCTACTATACAGAGAGTGGACACCTGAGGGATGGCCAGAAGGTGAGAGAGCACAGCAGTTGGTAGTGCCTAGAGCCTGCCGTCTGACATTACTACATTATATCATATATATATATATATATATATATATATATATATATATATATATATATATATATATGAAAAAGGACTACTGTGTTTGGACCATCCATTGTAATATTCTCATGCCATACCTCGCCAGGGGCAGTAGGATTATGGCTGCAGACATCAAACCTAGAGCCTGTAGAACTATTCTGCCTGAAGTCTTCGTACTGCAGATGATCCTCTTAACTTGGTTTCGGATAGTATGTATTCATGACAATGGAAGTGACACAACCATGGGCTGTGTGTTGAAGATTGCGCCTATGAATTCCAGTTTATGGGTGGGTTGCAAGTTCGATTTGTCGTGATTTATGAAGATTCCAAGTTCTCAGTTCCTGGTCTCTTGCTTGTTCCAGTGAATGTCTGGTTGGGGTGGTGATGAGCTAGTCATCTAAATATGGGAACACACAGATTCCTGGCAGCCTTAGATGCACTGCTACCACTGCCATATATTTTGTAAACACCCTGGAGGCTACGGTGAGACCAAAGGGCAGTGCTCTGAATTGATAGTGACTGGCTCCCACTAGGAAGCTTAAGAACCTCCTAGACTGTATGTTCATCTTTATATGATAGTACGCTTCCTGGAGATCAGTACAGTACATCCAGTCATCCTTCCCCAGAAAAGGTAGAATGGAATGTGCTGTAACCATCCGGAACTTGGTATTTGTAATCGACTTGTTTAGGGCACTAAGATCCAAAATCAGTCTCCAGTCCCCTGTCTTGTTTAGAACCAAATAAAACCTTGAGTAAGGTCCAGATCCTATTTGATCTGGTGGGACCTCTTGGTTGACTCCTTTTGCAATCAAGTGTTGAATTTGCTGGGTTGCCGGCTCCTTCTGACTGGGCAGAACATCAGGGAGCTTTGTAATCGATGGGGGCAGTAAGAAAAAAGTATGGTATATCCTCTGGCACTAATACCCTGCATCCAAGCATAGCTTGTTATATTTAGCCAGGCCATTTGGTGCAGGGAAAATTTGTCTCAGAGAGCCATCCAGATTTGAAAACGTCAGAGACGATGAACTCAGAGTCATTGTTGGATTCAAAGAAACCACCTTCTTCAGATGTGACACAGATGGGCCCAGAGCACTTGGATCTGACAACTCTGATCCCATATATTAAGTCGGAGGAGGAAGAGTGGACGGTGGTGGAAGTCCCTGATCTGATATGGTAGGAACTACAAGGGTACCCCTCTGAAGTTATTCCATGACCAGTTCCCTCACCATCCTAGCCATATCTGCTTCAGTTAAATTTTTGGAACAGTGGGATGATACAATACATGAAGGTCTACAGTGCCTCTCCAGAAAGGGAGAGGGCACCCTAGATGGTACTGGATCCAGTGATGGTGAGTAGACAGTCCGAGGAAGAGGGTTCAGATCTGAAGACTTCAGATCAGAAAAAGCCTTCGTCTTGGGATCCAATGATACCATTTTCTTCAGATCCGAAGATTTATGAGGCATTGGCGGGAGTTGGTTCTGACCTAGGCACTTTCCTCTTAGGTTGCGAAGAGGATGGAGCCTCAGCTGATCTGGACCTCTTTGTATAGTCCCTCTGCTTAGTTGAATTTGATGATTGGACCCCAGACATGGCCTGAGAGAAGGTGGATAATAATATCCCTTTTAAAATCAACTTATTTTTCCTTTCTGTGAGAGCTCTAGGATTAAAGGCTTCACAGATGTCACACTGTTTATTCAAATGTTTTGGTCCCAAGCAGTAGACACACAAGGAATGCCTCTCCAAAAAGGGCATCTTGTGTCTGCATTTGGTACATTTCTTAAATCCTTTCTCCAACATATTTCTAGTAAATGAGGAAGTGATTGCCAGTGAAAGACAGTATTATCACTTGCAGATACACACACACACACACACACACACACACACACACACACACACACACACACACACACACACACACACACACACACACACGCCTGCTAGAGATACAAGGTTAACTACCAGGGCAGGAAAGAAAGATTTAGGAAGTTGTTAGAGAAATTTATCAGTGGAAAGTTACATTTTTTTTTAATTATTAGGGTAGGGAGAAAAAATGTACCACAGAAAAAGGGTAAGAAAGGAAAAGAAATCTGAGCTATAAATAGAAGAACACAGAGAAAGGAAAAAATATAAAGGAATTTGTAATAGATTTATCTCACAAAAATGATGAAACTCGAGAGTAGTCAGCAACCACATCTGCAAGTGAAGAGTGGCAAATGAGTTCTGAGGGAATGGGGGACCACAGCATCATGGGTAGGGAGAAGCTCAAGAGTTTCTAGTTTTCCATGAGTTGAAATAGTGGCCGAGTCTGATCTGACTCCCATACGTTAAGGATGAATGAAAATTGCTAATATCATTAATTTATCTATATCTATATCTAATCTATACACACACACACACACACACACACACACGTTTTTGTGTGTGTGTGTGCGTGTGTGTGTGTGTGTGTGTGTGTGTGTATATATATATATATATATATATATATGTATACACAAACACACACACACAGATACATATGTGTATATATTTCTTTTTTAGCATATCCTTATATCTGTAAATATGTTTTGTTTATTTCTTATGTGATCCTATTCACCTGGACTGTGCCTGCAAATGGTCCATCAAGATCAGTGCACTTCGCTGGTAAACAAATATAAATAAATAAATAAATAATGACTTTAATTCTCCCAGGAAAAAAATTTCCAAATATAGCTGAATACAGCAGCTTGAATCTCATACCTGCCTCTCAACATTTTCTGACTAATGGAATAAATGTGCTTCACTTCTGCCCTGGTGTATAATAGTCTTTTCCTTCCAGTTTCTCTGGTAAGGCAGAAAATCTAAGTTTTTTTTGTGCATTCTGTCTTTTAACTCTACCATTTTTGAAACAGCTCTTCTTGAGCAGTCTCATACTTACTCAGCCAGCCTTTTCTTCATTTCAGCCTGTGACTTTTTTGCAATTGTATCAGTTTGTCTGAATAGCTAGTTAAAGCTTCTTCTATTCTTTCCCGCCTTTTGTTATTTTGAGTTGAAAATACTCTTTCAATCAACTCTGATCATATTTGACTTATTTTTCCTCTAAATTACTGTAAGTCATCTCTTGTAGTAAAGCTCGAGCTTGAACGGCTTTTTGCTGAAGAGCTGCTGGATTCTTCCCAGTTATTGTTTCTCGTCTCCTTTTCTAGATGATTTTCTTTCAGGCTCTCTAAGTTTCTTCTTTGCTGGCATCCAGACAGTGTGCTTACTAGCCAGTAACAGAATTTTACTAAAACAGACAAAATTATTGGTCCTTATCAAGCAGTTTTTTTTTTTATTGGGAAAGCTGAAATTAAGCTACTGATCAGTGTACAGCCATCTTGGAAAGCTAAGGCTGTTCGCTTAACTTTTTCTTTTTGTGGCTGGAAGAAGGACCAACTATGGAACTGACAGATTGTTTTATGGTCAAGCCAAAAATGGTGCTGCTTTCCCCAAGGACAAAAGTCTTTAAATATCACTTTTTCCAAAACAAACAGAGTCAAAAAGCTCTTTAAAACACTTTGCCAGCCCCACACAAGGCAGGGGGGAAGGAGGGAGGGATGGACAGAGTCCCCAGCTACTAAACACCTGGGAGGCCCTCATGGAAGGATATTCCAGAGCACAGCGGAGCCAGAGGATGACCTGTTCCTTGATAGAATGTCCAGCTTATAATGCGAGATGAAAGTATGTGAAGAAGCCCAACTGGCTGCAGAGCAAATATTGTCTAAAGATGCTCTGGACCAAAAAGCCGCTAATGTAGTCATAGATCTAGTGGAATGCGCCTTCACATGACCTGGCGGGGATAACCCACTAGCCGAATATGCCAGGGTAGTGCACCAGGAAATCCTGGGCAATAGTGACCTTCGACACTGATTTCCCTATGAAAGGCTTAGAATAGGAAATAAAGAGTTGTTCAGACTTACGAAAGGATTTATTCCTGTGCAGGTAAACACATAACTATCTATGCACATCTAGCAAGTGCAATTTGTACTCTCCCTTATTTTGAAAATTTGGGAAGAAAACTGCGAGATTAATCACCTGATTAATATTGGACTCCAAAGCTACTTTAGGAAGAAAGGATGGATTAGTATGCAATGATACCCTGTCCTTATGAAATATCAGATAAAGAGTCTTGATGGACAACGCTTGAAGCACTGAAACCCTCCTGGCAGATGTAATATTGACCAAAAAAGCCATCTTCCAGGCCAGAAATTGTAAGTCCACCTAGGCTGCAGGCTTGGGAGGGGGGGGTGAGACCAGAGCTTGCAGAGCTAATGTAAGATCCCAAGGTGGCGTTGGATCCTTAACCGGTGGCTGAAGTAGAAAAGTGCCTTTCAAAAAAGCTTTACAAAGCTTAGAAGAGGCTACAGAACCCATGTTCTTGTCTAAATGAAAGTTAGATATAGCAGCCTGTTCGACCTTGACCGTAGAAAAACTGGTGCCCTGCTGAAAGATACTTGCTAAAAATTCTAGAATCGCTGGAACCGAGGCAGTAAAGGGGTCTAGGTCACGCTGCGAAGCTCAGATAGAAAAACACTTTCACTTACAGGAATAAACATTCCTGGTAGAAGATATATGAGCCTCAACTAGAATCCTTTTGACCAGTGAAGATAACCCAGAAGTCCTGATTATCATAGGAACTGGAACAGCCAAGCGGTGAGCTTCAGACTGACCAGGTCTGGATGGGGAGTCCCTGAAGGATGAGTGATGAGATCTGGAGTCGGATCTAACATCCATGGTAGACCCACAAGATGAGACCACAGAGAGGGGAACCAGACTTGGCGAGGTCAGAATGGGGCAATGAGGATGACAAAGCTCCCCAGCCTGAGAGCTTTCTGAAGAAATTTCGGTATTAGGGGCAGAGGAGGATAAGCATACAGAAGACCGGGGGAGGGGGGGGCAAGCATGAGTCACAGGATCTCTGAGGGCTTCTCCCGGTGGGAGGTTCAGAGTCAAAAACTCGCTGCATTTCGCGTTGGAAGGTAAGGTGAAGCGATCACAATGAGGCTGACCCACTGCAGAAAGATTTGTTCCACTATCGAAGGATTCAGAGACCACTCATAAGGCATCAGAATAGACCTGCTGAGTCTGTCTGCTAGAATGTTGGACCTCCCCATAATATGCGTTGCCACCAGAAAATGGCTGGTGGAGATCACCCACTCCCACACTCTCATGGCTTTGCATCACAGGGGATAAGACCTGGATCCCCCGTGTTTGTTGATGTACCAGACCACAGACATATTGTACATCTGGATTGCAATCGTCCCTAGGGGAAGATGGTCATGGACAGCCTGCAACGCTAGAAGCATCACCCTCATCTCCAGGACACTGATATGCAATAAAGTCTCATACGGAGACCACGTATCTTGGACCGTCCTTCACAAACAGTGCCCCCCCCTACCCTAGAAGGGAGGCGTCTGTGGTCACCATGACCAAGGGGGAAGGTGGAAAAAAGGGACTTCCCCGGAAGAGGTCTGAGGAACGAATCCACCACAGAAGAGAGTCCCTGCACACCCAAGAGACTCGAATAGGGTAAGACAATGGAAGCTCTAACATGGAACATTGAACCACAAGGGTCCATTGAAGTACCCACATGTGCAACCGGGCCATGGGTAAAAGAGTGATTGTGGGTGCCATGGACCCTAACACCCTTAATGCTATTTCCAATGTTGGTGACTGAGCTTGAAGAATACAGAGGACATGTAGCTTCATGGACTGGATCCTCTCTGAGGTTAGAAAAATCTTGGTTTGAATCATGTCCAACTGAGCCCTGTGAAGTCTAACAATTGAACCGGAGCTAGTAATGATTTGCTGAGATTGATGGTTATGCCCAACTGTTGGGCTAAGTGAAGTAAGAAATCCCATGCTTGATAGAGTTGATGCCTGGAAGAGACAGCAAAGAGCCAATCATCCAGGTAAGGGAAGGCCTGGAATCCCTGTATTCTCAGATGAGCTGCTACCACTGCCATCACTTTGGTAAACACCCTGGGGGGCTGTGGTGAAAACAAAGGGGAGCACTTTGAACTGGTAATGACTGGCTCCTAGCTGGAAGCAGAGAAACCTCCGAGAGCGCCTGTCCATTTTGATGTGGTAGTACACATCCCGGAGGGTGACTGAGCACATCCAATCGCTCTTCTGCAGGAAGGGCAGGATAGATTGAAGAGTAACCATCCAGAATTTTGTCATGGCAACTGACAGGTTTAAGATGGAAAGATCCAGAATGGGTCTTAAGTCCCCCATCTTCTTTGGTACCAAAAATAAAAGGAATAAATGCCTAATCTGGTCTGGTCTGGGGGGACGGGTTGGATGATGTGTGGATGGAATGTCTGGGAGGTGTCTGCGTGGAAGAGGTGACTTGTTGAAAGGAATTAAATAGCCTCTGGATATAATTTACAACACCCAACGATCATCCGTGACTGACTCCTAGGTCGTTGGGTGTAGTGAGAGATGTCCCCCGACTGCCTCCAGAGCTGAGCAGCTGGGCAACCCTTCAAGGTTGCTACGTGGGTTTCTCTGAGAAAGGCTCTGAAGACCCCTGATTCCTCAGGTCCCTCTCTGCCTCTAGGGAAGCATCTATCAAATCCCCCTCTGCTTCTGGGGGAAGGTGAGTCCTGAGTGTCCTGGGGGTAGCTCTGAGATTTCTGGAACCACATTTTCTTGGCCCCCTGCTGATTCCTGGTAAAGGTTTGTTGAGGGGCCAAAAAGCAGATCCTGATGGTAGAATCTCCCCTTCTTTCTCATTTTGGACTAGAGTTTCACGTACCGACTTTCCAAAAAGGGTGGAGCTGTCATACGGGGCATGAGTAAATTATGCCTTAAAGGGCTCTGAGAAGGCACAAAACCAGAGCCAGACATGGCACCTGATGGCAACCCCTGTACCGGCCATTCTAGTGGTGCCCTCGGTTGCATGGGAGAGGAGATGCATAGAGGTGTTAGCAATAGACATGAGGGTGGCCATTCGAGAGAAGAAAGCTTTCTTGTCCTCTGCCGACATGGACCCAGGGGTAGATTCAGCGATCTCTTTGAGCAGATCATGTTGAAGCCTAATCATGTGTGCCAAGTAATTCAACGCATGCACCAAAAACGCCGCTTAAGCGTACACTCACTTCCCAAAACGGTACGTCGTTCAGGACTCTCGGTGAGGCGGCTGAACCGTAGAGCTCTCCTATGTGAGCTCGTTCTTAGTGGCTGCTGACCCCACTGTGGCATCAATCAGGGATCCCTTGATCCAGCAGGTCCTATCTGTAGGTGCACTCAAGATCATGTTCGGGCGTTTGGGGATTGGCACCACCATGTCCGGCTCCTTCCATGCCCGAGATGTAATAAGATCCACTATTGTTACATGGGAGGGGACACCCAGGAAGTAGAGGGTCCTGCGTCAAATGTCTACAGGAATATCAATTCATCCAGGTTAGGTTTTTGGGCAGACCACCCTCCACATTGGCGGAGGATTTCCATGATGTCTCCAAAGGAGACATCCTTGGAGGGTGACCGGGGGTAACCTTCCCCTTCCTCCAAATCAGTGTCATCCATGAGAAACTCCAGTGGGGAGTCCAAGTGCCTCCTTTTACATGTATACTTGCAAGGCACCTCCTCAGTGGGGGTCTCTAAAGAGGACTCGCCAACATCTCGCTGTTCCCAATCGGGAGCTCCCTGGGGTAAAGAGGCAGCAGGCTGTCCCTGAGGTAGCAGGATGGATGGATCCACACCAGAAACAGTGGGAGCCAAGGCGTACTCTGAAGAATAAATTGTCAAGGGTCTCAAAGAGATAGAGAGGACCCTCTCCACCACGTCGAAAGCTAAAGGGAATGGACATCCTGAGAAGGGACTACCGAGGGAGCCGTGATGCTATGACTCAATGGGGGAGCCACAGCCAAACCTCCAGCTGCCGAGATCCCAAGAGGAAGGTTCTGTTCCAAAAAACTCAGAGCCGATATTATCCCCTCGGATCTGGCACCGAGGCTACAGCTCTGAGAGCCAGACAGATCTGAACTTGACAGATCTGAACTTGTCAGATCTGACCTATTCAAGGCCATGGACGGAGTAGAGGTACAAGGTACCATCAGCGCTAATCCATCAATGCTGTGTCTCCTTGGATCCAAGGGCTCTGAAACCGGGGGACTGATCAGAGAAGGAGTAACTGGAATGAAATTGGACTGCATGCCTCCCGTTCTGGAGGGAGAGGGGGCAGGCAAGACTCCCATTTGTATCTGGGTGTGGATAAACCTCCACATTATCCTGTCCACCTCCGCTTCAGAAAGACTGTGGGTGGATCTGGATGAGGAGGCCACCGACATCGACCTAAAGGGGTGGTGAGGAGAGACCTGAGCTGGTGACTGGGTCCAAAGCTCCTCTGGTTACGGGGAAAACCATGGGGAATGGAGCTGGGGAGACTCCGTCCTTGGAGCCAAGCGGACCTTTGCTGGAGGACCCACTGAGGAAGAGCTATCGGGGACGGCTTCCTAGGCTTGTCCATTGACTTGGTTGGTTTGTCCCCGTCACCAGACCTCTTGGCAGAAGGTTGAGTCCCAGAGGCCAGGGCGGAGAAAGAAGAAGAAGCCGGGGTAGAGAGGCCTGGGCCCTGGAGGTAGGAGAGGAAGAAGGCCTCTGAGGATTAATTTGTTTCTCCTGTCCATCAATTTGTAGGGAATGAACCCTGTGCAGATGGAGCAGGAGGTCTCTAGATGGGCAGCACCATGGCAATCAACACCATCGGCTGTGGAGAGCTTATGACCACACTCATTACATTTGCGGAACCCTGGTGTTGGGGTAGGCAATGCTGAGAGGCCAAATCAAAATCACACACACACATACCCACACTCAATAGAAAGGGAAAAGAGGGGCTTTTGTTTTAATCTGAAGAAAATGTACAAGGGGCGAAGGTAGAAAAGATAGAAAAAGGGAACTTTAAGACGAGAACAGATATAAAAATGAGAGAAAATACAACACTTACCCTAACAGCAGCTCAGAGCAACAGATCACGATGTAGACATGAAGCGTGGCAAACGAGATCTGAAGGGAGAAAGGAGACATGGGCATCATGGGTAGGAGAGGAGCTTGGAGGTCGGATCAGATGCTAGATATGCAGCCGAGTCAGATCCGTGCAGGATCTGAGCACCCAAAGGTTGAAGACCAAATGAAGATAACAAATTCAGATCTAAAATTAAGAGGAAGAAGGTATGAGTTATGTCTGTGTTGCTTGTTCACTCAGAATGGTGTACACTTAGTGTACATTCAGCGTAGGCTTTATTGAATCCCAGGGCTTATGTTTTTTTAGTATAATTAATGAGTTGGCAGATTTTAAGATTTGCCTACAGATTACTCTCTCAGAAATATGGGGGAACAAACGGCTGTAACTAGGGAAAAGATTCTGTTGAGCTGGGACTCAGGATCTGAATTGCATAAACATAGGCTTTGTTAAGTTTAATTCTCATGGTTGTCAAAAGAACAATTACTAGAAAATGGAAATCAAAACCTAAACTGACTGTATTTGAAATACTGATTATTGTAAAAGAGATAAAAGAAATGGAAGTGGGATCTTTAGAAAATGTAAGGAACAAATTACATAGAATGCAATTTGTGGGAGCAATATATACAGAATAATGTTCAAGAGGAGGAATGCAGAAATTGAGCATTTATATAATGTTGAACTGAATGACAGTTGTTATAAAGAAAGAAAACATATATGTAATGTATAATGCACGTAAATGAAAAAAAATGCTAATATGATTTGTTTTCCTTTCTATTAATGTTTGTGTACCTGTGTCTTAAGTAATGTTTAATAAAGATGTTTAAAAAGGAAGAAAGGTGTTCAGTTTGGAAAGGTATAAAATGGGTCTAGAAATGACATCTTTTTTTGGGGATCAGAATTAGTCAGACTTAGAAAACTTCCTTGTAGAAAAAGTTGAACCACTTCTATTAAACAAAGTACGAAATTCTAAAACAATTTGAGGCAGAAAATGAATTTGGTTCCTTGGATGGAAAAGCATTCCACACTGAAAACTGTAACTGTGTTTATGATAATTAGCACTCAAGGGTCGGAAGTTACTGATTTTCATGCTGTAAGACACAGGGAAAGATTGCCTGCAATTTCAGAAGGAAGGAAGGATGGGATTGGGGGGGGGGGGTGTAGGCAAGGATACTCATATTTTTCCTTTGAAAGAAGGGTCATTGAAACCCATTGCCTTTATTTTTAATATCACATTGCCATTTTTCTTATATTTATGCTTGGAAGATTTTTGCTGGTTAAACTTAAAGAGTTTTCAAAAGAAACATCCTGGGTTGGTTGGATGATTGGTACTTGGGAAAAGGAGATTAAAAAAACAAGAAGTTATGTACTCACCATAACGTTCAATGTATGTAGTCCATCTCGCCTCACATTCTTACCCGTGAGTTCGGAGCCAAACCTCGGCTCCGACTCGGCCATACTTTAGCTCGAAGTCTTCAATTGGTTCGTGGCTAAGAGGTATCCCATGCTGCAATGCGCCTATTCCCCAGATCTTGTTTGCAGTGAGCTCACATCCACACACACACACACACACACACACACACACACACACACACACACACACACACACACACACACACACACACACACACACACACACACAAACACATTGAGAGGAAGAACCAACTCAACATATCAAGAAGGAGTGCTGAAACCAGAGACTTGACCTCTAGGTCCTCCAGGAGGGGGTAGGTGGGTGGGTTAGTAAGAATGTGAGGCGAGATGGACTACATACATCGAACGTTATGGTGAGTACATAACTTCTTGATGTTATGTAGTCCAATCTCACCTACATTCTTACCCGTGGGGCAGCGTCCCTAGCACCTAGACCTTGGGTGGCTCACTGGAAAATACTCCTAAGCACTGTGGAACCAAATGAGGATCTGCCCCTTGATACCAGATCCAATTTATAATGACTAATAAAGGTGTGAGGAGATGCCCAAGTAGCTGCAGCACAAATATCATCCATAGACATCCTAGGATGAAAGGCAGTAGAAGAAGACACCGAACGCGTAGAGTGAGCCTTTACTTTAAAGGGTAATTCCTTGCCATTTGAAGAATAGATGAAGGAAATGCAGCTAGAAATCCATCTGGACAGAGTTACTTTGGAAATTGAAGTCCCTAGTCTGTTGTCTGAAAACGAGACAAAGAGTTGATTAGATTTCCTAAAATCTTTTGTTCTGTGTAAATAGAAACGTAATTGTCTGTGGACATCTAGCTGATGAAACTTAAATTCTGCCTTGTTACAGAATTCAGGGAAAAACACAGGCAACTCAATAGACTGGTTGAGATTGACCACTGAAGCAACTTTAGGCATAAAGGAAGGATTAGGTCTTAGTGAAACCCTATCCTTGTGAAATATCAAGTAAGGGGCCGGACTGATAAAGCTTGGAGTTCAGAGACCTGCCTAGCCAAAGTGATGGCTATCAAAAAGAGCGTCTTCCAAGACAAAAATGTAATGTCACAGGTTGCCGCGGGCTCAAAGGGAGGCGAGGTAAGCTGCTGTAGCACAAACTTAAGGTCCCATGGCATAACGGGATCAAAGATCAGAGGTCGAAGTAGCATAGTCCCTTTGAGAAAAGCCCTACAAAGTCTGTGCGCCATTAGATTGGGTTCATTAGCAACATGAAAAGTAGAAATGGCTGCCAACTGTACTTTGATAGTTGCCGCAGCAGATCCCTGACTAAACAGTTGAGATAGAAACTCTAAAACTGATGATATGGGAGCTGTATAGGGATCAATCTGTCTTTCATGAGCCCAAATGGAGAATCTCTTCCACTTACTGGAATAAATCTTCCTAGTAGAAGGCTTGTGGGAAGAAGACAGAATATGAACCACCTCAGGTGAAAAATCATGAAGCCTGACTAGGGACGGAATTGGAGCAGCCATGCTGTCAACCTGAGGGTTTGGATGGAGAGGTGGAACTGCCCTGACATACGAGTCAACAGATCCGACTCTGGGTCCAGAATCCACGGCTCATCCATTAAATAAGGGTGAAGAAAAGGAAACCAGAACTGACGAGGCCAGTGTGGAGCAATCAGTATCATTTTGCTCCCAAAGACTGTGCTTTCTGAATAACCTTCATTATCAGGGGAATTGGAGGGAAGGCATAGAGGAGACCAGAGGGCCAGTCATGAACTACAGCATCCCTGGGTGCTTCCCCTTCCGGGGGAATAAGGGTGAGGTAGCTGCTGCATTTGGCATTAAGGGGGCTGGCAAACAGATCACAGCAAGGCTGACCCCATCTGCAGAAAATCCGTTCTGCCACCTGTTCGTTCAGGGACCACTCATGAGGCATCAGAATAGCTCTGCTCAGCCTGTCGGCAATCACGGTGGACTTCCCCGGAATGTGCGTTGCCACTAGAAAGCACTGGGAAGATACTGCCCACTGCCACACTTGAAGAGCCTCTCTGCAAAGGGGATACGACCTGGTTCCTCCCTGTTTGTTCAGATACCAGACCACTTACAAGTTGTCCGAGTGGATTGCAATTGTCCCAAGAGGAAAAAAGCTTTGAAGTGCTTGCAACGCTAATAGCACCGCTCTCATCTCTAAGACACTGATATGCAAATGGATCTCGTATTCCTGCCACGTGCCTTGGACAGTCCTGCCGAGATAATGCCCCCTTTACTCGATCTGGTCACAGTGGCAATCAGAGGAGGAAGAACAAAAGGCATACCCATGCTGAGATTGCTGGTCTGAAGCCACCAGTGCAGATCCTGCTTGCACCTGTTGGTTATTACAATAAGGTGGGAGAGTGGAAGGTGCTGAAGAGACCACTGGGCAAAAGGTAGCCACTGAAGAAACCTCATGTGAAGTCTTGCAAGAGGGACTAGCATAATCGTGGCAGCCATGGTACCTAACAGCTGGAAGACCACTTTTGCCTTGACCATCTTCAGTGGTAGTAGAGCGTAGACTTGTTGCTGTAAAATAAGAAGTTATGTACTCACCATAACGTTCCATCTGAGTAGGTATCTTCATTTGTCTGCAACCTTTGGGTACCGGATCCAATCTTGGATCCGAGTCGGCAACTTATTTCACAGCTAATAGATCCGAGCTCCTAGCTCCTCCCCTTACCCATAACTCCTGCTAACCCTGACTGACCTCAGATCAAGTTTGCCCATATATAAGCAGCTAACAGGCTAGATACGTCCTGAAGGGACTAAGGAAGGGACATCCAGAACTAAAATCCGAAGGTCAGGGGGAAGGAGGGGGGATGGTTGCAGACAAATGAAGATACCTACTCAGATGGAACGTTATGATGAGTACATAACTTCTTAATCTGAAGTAGGAACTTCATTTGTCAGCAACCTTTGGGACAGAGTCCCCAGCTACCTAGATCTTGGGTGGCCTTCATGGAAGGATGTTCCAGAGCACTGCGGAGCCAAAGGATGCTCTCCCTCTGGAGATAACATCCAGTTTATAATGGTTGATAAACGTATGGGATGAGGACCAAGTAGCTGCAGAGCAAATATCATCCAACGATAATCTAGACCTAAAGGCAACAGAGGTAGATACAGAACGATTAGAATGCGCACGTACTGCCTGAGGTGCGGGCCTTCCAGAACTTTCGTAGGCCAAGAGAATGCACTGTGATATCCATCGTGACAAAGTGACTTTAGAAACAGATTTGCCTAAGTTAAATTTGGCAAAGGAGATGAACAACTGGTCAGATTGTCTATGACCAGCCATCCTATGAATGTAGAAGTGCAGTTGTCTGTGCACATCTAACGAATGCAATTTGTATTCTCCTTTGTTTTGATATTTAGGAAAGAAGACAGGCAGGTTAATAGATTGATTGATATTCGCCTCTGAGGCCACCTTAGGAAGAAATGAGGGATTGGTCCTGAGGTATACTCTATCCTGGTGGAAGGCCAAGTACGGGGGTTTTGCACAAAGGGCCTGAAGCTCGGAAACTCTTTTTGCTGAAGTAATAGCGATCAGGAATGCCGTTTTCCAGGATAAGTACTTAAGATCAACTGAAGCGGCAGGTTCAAAAGGGGGAGCTGTCAAGGCCTGTAAGACTAGTGATAAATCCCAAGGGGGTACAATGTCTTTGATAGGGGGTCTGAGTAAGAAAGTACCCCTGAGAAAGGTTTTGCACAATTTTGCCATGATCAAAGGCCCTGATTCATGTCCCACATGGTAATGAGAAATAGCTGCTAGTTGAACCTTGACCGTTGAGCAGCTAGCCCCCTGATGAAAAAGACCTGTAAGGAACTCCAACACAGTCGGCAACGGTGCTGTGAAGGCATCTAAATTATGATGCTCTGCCCAGATGGAGAAATGCCACCACTTACTGTGATAGACCCCTCTAGTGGAAGGTTTGTGTGCCGCTACTAGTATGGCTTTAACTGGGGAAGAGATACCGGGAGTCCTGACTAGGAGTGGAACTGGAGCAGCCAAGCTGTCAGCTTTAGGCTGCCCAGATTCGGGGTCGGGAGACCTAGTGGGTGAGATATTAGATCCGGTAGGGGATCCAGAATCCAAGAAGGATTCACCAGGTGAGACCACAGGTAAGGGAACCACGTTTGACGAGGCCAGAATGGGGCAATGAGGATCATTCTGCTCCCCAACCGACTGGCTTTCTGCATGAGTTTCAGCATCAGGGGTAGAGGAGGATACGCATAAAGCAGACCGGGAGGCCAAGCATGCACCAGAGTGTCTCTCGGGGATTCCCCGAGGGGGGGAATTAGAGCAAAGTAGCTGTTGCATTTCGTATTTGAGGGAGAGGCGAAGAGATCGCAACAGGGTTGCCCCCACACGGCAAAAATCCGCTTCGCTACCTGGGGATTGAGAGACCACTCGTAAGGTGAAAGGATGGTGCGGCTGAGTCTGTCTGCTAGTATGTTGGACCGTCCCGGAATGTGCGTTGCAATAAGAAAGCGGTTGGTGGAGATCGCCCATTCCCACACTCTAATGTCCTCTCGACAGAGAGGATAGGACCTGGTTACCCCCTGTTTGTTGATGTACCAGACAACTGACATGTTGTCCGTCTGTATTGCAATAGTTCCTACAGGAAGAAGGTTGTGAAGTGCCTGCAACGCCAAGAGCACCGCCCTCATCTCCAGAACATTGATATGCAAAGAGGTCTCTGTGTCGTTCCATGTGCCTTGGACCGTCCTGCCTGAGCAATGCCGCCCCCACCCGAGGCGAGAGGCATCCGTGGTCACCGTGGCGAGGGGGAGAGGTGTGGAGAAGGGACGTCCCGTATGGAGGTCCAGGGAATGGAGCCACCACAAGAGAGCCCTCCTGCAAGCCTTGTTGAGGGGAATAGGATGGCTTAGGGGGTAGTGTAGAAAGGACCACTGGACTTGAAGGGTCCACTGCAGGACCCTCATGTTGAGACGAGCCAACGGCAGAAGAGTGATTGCTGCCACAATGTAGCCGAGAGCCCTCAGGACCAACTTCACTGGTGGAGCTTCTAATTGGAGGATGGCCCGCACATGAAGCCTCAGGCTTTGCAGTCATTCTGCAGTCAGGAATGCTAGAAGGTATCTCGTGTCGACTTTGGCCCCTATGAACTCTATCACCTGGGTCGGCGCAAGAGAGGACTTGCCCATGTTGATAGTGATGACCAGCCGGGGGGCAAGTCGAAGGAAGTAGTCCCTGGCTGAGCAGAGTAGATGCCTTGTTGGGGAGGTCAGGAGCCAGTCGTCCAGGTATGGAAAAACCTGTATTCCCTGGAGTCTCAGGTGGGCCGCTATCACTGCTAATACTTTGTTAAACACCCTGGGGGCTGTGGTGAGACCAAAGGGAAGGACGCTGAACTGGTAGTGACTGGCTCCCAACCGGAAGCGGAGAAACCTCCAGGATCGTCTGTCCATCCGAATGTGGTAGTAAACATCCTTGAGGTCTATTGAGCACATCAAGTTGTTCTCCTGCAGAAGGGGGAGGATGGACTGATGGGCGACCATCCGGAACTTTTGTTTGGTTACTAACAGGTTCAAGGAAGAAAGGTCGAGAATTGGCCTTAAGTCCTCCGTCTTTTTTGGCACCAAAAAGAACCTGGAGTAAAACCCTAATCCGAACTGGCCTGGGGGGACGGGTTGGATGGCTCTTTTTTCTAGGAGCTGCCGAATCTCTGCAGCAGCTACCTCCCTCTGATCGGGTGGTACATCGGGGAGGTTTCTGATTTTGGGGACGTGATACAGGGGAATGTGGTAACCTCTGGATATGATGCGAAGCACCCAGCAATCCGTTGTGATAGACTCCCAATCTGCCAGGTGCCTCGAGAAACGCCCCCCGACTGCCTCCAGAGTGCAGCAGTTGGGCTACCCCTCAGGGTTGCTGCGTGGGCCAATCAGAGAAAGATTCTCTGGACCCAAAATTTTCAGGCCCCCCTCTGCCTCTAGGGCGGCGTCCTCCCTGTCCTCCTCTGCCACGGAAGGACTGGTTGTCCGGAGCAGGTTGGGAATGCTGCGATTTCCGGAACCACATCTTCTTCTGTCCCTTTTGGTTCTTGGAGAAGGACCACTGAGGAGCAGAGAAGCGGACTCCGACGGCAGAGAGCGTCTTCCCGTTCTTTTCGCTCTGGACTAAAGTCTCGCGAACGGTCTTGCCAAATAAGGCAGAACCATCAAAAGGGGCATTCGCAAATGACGCCTTGAAGGGTTCCGCGAAGTCACAGTGTCGGAGCCAGGCCTGATGTCTCATGACTAGGCCTGCTCCGCTGGCTCTAGCGGCTCCCTCTGTGGCATGGGATAAAAGCCGCATAGAGGTATTCGATATTGATCTTAGAGTGGCCATGCGAGTGGAATACAACTGCTTGTCTTCTGCCAATATGGACTCCAGGGGGGAAGCAGCGTACTCTTTGATAAGGTCTCGCTGCATCCTTATGGCATGTGCCATGTAGTTCAGGGATCTTACTGAGAAGGTCGCTGAACTAAAGACCTGCTTCCCTAAGCGATCCATCGAGCGGGACTCCTAGCTCGGTGGATGCACAGAGGGGCTCTCCTGAGCTAATTCCCTCTTGGTGGCTGCCACCACCAACATGGCATCTACGGGGGGACCCTTGCTCCAGTGGGACTTCTCCGAAGGGGGGCTCAGAATCCTATCGGGGAGTTTGGGAACTGGCTCCACAGTGTCCGGCTCCTTCCATGCCCTGGTGGTAATCAGGTCCACCAGGGGGTTGGCTGGAGGAGACACCCAAGAGGTAGATGGGCCTGCTTCGAACACCTCCAGGAACACGGATTTGTCAGAGGAAGCCTTGGGGGCAGACCACCCCCCCCGATCCTAAGCATTTCCATGATGTCTCCGAAGGAGACATCCTCAGGGGGTGATCTTGGGGAGCCTTCCCCGTCATCCAAATCCGTATCTTCTGTTAAGGACTCTGGGGAGTCCATGTGCCTCCTCTTACACTTCCGCTTATGAGGAACATCCTCGGTGGGGTTGTCCGAGGAGGACTCATCAGCAATGTCCTGTTCCAGTGAAACGACCTGAGACGTCAAAGCAGGCTGTCCCTGAGGCCGAGTGACGGAAGCCTGACTCAAACGAGAGGGAGTGCGGGATGGAGCCGTAGCAGGGAGCGGGGGCCTGGATGCCCTGAACAGTGCCCTCTCCACCACCTCGAATGCTGAGGGAGAGCCACTCTCAATGGGATCCGAGAGCCGACCATCGCCCGGATCCGAAGAGCGGATCAGAGCCGGCACCGAGACCAACGGATCTGAGAGGCCAGTGTGCTCCGACCTGGACGGAGCCGAAGGCACATTAAACCCCCCCGGATCCGAAGCTCAGAGCATGGCTCCGAGAGCTCGGATCCGACAAGGATGGATCCGGCAAGCTCGAGGGGAGACCCGGCTCCGACGCTGCCCGGCTCCGAACACTCCGAACCCAGGAAGCCGGTCGGAGAAGGAGCTATCGGGGCAAAATAGGGTGTTGAGCTCCCCCCCGGAAGGGGGAGACAAGAGCACTCCCATCTGCATTTGGGCCTGGATGAACCTTCTCATCACACGGTCGAAATCGGCTTCTGACAGGCTGTGTGTTGATCTCGATGAGGCCACCGAGGCAGGCCGGGAGTGCCGCCTCGATGACCTCGATGGAGATCGGGTCTCCCCCTCCTCGGGACCCGGTGAAAAGCATGGAGACCGGGTCCGAGAAGGAGGAGACCTAGACCTGGAAGACCTAGAGGGAGAAGCCCGCTTAGCTGGGGGGGCGACGCCGAGGCCTCGGCCCTCCGCTTGTGGTGTTTCTTCCTCTTCTTTTCCCTCCTGGCCTCCCCCTCGTCCGGCGCAGAAGCGGGAGTTTGAGTCCTGGCCGAGGAGAGAGAGGCAGGAGTGGCTGCCACCAAGGCCTGGGAGGAGGCCACAGAAGTACCGGAGGCCGAAGCCGAATCCGGGGGCAAAAGTCCCGCCAGGATCAGCTTCGACCTCCGGTCCTTCAGTGCCCTGAGGTTGAACGCAGTGCAAATCGCACAACCAGAAGATAGGTATTCAACCCCAAGGCACCGGACACACCGAGTGAGGCCATCCGCCAGTGAGAGCTTATGGCCACACTCGGTGCACTTGGAAAAAATCAACTTTGGGGCCTCAGGCATTTTTTTTTTTTGACTACAAAAAAAAAAAAAAAACACACTCACACGCAAGGCCCCAACTTACGAGAGCACACTCACACACTATGAGCCAGCGAAGGGAGGGGAGGAGAACACAAATTACCACAAAAATAATTAAATATAAGGTTTTTAATACTAAGGAACCTAACCACACACACTTTAAGGGGATTTATACGAAATAAGTAAATCAAAACCACTTATCTGAGCAGGAGCTCGTAACCTAGCTGCTGAGTCTAAGCGCGGCAAACTAGATCTGAGGTCAGTCAGGGTTAGCAGGGGGTTATGGGTAAGGGGAGGAGCTAGGAGCTCAGATCTATTAGCTGTGAAATAAGTTGCCGGCTTGGATCCCAGATCGGATCCGGTACCAAAGGTTGCTGACAAATGAAGTTCCTACTTCAGATCAAGAAGTTATGTACTCACCATAACGTTCGATGTATGTAGTCCATCTCGCCTCACATTCTTACCCGTGGGTTGAGAGCCGAATATCGGCTCCGACTCGGCCAAACTTTTCTAGCTCAAAGTCTTCTATTGGCGGGGCTAAGAAGGTATCCCATGCTGCACTGCTCCGTATCCCCAGATGTAGTTTGCTGCGAACACCACACTCATACCTCATGCATAATAACATCCAAGTAAAGAGGAATAAACTAAAGGTGAAGGGAGCTCTAAAAACCAGACCTAACCTCCAGATCCTCCAGGAAGGGGGAAGGTGGGAGGGTAAGTAAGAATGTGAGGCGAGATGGACTACATACATCAAACGTTATGGTGAGTACATAACTTCTTGATGTTATGTAGTCCAATCTCGCCTACATTCTTACCCGTGGGACAGCGTCCCCAGCACCTACATCCTGGGAGGCTCGGAGGAAGATACTCCTGAGTACTGTGGAACCAAAGGAAGACCTGCCCCTAGATACCACGTCCAGCTTGTAATGTGTAACAAAGGTGTGAGGAGATGCCCAGGTAGCTGCAGCACAAATATCATCCATAGACAATCTGGCCTGATAGGCTGTAGATGTAGATGCAGCCCGAGTAGAGTGAGCCTTGACTGGAAACGGTAGGTCTTTACCCCCTGAGGAATAAGTGAAAGAGATGCAATTTGATATCCATCTGCATAGGGTGATTTTGGAGACAGGGGATACACTTCTGTTTTCCGAAAAGGAGACAAACAGCTGATCAGATATTCGGAGATCTTTGGTTCTGTGCAGATAGAAACGTAACTGTCTGTGTACATCCAATTGCTGAAATTTAAATTCTGCCTTGTTTGAAAAATGGGGAAAAAACACTGGCAACTCAATAGATTGATTAAGATTAGATATGGACGCCACTTTAGGAAGAAAACAAGGGTTTGGTCTAAGAGAAACCCTGTCCTTATGAAAGATCAAGTATGGAGGTTTGATAGAAAGAGCTTGAATTTCTGAAACGCGTCTGGCTGATGTGATGGCTATTAAGAAGGCAGTTTTCCAGGTCAAGAATTTTAAGTCACATGTAGCTGCAGGCTCAAAGGGTGGTGAAGTAAGGGCTTGCAGAACAAAATTTAGATCCCAGGGCATGATCAGCTCTGAGACAGGAGGACGGAGTAACAGAGTGCCCTTCAGGAAATCCTTACAGAGTCTGTGAGCCATCAGACTAGGCTCATTAGCAACATGAAAATTAGAAATCGCTGCCAATTGAACTTTAATGGTAGCGAACGCTGAGCCCTGCTGGAAAAGCATAGACAAAAACTCCAAGACGGAAGCAATTGGAGCTGTGTAAGCATCAATTCCTTGGGTATGAGCGCAAATAGAAAACCTCTTCCATTTGCTGGAATAAATCTTTCTAGTAGAGGGCTTATGAGAGGAAGATAAAATATGAACTACCTCAGGTGAAAAGTGAAGTAACGATTGAAGTTGAGTAGTCAGACTGTCAACCAGAGGGTACGCAGAGAGGGGTGGAACTGTCCCGACATGTGTCAGTAAGTCTGGTTGTGGGTCCTGAGTCCAAGGTGTGTCCACAATGTAGGGATGGAGAAAGTGGAACCAGACTTGATAAGGCCAGTGTGGAGCAATTACAATCATTCTGCTTCCCAAGGATTGCGCTTTCTGAATCACTTTTGATAGCAAGGGAAATGGAGGGAAAGCATAAAGCAGACCGGAGGGCCAATCGTGGACTAGAGCATCCCTGGGTGACTCCCCATGTCGGGGGATCAGCGTGAAGTAGCTGCTGCATTTGGCATTGAGGGGGCTGGCAAAAAGGTCGCAGCAAGGCTGACCCCATCTGCTGAAGATTCGTTCTGCAACTAGATGATTCAGGGACTACTCGTAAGGCATCAGAATAGCTCTGCTTAGCCTGTCTGCTATCACGTTTGACTTCCCCGGAATGTATGTTGCCACCAGAAACCGTTGGGAAGATACTGCCCACTGCCACACTCGCATGGCCTCTCTGCACAGGGGGTATGATCTGGTTCCTCCTGCTTGTTCAGATACCACACCACTGACATATTATCCGAGTGTATTGCAATAGTCCCAAGAGGTAGAAAGCTCTGAAGTGCCTGCAACGCAAGTAGCACTGCTCTCATCTCTAGGACGTTGATATGCAGATGTATCTCGTGATCTTGCCACATGCCTTGGACTGTCCTGCCGAGATAATGCCCCCCCACCCTATCTGGGAGGCATCCATGGTCACTGTGGCAACCGGGGGTGGTGGAACAAAGGGTTTCCCCCTGTGGAGATTGTTGGTGCAAAGCCATCAACTGAGGTCCTGTTTGCATTTGTCCGTGAGCAAAATAGGGTGGGAAAGTGGAAGTCTCTGGAGAGACCATTGAGCAAAGAGGAGCCACTGAAGGAGCCTCATGTGCAATCTCGCTAGAGGGACTAACATAATTGTTGTTGCCATAGTCCCCAGGAGTTGAAGAACCCATCTTGCCTTTGCTTTCCTCAGGGGCAGCAGGGCGTGCACCTGTTGCTGTAAGACTCTGATTCTTTCCTGCAGTAGAAAGGCTCGCATTTGAACGGTGTCAAGCTCTGCACCTATAAAAATGGCATGCTGTGAGGGCAACAAGGCAGATTTTTCCCAGTTCAGTGTTATGCCCAACTGTTGACAGAGAGTGATGGTAGCGTCCCTGGTTTGGATTAGTAGATGCCTGGTGGGGGCGGTGAGGAGCCAGTCGTCCAGATACGGAAACACTTGGAATCCTTCACGTCTCAAGTGAGCTGTCACCACCGCCATACACTTGGTGAACACCCTGGGGGTTGTGGTGAGACCAAAGGGCAGGGCTCGAAACTGAAAATGACTGGCTCCCATCCGGAAACGTAGGTGACTCCTGGATGCCCTGTCCATTTTGATATGGTAGTAAACATCCTTGAGGTCAATGGAGCACATCCATACTTCTTTTCCCAACAATGGGAGAATTGACTGTAGTGTGACCATACGGAACTTGGACTTTTGTACATAGTTGTTCAGTTGGCTGAGTTCTAATATGGGTCTCAGGTCCCCTGTTCTTTTCGGCACCAAAAAGAATCTTGAGTAAGTCCCTAATCAGATCTGGTCTGAGGGGACATGCTGGATGACTCCTTTTTCTAGCAGCTTTGAAACCTCTGAAGCTGCGTGATCCCTTTGACTGGGTGGAACGTCCGGGATTTTTCTGACTGGAGGGGGATCTTACGAAAAGGGGATGACATAACCTCCGGAAATTATTCGTAATACACATCGGTCCTGGGTGATGCTTTGCCAGGCTTCTGGGTATAACGATATTCGACCCCCGACTGGCTCTGGAAACGCACAGTCGGGCATCCCATCAGGAACAATGGTAGGGAGAGCCACGAAAGGAATCGCGGTCTTCCGAATTGCGGGGGGCCCCCTCTGCCTCTAGGGCGGCATCTCCCTGAATAACCTCCCCCTCCTCTGCCTCTGGAGGGGGGCTCACCTTGTGCACCGGGAAAAAACCTCTGTGATTTTTTAAACCACATGTTCCCACCCCTCTGGGCCTTGGGGTAAGGCCTAGAGGGAAGGGAAAAACGGACCCATACAGCAGACAGAGTCTTGCCCTCTTGCTCGCACCTGGTGAGGATGTCTTTCACCTTGGTTCCGAACAAAGAAGAACCATCAAAGAGGGCATCAGTGAAAGAAGACTTGAAGGCCTCCACGAAATGACAAAGGCGCATCCAGGCTTGCCTCCTAAGGGTGGTTCCTGAGCTTGCTGCCCTACTCGCTCCCTTGGCTGCATATGAAATGAGCCGCATGGAGGAGTTAACGATAGAATTGAGGGTAGACACCTGGGCGTTAACTGTCCAGGCCACCGCCTCAGGAACGTTACCCGCAAGAGTATCTCCTAACTCCTTGAGGAGATCTCTCTGGAGCCGAGTAAAATGAGACAGGTAGTTCAGCGACCATAAGGTAAAGGCTGCTGACAAGAGGGTACGCTTCCCATACCGGTCCATAGTCCTAGACTCCTTGTTAGAAGGATGGATGGAGAAAGAAGTCTCAGCTAATTCCTTCTGAGTGGTCGCCGCCACCACCATGGCATCCACAGGGACTCCTTTGGACAAAAACTCCTTACCCGGGGGAGGAGACAGAAATTTATTGGGTCTCCTGGGTATGGGTTCCACAGAATCAGGGTTCTCCCACACCCTCCGACAAATTAAATCCAGGAGCTCGTGGAAGGGTGGGGACACCCAGGAGGTGGAGGGCTGAGCACCAAAGGCCTTCAGGAAGACTGACTCCTCCTCGGAGGGGGCTTTGGACGGCCAGTCACCTCTTTGTTTCAATATCTCCAGGATGTCGGAGAAAGAAACATCGTCAGAGGATGACTTGGGGAACCCCTCCGATTCCTCGAGGTCAATATCTGAGGTGAGAGACTCATCCTGGGAGTCTATGTGCTTCCTCTTGCATGTTTTCTTTCTAGGGGGCTCCTCAGGCAAAAACTCTGAGGGGCTCTCAGAAACTTGGGGACCATTCATGGGGGTATCCCTAGACCTTGGGGCTCTGCTGTGTACAGATCGGTGGTGATCAGAGGCTCTCAACGGAGTGGTAGGGGACAGAATGACCGACCCGCATGATGTGGCTGAAGATCTGGCCAGCGCACTCCGCATGGCCTCAAAGGCTGCCCCCCCCCAAGTCCGAGGACCGGCCAGCCTCCGATACCATGACAGGAGTCGGGGTTCCCCGAGCCAAGGCACCAAGCGGGAGACTAGGAACCGAAAGGTGTCCCGAGGTGTCCCCCTCGGGCCCGACTGAAAAATCCCGAGTCCAGAACCCCGTGGACGGCGCCGACAGGGTCGAAGCTGATGTCGGCACCGATAAGCCCGGAGGGGCCATTGGAACCGACCTAGGAACATCACATGGAGAGGAGCATTCTGGCTCCGAAGACAGAGATTCACTCGGAGGAGGAATAATCGAAGAAGGTATCGGGACGGGCTCCGGAGCCGACTGGGACAGAGCCGAGAACAATTTAGCCAAAACCGGTGACTGAAGGAGCTTCTGCACCACCCTATCAACATCCACATCTGAAAGTGTCCTGGAGGATTTGGAGGACAGGGAGGGAGATCAGGATCTCCTCTCAGGTGACACTGGTCTAGTACTGGGCGATCGGCTCCAAAGAGGTTCCAATATAATTGGAGCCGACGCCGGTTCCATCAACACTGACACTTCTTACGGCCCCGAGGACAGTGGAGCCAAGGAGGTCAAAGCTAATTTCATTATTTTCTCCGGTGGCTCCGAGGAGACTGAAGGAGCCGGAGATCTCTTTTTTTGATTTTGTGGATTTTGATTTTGAACTGGAAGCAGAATCCATGGCCTCTTCAAACAAGGGTTTCAAGAGTCCCTTCAGAATTAACTTATTCTTTCTTTCTTGGAGCACCCTCGGACTAAAAGCATGGCAGAAGCTGCAGGACTCCTGCAGGTGGATTGCTCCCAGACAATAAACGCATACTGAATGTCCATTGGTGACGGACATCTTGTAACCACACTTAGAGCACTTTTTAAAACCCGAAGGTTTGTGCTGCTTGGAATCTTTGGACATCTTGAAAATTAATCACAAATACCAGTACAATGACAGTCACTGCCTGACTGGAAAAACAACTACAGTCACACAAAAACACCGCACTAAGCGCAGGAACAAATTTTTCCACAAACAACAGCACACACAATCCTCAGAAGGGACACGCACTAAGACGACTAGGGCTAAAAACCTCTAACTAAAACGGTTTTAGACCAAACTCACATAGAGAACAAGGAAGACAGACACTAATACCTCTAATTCAAATGGTTTTAGATAGCAAAAAACAAACATAGGGACAAATAAGGGGACGGACTAGGTCCTCTAACTGAAACGGGCCTAGCCCGTTGGAAAAGCTAGTGGGATACCACAAACAACAATCACACTACAGATTTTACCCAAAAAACACCAAATAGAAATAGCTATTAAAATAGCTTTTGTTTGTAACAAATTCTCTCAAGAAGAAGAAGAAAAAAGGTACTTAGCCACAGCCAAGAGCGAGACCATGCCCGAACTACACGAGTGGCAAACGAGATCTGGAGATATGGAGCAGTGCAGCATGGGATACCTTCTTAGCCCAGCCAATAGAAGACTTCGAGCTAGAAAAGTTTGGCCGAGTCGGAGCCGATATTCAGCTTCGAACCCACTGGTAAGAATGTAGGCGAGATTGGACTACATAACATCCTGAATTCTCTCTTCTGGCAGGAAAACCCTCATGCGCACTGTGTCTAATTTGGCGCCGATAAAGGTGACACGCTGCAAGGGCAACAGACTTTTCCCAATTCAAGGTGATTCCCAGACTTTGGCACAGTGCAATAGTGGCGTCCCTGGTCTGTAGTAGTAGATGTCTGGTGGTAGCAGACAGGAGCCAGTCATCCAGGTACGGAAACACTTGGAATCCCAGATGTCTCAAGTGAGCCGTTACCACAGCCATGCATTTGGTGAACACCTTGGGGGCTGTGATGAGACCAAAGGGCAGGGCGCAAAACTGAAAATGACTGGCTCCCAGCCAGAAGCGTAGGTGACTTCTGGATGCCCTGTCCATTTTTATATGGTAGTAAGCATCCTTGAGGACGATAGAGCACATCCACACATCTTTCCCTAATAACAGGAGAACTGACTGTAACATGACCATGCAGAACTTGGACTTCTCTACATGAAGGTTCAAACGGCTGAGATCCAAAATGGGTCTCAGGTCCCCTGTTCTTTTCGGCACCAAAAAGAATCTGGAGTAAGTCCCTAATCCTACTTGGTCTGAGGGGAGGGGCTGGAAAGCTCCTCCTTTTAACAGCAACTTTTGAACTTCTAAGGTTGCAGAATCCCTTTGACTGGGTGGGACGTCTGGGATTCTTTTGTTTGGAGGAGGAGATGAAAGAAAGGGAATATGATAACCTCTGGAGATTATCTCTAATACCCACTCATCTTGGGTGATGTCTCGCCAGGCTTCTGGGTATAGAGAAATGCGACCCCTGACTGACTCCAGAGACGCACAGTCAGGCCTCCTCTCAGGAGCGGTGCTAGGGAGAACCACAAAAGGAATCGCGGTCCCCCTGGTTACGCAGGCCTCCTCTGCCTCTAGGGCGGTGTCTACCTGAATTTCCACCCCCTCCTCTGCCTCTGGAGGGGGAATAGTTGTGAAAAAACCTCTGTGATTTTCTGAACCACATTTTCCCACCCTTCTGGCCCATGGGATAAGGTCTAGAAGGCATGGAAAAACGGACTCCCACGGCAGACAGGGTTTTTCCTTCCTGCTCGCACCTAGTGAGAGTATCCTTCACCTTGGTTCCAAATAAGGATGAACCGTCAAAGGGCGCGTTGGTGAAGGTAGACTTGAAGGCTTCCGCGAAGTTGCACAGGCGCATCCAGGAGTGTCTTCTAAGAGAGACTCCAGAATCCGCAGCCTTGCTCGCTCCATTGGCTGCGTATGAGATCAGCCTCATGGAAGAGTTGGTAATAGAATTTAGGGTAGACATCTGAGCATTGACTTTCTGAGCCACAGTATCAGAAACATTACCCTGTACAGAATCTCCGAACTCCTTTAGGAGATCTCTTTGGAGCCTTGTAAAATGCGATAAGTAGTTCAGCGACCACAGTGTAAAGGCCGCTGAAGAGAACGCACGCTTCCCATACCTGTCCATAGCCCTGAATTCCTTGTTAGGGGGATGGACAGTAGATGAAGTTTCTGCAAGTTACTTCTTGGTGGCTGCTGCCACCACCATGGCATCTACTGGAACGTCTTTTGTAAGAAGTTCTCTATCGAGGGAGAAGACAAAAACTTGTTGGGTCTCCTAGGGACTAGTTCCACACTGAGTTTCCCAAACCTTTCAACAAATGAGATCCAGGAGCTTGTCAAATGGGGGAGAAACCCAAATGGCGGGGGGGGGGGTGGGAACCAATGGCCTTCAGGAACACTGACTCCTCCTCAGAAGGGGCTTTAGATGGCCAGTCGCCTCTCTGTCTCAGTATTTCCAAGATATCTGAAAAAGAGATATCATCAGAAGACAACTTAGGAGACCCCTCTGACTCTTCGAGGTTGGTGTCAGATGTGAGGGACTCATCTTGGGAGTCAATGTGCTTCCTCTTGCACACTCTCTTTCTGGGTGGCTCCTTGGGTAAAAAACCCGGGGAGACCTCAGAAAGCTGGGGACCACTCATGGAGGTATCCTGAGGCCCTAGGTCTCCGCTGTCCCTAGATAGAGGGTGATCTGATACTGATATCGGTGCTGGCCGGGGAAGAGAGTCGGTACCGTAGGATGCAGCAGACAACCTGGCCAGCACACTCCTCATTACCTTGAAAGCTGATCCCTCTGGCTCCGAAGGTCGAATAACCACAGAAGACAGCCTTGGAGCTGAGGAAATAAGGTCCGAAGCCGATGTCGGGTCCACGCTCACCCGAGCCAAAGCACCGAGAGGAAGGCTCGGAGCAGAAGAAGATCAACCCGATACCTCCCTCTCGGCTCCGACCGGCGAGCTGTGAATCCTGGACCCCGTGGACGGCGCCGACGGGGTCGGAGCGGAGATTGGAGCAGAGATGCGAGAAGGGGCAACTGGAGCCGATCTCGAGGCATCAGACAGAACCGACAGTTCTGGCTCGGAAGAAAGGTCTGGAGGAGGAAAAGCCAAATATGAAGGCAGGACAGGCTCCGGAGCCGATTGGGCCAGAGCCGAAAACAATTTAGCCAGCACCGATGACTGGAGCAGTTTCTTCACCACTCTATCGACATCATCATCGGAAAATGTGCTGGAGGATCTAGAGGACATGGTCGGAGTTCTGGATCTCCCTATAGAGGGAGACCTACGAGTCAGGGAGACCGGTCGAGAAACTGGAAACCAGCTCCGAACTGACAAATCTGACCTCAGCTCCAATAAACCTGGAGCCGATGTAGACATCATCGAAGCGCTGTCTTCTGTCCACCCCAAAGCCAGTGGAGCCGAAGAAGCAATTGTAGTCTTAATAATTTTCTCCGGTGGCTCCGAGGAGACTGATGGAGCCGGAGAGTGCTTCTTAGATGATTTTTTATCCATCTTTTTGTCTGATTTGGAAGGAGAAGACTTGGAACTGGAGGATCTTTCCAAATCCTCTTCAAAAGAAGGTTTCAGCAATCCTCTTAAAATTAGCTTGTTCTTCCTCTCTTGCAGCATGCAGGGGCTGAAAATGTGACAGAACAAGCAGGATTCCTGTAAATGAATAGTCCCCAAGCAATACACACACACAGAGTGCCCATCCACCAAAGACATTTTGTTGTTACATTTACCACACTTTTTGAAGCCCGAAGGCCTGTGCTCTTTAGACTTTTTAGACATGTTGAGACAAGAATACACACACACACAGGGGAAAATGGTAGGGGCACCTTCACCACAGAAATCAAAGAAGCGTGGGAAACTAGCCCCTAACTCAAACAGCCCAGAGACTGCGAGGTAACCACAGGGAGGACTAGGTCCTCTAAGTTAAACTGGCCTAGCCCAGGAAAAAAACAGGGGAACAACGAACAGTCACACCGCAAGAAACCCGCTGCCAAGGGGGATTAACCTGCTACACAATCAGAACAAGAACAACAGAAAAAAAACAGGGGACAACTAGGTCCTCTAACTGAAACGGGCCTAGCCCGTAAACACCATTTAAACAGGATACCAGAAAAGTTCACTAAGCTGCTAGAAGTAAAAACACACACACACTAGCTATTAAAATAGCTTTTGGAGCTACTAAATTGAACAGATAGTAGAAAATTTGTACTTAGCCACGGCCAACAGCGAGACCACGTCCGAGCTGTACGAGCGGCAAAGGAGACCTGAGAAATAGGCGCATTGCAGTATAGGATACTTATTAGCCACAAGCCAATTGAAGATTTCGAGCTAGCGTATGGCCGAGTCGGAGCCAAAGTTCGGCTCCGAACCCACGGGTAAGAATGTAGGTGAGACTGGACTACATAACATCAATTATTTGACCCCCCCCCCGCATTAATTTGTCTCTGTCTTCCATATTCTTAAATACCTTAGTTAATGAATTTCCAAATAACAGATCTTGCTCAGAAGCAGCATTTGAAAGATGAGCCTTACATCCTCATGAAAGTTCTGTAGTTTCCCCCTAGGCATTCCTACATATGACAATTCTAGTATCAGCAGCTCTGGAGACACCACCCACAGCATCATAAAAATACCTTATAGTATGTTTAGTGACTTGGGAAGCAGAGTTAACCTTTTCCAACAGAATGGATTTAACCTCAGTTAGGGAGGTGCAACAATGACTGTTGCGTATTTGCAAAAATTCACAAAAATAAGTGTTTAGCAGTTTATTATCAACAAGGCAAAGTGTAAAAAGCATAAATGTTTTTTTGTCAAATTTATGAAAGACATGAGTCCATGCTGAAAAACTCATAATATCTTTTTGTGTATCCAACACCTCTTTTTCATCTCACTTAAACAAATTTAAAAAAAGTATGTTTTAAAGATAGTATCTCCAAATGAAATGTCTTTATTTGTGGAACCTGAGGAAAAAAATCCTTAGATTCTGACTCTCACCTAGTGGGAAAAAGATTTGTGATGCATAGTCCAAATATCCCTAATCAGATTCAGAAAGAACTTTCTTCTCAGAGGAAAAAGTCTCTCTCTTCATCTTAACTGGATGGCTTTAAATAAGCCCTACACAAAATGAAACCAGTCCTCCTGAGACTCTTTATAAGGAGAGAGAGTAGGTGGAGGAGACAGGTGTTTTGTCTTCTGGTTGTGCTTTTTTGTGTGCTCTTTGGTGATAAAACCATGGATTGAGCAACATGCTGTCATGTGCCTTCACCAGTACTTTGTATGCCTACCTCACACTCAGACAAGATAAACTTTTAGTTATGTACTCACCATAACTTCAGATGTTTGGGATCCATCTCGCCTACATTCTGAATGATGGGTTCGGAGCCGATCCCTCGGCTCCGACTCGCTGCTTATGCCAAAGAGCGAAGTCTCTTATTGGCTGAGCTTACTATATCCCAGGATGCACCACCAACAGTCCCCAGATCTAGTTTGTCCATACATGCACACATGCATACCCTGCTTATATAACATCGTCAGATGAAACAAGATAAAAACAGTGGAGCTCAAAACCGTTCTATCTCTTCTGATCTGCAAGGCAGGGGGAAGGAGGGTGGGTATCAGGAATGTAGGCGAGATGGATCCCAAACATCTGAAGTTATGGTGAGTACATAACTAAAAGATGTTATGTGATCTATCTCGCCTACATTCTGAATGATGGGACAGCGTCCTAGCACCTGAATCCTGGGTGGCTCACTGGAAAACACTCCTGAGTACCGTGGAACCAAATGAAGCTCGTCCTTTAGATGCCACATCCAATTTGTAGTGGGAAATGAAAGTGTGCGGGTTGGACCAGGTAGCCGCAGCACAAATTTCCGAAATAGCAAGCTTGGAATGAAAAGCTATAGAGGTAGCCATAGCTCTGGTAGAATGAGCTTTGATAGATGATGCGAGTTGCTTATTTGAAGAAGAATAGGCCTGAGTTATGCAATCTCTGATCCATTTTGAGATTGTAGCTTTTGTGATGGTTTGGCCCAATTTATTATCTGAGAATGACACAAACAACTGGTCTGACTTACGAAGTTGCTGGGTCCTGTCTAAATAGAATCGTAATTGCCTGTGAACATCCAACTTATGGAGAGTATATTCTGCCTCATTAGAGAATTTTGGAAAGAAAACTGGTAGTTCTAGGGATTGTTGAAGACAGAAACTAGAGCAGACCTTTGGGACAAAAGGATGGATTAGGCCTAAGAGATACTCTATCTTTGTGGAATATCAGATATGGTGTTTTAATAGACAGGGCTTGAAGCTCTGAGACTCTTCTTGCTGAAGTAATAGCCACTAGGAAAGCCGTTTTCCATGACAGATATTTTAATTCGCATGTAGCAGCCGGTTCAAAAGGGGGAGATGTTAATGTGAAGCACTAAATCAAGATCCCACGGAGGTGCAGGATGAAAAACTGGTGGTCTTAACAGACTCGCACCTTTAATGAATGTTTTGCATAGCCTGCTGCTCATCAAAGGAGGATCCGTAGATTCATGGAATTTAGAAATAGCAGCTAGTTGAACTTTAATAGTTGAGACAGAAGATCCTTGATTAAATAGGGATGTTAAGAATTTCAAAACTTCTGGGACAGGAGCAGTGATAGGGTCTAAGCCCTTGAGTTGAGCCCAGATAGCAAACCTCTTCCACTTACTGAGGTACAATTTGTTAGTGGTGGGTTTATGGGCGAAGACAAAATGTGAGCGACTTCGGGTCTAGTGTGTGGCTTCTGACTAAGGTCGGAAGTGGAGGAGCCAAGCTGTCAATTTCAGAGATTGAAGAGAGTGATGCCAATGTCCCGACTGATGGATTAGCAAATCCGGGATCAGGTCTAAGGTCCACGGATCGTCCACTGCATGCTTTTCAGGTAAGGAAACCATATCTGACGAGGCCAGTATGGGGCAATCAGAATCATTGAAGACCTTAGCTGGGAAGCTTTTGAATGACTTTGGGAAGGAGTGGGATTGGAGGAAAAGCATAAAGCAACCCTGTTGGCCAGGGTTGGGCTAGAGCATCCATGGCGGTACTTCCTGATGTGGAATCAAAGAGAAGAATCTTTGGCACTTGGTGTTCTGTGGAGTCGCAAATAGATCGCAGCACGCGTCCCCATCTTTTGAAAACCTGGGCTGCTACTGTGCGGTTTAGAGACCATTCGTGAGGAGAGAATTGTCCTGCTTAATTTGTCCGGCCAATACATTTGACTTTCCGGGATATGGGTCGCTACCAAGAAGCGGTTGGTAGCTACAGCCCATTCCCACACTCTCATGGCCTCTCTGCAGAGGGGATACGATCTGGTCCCTCCTTGTTTGTTCAGATACCAAACCACCGACATGTTGTCTGTGTGGATGGCAATGATACCCTGAGGAAGGAACTTGTGTAAGGCTTGTAGGGATCGAAGTACAGCCCTCATCTCCAACACGTTGATGTGGAGAAGAGCTTCGTCCGGAAGCCAGGAGCCCTGAACTAGCCTGCCCAGACAATGCCCCCCCCACCCTATCTGGGAGGCATCTGTCGTCAGGGTAACCGCTGGAGGGGGGAGAACAAAGGGTTTGCCCTGATCTAGGTTGGATGTCTGAAGCCACCAGCCAGGTCCCTTTGCATATTTCCGTAATCATGATGAGATGATTGAGTGGGAGATCTTGAAAGGTCCATTGAGCTGATAAGAGCCACTGAAGAATCCTCATGTGTAACCTTGCTAGAGGAACTAAAAGTACCGTGGCAGACATTGAGCCTAGAGCCTGTAGGACCATCCTGGCTGGGGCTTTGGATCTCGAGATCAGAGCTTGCACTTGGCCCTGTAAGGTTCGGATCCTTTCGGCAGGAAGAAAAACGCATCAATCTTGAGTCTATCTCTGCTCCTATAAACTTTATGCTGAGAGGGCAGCAAGACAGACTTTGACCAATTGAATGTAATCCCAGGGAAACACCCAGGAGATGGTGGCTTTGAGATTGTCCATAAGTAGATGCCTGGTGGCGGCAGTCAGGAGCCAGTCGTCGAGATAGGGAAACACTTGGAATCCAAGGCTCCTTAGGTGAGCCGTCACTACTGCCAAACACTTGGTGAACACCCTGGGGGCTGTGGTGAGGCCAAAGGGCAGAGCACAAAATTGGTAATGACTGGCTCCCAGGCTGAAGCGCAGATACCTTCTGGACGCCTGATGTATCGGTATGTGATAATAGGCGTCCTTGAGGTCTATGGAGCACATCCAAACATCCTTCTCCAACAACGGGAGAATGGATTGCAACGTGACCATTGAATTTGGATTTCGTAACGGATAGGTTCAGTCTGCTGAGATCCAATATTGGTCTCAGGTCCCCTGTCTTTTTTGGCACTAAAAAGAACCTGGAGTAATTTCCTGATCCGATTTGGTCTGTGGGGACGGGTTGGATGACTCCTTTTTGTAGCAGCTTTGAAGCTTCTGCGGCTGCTATTTCCCTTTGACTGGGTGGTGGGTCCGGGATTCTCTTGGACGGAGGGGATGAGTATTTGAATGGGATGATGTAACCTCCGGCAATTATCCGAAGCACCCATCTGTCCTGAGTGATTGACTCCCAGGCTTTTAGGTGCTTGGCAAAACGACACCCGACTGGCACCGGAGCAGCACAGCCGGGCAATCCCTCATGTCGTGTGGGAGGCTGAAGAGCCACGAAAGGACTCGCGGTCTCCAGAATTGCGGGGCCCTCTGCCGCCTCTGGGACGGCGTCTCCCTGAAAAATTTCCCGCCCTCTGCCTCTGGACGGGAATCTTCCTGCTGTTGGGAGAAAAACTTGCGAGATTTCGAACCACATTTTCCCCTCCTTTGGCCTTGGGGTAAGGCCGAAGGGAGTGGAATAACAGGCCCCTCGGCAGATAACGTTTTTCCCTCTTGCTCACAGCGGGTAAGGGTGTCTTTCACCTTGGGTCCAAACAATGAGGACCCATCAAAGGGAGCGTCGGCGAAGGAAGACTTGATGGCCTCCGAACTGACACAAGCGGAGCCAGGCCTGTCTCGTGAGCCACGCCTGTGCCTGCCGCTCTACCCGCCCTTCGGCCGCATAAGATATGAGCCTCATGGACGAGTTAGCAATTGATGTCAGGATAGCCAACTGAGAGCTAACAGATTGGGCTAGCTGCTCAGGTAGGTTACCCGAGAGGAGTCTGACAACTCCTTGACCAGATCCCTCTGAAGCCTAGTAAAATGTGCCAAGTAATTCAGAGACCTTAAAGTAAAGGCCGCTGAAGTCAGGGTGCGCTTCCATACCTATCCATACTCCTAGACTCCTTATTAGGAGGATGGATGGGCGTTGAAGCCTCTGCCACGTCCTGCTGTGTAGCAGATGCCACCACCATGGCATCTACAGCCACGCCCTTGGTAAGGAACTCCTTCTCGGGGGGAGCAGATAAGAATTTATTTGGACGAGAAGGGACTGGTTCCACAGTATCCAGGTGTTCCCGCCCTTGACAAACTAAATCCAGAAGCTCGTCGAAGGCGGAGACACCCAGGAGGCGGAGGGCTGAGCCCCAAAGGCCTTGAGGAGCACAGATTAGTCCGCAGAGGGGTTTGGACATCCAGCCGCCTCGTTGTTTAAGGATCTCCAAGATGTCTGCAAAGGAGACATCATCCGAGGACGACTTAGGGACCCCTCTGCATCATCCATATCCGTGTCCGATGTGATAGACTCGGGGAGTCCACGTGCTTCCTCTTGCGATCTCTTCCTTGGGGTTCCTCTGGAGAAGACTCCGAAAAACCCTCAGGAAGGGGAACCCCACTGGGGTAACCTCAGGCCTCGGGGCTCCACTGGCCATAGACAGGGGACTACCAAGGATCCAGTCTCCACGCCCAGGGAAGGTGCTGGTAAAACCGAGAGATGGCGAAGAGGATTTGGCCAAGGCACTCCTCATGGCCCTGAAAGCCGGACCTCCAGAATCCTGGGGCGTCCAGTCTCGGGCCATGATAGTAGACGGAAGTCCCGCGAAGCACCGAGAGGGAGGCTCGGAACCGAGCATCGGTCCCGAAACATCACCCTCGGGTCCAGCCGAAGAAGTCCGTACCAAACTCGGACCCGAGGGCCGGGTTGGAGTAAGGGTCGGAGCCGACCCTGAGATCTCCACCGGCTCCAAGAGCACCTGCTCGGCCGGGCGAAGCAGTCGGAGGAGGAATAGCAATGGGATGGGTCATGGCCATCGGCTCCGAAGCCAACTGGGTCGGAGCCGAAACAATTTTTGGAAGACTGGGGACTGGAAAAGTCTTTGGAGCACCCTGTCTATATCCGAATCCGACATTCGAGACCGAGAGGAAACAGAGCGGGTTCGAAGACCTCTCCCTCGGCCCCAATGGACTAGGGGACCCGGCTCGAGGCGACTCGATAAGAATCGGTGCCGAGGAAACACACCAGATTCCATCGGCGCCGAGGTAGACTTGGCGCCGAGGAAGTGTCTGGCGGGCAACCCTTGTCGGCTCCGAGAGCAGTGGAGCCGACGAAGGTGACCCGCCTCTCGATGCCCCAGCTATCGGCTCCGAAGTCCGAGGAGTCGATACTGGAGGCATCGAGGCAGACCGTTCGACCTCGGCTCGAAGTCTTTGGAGCCGAAGGAGAGGCCTGCCTAGGTCTCTTGGCAGTCGGATCCGACCGGACTGGTCGGAGCCGGCCCTTTTCTTTGGCAGGAGTAGGAGGAAGACAAGGCTTCTTCAAAAGAGGGTTTAATCAACCCTTTAAGAATTAATTTATTTTTCCTCTCCTGGAGGACCCTAGAGGAAAAAGCGTGACACACGCTGCATGACTCCTGCAAGTGCTTTGCCCCTAAACAGTAAACACAAAGTAGATGGTCATCAGTGACAGACATCTTGAAAGCACATTTAGTACATTTTTTAAAGCCCGAAGGCCTAGGGGCTTGAGACATAATGCTAACAATTCCTGACAGGAAATTTAAACACTGTTAAGAGATACTGTAGAATCGTAAAGACAAAAAGCCAAAGGCTTACAGACCCTGTGTAAAAAACAACCTTGAGTGTAAAAACCGGAACTTAAACACTAAAAGTTCAGTCAGAGAGTTTGACCAAAAAGGCCCTGGATTAAAGTGGGCGCCAAACAAACTCTACACACTCACACACAATAGTTTTCAGTCACAATCAAACACAATAACAATATCAATATCAATAGCAATAGCCGTTAAAACGGCTTTTGTTTTGAAAATTTAGCACAAAACTGAATGAAAAAAGTAGTTATAAAGCTACTCAGCCCAGCCAGCTCGAGACCACGTCCTTGCAGTTAAGCGGCAAACGAGATCTGGGGGACTGTTGGTGGTGCATCCTGGGATATAGTAAGCTCAGCCAATAAGAGACTTCGCTCTTTGGCATAAGCGTGCCGAGTCGGAGCCGAGGGATCGGCTCCGAACCCATCATTCAGAATGTAGGCGAGATAGGATCACATAACATCAAAAATTATGTATTAAGCATAATGCTAGATCCATGTTCTCCTGTTTTGTCCGATTCAACCTTTGGGTAATCAGATCAAACGTGGTGCTTTTCAGAAGCTTTGGATCCAAGGCTTTGACTCCTCCCCTACCCATAATTCCCTCTATTTCACAATCTACCTCAGGTCGAGTTTGCCTGCTAACAAACAATATTTATCTTATAATCAAAATACACCAGCCTGCCTAACATGGTAGACCAAAAAGGATGGCAAAAACATGAGGAACACTCATAATCAGGCTGTCCAAGGACAAGACTCCTGGTCAGAGCCAACTGTTCGACAAGAGCATGCAAAAGGGAAATTTAGGCTGGGGGATGGAGGGATGCTGAACTTGATGAAAACAATCAACACAGATCTAGCATTATGGTAAGTACATAAGTTTCATATCTGATGTTGTTTGTTTTCATGTAATTCAACCTTTGGGAACAGATTCCCAACTACCAAGACATGTGGATGGTATCAAGGAAGGATATTCCTGAAAATGGTGGAGCCAAGCATGTACAGGATCTGTACTGTACATCCAACTTGTAGTGAGACAAATATATGAACAGTAGATCAAGTAGCTGCAGCAAAAATCTCATCAAAAGAAACCGTACCTGTGAGGGCAGTCGAATTAGCTATCACCCTGGTAGAATGAGACTTTGGCTTACTAGCAGGTCATTCCCAACCTCTCATACACAAATACTATACAGCCAGAAAGTCACCCGGATAGAGTGACTTTTGATACTCCTTGACCAAATTTAGTTTTAGAGAGGGAAACAAAATCTGATCGGATTTTTTGATATTCTAAGTTCTGCATAAATAGAATATGAGTTGTCACTGAACATCTATCCAGTGTAGAATATACTCACATTTGTTAAAAATCTTTAGGAAGAACACTGGCAGATAGATAATCTGATTGAGGTTCACTTCAAATGCCACTTTTGGGAGAAACTTAGGATTTGTACTCAATGACACTCTTGTCCTGATGAAATACCAGATATGGAGGCTTACATGATAAAGCCTGTAACTCTTAAATCCTTCTTGCAGTTGTGACACCCACCAAAGAGGGGATTTTCCAAGAAAGATACTTTAAGTCTAATGTAGGGGTAGGCTCGAAAGGACCTTGTGTCAATGCCTAGAGCATGATAGTAATTTCCACAGGGGCTCAGATCCCTTATAGAAGGTCTTAAAAGAAAGTTTCCATTCAGAAAGGCCTTTGAAATTTTGAGAGAACCAAAAGAAGTTTGATTTTGGCCAGTATGAAAGTTTGAAATATCAGTCAACTGTGCTTTGTTGGTTGAGAAACTGGATCCTTTTTGAAAAAGTTCTGCAAAGATGTCCAGAATGAATGGAAGAGGAGTTGAAAAGGGATCTAGCCATCTGGAAGAAGACTGTATGGTAAACCTTCTCTATTTGCTGAGATAAACTTTTCTATTATTTGTTTTCTATGAAGAAGACAAAATGTGAATTACTGGAGCAGAAAGGCTGGGATCTCAGGTCACCATTAGAACTGGAGGAACCATGCAGTTAAATAGAAGTTATGTCCTTACCATAACGTTCCATGTGGAGTGTTCATCTCGCCTTTGTTCTTACACCTGGGTTCGGAGCCGATCCTCGGCTCCGTGTCAGCTTGACAAAGCTCTGCATCGAGAAGAAGCTCGAGACCAACCTAACTCCCACAATCCCCCTCTGCCTTTACCTCAGATCTAGTTTGCAAGCAAACCAGCAGAGAAGAGAAGAGAGCATAACACTTTCATACCAACAACAAACACGTATTTACATAGTACAACAACTGTTCCTGGCAGAAGCGGAGAACAAACCAGGCACCTAAATTGGACGTTCTTCCTGAGGGAGGGAGGGAGGGAATGTAAGAACAAAGGCGAGATGAACACTCCACATGGAACGTTATGGTAAGGACATAACTTCTATATGTGAGAGTGTTCAATCTCGCCGTTTGTTCTTACACCTGGGTAGCGTCCCTAGCTCCTTGTTCCTGAGGAACTCAAGGGAGAACGTTCCTGAGCACAGTGGAACCAAAGGTTGCCCTGTCCCTAGAAATCCTATCCACTTTGTAATGAGAAATGAAGGTATGTGGTTTAGACCAAGTAGCAGCCGCACAAATAGTGTCTAACGGTAGGCGAGCTGCATGAGCCAGGGATGCAGGTACTGATCTTGTAGAGTGCCCTTTGGGCTTGACAGGTAAAGTTTGCTCAGAGGCAGTGTAGACAAAGATAATACAGTCAGTAAGCCATTTAGACAAGGTTCGTTTTGTGACCGCCATACCCTTCTTGTTGTCTGAGAAGGCTACAAAGAGCTGGTCTGTTTTCCTGTGATCCTTTGTTCTGTCCAAATAAAATCTGAGTTGTCTATGAACGTCTAACTTGTGTAACATATATTCCAATTTATTGGAGTGATTCTTGAAAAATGTGGGCAATTCAATGGACTGATTAATATTATTAACGAGCAGACTTTGGGAAGAAAGGATGGATTAGTGCGAAGAGAAACTCTGTCAGGGTGAAAAATCAAATAAGGATGTTGAACTGAAAGAGCCTGAAGCTCAGATACCCGCCTGGCGATGTGATAGCCACCAGAAAAAGGGTCTTCCATGACAAAAACTTCAAAGGACAGGAAGAGGCTGGTTCAAAAGGTGGTAGCATCAGCTGAGACAAAAGAAGGTTCAAGTTCCAAGGTGAAGTAGGAGTTCTAACTGGAGGTCTAATGTGGAAGGATCCTTTTAGAAACGCCTTACAAAGCCTGTGAGCCATAATAGGAGCCCCACTTTCTCCCACATGAAAGTTTGAAATGGCAGCTAATTGCACTCTCAAAGTGGCAGGAGAAGCCCCTTGGTGGAACAATTCGGTCAAAAACTCCAAGACCTTATTCAGAGGAGCTACTAAGGGATCCAATTGTTGTGTAGTTGCCCAATGTACAAAACACTTCCATTTACTGGTGTAAGTCCTCGTAGTGGATGCTTTATGAGAAGCCACCAGGATATTTTGAACTGCAGGGGATAAAAGATCAGACCTGGCTAAGAAGGGAAGCAGAGTAGCCAAGCTGCTAGTTTGAGGGAGAGAAGCGGGTGGAGAGCCCCTGGCTAATGGGGCAGTAGATCCGGCTCTGGGTCCAGGATCCAGGGTTCCCGCATTTGGTGTTCTAGAAGAAAGGGAAACCATATTTGACGAGGCCAGAATGGGGCAATGAGGATAATTGTCCTTTGCAGGTTGCTGGCTTTCTGCAGAAATTTGAAATCAGGGAACAGGAGGAAAAGCGTACAGGAGACCGGGGCCAATCGTGAACCAGAGCGTCCCTTGGGACTTCCCTGGAGGGTAATAGGGCAAAATAGCTCCTGCATTTGGCGTTCATTGGAGGCATAAACAGATCGCAGGAAGGCTGGCCCCACTTGCGAAAAATCTCCCGCAACTGACTGTTTGAGGACCACTCGTGAGGTAACAGGATGGCTCTGCTCAACCTGTCGCTATGGCGTTGGATAACCCGGGATGTGCGTTGCTATCAAGCGACCCGTGGACTCCGCCCATTGCCAGATTCTCATGGCCTCTCTGCATAGTTGATAAGACTTGGTTCCCCTTGCTTGTTTATGTACCAGACTACAGACATGTTGTCCGTCTGGACTGCAATTGTCCCTAGAGGAAGAAGGGGAGCAAAGTGTTGCAGCGCTAGGAACACTGAACTCAACTCAGAACATTGATATGCAGATTGTATTCCAAATTGGTCCATTAGCCTTGGACTGTCTGTCCCTGAAAGATGCCCCCACCCTATCAGGGGAAGCGTCCGTGGTCACTCTTGCTGTTGTGGGTAGCACAAAGGGTCTTCCATTGGAGAGATTGCAAGTTCGAAGCCACCAAGCCAGGTGCGACTTGCATATGTTTGTGATGTAGATCTCGTGTGTCAGGGGTAGCTTTGAAGCGACCACTGTGCAAACAGAAGCCATTGCAGTACCCTCATATGCAGCCTCCCCAAGGGTATGGCAATGAGAGAAGCTGCCATGCGGCCCAAAACCTTCAGCACCAGTTTAAGCTGGGGACTTTCTGGAAGAGAGAAGAAGAGATATATGATTTTGCAGGGATGCTATCCTTTCTGGGGGAAGCCTTAGAATTAAGCACTGCGTATCCAATTCTGCTCCTATGAATGAGATATGCTGTGATGGCTGTAGTAAGGACTTTTCGAAATTTACGGAAATTCCGAGATGAACACAAAGCTGTAGTGTGTAATCCCTGGCCTGAATCAGTCGACGCTCGGTGGTGGCAGAAAGGAGCCAGTCGTCCAGATACGGAAACACCTGGAATCCGAGGCGCCTCAAGTGAGACACTACCACTGCAATACATTTGGTGAAGACCCTGGGGGCTGAGGTCAGACCAAAGGGCAGGGCTCGAAACTGAAAGTGACTGGCTCCCAGCCAGAAGAGCAAGTGATCCCTGGACGCCCTGTCCATTTTGATGTGGTAGTATGCATCCTTTAGATCTATTGAGCACATCCAGTGGTCCTTCTTTAAGAATGGAAGGATCGATTGAAGCGTGATCATTCGGAACTTTTCTTTCTTGATAAAGGTATTGAGTTTGCTCAGGTCCAGAATTGGCCTCCAGTCCCCTGTTTTCTTTGGAACTAAAAAGAACCTTGAGTAAGTTCTGAATCCTCTTTGGTCCGCTGGGACTGGTTGGATGACTCTTTTTCTAGCAGCTTTGAAATTTCTGTAGCTGCAGGGCCTCGCAGATGGGGCACATCTGGAAGTCTTTTCTGTGGAATTGGGGGCAATAGAAAGGGAATTTTGTAGCCTCTGGTAACAACGCTTTTTACCCAATTGTCTGATGTTAGATTTTGCCAGGCCTGTGGGTACAAAGCTAAGCGACCCCCGACTGCCTCCAGAGCAGGACAGTCGGGCCTCCTCTCAGGAGTGCTGAAAAGGTTTCCCGGGGAGTGTATCCCTGTCACCTTGGTTTTGCGGACCCCCTCTGCCGCCAGGCGGCGTCTTCCACCTCTACCCCTCCTCTGCGTCTGGAGGGGTATCACCCTGTGCCGGGAAAGAAGCCTGGGGTTTTGAAACCACATCTTTCCACCTCGTTGCCCTTTGGGGTGCGGTCTGGATGGGGTGGAAAAACGGACTCCGACAGCAGACAGAGTCTTTCCCTCTTGCTCACACCGGGTAAGGGTCTCCTTTACTTTAGGGCCAAAGAAAGTGGCACCATCAAATGGGGCGTTAGTAAAGGAAGACTTGAAGGCTTCCGCAAATGAACATAAGCGCATCCAGGACTGCCTACGAAGAGCAATCGCTGAAGCTGCTGCCCTACTCGATCCTTCGGCTGCGTATGAGATCAGCCTCATGGATGAGTTAACAATAGAAGTAAGGGTGTTGAGATGTGCTGTAACCTTCTCCGAGACAGCAGCATCTGTAGTACCCTGGAGGGTATCTCTCAACTCTTTGACTAGATCCCTCTGTAGTCGTGTAAAGTGGGTCAAATAGTTCAGGGATCGCATAGAAAAAGCCGCTGAACTAAAAATGCGCTTCCCATATCTGTCCATAGTCCTAGAATCTCTATTAAGCAGATGGACAGATGAGGAAGATTCCGACATCTCCTTTTTCGTGGCTGCTGCCACCACCATAGCGTCCACTGGCACTCCCTTTGTCAGATAAGCCTTATCTTGGGGGGCAGTAATAAATTTGTTAGGCTTCCTAGGGACTGGCTCCACCGTGTCAGGTGTCTCCCACGCCCTTCGAGCAATCAGCTCCATTAACTCATCGAAGGGCGGAGTGAGCCAGGAGGAGGAAGAGGCGAGCACCGAATGCCTTCAGCAAGACTGACTCATCCTCAGAAGGGGAAGGTTGCCAATCACCTCTCTGCTTTAGGATCTCCAGGATGTCAAAAAGGAGACATCCTCCGAGGGTGACTTTGGGGACCCTTCTGACTCATCTAAGTCAGTGTCCGATGTCAATGATTCTTGTGGAGAATCTAAGTGTCTCCTCTTACACAATCTTTTCCTCGGAACTTCCTCGGGGGGGGCATCCGAAGAAGCCTCCGAGGAAGAGGGGGCACCCTCTAGGGGTGGCTGAGACACTGGTGCTCGGCTTGGGGCCGTGGGTGCAGAGGAGGATACTTGGCCCTTTATGGGAAGGAGAAGCTGTATCTGCTGAAGTGGTTGTCTGAACAGACAACACCTTCCTCATGAGTTCGAAAGCCCGGGTCAGTGGGGTATCCCGGTTCGAAGAAGTCGGAGGAATCCCGAGACAGGTATCAAAGGCATCGAACCCGAGGGGCGGAGCCGAGTCGATCGAGCCGAGGCCCGAGGGGCGTCGGAACCAAACATCGGTCCGACTCTCAGTCCCGAACCCAGGATGGATCTTGCTCCGAGACTCCAGTACTGGATCCGGAGTCGAGCAGTACCCGACCGAGAAAGGGCGGCTCTGGAACCGAGGGCTCCACAATCAGCAGGTCAGCCTCTCCCGGCTCCGAGTATCCAACACCTCCTTTTCATCTCACTTAAACAAATTAAAAAAAAGTCTGTTTTAAAGATAGTATCTCCAAATGAAATGTCTTTATTTGTGGAACCTGAGGAAAAAATCCTTAGATTCTGACTCTCACCTAGTGGGAAAAAGATTTGTGATGCATAGTCCAAATATCCCTAATCAGATTCAGAAAGAACTTTCTTCTCAGAGGAAAAAGTCTCTCTCTTCATCTTAACTGGATGGCTTTAAATAAGCCCTACACAAAATGAAACCAGTCCTCCTGAGACTCTTTATAAGAAGAGAGAGTAGGTGGAGGAGACAGGTGTTTTGTCTTCTGATTGTGCTTTTTTGTGTGCTCTTTGGTGATAAAACCATGGATTGAGCAACATGCTGTCATGTGCCTTCACCAGTACTTTGTATGCCTACCTCACACTCAGACAAGATAAACAAAATTATGTATTAAGCATAATGCTAGATCCATGTTCTCCTGTTTTGTCCGATTCAACCTTTGGGTAATCAGATCAAACGTGGTGCTTTTCAGAAGCTTTGGATCCAAGGCTTTGACTCCTCCCCTACTCATAATTCCCTCTATTCCACAATCTACCTCAGGTTGAGTTTGCCTGCTAACAAACAATATTTATCTTATAATCAAAATACACCAGCCTGCCTAACATGGTAGACCAAAAAGGATGGCAAAAACATGAGGAACACTCATAATCAGGCTGTCCAAGGACAAGACTCCTGGTCAGAGCCAACTGTTCGACAAGAGCATGCAAAAGGGAAATTTAGGCTGGGGGATGGAGGGATGCTGAACTTGATGAAAACAATCAACACAGATCTAGCATTATGGTAAATACATAAGTTTCATATCTGATGTTGTTTGTTTTCATGTAATTCAACCTTTGGGAACAGATTCCCAACTACCAAGACATGTGGATGGTATCAAGGAAGGATATTCCTGAAAATGGTGGAGCCAAGCATGTACAGGATCTGTACTGTACATCCAACTTGTAGTGAGACAAATATATGAACAGTAGACCAAGTAGCTGCAGCAAAAATCTCATCAAAAGAAACCGTACCTGTGAGGGCAGTTGAATTAGCTATCACCCTGGTAGAATGAGACTTTGGCTTACTAGCAGGTCATTCCCAACCTCTCATACACAAATACTATACAGCCAGAAAGTCACCCGGATAGAGTGACTTTTGATACTCCTTGACCAAATTTAGTTTTAGAGAGGGAAACAAAATCTGATCGGATTTTGTGATATTCTAAGTTCTGCATAAATAGAATATGAGTTGTCACTGAACATCTATCCAGTGTAGAATATACTCACATTTGTTAAAAATCTTTGGGAAGAACACTGGCAGATAGATAATCTGATTGAGGTTCACTTCAAATGCCACTTTTGGGAGAAACTTAGGATTTGTACTCAATGACACTCTTGTCCTGATGAAATACCAGATATGGAGGCTTACATGATAAAGCCTGTAACTCTTAAATCCTTCTTGCAGTTGTGACACCCACCAAAGAGGGGATTTTCCAAGAAAGATACTTTAAGTCTAATGTAGGGGTAGGCTCGAAAGGACCTTGTGTCAATGCCTAGAGCATGATAGTAATTTCCACAGGGGCTCAGATCCCTTATAGAAGGTCTTAAAAGAAAGTTTCCATTCAGAAAGGCCTTTGAAATTTTTAGAGAACCAAAAGAAGTTTGATTTTGGCCAGTATGAAAGTTTGAAATATCAGTCAACTGTGCTTTGTTGGTTGAGAAACTGGATCCTTTTTGAAAAAGTTCTGCAAAGATGTCCAGAATGAATGGAAGAGGAGCTGAAAAGGGATCTAGCCATCTGGAAGAAGAACGTATGGTAAACCTTCTCTATTTGCTGAGATAAACTTTTCTATTATTTGTTTTCTATGAAGAAGACAAAATGTGAATTACTGGAGCAGAAAGGCTGGGATCTCAGGTCACCATTAGAACTGGAGGAACCATGCAGTTAATTTCACAGTTTTCAGGTCTTAGTGAAGCGGACCAGATGGGTGAGTCAGAAGATCTAGATGAGGATCCAGCACCCAGGTGGATGCACATGATGAGACTGGAGGAAGAGAAACCAAAAGGGGATAATGAGGATAACTCTGGCCTTGCATCTTCAAACTTTCCAAAGAAATTTCATTATGACAGGAAGGACAGGAAAGGCATAAAGGAGACCCAGTGGTCAGCTATGGATCAGAGTGTCCCACAGTGCTTGACCTTGTGGAGGGATTAGGGAAAAGTAATTGCTACACTTACTGTTTGGGTAAGAAGCAAAATTATCACACCCAGGTTGGCCCCAGTGACTGAAAATCTGAGTAGCCGCCGTCTGGTTAAAGAACCATTTGTGAGGCTGAAGGATAGTTCTGCTAAGTTTGCTCACCAGAACATTGGATGTCTCTGGAATGTTGACTGCAATAGGAAAGTGAAGGGAAGACATTGCCAACTGCCACACTCTCATGGCTTCCCAGCAAAGTGGATAAGACTGGGTTCCTCCCTGGTTATTGATATACTAGGCTACTGCCATGTTGTCCATCTATATAGCAATAACACCCTCGAGGAGGGAGTTCTGAAAGGCCTGCAATGCTAGGAGGACCACCCTCATCTCCAAGACACTAATCTGAAGACTTAGCTGTGAGGCTGACCAAGAATCTTGAACCATGTTCCCTTCAAAATGCCCCTCTGCCCACCCCAGAAGGAAAGCTCCAGTGGTTACCATAGCTATCAGAGGTGGTGCAGAGAATAGCCGACCCCTCAAAAGACTATGGAAGAAGTCAGTCACCAACTGATGTGTTTCCTACAAATTGGTGTGAAACTAATTGGTGCATGTAGCATATGTTACACTAAGGACCATTTAACTGAAACAGTCCACTGCAGTGACCATTAAACCCAACAACCTGAGAATGAATCTTGCAGGGGGAAAACATTAGTGGAAAACTTTTAAAGCTACTTGATGTAGAGACAATACTCTGGATTGCTTGAGCTTGGCTATCTGATCATTTGCATCCAAGTGGCATCTATGAATTCTATTTGCTGCACTGGCATTAGTTGACTTTTAGCAGGCTTGACTGTAATTCCAGACTGTAGGGCAGGCCCCTGAGCTTTACCAGTACTTCCTTGGTTGGTATGTTGAGGAGCTAATCATCTAAATATAGGAATACCTGGAACCCCTACAGTCTGAGATATGCTGCTAACACTGCAATGCATTTGCTTAACATCTGGGGGCTGTGGTGAGACCAAAGGGCAGTTCCTGAACTGAAAATGATTGGGTCTGACCAGAAATGAAGAAATCTCCTGGACTGCCTTACTATTTTGATATGATAGTAGGGATCCTGGAGATCTATTGAACACATCTACCCTTTCTTCCTCAGTAGAGGTAGAATGGACTGAACCATGACCATATGAAATGTTGTCTGGTTCATGAATCGAATAAGGTGCCTTAGGTCCCCTGCTTTCTTCTGAACTAAAAAAAGCCTGGAATTGTCTCCAAATAATGAATACTCAAGGGGAGCCTACTCGATTACTGCTTTTTTCCTAGCAGCTTTTTTACTTTTGCTGCTGCAGATTCCATCTGACTGGGTGGTACATTAGGATTTTTTTCCTTTTATGTGGATTGGAAACAAAGGGAATAATGTAGCCACTGGTGATTATCCTCAGCATCAAAGAGTCTTGTGTGATAGCCTACCAGGTTTGAAGGTGCAGGGATGTGCCCCCAACTGCTCCAGAAAGCAGCAGTTCAGCAACCTTTCAGGAGCACTGATAGGGTTTCTCCATAAAAGAACCACAAAACCCCTGATTGTATGGTTTGCTTCTCCCTCTGTGATGATGTCCATTAAAGTTTACTCCCCTCCCTGCCCTTAAGGGCATCTGTCTACAGGAGCTTCTTGGCTAAATCCTTGATATTTCCAAAACCACAGCTCTTCCTCCCTTTTTGGATTCATAGAAAAAGTCCTTTAAGGCATGGAAAGCAGATAATGACCACATACAGGGTCCTGACTACCTGCTCACTCGTGGGGAGCATTTCTTTCCTCCTAGGTCAGAACAAGGTCCAACCATCAAAAGGGACAGTGATGAAGGACGTCTTGAAGCACTCCACAAAATCACACAAGCACATCAAGGCATGTCAACAGATAGCAATACCAGTGTCTGCTGTCCTGGCTGTACCATCAGCTGCATTGGAAAGCAAATACATGGACTGTAGCATGGACATCTGGGACTCCAATGATTTCTGGATGTCCACTGGTGGATTTCTTGAACAGAACTTGGTCAACTCCTCAAAGTGCCTCTAAAAGCATGTTATACAGGTGATGTAATTCAGTGCTCAAAGTGCAAATGTTTCCCAAATCTGTCCAAAGTCCTAGATTCTCTGTTGGGGGATGGGCAGAGGAGCTTTCCTTGGAGACCTTCTTTGTGGCTGCTGCAACAACCTTGGAATCCAGTGGGGGACCCTTGCATCCTAGTCCTAGGAACAATAAAAACCTTTTTCAGCCTTGCTTGGTGTCGGATCTACATCAGGCTCCTTCAATCTCCGCTGCAAAACTAGATCTATAAGGTCATCAGCAGGTGGTACCACCCAAGAAGTAGAAGAGCCAACCACAATGCCTCAAGAAGCACAGACCCTTCAGGAGAGAGTGTGTCAGAGGACCATACCTCTCACTGTTTCACCAATTCAAGAATGTCATGAAGGCAAACTCATCTAGAGGAGATCTTAGGGATCCTTCCTCCTCATCAAAGTTTAAGTGTATTCTATTACAAATCTACTTTTTAGGAAACTGCCCCATTTGAGCTTCTAAGGAAGGTTCATGACCAAAATGGGAATTCGTGTGGCAAGCACTCCCAAGGCTGAAGGAGGCTGACAGTCACTGTTGACCAGAATGTATAGATTTGGATAAAGGATCCCATGGAGGTCAGAACAAGCCAAACATGGTACAGACACCTTTTCTCTCAGTTTGGACAGAACCCTTTCAAATGCCTCAAATATCAAAGATGAAATCTAAGCCAAAGAAGAGCTCCTCCAATCCAAAAAAGGGATAGGAGGGACATCTTCAGCTCCAATCTGTCTTGGCTCAGGAGTTGACAACAGTGAGGAGCTACTGAGTGCCAAGGCACTAAGCAGAAGGAACAGATCCAAAAATGTTTGAGTCAACCCCATCCCCTGAGCTTTGGCTTAGAGGCTTCAACTACAAGACTTGTCCCAATCCGGCAACATCAGAGATAAGAGAGTAAGGGAGACCATTGGTGCCAAAGTTCAAAGGAATGTCGGCTCTAACAATGGTGCTCTGGGAAGGCTCAGATCCATGGGTTTCAGATCTGAAAGTCCGACCAAAATAGAAGAAATCAATGGAGGGGCAGACGAGGCTGTACCCAGGGCCCCTGAGGGAGTCAGCACTAGGAAGACCTCAGATGAATCTGTGTCTGAAGAAACCTCTGCATCATCCTGTTGATGTCCTTCTTGACAAAGAGAAGGGTCCTAAGGACAAAGCCACTGAAGGTGATAAACATGATTGTCTCTCCTACAGAAAAGGGGAATTAAACCTAGGACTCACTGGTCAGGTGAGAAATGCAGAGGTGATGTCAGAGATTGGATATGAAATGTTTCTCAATCTGAACATTCAAGCATTTTCAGTGCTGGACCCAGTATATCTGTAAGGTCCAGACACCACTTCTTGGGTTTCTCTGCTCTCTTTTTGGATCCCCCCCCCTCTCGATCTCTTTCCCTCTAAGTTTGTTTCTCTCCTTTTCCTTTGATGGTTTGGGTTTATCAGTTCTCTTAGCAGGAGAAGGGACATCCGAAAAAGACTGAGCCAAAGTTCCTGCTTAGGCATAAAGAATGTCCTTTAGGACAAGCTTGTCCCTAATCCCAAGATACTAAGAAATACTTAGAAAACATGTTAGAAATAGTTTAGAAATAGCTGAAAGATCAAAAAGTGTGACGCCCCTGCACTGGTCCAGTAATCAAGGAGCCTCAATCCTCACCACCGGCAATAGTGAGGGACATACACACTGGGAGGATGACAAGTGCACACATACAGTAAAGTATAATTTCCCTTAAGAGCACACATTGATCACAGTTAGTCTGGGGCTGGTTTCTCCCTCTTTCTCCAGATCCCGAATAAGACTCCCCACTAGCACAGTTATAGGGTTAAGATCTCAGTTGAGGGGTGAATCCAGGACCTCCAGCACCCTTTCTGTCCAACCAGTGCTTTGTGTCCCTGCCCAAGTAGCTGACAAACACACACTTTGAGATTTGATTTATATACAAACACACACACTTGGGAAACACTGGCACAGGTTTATTAGCTATGCTCCCTTCTATCCAGACTATAAGGTAGTTATCACTGCCACCAACCCCTACTTATCAGCTAGTATAAGGCCCTTGCAATGGGTGACCAATCCTAGTGTGTAATGTTACTATTATCCAAATGGTAGTTTTTTGACCTGCAAGACTAATAAGAGTGGCCTGTACAGTGTCACCAAATACATATGCAAGTACTCTAAGAGCTTAAATATGTCTCAGAAATATCAACCACAAAGATAGATTTAAATATATTTAATAATAAATAATAAAAGAACAAGGCAATACTCAATCAACACAGTTACATCAGAGTTCAGAATCACAGGAAATATTTTAAAACAACATTGCACGACAGTCTCAAATAAATACAGAAAACATCTAAACTAATCTTTACTATATTCCTATCTATATCTAAGAGATATACTATGCCCTAAGTCTTACTTACAGACAACACGCAGGCAGAAGTGCTGAATGGATGTTTCTAGGTCCAAGACAAGATACAAAATGCACACGTTCTCTCTCTGAGAGAGTTCTTAAATTACTATCAAATATTACTGCTGGGTTAGCTTGGATGACATTGCTCTTTGTCACCTGACTTCAGTTCCCAGGCTAGACAGAAACTTAACATCTCTGCGTTAGAAATACTTATCTCTCAGATGTACAGCTGCTAGGAAGTAATAAACACTTTACATTTTAAACCTAGTAATTACTTTTCTTTCGGGACTATAGAAAGAAACTTCAAGCTCTAGACATCCAGTCTCCTTGCTGCATTAACTAATGTTTATAACACATCGTAAAGCACTTAATTTCAACTTATTTTCTTGAAATTTTCTAAGTTAATCTTCTATGTTCCAGCAAGGTATGTTGTCGTTACATTCCTGAAGCTCAGTACATAACATACAGTTCTATATAAATCATATCAATATTCACAAATTACATAGAATTATTTACAAAATTCCAGATACCCGGGCTGGCAGTGTCACAAAAGGGATTTTTTTTAACTAGGGAGGAATAGTATAAGACTATATGTAATTAAGGAGCTAGCTAAAGTATTAGCTACAACAGATAGCACAATTTTGCATCAAAGAACTACTTATCTGCCTAACAAGTCAGAGCCCTTGAACAGCATGTTCTTCTGGATCAAGTGGCAAACATGTTCTAAGGTACTCTGGGGAAAAGAGTGTTTAATGGGTAGGGGAGGAATCACAGCCCTGGATCCAAAGCTTCTAAAAAGTGCCAAGGCCAGATCCATTTGGTTCTGATAACCCAAAGGGTTGATACTGGATCAATCATGTTATCCCCACCTATCCTACATTCACTAGCATTAGTGCTGACACTACTGATACTACTGCAAAAACAAAAGGAGTACCCAAACATTTGCAGGAGGCAACAAGCAATATCCATGACATTTGTCCTCACAGTAACCTCTCTGCTGCAGTAATGAATTTGTTAGCTGCAGCTGATGAAGTCGAAGAAGACTAAAGTAACCTAACAGATAGCTAACCTGTTCACTTAGTCCACAAATAGAGAAAGGAGGAGGTTGGCTATAATGAAGAAGTATAGGATGATCAAAACCTGAGTCTGAAACTAACTGCCACAGTTGCTCATAGGCTTCCTCTGGCTTCAACTTGTGAATGGCAAAAGTTATGTCACAGATTGCTAACCATGATTAATGCAGCTTCATCCAAGGGAGACGGACATGGATGGAGGACAGAATGATGCTGATCCTTAACAACTACTTTTAATACAGTTGCAGCACAATGCATATCTGTTGTCCTTCAAGAATAAAAATGAAAACACCGTACTGGAGCTTATGTTTAAGTACATTTAACTATACTACAGTAAATGAAAAAGTACAGTTGTGTAGTTAACTTATCATAACAGTAGATTTTCTAATAGATCACTGTTGCAACAGCCATTACAAATGGGAGGTATGCTTCCCCGGGATACCGTACATCTGGCCAGTCCACAAAATTTCAGGAACCTTAATAAAAAGCTCCCAATTTAAATCCTAACGTTGATTGTAATTGGTAACAGATTTTACACTTATTGTTCCTTCATTTCCTGTTAATCAATGTGATTTAATACAATACTTATAAAATAACCAAATATCAAAATCAGAACAATACACTTAGAAATTGATAAAAAATATACTGCAAAGTTATAAAATAGTATATATACACTGGTTATTGGTTTTATCAAAAGCGAAAAAAGGAGTATACCACACCCCAGCCAGGTAAGGGATTATACGGTGGAGGGAGTTATATTAGTACTGCAAAAGAGATCTAATCAAACATCCACTGTTATGGTAAATTAAATAAACAACTGTACTATGTTCTTCTTTAGATCGCTGTTACAGTCATTACATATGGAACAACTGCCAAAGCTCAAAAAAGGCAGGTGGATGGGGAAGGACCAGAGTCCTGAATTCACTAAAAAAAGGTTGATTGAAGCCTGCCATGGCTCTGGAAACACCATCTAGCTTGTAATGTTTGCAAAATGTGCGAACTGATAACTGAGTAGAAGCTATTGTGACCTTTATGCTTTGGGAGCACTTCCTGGTTACATCTTTAAAGAAAGGAATCTAGCTGCTGAGTAACTCAACACCAGATAAGTTTATTTCTGTCTTGTAACAGTTAACTTTTCTGTTGTTTTTAACTGTATGCAAATTATTTTTGTTCCTTATATAATCAGTTTTGTTAAAACTAGCCAAGTAGGCCCCAAGAGTAAATACATAGCTACAGAGGGAATGTGGTTTGTACTTTGGAGATTAGTCCCCTTATTAACAGAATTCATCTAGCTGTTTACATTACTATGACAGCACTGCACTTGGTACACTTTTTACATTAAGAAGACTGAGTTTAATTACCTAGTGGCAGAAGGTTGTAGCCTGGTCTGTCTGAATTGGGAAACACACAGGAAGGGCTCGGAGTGTAGTTGTTTACTGCAGAGCTCATTCCCACAGAACTCAGCAACACCTGACAACTTTTCTATGAATCCAAGGTGTTTTTATTTATTTATATGACATCTGTTTACCGGGTAAGTCCAACTGGGACAATGTCCCATTTTCAGTGTAGGCCAGGAGAGAAAAGCATTGACATAATATGGCTACAGTTAAATACATTTATCACAAGGCTTAATCCATAATAATGGCATATTAACAATGTAAAAATTTGCTTCTGTTCACATATAGTGCAAATATTTTGACAGCTATAACAAGTTGAAAAAGAACATTGCCAATAAAATATTCACAGCTTGCATTTAATAGAGATGACATTAAACGCACTGGGTACACTCTTTGGAAAAAAGTTGACAAGATAGTGTAGCCTAAGCAAAACTATATTTGTTCTTTGTCTAAGAAACAGATTTCACTATTTCCTTCTCTTTGAACATAGTCAGAGTATGCTGGTGATGGAATGTAGGGCGGGACTAGTTCACACTGCTGTAGTGCAGGATCAAGACAAGTTTTATTTTGGTAGTCTTTTAGCAGTTGTTTGACTTTGGGAAGGTTAGAGGCTGATCTAATTTGCAGAAGGATAGAATTCCATTTTTTAGCAACAGATTATGAGTACAGACTTTGGCCAGAGGATTTGTGGGGTTTATATATGCTGAGAAGATGTTCATTGGATCAAAGTAGTCACTGGATCACTGGTTCATTGGATCAAAGTACTAGGGTGATAGGAATGGAGAATAGTAGTAAAAGCAGGGCAGACATTGGCTTTATGAATGTTGTGTATGGAGAAAAGCTGCATGTAATCAAAGTGGTAAAGCAGTTCGAGCCAATTTAAAGCATTAAGGACAATACAGTGGTGGTTTCAGTATTTCTTGCTGGTGGCAAATTTTATAATCTTATTATAGCATGCCACTATCTTAGTTTTAATTGTAGCCTGAAGGTTGGTTAAGATGGGTTCACTGTATAAGAGAGTTGGGAGAAGTTAGGCACTGGTAAGAGTGGTTTTGGTGGTGTTGCTAAGGAAGTTTTCATGCCTGTAGGGCATTCCTAATTTTTGATGAGTCTTTTTTATGTTATTTTGAACACACAGATCACATTTTTTATTGCATCCGGAGCCATCCAGGTTGATATAAAAAACTTTACTGTATATTTTGCACTTGCACTTGCAAATTTAAATGATTGCTACTATTTTACTACATTTTCAAGTATTTAAGCATCTGTTTACCTGAATAAATAACTCTTCTTGTCTGTGTGTTGATTTATTGATCTGCCTTGAGTTAAATTAGTGTCAGTGACCCAACAGGTAACACACTTGCCTTTGGTGCAGAAGGCTGTGAGCTACATTCCCACTTCAGGAAGATCAGTTGCTGAAATGCAGTACAGCATGAGGAAGGTGCTGCACTCCTGAGTGTGTTGTCCATTGGATAAGACGTTAAACTGAGACCAATCTGCCTTAGTTGGTGGTACTTCAGGTGGATGCAAAAGATCCCGTGTCACCTATCGAAAAGAGCAGGTGTCCTTTAATTAACATAGCATAAACAAAACAGTATTTACTTATTTACAAAATATACCTGTTTAGAGGTAAATAACTACACATTCCTATATACCATCATCATCATCATTATTATTCTTCCACAATTGACCCTATTCCTTCTTCCACAATCATAATTTAATTTTTCACAATATATCAGCTAAAATTAATTTCCCATTAAACAAAATTTCATTCATTCTTTTGTTCCAAAAAACCCATATTACAAAAATTATTTCTTATCTACCTTCTCACATATACAAAAGTTATATTCTCAGCATAACATTAGATCCATGTTGTTTGATTTTCGTCCCCTTCAAAACCTATGGGTTTTCGGATCTAACAGGATCAGATCTCAGCTCTGATCTTAAAGCTTATTGCAACCAGAGCTCTGACTCCTCCCCTACCCATAATTTCCTAGACTGTACCTCATATCATCAGATCAAGTTTGCCCACATTAGTCTGAGAAATCTGAGAAAGATATTTAGAGATTTACCTAGGGAAAAACCTTAATGTTAACTGATAAAGGGCAAATACAATGTAATGTGATTGTGCACTGGTAGGAAACAATATCTATTCAATCAACTTGAAGCCATAGGTGAAATTTTGGAAGGGGGTAGGAGGGGGGAGTTTGGAGTGAAAAAAAAATAAGACAACATGGATCTAATGTGATGGTGGCACCTTCATATCCAATGTTGTCTATTTTCAATTGTTCAAACTTATGGGACAGAATACCAAGCTGTCAGTCTGGGTGGTATCAAGGAAGGACATTCCTGACTGTGGTGGAGCCAAAAGATGAGTGTGACCTGGATTGTGTGTCCAACTTTTAGTGAGACACAAAGGTACAGTATGCACCATTGACCAACAGTCCACAGTACAGATGTCATCTATGGATAAACCTCTACTGAAGCTGTCAAAGAAGACACTGCTCTGGTTGAATGTTATCATTGGTTTATGCGATAAAAGTAAAGTTTTCTTATGATACACAAAGGAAATATAAACAGAAAGTCATCTGCTTAAAGTCACTTTGAAAACAGCCTTTCCAAGCTTAGGTTTGGTAAACGAACTGAACAGTTGATCATCCTTTCCAAGAATCGTAGTTGTTTATGACTGTCTAACAAGTGTAATGAGTACTATCCTTTATTGGAGTACTTTGTAAAGAAAACTAGAAAGTGTATAGACTGTTTCAAATTAGCTTCAGATTCCACCTTAGGGATAAAGGATGCATTAGCTCAGGGTGAGACTCTGTCTTTGTGAAAAACTGGAAAAGGGGGCTTCAATGTAAGGGCGTGAAGTTCTGAGATTTAACTGGCTGATTTTATAACAACCAGGAAAATTGTTTTCCATGTGAAAAATGTTAAGTCTGTAGTGGAAGCAGGTTCAAACGGAGACTGGGTTGAGACTTGTAACATAATAGTAGTGTCCCATGGTGAAGCTGGGTCTAATGGGCAGTCTTATCAGAAAGGTACCCTTGAGGAATGCTTTTGAGATTTTCAGCGATGCTATGGACATATGATTGTGTCCTACATGAAAATTTGAAATTGCAGCCAACTAAATGTTTATACTTTCAAAACTATAACCTTTGTTAAAGAGATCAGACAAAAATTCAAGTATTGAAGGAACTGGTGCTGAAAACAGGTCCACATCTTTGGAATAGGCCCAAATTGAAATTATTTCCATTTACTATGGTAATTTTTTCTTATTGATGTTTTTTTGTGATGCAGAAAGAATACTGACCCTTGTTGGGAAAAGCCTAGTGTCTTTGGCTACAGTCAAAGGTGAGTTAATAGGTTTGACTATTGATCAAGCATACATGGAGGGTGCAGTAGGAAAGGCCATAGGTAAGGAAACCAAGTCTACCAGGGCCAAAAAAGATGATGAGGATTACCCCGGCCTTGCACACTCTTGCTTTCTGTATGAATTTGTCATCAGAGATAAAGGGGGAAAAGTGTACGGGAGACCCAAGGGCCAAATGTGGACTACAGCAGACTTCGGTGACTCTTCCTGTGTAGGAATCAGGGCAAAGTACTTGTTGTATCTGTTGTTCAGGTAGAAAGCAAACAGGTCACAGCAAGTTTGCCTTTAGTGACTGAAAATTGTTTGCATCACTGTAAGATTGAGGGACCACTCATGAGGCATCAGCATTGACCTGCTCAGCTTGTCTACCAGTATACTAGAGGACCCTGGGATGTGCGTTATTATCAGAAAATGTTGTGTGAAGAAATTGCTCATTTCCAAACCTTCTTGGCTTCTCAACATAGGGGGCATGATTAAGTTCCTTCCTGTTTATTGATGTACCATAATACAGTCATGTTTTCAGTCCATATGTTGATCACACTCTTGGGAAGGAGGCCCTTAAAGCCTGCAATACTAGGAGGACCACTCTCATCTCCAAGACACTGATGTGAAGGTTGGCCTCTGTCATCGAACAGGTTCCTATTACGTGATCAAACTTCAACAAGTTCGGACCCTATATGGTCGAAACCATATAGTCGAACTTGCTGAAGTTCGAACACATTAAAAAAATAAAATAAAAGATGCAACAGTAAACTAACTGCTGCAAGCAGGGGGCAAGCCCCCCTGCACCCCCCATGTGGGGGGCTGTGCCACCCACACACCCCGCTCTTTAAATATACCAACTCCAAGACTGCACTATAGTGCGGAAAGGGAATATTTCCCTTTACTGCACTGTAGTGTGATCTCGGAGTTGGTATATTTAAGGAGCAGGGGGTGTGAGGGGTGCAGGGGGGCTTGCCCATCTGCTTGCAACAGTTAGTTTACTGTTGCATCTTTTATTTATTTATTTTTTTTTGCTGTGTTCAAATTTTTGAAACTTTGAACAGACAAATTCAATACTGTCGTGTTTGAAGTTTCAAAATTTCAATCCCGTAATAGGAACCCCCTAAAACCGTCTTCCTTTCGAAATGCCTCCCCCATCCAAGAAGGGATGTGCCTGTGGTCACTATTGTGAAAGGTGAATCTGTCTGGAAACGACTGCCCTCAGTTACAAATGGGGATGTTATCCACCAAGCGATATGTTTTTTGTAAACTTGCATAATCCGAATTTTTAAATGTAGAGGTGTGTGGATTGAGAGCACTGTACTGGTAACGTCTACTGCAGCACCCTCATAAAATATCTGGCTAATGGAATCATTAAAACTGTGAATGCCATGAGACTCAAGAGACATAGGATTAGTCTCGCTGGTGGTATAGGATGATGTAGAACCTGAAAGGCTGTTAGATGGCATCACTGGACCTGGGATTGGGGAGGCTGACTATTTGGAGTTTTGTGTTCAGGTGGCATCCTATTAATTCTATGCTTTGAGTTGGAGTCAGTTAATATTGTGGTAGGTTTATGGAGATTCCTAATTTCAGAAGCAGCTGGAGTACTTGGTCCCACTGTGTGATGAGGAGATACTCTGTGGAGGCAGTGAGGAGCCAATCATCTAGCTATGGGAAAACATGGATCCCCAACAGGCATATGTGCACAGCTACTAATGCCATGATCTTGGTAAACACCTTGGGGGCGGTGATGAGACTGAATGGCAACACTCTGTGTTGGAAATGATTGGCTCCCAACCAGAGGCAGAGAAGTCTCCAGGAGTGCTTCACTATCTACATATGATAGTATGCATCCTGGAGATCTATACAGCACGTCCAATAACTGTAACTATCAGGAATTTTGTGCCTTATGAACTGGTTTAGGTGACTGAGCTCTAAAATGGGTCTGAGGTCCCTGGTCTTCTTTGGTACTAAAGAGAACCTTGAATAGATTCCGGATTCTAACTGGTCATGGGGGACTGGTTGGATTACTCTTTTTTTCTAGCAGCTTTGAAATTTCCATGGATGCTAAGTCCCACTGACTGGGTGGGACATCAGTGACTTTCCCCTTTTTTTTTGTGGTGGGAAGGAAAAGGAAATTGAATAACCTCTGGATATTATTCTGAGCACCCATGAATCTGATGTGACCATGTGCCAGGCTAGACAGTGCAAAGAAAGATGCCACCCAAATGCCTCCAGAGTGCAGCAGTCGGGCAACTGTTCAGAGGTGCTGAAAGGTTTTCTCAGGGAAAACTATGCAAAAACCTTGATTGTGTGGTCCACCTTTGCCTCTTGGGCATCATCCATTAAAACTGCCTCCCATCTGTCACAGGGAGGTCTGTCACCTTAGGAGTCCCAGAAAGCACTATCAGATTTGTGGAACCACATCTTCTTCCCCGAATTCTGGTTCCTGTAGAAAGCCCTTTGAGGGGTGGGGAAGTATACTCACACTGTAGAGAGATCTTACCATCTTACTGACTTTTGGTGAGTGTATCTTTGGCTTTGGTCCAAATAGGGTGGAGCCATCACAAGGGGCATTAACAAAGGATGACTTCAAGCCTTCCCCAAAGTCACAAAGCTGCATCCACGGATGGCGACGCATGGTAATGCCAGTGCCTGCTGTTCTGGCCATACCGTCAGCTGCATTAGAGAGCAGATGCAAGGCCAGATTGGTGGAGGATTGCAGGGTGGAAATCTGGAAGTCCACTGCTTTCTGAACATCTGCAGGCAACATCCCTGAGAGTGACTTAGTGATCTTTTTATTCAAGTCTCTCTGGATTCTGGAATCTTGTCAAATGAGCTTGGTAGTTCAGCGACCTATGGGTGAAAGTCACTGATGCATAGGCCCACTTCCTAAATCTGTCCCATGTCCTGGACTCTGTGTTAGGGAAATGAACAGACAAGCTTTCTTCAGATAACTGTTTCTTAATGGTTGCTGCCACCACCATAGCATCTACAGGTGGACCCTTACTCCAGTGCTTCCTGTCTGTTGGTGCAGGTAATATTTGGTCAGCTTTCTTAAGGTTGGGCTCCACCACATCAGGGTCCTTACACACACATTGATCCATCAGATTGATAAAGTGGATCAATGGCGGTACCACCCAGAACAATGTTGGTGCAGAATCAAAGGCTTCTAGGAATACTGACTCATCTGGAGAATGGTCTTGGGATGTCCATCCCCCCTCTCAATTTCTTTACCTCTAGGATGTCACCAAATGAGACATCTTCAGCCAGGGAGCTAGGAGAACAGTCTCCTTCCTCTAAGTCAGTATCTTCAGTGAAAGACTCTGGGAATGAGTGTAGATGCTTCCACTTGTATGCCCGTTTTCTGGGAACACCTTCTGGGGGTGCAGTAGAAAGGTCAAACTCAGTCAGGGAACTGATGAAGCAGACTTCCTCAGAAACCCTTATTCTCAGACTGTCCCTGTACAACCAGATGAAGAGGTGAAGAACCAGAATGCAGATGGGGTTTGGGTGGAAATGAACTAGTTGAAGCTACCCTGTCTTTGGAAGTTACCAGGATGCTTTCAAACACTTCAAAATCCAAAGCTGCTGTTGGAGTTGACGATTCCCACTCCTCTAAAGAGGAGATGAAAAACCAATGAGCCCTGGTCCTGAAGCACATCTTGGATCTGAGCTGTTTAGACCCAAAGCCCCAAGGGGAAGAGATGGCTCCAAGAATCTTGGCATAGACTCACTCCCTCAGAGCTCGGCTCTGAAGCTTTGACTCTGAGTCTCATCTCAAGCCAATAGTATCAGAGTTGAGACAGACTGAGATACAGTCAGTGTCAAAGACATAAGAAGCTCTGGAGCCAACAAAGGAGCTATGTTTCCAATTGGTTCTGGTAAAACCGAAGCTAAAGGTTGGATTGATGCAGACTCTTACATTGGAGGGGTGAGATGACCAACACTAGGTACCCTCCCAGAGATAGTGCCAGGATAACCCCAAGCTGTATCTCTAGTCTCTGAAATTTCCTCATTATCTTGTTGACAGTGGGGTCTGTAAGACTTCTACATGATCAAGAGGATGATGCTACTGAAGAAGGTCTAAAATATCATTTCTCTTAAAGGATGAGTGATTGAAGCCTGGAACTCACTGGTGCAGGGAAGTAACTGGTTCTAGGAGACAGAGATCGTGGCCGAGCAGTAGTCAGATCCAATCTTCTGGGTACCTTCAAGTCGTGACTGACCAATGTTGTCAGTTCTGGAGATCTCTTCTTCATTGATTTTGAAGGAACCTTGCTCCTTTCCTTTACTCTTTTATCTTCTTTTTCTTTCTCCTGAGCCTTCAACTTCAACTTTTCTTTATTAAAAGAAGAGAAAGATGATGTGGTAGCCCCTGTGTGTGCCAGAAGGAGCTCCTTTAATACTAATTTGTCCCTTCTGGTCTGGAAGGACTGGAGTCTAACAGGTGCGCAAGTCCAAGGGTTGGTAGGAGACTCCACAGCACAATGAAAGTGAGTGTTGGTGCATGCCGGCTGATGTGGGATCCCCTGGCCTGTGGGGGGTGCACCGCTGGCCTGTTTCACCCATCCCATCGGGGACGTGGAGTGTAATTATGCCTGGAAAGGGTGAAGCCAGAGGAAACTTTAGTGGAGGTCCATAGCAGTCCTGATGTGCAAATTGGTCATCTGACCAGGTAAAGGGGCGAAAGACTAATTGAACTATCTAGTAGTTTGTTCCATCTGAAGTTTCCACCAGGATAATTGGCACTCAGTGAATGCAGTTTTCTCTGGTAAAGTGAATGATTAGAGGTCTTAGGACTGAAACAATCTCAACCTGTTCTCAAACTTTAAATGGATAAAAAGCCTGACTCACTGGCTTGGAGCCGGGCATGGAATGCAAGTGCCCAGTGGGACACTTTTGGTAAGCAGAACAGGCACTGTGGGATGAACCAAATGCCAGGTTAAGGCGCCCAATGTTGAAGCTTATCAGACCCCAGAAAATGTGAAGGTTGATAGAGACAGCAGGACGGTGGCCATGGAAGTCAGAATCCGCTAAAGAGTGTGCAACAGCTGACTCAACTAGCCCTGAATATGGATGGCACTGGAGCAACAGCCATACCCAGTCATTGCCTGCACTGGGAACCGAGGGGGTATGCTGCGAAGTATAGGAGGGCCACCACAGGTGCAGATCTTGGTGGTTGTAGTAAATATTCAAATGAGAGCTTTGAAGGCCAAAGTGGAAAGGGGTTCCATGTGAACAGCAGTGGAACAGGGGTCAGTCGGTCCTGAGAGATAGGCGATCGCCATTCCGAAGGGACAGATGATGGCCTCTGTCTACCTTTGCTGATCAAAAGGGAGTCAGGTTCAGATCCCTGAATCTGGAGTGGTGGAGATAGGCGCCTCGCAGTGTCCAGTGCGGTGATGCAAACAATTCTGGAGAAGCCAGCTAGGGCCCCTGGGAGAGTTCTCATTTCTTTTCTTTGTAAAGGGTAGGGCCCCCAGGAATGGGTTCACCTTGAGAGAGTGGCCAGCGTCCTGGAAAGTGTCATGGTTCTGGCAGCAGCAGGTGAGCTCTAGCTGGCCCCTGAAAATCCTGGGGAAAGGCTATAAGTGTCATGCCGGGCCATACCCATATGTGTAGCAGGTCTCCAAGGTGAACAGCCTCTGGCGTGTTAGAACAATGTAGGTAAGGGAAGTCGGCAAGCCAGATCTGTAACTTGGGGATAAGACCGGCATTCTGTGTCTAAATAAGTGGCACTGAGACAACTGACACATCTGGAGCGTGGGTCCTGAGGAGGTAATTTATGCCCATACTCTGAGCACTGTTTAAATTCTGATGATTTTGACATAACGAAACTCTAACACTCTTAGAAAAACTAGTACACAAAAAATAACACTAATATCTATTAAAGAACAGCATTGCAATAACACAATATATACATTTTACACTACTTATAGAAAGGACTAGTAAGGAGGGGCCTAAATTCTTCCTAAGCAAATTACCAGTTATAAGAACAATTTTTTAAATTAAGTTCTAGCTAAAGAGAAAAAATCTGTTAAAGGAAAAAATACTGAGAGATGAAAACTCTCATGGTAGGAGAGGAGTATAGCTATACAGAAATCCTACTTGAATCGCTGAGAGCTCTCCACATGCCTGAAACATTCAGCTGGCAAATGAGATCTGAGGATATGAAGTACAGCTTAGGGACTTATGGATAGGAGAAGTGTCAGAGCTTTGGTTCTGATAAGTTTCGAGATTGATGCTGAGGTCTGATCCCATTGGATCCGACAGCCCATAGGTTTGAGCGGAAGAAAATAGACAACATTGGAATCTTTCTTCTTATTTTGTAATATCAATACATAATCTTAGTCATATTTATGGAGCGTCTGGAGCATTTCTCCCCGGGCTTCTGCTGAAAATTGGCTTTGTTCCGAGTCGGACTTTCCTGGTTAACAAATGTTAAATAAATAAATAAAAATATATTATGCCATTAATATTCTCAAAACATTTTTCTTCACACAACTTTTTTCCAGAGATTAATCATTCTTTTACATTCTTCCTCCCTACAAAATAACACACTCTTTCCACTTTCTTTTTATATGGGATAGTCTTCTTTAGTGACAACTTATTTATTACCAGTCTCCACAAGAAATCCTGAGACTCTACAATCTTAGTTCACCACTTTTTCCTTAATTTAACTGCTTTTATCACTTCTTCTGGTAAGTGTTCCCATGGATTTGCAAAATAACATTGTTTCATCACATTATCTTACCACAGGTTTCTATTGTTCTCTACATAATCAATTTTCATTTTCAGCATTAGGACTTTTTACTTGATAATTCTGAATTTTTCATCTATATAATCTTTGTTTTCTCATCTCCATGATTTTTTGGTAATTATATTTAAACATATTCCTATTAATTTCCCATTCACTTCATTTATACACTTTACTAGGTTATACAAGTTTAAAGAAGCTGAAAAAAACACCTGGATTTAATAACCCCCAATCCCCGGTCATCTTCACTCATATACAGCATACTTCTTTTCACTGGGATGAACCTTCAACTCCATATGAAAAAAAACTATTTGTGTAATTTCTTTTTCATATTTAATGGAATCATATAAACATTTGATATATATGCTATTTTCCCATTAAAACAGAATTTGCCAGATAATCATTTTTCGTGAATGCTAATCTACAAGTCCTCCACATAAGACATATTCTTTAATTTCTTTTATCAAACTCTCTCACTGCCTCATAGCAACATAATTTTTCTCAAATTTTTCCCCTAACAAAGATACCTCATTCATTGAGAAATACACCTCTTCAATTTTCACATTACCCAAACCCTTATTTTTATCCCTACCCATAATGCACTAGTCCCCAACATACCTCTGATCTTGTTTGCTGTCCTTTAAGCCAATATAACATTTAAAAAATAAAAAGAGATGAGATAAAAGTATCCGGAGCTCAAATAAAGGAACAATGTTTCCTTCAGCATCTTATAATCCTTCCAGAACTTGGTAGGAGGTTGGAGGGAGAGGAGTTGAGGAAGAATGAAAATGAACAACACAAATGGAATGTTATGGTAAGTACATAACTTTTTTATCTGATATTGTCATTTTCATTCATTCCTGAACAAATGGGACAGAGTCCCCAGCTACCTAAATCCTGGGAGGACTCTAAGAAAGGATATTCCTGAGCACCGCTGAGCCGAATGCCGCTCTCCCCTAGAGACCAGATTCAATTTGTACTGACCAATAAAGGTATGAAGATTAGCCCAAGGTGCAGCTGCATAAATACAGTATCATCCAAGGAAGATCTGAAGAAAAATACAGAAGTTGCCATAGAACTGGTGGAATATGCTTTTAGAGGTTTTGGCAAAGACAAATCCGATTTTTTGTAAACAAAGGAAATACAATCAGTTAATTATTTGGTTAAAAATCACTTTAGTAACTGGTTTGCCCAATTCTGAATCTAAAATGGCGACAAATAATTGATCTGACTTCCTGAAAATTTTGTTCTATGTAGATAAAAATGTAACTGAGAACATCCAACAGGTGCAACATATACTGCCATTTAGAAAGAAAACTGGAAGGTTGATAGTTTAATTGATATTGGGTTCTGACACCACCTTAGTAAGGAAGGATAGGTTGGTTTGTAAGGATATCCTATCCTTATGAAAAATCAACTAAGGAGACTTAGAAGATAGGGCTTGAAGTTCTGAGACTCTTCTAGCAGAGGTAATGGCCACTAAAAAGACAGTACAGGTTAAAAATTTAAGTTCACACTTGGCTGATGGTTCAAAAAGAGATTATTGTGAACCAAATTCAAATCCCATGGGGAAGCTGGATCTTTAAAAGGAGATCTGAAAAGAAAGGTTCCTTTTATAAAGGCCTTACTAAGTTTGGAAGAAGATAAAGATGAATTGTTTACTCCAATGTGAAAATTAGAAATGGCAGATAGTTGCATTTTAGTAGTCGAAGAACTAGCACCTTCATTAAAAGTTTTAGCTAAAAACTGAAGAACTTAGGAACTGGTTAAGAAAAGGGATCAATGTATTTTTGCTGCACCCAGAAAAAAAGAATTTCTATTTACTTCTGTAAATCTTCATAGTGTAAGCTTTATGGGAAGACAAAAGAATATGGCAGACAGGGGAGGAGAGCCTGGGCTGTCTAGCTATCAATGGAAAAGGCGAAACCATGCGGTTAACTTTAGGCCTAGACTATCTGGATGTGTCATGTTTTTCAGATGAGACAGAAGGTCTGGAATTGGATTCAGAATCCATGGGGTAAGAAGTAGATGAGGCCAAAGAAGAGGGAACCAAATCTGACAAGGCTAATAAAGAACAATGAGGATAGCTGGACTCTTCAATCAAGATGCTTTATGAAAAAATTTGTGAACTAGAGGTACTGAGGGAAAAGCGTAGAGGAGACCACAGGGCCAATCATGAAGACCATCTCTCAGTGATTCCCCCATTGGGGGGGATCAGGGCAAAAAACTTGCTGTACTTCTTGTTAAGGGGATGCAAAGAGGATACAACAAGGTTGCCCCCATCAATGTAATATCTTTTCTGCAACTTTCATGTTGAGTGACCACTCATGAGTCATTAGAATGGACCTGCTTAACTTGTCTGCTATCATGCTAGATTTCCCTGGAATGTGCATTGCTACCAGAAATCGATTAGATGAGATTGCCCACTGCCACACTCTCATAGCTTCTTGACACAGGGGGTAAGATTGGTTCCTCCTTGTTTGCTGATGTGCCAGACCACTGACATATTGTCTATCTGAATCACAATGGTCCTGGAAGGCAAAAGTGTCTTGCAAGGCCTGCAATGCTAGTAGGGACAGCTCTCATTTCTAGGACATTGATATGTGTTTTGGCCTCTCGGGAGACCAATGTGCCTTGGATTGTCTTTCCCAAGAAGTGCCCCCCACCTGATTTTGGGGGCATCCTTGGTAACTATGGCCTTGGGCTAAGGGAGAATGAAAGGGCCTTGGCTTTGCAGGCTGCCTTTGCCACGTGGGTGGCGTCTTCCATTACAGTTCCCTACTAGGACCCTGGGGGAATCTATCTCCATGTGGATCATGGAAGTGGCCCTGGGATTTTCTAAACCACATTTTTGACCACCTCATTGATTCCTAGACAAGGTCCTTTGAAGATTCGAAAACCATTTGTCTTTAACTTTGGGGTCAAATAAGGAACTTCTGTCAAAGGGAGCATTGACAAAGGAAGATTTGAAGGGCTCTGTGAAATCACAGAGGCACATCCAAGCATGTCTTTTAATGGAAATGCCTAAACCCATTGACCTTGAGGCACCTTCAGCTGCATGGGAGATAAGCCTCACGAACAAATTTGAAATTAACTGTAGGGTAACCAACTGTGAGGCAATAGAGCTCTGCCTTGGAAGTAATGGTCTTGGACAGCGATTTGATAAGCTCTTTAATCAAATCCTTCTGGAGTCTAGTGAAGTATGCCAAATAATTCAGTGACCAAAGTGCAAAGGTCACTGAAGCATACACCTGCTTTCCTAATCTGTTCAGTGCCCTAGACTCTCTGTTAGGAGGATGGACAGAGGAACTTTGCTCTGCAAGTTCCTTTTTTGTGGATGCCACTACGACCATGGCATCAACTGGTACTCCCTTGCACCAAAATTCCCCATCCTTAGGTAGTGCAAAGATCATGTCTGGTCTCTTGGGGATCAGCTCAATGGAATCCGGCTCCTTCCACACCTATCGAGAGATCAAATCAATGAGGTCATCAGTGGGTGTAGTTACCCAGGAGGTAGATGGACTACCTTCAAAGGCTTCCAGGAATACTGACTCCTCTTGGGAAGGGCTATCAGTAGACTAGCCACCCATTTGCTTGAGGATCTCCAGAATGTCACCAAAGGAGACCTCATCAGGTGGTGATCTTAGAAACTCTTCCCCCCTCATTAAAGTCAGTATCCTCCGTGACAGACTCTTGAGAAATCTAAGTGCCTCCTTTTGCAGTTTCTCTTTCTAGGGACTTCTTCGTCGGGATGTTCTGGAGAAGTATTGGAAGAGATCAATATACACTGCCAGGTATCCTGGTGACATTGGGTTGACTGTCCTTGTGGTACAGGAAGTTGAGGCTCAAGATGCAAAGACAACTGGGTTTGGAAAGTAGAAGCCAAGGAGGGTGGATACGTCCTTTCTCTTGGAGAAGAGAAAGCTCTCTCCACTAATTCGAAAGCAGAATGCTTTGGAAATAAAGAGACCGACAGCTCCAAGAAGACATGCTTCTGTACTGTCAGCTCCCTTCGACTTGAAGGCAAACCACTTGAGGTAGGTGTTGGAGCCAAGTTGTCCAATGCCAAGGCTCTGAGGGGCAGAGACAGCTCCAACAACCTCAGAGTGGATTTTAACACCCCAGATCCATTGGCGAAGCTACAGCTCTGAGAGTCATCTGGCTTTCACGTGCTCAGTGCTGGTCCACTCACAGATGTCACCAGAGTAGACGATACCATGATCTTCGGATCCAATAGCAATAGCTCTGGGATCCTCGGATCGAACGGAACCGAAACCAAAGGTTGGATTGGAGAAGGAGACAGTATGGGCAGGGTAGTACTTACAAAGGTCTCCAGAGCCAACTGGGGTAGCAGCCAGGAGAACAGCCATTTAAATTTGCATCAAGAGGAATTTCCTCATCATCCTGTCAACATCTACTTCAGTCAGACTTCTGGAGGAGGGAAAAGAAGATGCTATGAATACTACAATGATAAAAAATATAAAAATGTAGAATAGAAACCTCAGACTCTCCACGTTGCAAAAATAATTTATTAAAAGAAAAGAAAAAGACAAACTTCTTCAGACAATATAAAACTAAAAGCAGTCAACATATTTATAGGGAGGCATAGCTTAATGAATATAGTTAATGATTGACTAATTAGCTGATAATTCAATTAAAATCACTTTCTATAAAAGATTTAAAGCAACACAACAATAGAAGACACTGAAATATAGTAAGACATGTTTAAAAAATAATTTTCTGTCAAAAGGTTTTTAGAACAACACAATAGTAAAATCATTGAATGTGATAAAGCATGCATAAATTGAAGTCCATTTAGAATTATCTTAGACTCATTTAGATATTTGTCATTATCAAGTCTAGCGTAATGTACAGTATATAGTCCATCTTCATTCATATCCTATCTTACAACAAAAAAACTGTCGGATAGTAATTATTTGTGTGTATCATAAATGTTATAAACATAAATATATTAGATTTATAGATATTCAGATGTTCAAACATTTATAAAAATACAATTTTAATTATAAATAGATATACATAAAATAAAATTGATGGATAAATAAATAAATAAATAGATAAATAGATAAATATATAAATCAAATAGTCATAAATGGACTAATAAATTCTGATGTCAAAAGATTTAGAACGACATTGTTTACTAGACATGCTTATCGATTTTATATATCGCATATTATAGTATCAAATGCAGGTATAAACATTTCATAACCAACATATATAGTATTATTATAAGCTCATAATTCATACTTATGAAATTACCCTAAGCAATAAATGAATAAACTATTGTTTAAATAAGTTAGTCAAATGGTCAATAAACATATTATAACTTATTTAAAAACACAATTTTGATAAGACACTAGAAAATAGAGTAATAATAGTGTAAAAGTAAAAGTAGGCATCAATATACTAATATACAAGTAAATATAAGTATGAATAGATGGTCATGTGGTTTATAGACCTTAATGATATTAATATTGAAGTAATATCAAAGTAAAAAATAAAAAATAAATAAAAATAAAAGATATGTTTTTTGAAAGTGTTTCAAAAACTACATTTATGATATCATCATTAATTCATAGACCAATATGAATGTATTAGTAAATTAAATAAGTTAGATAAGATAAATAAGTATGTAATAAATAAGTGAATAAATAAGTGAATGTTTCATACATTAGATATGATTAATAAAATTATTTAAAAAATTTTTTTTATTTGAAAAAATTTATTTAAAAATGCTGTATGTCACAAAAAATATAGTGTAATATGTAAGTAATATAGTTATCTCCGATTATTTAAAAAAGATCTTATTGTAATATAGTTGTTTAATCCTGGGGGATAGTGACCTCTGAGCCTGAGTAACCATTTCAACTCATTTAGTTCTATTGAATTTATATGATCACCACCTCTAGCATTAACTTCGACTATTTGTAATACTCTAAAAACAAAAGAATGTTAGGGGTTGGATATAATGTGTTTAGCTAGGGTGTTTAACTCATTCTTCTTTTTAATATCATATAAATGATTGTATATTCTATTTCTCAATTTTCTTTTTGTGAGCCCTATATAAAATGCAGGACAGCATTCACAAGTGGCCAAGTAAATTAGGCCTGAAGTATCACAATTAGCCCTAAATCTTGGTTTGAAGACATAATTAAATTCTGGGTGTGTGTAATCTTGTAGTTTAGTAATGAACTTGCAATAGTTACAATGCTGACAAGGATGAGTCCCAGGAGAATAAAATAACTTTTGTGAATCATTATTAGTCAAACCAGATCTATCACATAATAAAGTTTTCAAGTTTTTATTACTCCTATAAATTATATGTGGATTTCTGCCTACTACCTTTAACGTGGGTTCATCTATCAGTAGGACTTTCCAGTTATTGAGTAATATTTTCCTAATGTTTTGAAAATCATTTGTGTAGGTTGTGATGAAAGATACTTTCTCCTTATAATTGTAATTATCTCTTTAAAAAGCAGGGAAAAAATTATTATCTTTTGTATCATTAAACTCTAAGTTATCTTGAGATAAAATACTATTCCTAACTTTCATTATTAAATCATAATCATAACCTCTTTCTAAAAACATATCTACCATGTTGTCTGCCTCTCTTGTTAAATCCTCTTTATCAGTACAGATTTTACTTAATCTAGTAAATTGACTTCTTAGTATTCCTTTAAAAATACTATCATATTTCAAAATTGTATTCCTCCAGCATTTCTTCTTATATAATGTAGATGTCAGTCTCCCATTCCTGATGCTTAAACTAACATCCAGGAAGTTTATTGATAAGTATGATGTTTCAAGTGAGAATCTAAGAAATGTACTTGTGGTTTCTAGGTATGCTTTAAAGGAAGTAAATTCTTCCAAGGAGCCATCCCATATAATTAGGATGTCATCATGATTTAATTCCCAGTGATACATAACTAAATTTGCATATGTGTTTGCACATAGTTGACAAATTAAAAAACTTTTATTCCCATCTATTGTTGAACTATGTTTATCTTGTATAAATGTAAAATCAAGTGAGTGAGAATAGTCTAAAGCTGGTAGGTGTCCTTGAGAATTGTAGGAATAGCATCAACTGGTGGTTTAATTTCTGTGTGCATTTTTGGTAGCCCTTTAATGATAGGGACAACAGGAGTGTCAATGGATATGTGACATCAGCATTGAGCATTTCATTCATCAAACTATTATAATCAGCTGTATCAAACAATTTATCTACTGGTCTGAAGGTCAAGGAAAAGAATTACAACACAAGAGAGAAGATATTTTTCTTTTTTTGAAAAGTATAACTTCAAAGTGACAGCGCGAGCAAACAAGAAATCTATTAAAACGTCTGATAATGGTTTCTGGTGAAAGGTAAAAGGTAAATTACTTTCTTTCTCTGGCGTACTTACTGATAGCTCCGTATCATGCTGTAAAAGTCTGAGCTTTTTGTTAACTTCTTGATTAGAAGCGGGTGTAGAAATAAGAGCAGAATTACGAGGTAAGCAAAGGTTCAGATGAACTTGAAGTTTTCTCTCATAGGATAATTATCAGACCTCTAGGCCAAACAAAACAAGACACTGTGAAAAGAAAAATCCCTGAAACGTTGAAAGCTTCCGAGTTTGGTTTTGCTGGAGCTTCATAGCATAAGTGTTGACTTGACACTGCATATATTTGTGGCTTCAATTTTTATATCTTGCTCCCGTGGGAAGAGATTGTGTAGTGTAGCACGCCTCTAGATGTTTGCGTTGCCATATCATCCTCTGCAACTTATATAGATCATTTTCAAGCACTTTGGCATTGGAGTTAAAAAATTCTAAATTATCTATATTAACTTCTGTTGTATTAGGACGTTCAAACTGCTCAAATCCACAAATATAAAAATACAGACGGATCTCAGTCATCTAAGGAGTCTGAAGTTAAAATAAAACGATGAAAATGTAGAATAGAAACCTCAGACTCTCCACGTTGCAAAAATAATTTATTAAAAGAAAAAAGACAAACTTCTTCAGACAATATAAAACTAAAAGCAGTCAACATATTTATAGGAATGAATATAGTTAATGATTGACTAATTTATAGTAAGACATGTTTAAAAAATCATTTTCTGTCAAAAGGTTTTTAGAACAACACAATAGTAAAATCATTGAATGTGATAAAGCATGCATAAATTGAAGTCCATTTAGAATTATCTTAGACTCATTTAGATATTTGTCATTTTCAAGGTTAGCGTAATGTACAGTATATACTACAATGATGACGCTTGGGAGACCTGTTCAGAAAGGGAGATGGGAGACGAGAGGACACTGGATCCAAGTGCAGAGAAGATCTGATCTGTGGTGAACTCTCCAAATGCTTCTTTGGTTGCCAGACGATTGTATCCAAAGTGTTTATCTTTGGGTCTGAAGGGGTCAGATCAGAAGATTTTGTCTTTGGATTCGAACAGGTTGTATCTGAAGAATTTGAAATCTTAAGAGGTGTTTCCAAGCCCGGAGTGAAGGAACTTGTAGGATATGGGGAATGCTTCTTAGCCTCTTTTTCTGTCAGGATTTTTGGGGGTTTGAGCCCCAGATGCTGCATCACAAGTTTTTGATGGAAGTAACCCTCTTAAAATGAATATATTTTTTCTATCAGTTTAGGCCCTAGGACTGAAGGCTTTGCATATGTCACAGGAAGAATCTAAGTGTGCCAGGCCTTAACAATATACATACATAGCATGTGCATCACAGAGAGGGATTTTATGGCCACAGGCAGTACATTTTTTAAAACCAGAGGGTTTTCCAGCCATATTCTAAAACTACAAGAACAAATAAAGAAGATAAATATTTTTTTAAAGAAGATATGCAGAAGAAAAGAAAAAAAAAAGTATTGCCAACAATGGTAATACAAGAATATACCTAAAGGTAAGAAAGAAAGAAAGAGAGATTACCAACTATGGTAATATAGAATAACACTATAATTGTGTAAAGAAACAAGGAAGGATCTGTAGAAAGTTTTTCAAAAGAGATAAATAGATAAGGAAAATTACATTTACTTATGAACTCTACTACTACCCGAGACTTTACAATGACCACGTCTGTACATGGAGGAGGTAAACAAGATCTGAGGTATGTTGAGGGACTAGTGCATTATGGGTAAGGGAGGAGCTTTAGGATTTCAGTATGGGTCTATATCACATTATCACATTGTTAAAATATCGAATGGCTACAATGTCGAAAATGCCAGTCAGTGAAATGTTTTTTGTGAGATTGCGGTACAGTGAGGATCAGAAAATTTGCCCTTTCCTCACTGTAGTGCGATCTCGGAGTTGGTATATATAATTAGCGGGGGGGGGGCACAGCCCCCCACATGAACAGTTTCCTTGAATGGCATTTTCGATATTGTAACCGTTCCATATTTTTAAAATGTGATAATGTGATAGAGATGCATCTGTATACCACAAGTTGGAAAAAGTGACCAAGTTGGATCCAAAGATCAGATCTGAACCCACTTGTTCAGGAATGAATGAAACTGACAGCATCAGATCTTGTTTTGCCTGTATAATATATAAATTCATCCAGCTGTACCAAATTTCCAACCCACAATATAAAATGTAATCCAAAAATTGATGTAACTATTTTAATTTTCAGCATATTTGGAATGTAAAATATGTGTGTTCTCTGAGTCTGTTAATACAATATTTGTGTTGCTTGGGGCATAAGCTGCACCCATAGCCGCACCATTCAATTGATGGAAAAACTCACCATGAAATCTGAAAAATTTGTTTTTTAAGACCATGTCCATTAAGTCTTGTATTATTTTAACATCCCTGTTGTCCAAATTGGATGTCTGGCTTAAAAAAATTCAAAACACTTTCCAATCCTTCAGTGTGTGAGATAGATGTAAACAAATTCACCACATCAATGGCTACTAATAAAATATCTTCCCAAAAATCTTCTTCCATTAGGCATTTTAGAAAGTGCTAGGAATCTTTCAAAATGAAATTCACCAAAAATGGATTTAAGTTAAGTCAGTACATTTTTCTGTGGGCTCGTTTTTTGACCCCCTGGACAATATAATTGGTCTCATAGGTGGGTCAAAAATATCCTTGTGTATTTTAGGTCATCCAAAAATTGTGGGTATAATGAGTATTTTTACCACCATATATTCATATTAATTTTTGGTTAAACCACCCTGTAAAATTAAATCAGTCAAAAAACAATCTGTTTTACCATCAGCAATATGCACTTCATTTAAAGAGCCACATTCATAGTCCTTGGTATTTAACAATTCATACATTCTACACGAATAATCCATATTGTCCGTGATTACCACCCCACCTCCTTTTTCCAGTTTCATCACTCTAATGTGTTTATTGTCCACCAGTTTATTCATTACCTGTCTTTCCTCCTTTGTGAGGTTGCTGTGAAATTTCAGATCAGCCTTGCTTATAGGTTCATAGATGTATACTAGGCTAATGACCACTAGGGTCCTTATAAGCCTAGTTGTCCAACTCAAACGTGACCCACAAATTTAATTTATATGGGTGACAGTTTACTGACTGCCTCTGTACATCAAAGACATGGATGCCAGACCAGGGTTGAATTTCTGATTACCTATCCATAGGGATAAGGAGGAACTCTGCTTCACATGGATGGGAAGCCTGTTCCAGAGAATGGGAATTCTCTAAGAAACATATCTTTCTCTCCAACAAGTCCTATTTATGTCACCAGCAAAATCTAGTTTTATTTTAATCTAGTGGTTCTGATGCTGCTTGTTTTGTAGCTGTGAAAAAGGTTAATCAAAACAGGGTCCAGGGATGCCATGTTTGCCAGGCAAAGGTCACCTCTCAGAAGTTTGCATGATACCAAGTAAAAAGACAAGGCTGTGAGGCAATCAGCCTAGGATGTTGTGTTTACTCTCTATTCTTTTTGTAAGGAACCTTTGTGGATGTTTCAGTTGCTCCATGTGTTTGGTCAGGTACATACCAAAGAGGGCATTATACTCTATGATGGGTCTGATGAGGCCAGAGTACAGTGACCTCTCTGAACCTGGATGCCATGCCATTGCTTGTAAACTGAGCAACAGACAATGATTTTCTTACTACCATGGACTCGTGCTGGTCGAAGACTAGGTTACTACCTATATTTGTTCCCTGATCCTTGACTAGTGAATCAACTTTTAAGGCTATTTTATTTAAGAAATAGTTAACTGGGGTGATAGAATTCCCAAAAGGTGCTATAATGCATTTCTTGGTATTGAGTCTTAAGCCATGGCTTTGGCACCAAGCATTCGCCTGTATTAGACCTTCCAGAAGGGTGTTCTCATCTTGGGGGGATTAAATGACTGCTGCCAATTTGCAATCATCTGAGAACCTGGTCAGCCAACGGCCTTTGACATTGGCTTTGACATCCAAGATGCAGATGCCAAAGAGCAGTGGGCCCAGCACAGATCCCTGGCGGACTCCACTGGTGACTGTCCTCTTTGTGGAGATGGCCTCCTGATTCTAATTTCCTAGGTCCTACCAGTGAGCTAGCTAACTATCCAGCATGTTATAAAAGGGTTTACGCCTAGTTCCATAAGTTTGTTAACAATACCTGTGTGGAGTATTTTATCAAATGCTTTAGCCAGATCTATGTAGGGAGTATGCACCATTTCCCCCTCATCTGTTGCCTTGGTGACCATTTCAAAGAAGTCCACCAGATTCAGTAAGCATGACCTTCCTTTGACAAAGCCAAACTGGGATGGATCCAGTGTCTGGAGGTCTCATATGCCCTTGTTGATAATTTCCATGATAATTCTTTCTGTGGCTTTGCAAATAAGACTAATCAGATTAATAGGTCTGTAGTTTCCAGGATTTGTTGAAGGTCCTCCCTTATGAAGGGGGATGACCATCGCAGTCCTCTATTCATATGGCAAAAAGCCTGTTGCAAGACTATAGTTAAATAATAGGTCCTGGTAAGTCATATTTTACACTATTTAAGAGGTATCCTGGGATGTTATCAGGGCCCACTGAGGCCGTGTTCTTGGCTTTAGTGAGTGCACCCAGTACATGCTCCGTAGTTAGAGCTGGAGGGGTTATGTTTGAGGTTATTTTTGAGGGGATGATCGGGGTTGGGGAGATAAAGTTGGAACTGAATTTGTCCGCAACAGGTTTGCCATATCATCAAGCACAGTGAATGTGGCACCATTAACCATCAGTTCAGCACATTACTGTGTGTGGCCATTACTGACAAAGCTGTAGAAGGTCTTATGGTTATCTTTCACCTGGGAGGCTATCTTAACCTCAGAGTTGGTTTTACCCTCTGTTGACCTAAGTAACTCTCTCAGTTGCACATTTACTTTGATGAGAGAGTTTCTATCTTTATGGGTATTACCCTTCCTGATTTTTGCCATAATGTTTTTACTTTTGTTGTATATCCTTTTTTATTTGGGATGTCACAAGGTTGGTTTGTTTCGAATGGCTATCCCTGGACTTACTTCTGGTAGGTACAGTAACTTCTATGCAGCCACTGACATTGTTGTACAGAGTTTCTGAGAGCAATTCAGCATAGGCTACTGTGTTCTCTGGGTTTGGAGGGACATTGCATTTTGACAATACATCATTCAATAAAGACCTTGGAATAATTCCTGTTACTGGTTTTAATGGGATTATGGAGCTGACTTTGATTTATGGTCTTGGAGGGTGCAGCATTCTCCCATATTTGTAAGCACAAAGTCCAGTATGTTGGAGCCTCTAGTGGGTGTATTCACTCTTCTCTATTTACAAAGTCCATGAATCTCTGTGCCTGTAGATTTGAGGCTATGTAGGATTTCCAGTCTGTAGAGGGATAATTAAAGTTTCCCATGAGTAGGGTGCTAGGTTGGAATGATAAGTGTCTGCAGTATGTCCAGGTATGCATTGTGGGCTTTTTGAGACATGGAGTGTGACCTATAGCTTGCAAGGATAAAGTATGGGATTTAGTCTATGGTGATATGCACATGGAGGAACTCTATTGTGTCATCCTGTTTGACCACCCTAGAGATATGCTTGTTACTGATGTATATTGAGGCACCCCCTCCTTTAGCCGTTTTCCCCCTGCAGCTACTGGTCTAAAAGTGTGGAAGGCAATGAAGACTTGCACTATGGGGTACACTCTGCCACCTTAAACTATGTCTTGGTAACTGCACAGATGTCTATATTCTCAAGTGTGATAAGGGCTTCAATGGAGTGTATTTTTTGTTTAGGCTCCTGGCATTGAGCAGTAACACCTTGAGGTACAATTGAGTTGATTTTGCTGTGTCAGAAGGTTTTTCAATTTTGCATTGCATAAAAAAGGCACTATGGGGGGGGGGGGGGTAATTTTAGCCAGTATTCAAAAGTACAGAGGAGAGAGGTGCAGACCATCCTTGGCAAAGCAACGTGATCTGTTATCCATGTCCTCACAAGCTGACAAATACTGGATCCCCTTAGAATGACTCTGGTAAAAATAAACTTTGTACCTTGTACCTCTGAAGTAAAGATCTAAACCATTACGCCAGCCCCACCCCAATCTGAATTTTTTCCTCACATTCATGTTCAAAAGCTGCAATGCATGTGTGGAGTGGTAGATTATAAATACTTTTCCTTTCAAGACAGTGGTAATGTTATTTACATTACATCCTTCATCTGAAAAGACTATTTTAAAGGAAAACGCCACCCTAGAACTAAAAAAAAATCTGTTTTTTTTCACTCTGTCTTTGTTTCCTGACCTATTTTAACACCTCAAAATCATTCTAGGTGCTTTATTAGTAATTTTAGCCTGCTTTCCACAACATGGCTATCAATGAGGCTTGATGCATCAACATGAGCTTGTCCTTCCTCAACCCTTTCTCTTTCCCATAATGATTTGTATGACTCATGCCAGACATAAGGAAGCAACTGTGAATTCCCATGCCATTGACATATAATGGGATTTGTGTGAGTCACTGTCATCCTCTATACCTTCTGTAAAAGGACTACTTCTTTTCTATCTCTAATCACCCTCAGTTATGTTTGGCTCAGAGCTTGTTTTACACTATACTTAGAAGTTATCCAGCTACAACCAGAAAAGTAGCTAAATTGCAGGCCTCATCATCAGTTTTTTAACATACAGTTTTTTAACATACAGTTTTTTAACACACATTTTTCAACATATTGTTCATTCATATACATATTTATATTTATATTTATATTTTTATTTAAATATATTTAATATATGTTTTATGAATATTTTATTAAATATATAATATTGATATTAATTCATACATAATCAAGTTCTGTCAAGTAAATGGAGTTTATAAATTATACTAATAGTATTTAAGGTTTTACAGGAGCTGATTCATTCATATACAATTTTGCACATTATTACCCTATAATATATTAACATAACTCACATACTTAGTTTCAACATATAATTTTTAACATTTAACATTTAATATATATTTAAATTATTAACAAATCAATTAGTATATTTACACAGTTCAGCAACAACATAATCTGTTTATGTTTAATTTTAAGGAATTCATTAATTTTTAGGGACATGTACAGTAAATGAAGTATTTATATGTTGTATAGTGTTTAATTAAATTTCATTTTGTTATCAATGTACATAGCATGTGTCTGGAGGAGGTTTAGCTGTGCTTGTTAGAGAAGTTTTTTATTATTATATTTAAATTACATAAATAAATTTGTACAGTGGCACTTTAAATACAAATGTTTTGTCAGACTAGATTCGCGCCTAAAAGTTTATTTAAAATGGCGTACAAATCAATTGAATGAGTTCTGAAGAAGCCTATAATTGATAGGTGAAAGCGCTAAACTCGTATGTTATTTTTGTATCAAGCAGCTTCATGTTTTATTGTCTTCACCAATACTGAAAATGTTGGTCCAAGAGTGTTCTTCATCCTTGTTTCCACTGTTATTACTTTTCACTTTACTAGAAAATGGTTTTGGATATGCTATGCTTTCAGCATTGTCACATCATCTTTACATAAAAGAATACTTGTCCACCTTTTTAAAAATATTGTGACACTCTTCCCGTTTTGTGTCAAATAAAAAAAAATTGCATCTTGCTGTTAAGTTCATTAATTTCATTCTACAAAGCTTGTATTTTGCTGTCATTATATCTCGCAATTAGTCTCATCATTTCACAACAAGTCTTGTCAAACAGGGCCAACAGTTTACTGTGCAAAACAAAGCTGCACTGCAAACTAGTCAGATATTTCCATAATCTGAGGCCCTTTGGGAATTCACTGACCTTAATATTCTCCCCTGAGGAATGCATTGTCTAACTGCAGTCCCTTGTATTTAAAAAAAAGAAGTTATGTACTCACCATAATGTTCCATGTTTGTTGTCCATCTTGCCATTCATTCTTACTGGTTGGGTTCGGAGCCAATCCTCGTCTCTGATTCGGCCCCATACTATAGCTCAAAAGTCTTTCACTTGGCTCGTGGCTGAACACCTATCCCATCATGCAGTGTGTGATTCCCCAGATCTTGTTTGCTGCAACCATAGCCATATGTGTATACTAGTCCTATAATAAAGAAGCCAGAGGAGCTCCTTGGCCTAGAAAAGAAATCCTCCAGGTTCTCTAGACGTCTTAGGCAGGGGGGGGAAGGTGGGGGGATCGTAAGAATGAATGGCGAGATGGACAGCAAACATGGAATGCTATAGTGAGTACATAACGTCTTTATGTTTATGTTGTCCTATCTCTCCTTCATTCTTACTGGTTGGGACAGCGTTCCTAGCACCATATTCCCAGGGTGGCTTATGGAACTACACTTTTCAGCACAGTGGAACCAAAGAAGGCCCTGTCCCTTGAGGCCAAATTCACTTTGTAATGAGTGATAAATGTGTGAGGTCTTGCCCACGTAGCAGCGGCACAAATACTGTCCATTGATATTTTAGTTAGATAAGCAGATGACGTTGCCATGGCCCTAGTAGAGTGACCCTTGACTTTGAACGGTAATTGTCTGTTATTAAAATTGTAAATAAAGGTAATACAATTTGAGAGCCAGTTTGAGAGTGAGACTTTAGAGACTGGCATGCCTTTTTTGTCTTCTGAAAAGGAAACAAACAATTGATTAGACTTCCTGAAGTCCTTAGTTCTATGTAGACAGAAGCAAAGTTGTCTATGCACATCTAACTGGTGTAGCTTGTATTTTGCCATGTTGCCATGATTAGGGAAAAACACTGGCAGCTCAATAGATTGGTTTAAGTTATTTTGTGAATACACCTTAGATAGAAATGATGGGTTTGTCCGGAGAAATACCTTATCCTTATGGAATATTAAATAAGGAGGTCTGATTGATAAGGCTTGCAATAACGAAACTCGTCTTGCAGAGGTAATAGCAACTAAGAAAATTGTCTTCTAAGACAGATATTTGAGGTCACAAGATGATGAGGGTTCAAAAGGGGGCAATGTCAGATATGTTAGAACAAAATTCAAGTCCCATGGTGAGATGGTTCTTTAATGGGGGGGGGGGTGTCTTAATAAGTAGGTACCTTTTAAAATGGCTTTACATAATCTGTGTGACATCAAGTTCAAAGTTCTGTCACCTATATGAAAATATGAGATTGCAGCTAATTGCACCTTGATAGTAGCTGCTGCTGAACCTTGTTGAAAAAGTTCTGATAGGAACTCAAGAATAGAAGAGATCAGAGCAGAAAAGGGATCTATGTTTTTACTCTGTGCCCAGAGTGAGAACCTTTTCCATTTGCTAGAGTATAGCTTCCTAGTCGTAGCCTTGTGCAAGGATACCATGTTTAACTACGGGCATAAAATTGTGAAGCCTGACTAAGTTGGGAACTGGAGCAGCCATGCTGTCAAATTGAGGGTTTGTAGGGAGGGATGGAAGGTTCCCGGCATATAGATTCAGAAGGTCTGGAACTAGGTCCAGAGTCCATGGTTCCTCCTGAAGATGTGGCCGGAGGAAGGGAAACCAAATTTGATGAGGCCAGTATGGAGTGATGAGAATTATCCTGCTTCCCAATGAGTAGGCTTTCTGAATGACTTGTGGTATTGGCGGAAAGGGGGAAATGCATACAGTAGTCCCGAGGGCCAATCGTGAACAAGAGCATCCCTGGGTGACTCCCCCTGAGTGGGGATTAGGGCAAAATAGGTGCTGCATTTGGCATTCATGGGAGTGGCAAATAGGTCACAGCAAGGCTGGCCCCATTTCTGGAATATCCTTTCTGCTATCTCCTTCTTTAGGGACCACTCGTGAGGCATCAAAGTTGCTCTGCTCAGTCTGTCTTCTATCACATTGGACTTCCCCGAGATGTGCATTGCTATCAGAAAGCATTGGGAAGAGACTGCCCATTGCCATACTCTGAGAGCCTCTTAGCAAAGGGGTTAGGATTTGGTTCCTCCTTGCTTGTTTATGTACTGAACCACTGACATATTGTCTGACTGAATTGCAATTGTTCCTAGTGGAAGAGAGTCCTGAAGTGCTTGCAATGCCAAGAGCACTGCTCTCATCTCTAGAACATTGATATGCCCCGCCAAACCCTATCTGGGAGGCATCTTTTATCATGGTTGCCAGAGGTTGCTGTGGAGTAAATGGTCAACATGACTGGAAAGGAGCCACTGTAATTCTGATCTGGTGGGACATGGGAAGTTCTTGTAAGGGCCACTGAGAAAAGAGAAGCCACTGAAGAATTCTCATGTGCATCCTGGTTAATGGAACTAGGGTTATCGTTGATGCCATCATTCCTAGAACTTTCAGGACTGTTTTCACTGATACTTTTGTCTTTGGCAGAAGATCGGAAATTTGTCAGCTGAGTATCAAGAGTCTCTCTGCAGGTAACTTTGCCATCATAGAGATGGTGTCTAATTCTGCTCCTATAAAGGTAATATGTTGACAAGGCAACAAGGCCAATTTCCCTAAATTTATTGTTATCCTAATTGAGAACAAATTTGTAAGGTGTGGTTTCTGGACTATTGCAGTAGATGCTTGGTGGTGGCAGTCAGGAGCCAGTCGTCTAGATATGGAAAGACTTGGATTCCTAGCCGTCTCAAGTGAGCCATGACTACTGCCATGCATTTGGTGAACACTCTGGGGGCTGTGGTGAAACCAAAAGGCAGAGCTCAAAACTGATAATGACTGGCTCCCAGCCAGAAGGGTCAGTGACTCCTTGATGCTCTGTCCATTTTTATGTGGTAGTATGCATCTTGAAGGTCTACTGAGCACATCCAATTGTCTTTCCCTAAAAAGGGAAGAATTGACTGCAGTATCACCATTCAGAACTTGGACTTCTTTACGGATTCGTTTAGTTTGCTGAGATCCAATATGGATCTCCAGTCCCCTGATCTTTTTGGCACTAAAAAGAATCTTGAGTAAGTTCTGAATCCTTTTTGGTCTGTGGGGACTTCTTGGATGACTCTTTTGTCTAGCAACTTTTGAATCTCTATAGTTGCCTGTTCTCTTAGACTGGGTGGAATGTCCGGGATCCTTCAGAGTTGTGCAACGGGAAGGGAAAAGGGAATGGAATAACCTCTGGATATTATACTTTGTACCTACTTGTCTTTTGTGATATCTCGCCAGGCTTCTGGGTAGAAAGATAATCCCCCCGACTGCCTCCAGAGTAGGACAGACGGGTCTGCTTTCAAGAGCACTGAAAGGATCGTCCACAAATGGAATCACGGTCACCCTGATTTTGCGGACCCCCTCTGCCTCGTGGACGGCGTCTACTATTATTGCCTCCCCCTCTGCCCTTGTGCGTCCTGAAAAACTCCATGGGATTTCTTGAACCACATTTTTCCACCTTTTTGACCCTTAGGATAGGATCCAGAAGGGACAGAAAAAATGCACCCCGATGGCAGAGAGAGTTTTTCCTTCCTGCTCGTATCTGATGAGTCTGTCTTTTACTTTTGGTCCAAAGCATGAGGAACCATCAAAAGGGGTGTTGACAAAGGTAGACTTAAAAGGTTCCGCAAAATTACACAGGCGCATCCAGGAGTGTCTCCTCAGAGAAACTCCTGAACAAACTGCCCTGCTCGCTCCATCCGCTGCATATGAAATCAGCCTCATGGAGGAGTTAACTATGGAATTTAAGGTGGATAGCTGAGAGGTCACAGTGTCTGAAACCCCTGCAAGGTGGATAGCTGAGAGGTCACAGTGTCTGAAACCCCTGCAGCTAGTGAACCTTGGAGAGTATCTCCTAACTCCTTCAGGAGATCTCTTTGTAGAATAGCGAGGTACGTAAGGTAGTTCAGCAATCGAAGGGTAAAAGTCGCTGATGAGAAGATACACTTCCTATCTCTGTCCATCTTTCGAGATGTCTTATTCAGTGGGTGGACAGATGAGGACGTTTCAGAGAGTTCCTTCTTGGTGGCTGCTTCCACCACTATAGCATTTACAGGGACGCCTTTAGTAAGAAAGTCTTTCTCTGCTGGCACTGTTATGAATTTATGGTCTCCTAGGAACTGGTTCCATAGTGTCGGGTGACTCCCACGCCTTTTGACTAACCAATTCCATTAGTTCATCAAAAGGCAGAGACACCCAGGAGGCTGAAGGTTGAGATCGAAAGGCCTGCAGGTACACCGACTCCTCATCAGAAGGGTTAATGGGCTTCCAGCCGCCTCTCTGTTTCAGGATTTCTAAGATATCTGCAAAGAAGATATCTTCAGAGGACGACCATGGGGACCCTTCTGACTCCTTGAGGTCAGTGTCTGTGGTGAACTGACTGGAGAGCTTTGGCTCCTAGACACCCCGGAAGGCAACGACGGTGTCGGAGCAGACAACGGCTCCAAAATCTCCTGGATGGGTCTCAGTACTGAAGATTCTACATCAAACGATACTTGGCACTCCGGCTCTGAAGATCCAGCTTGGCTCGGAGGTGGAATCGGCATAGATGAAAGAGTCATGGTTGGCTCTGGAACTGGTTGGGTCGGAGCCAAAAATAATTTAGCCAGTGCCGGTGACTACAGAATTCTGCATACTACCTTATCCACATCATCATCCGATAAGCTTCTAGAGGACCTGGAGGAAAGGGTGGGTGAGCGAGATCTCCCCAGTATGGGAGATCTTAAGGTAGGGGAGACTGGCATTAACTCAGTGGACTGGCTCCGAAAGTTAGTCTCTTTTGGCCCCGAAGGCTGTGGAGCCGAAGGACTTGACTTGTCCAATTCCATGATCTCTCTCGGTTCCGAATCCTGTGGAGCCAAAGAGATTGATTTATCCGAAGAAATTTTTAATATTTTCTCAGGTGGTTCCAAATAACCAGATGAGAAGGAAAAAGAAGTAGATCTCTTTGAAGGTTTGTCACTTCGTGAAGAAGGGGGTTAGGCTTAGAGGAGGTACTCTGGCTTTCTAAAGCTTCAGAAAATGGAGTTTTTAGAAGCCCTCTGACCATCAACTTATTCTTTCTTTCCTGCAAAATGCAGGAACTGAAAGAGTGACAGAAGGTACATGACTCCTGCAGGTGAATGGCCACCAAACAATAAACACACACACTATGACCATCAGTTAGAGACATTTTTTTTGTGAACATTTCTGACACTTTTTAAAGCCAAATGGCTTTGGTTCCTTCTCTCTACCTTCCTTAGACATTGTGAGAAGGAAGCACAAACGACAAACACTAAAAATTTAAAGTGCTAACTAGAAGAAACACTATAAGTTGGAAAACACACAATACATAAAGCCTAATAGCACGCTATAAGAAAATAAACACACAGCACATTTAGATTAAGAATATATATATATATATATATATATATATATATATATATATATATATATATATATATAAAGAGAAATATAACTCTGCCCTCTAAGTTAAGCGGGCGCTAGGCCCTCTAACTTAAATGGACCTAGCACTGCTATGAAACGAGAAAAAACAGCTAAGGGAACAAATATTAGTTAAGCCCTCTAATTTAAGCAGGCGCTTGGCTCTCTATCTCAAAAGAGCCAAGAAACACTAATAAAGAATACACACACTCGAAAACGTTCTTGAAAAAAGATTTCCGATGGGATATTAAGGAAGAAAATAGGCCCTACGACTAAATCGACAGCCAACTAAGCAACAATCACGTAAGTGTACAATTAAACAGCACACACAACAGTAGAAAGAAAACTATCTACATAAATAAGCTATAACTAAGTGTAGGACAACAACAGTTAAACAAAATACAAGATATATAAATTTTTCAAAAACTTAGCCACGGCCAAGGAGAAGAGCATTTGATCTTGTTAAGCGGCAAATGAGATCTGGGGAATCACACACTGCATGATGGGATAGGTGTTCAGCCATGAGACAAGTGAAAGACTTCGAGCTATAGTATGCGGCCAAGTTGGAGCCGAGGATCGGCTCTGAACCCAACCAGTAAGAATGAAGGTGAGATAGGACAACATAACATTGAAAGGTATGTATTCACCATAATGTTATATCTGTGTTGTCATATTCCATCAATATCTCTACTCATGGGTCTCGGATCTGGTGTCTGATCTGTCCTTAGCCATTTTGAATCTTATGATCTGGTCCTCAGGCTCCTTCCCCTACCCATAATCCCTATGCACAGAAAGAATTCCCTCGGATTAAGTTTGCTCCTTTACAATTACCTGAAAACATCCTTAATAGAAGGGAATAAGAATTTAATCAGTAGGCAAAGAGCAGTGGTGAAGAAAATAGTGAAGAGACAGCTAAATCTTCAGAATACAAAGGGAAATTAAGTCAGATCCTTACTAGAAAGGTATAACTGATGAACAAGATTATGTGATAGAATTAAAACATGGATGGGGGATGGAGGGAGAGTAGTAGAGGGTAGTAGCAGAATGGACAGAATATGGCAACACATCTAACTTTCTGGTGAGTACATAACTTTCACATCTGATATTGTCTTTACCATCCATTCCTCTACTCATGAGGCAGAGTCCCCAATTACTTTAACTCCTAGGAGGCCTCATGGAAGACTATTCCTGAGAACAGCTGAACCAAAAGAAGTCCTGGATATGGACTGAATGTCCACTTTATAATAAGAAATGGATGTGTGAACGTCTGACCGTGTGGACGCAGCACAAGTGCCATCAAGGGAGGTACCAGGGAAAAAGGCAGTAGATGAAGCCACTGATCTTGTTGAATGAGCTTTGGGTTTTGAAGAAAGAGACAGTCCCTTCTGTTTGCAGATGAAGGAAATATATTACATCAGCAATCTAAATAAGGAGACTTTGGATACATTTTGTCACAATTTGGATTTTGAAAAGGAAATAAAAAGCTGATCAGACTTCCTAAAGGGACTAATGTGATGTAAATAAAAATGCATTTGTCAATGAACATCAAGCAGATGCAAGGTATATTCACCCTTATTGGAGAAATCTGGGAAAAATACTTATAGATTAATGGTTTGACTAATGGAGAATTCAGAGGCCACTTATGGTTGAAAGGATGGGTTAGTTCTCAAATAAACTTTGTGGAAAATCAAAAAAAAGGTTTGGTAGAAAGTGCATGTAACTCAGACATTCTTCTGGCAGAAGTTACAGACACTATAAATAAGGATTTCCAGGACAAATACTTTAAATCAGCCTTAGCAGCAGTTTCAAATGGGGGTCCCGTTAAGGACTGCAAAGCAATGGTGATATCCCATGGCAGAACTGGATCTCTGAGTAGGGAGCATAGAAGGAAAATACTGCAGAGAAAAGCCTTGGATAGTCTAAAAGAGGCTAAAGGGGTGTGATCTGCTCCAATGAGAAAAGAGGTAATTGCAACTAACTGAACCTTGATAGTGGATTAACTAGCTCCTTCTTGAAAAAAGATAATGTAGAAAGTCTAGTACTGCAGAAAGAGGAGCTGAAAAGGGGTCAAGATGTCTTTCTGCATCCCGAATAGAAAATCTTTTCCGTTTGCTTTTGTATACCTTCCTAGTCAAAGGTCCATGTGAGGAAGACAAAATGTGCACAACTGGAGTGGAAAGCCTGGACTGATAAACCATTACTGGAATTGGAGAAACCATGTGGTTGAGTGTCAGAATGTCTGGGTGAGGCTACTCCGATGGGTGAGATATTAAGTTTGGTTCCAAGCCCAAGTCCCAAGGAGGATGAACTAGATGAGGCCAGAGGAAAGCAAAACACACCAGTATGAATATGTCTGAGACGTTCAGCACATAGGTGTTCGGAAGAAACTTTGGAATTAGAGGGAAAGGGGGAAAGGCATAAAGATGGCCCAGGGACCAAGGGTGTGTCAGAGCATCCCTGGGTGATGATTAGCACAGAGAAATTGTTGCATTTGGTGTTCACTGAAGAAGCAAAGAGATAGCAACAAAGAAGGCCCCAATAGCTGAAAGTCCACTCCATTACTATGGGATTGAGGGACCACTTGTGAGGCAGCAGAACAGATCTGTTCAACCTGTCCACAAGAATGTTGAACTTCTCTGGGATATGTGCCACTACTAGAAAGCAGTGAGAAGATATCACCCATTGCTATTCTCTCATGGCCTCTTCAGACAAGGGGTAAGACCTGATTCCTCCTTGTTTGCTGGTGTACCAAACAACAGCCATGTTGTCTGTTTAAATAGAAATCATATCCAAGGGGAGACAGTCTTGAAAAGCCTGCAACAATAGCAGGACTGCTCTCATCTCCAAGATACTGATGTGAAGACTGGCCTCTATATGAGACCATGTGCCTTGGACTGCCCTTCCCAAGTAATGCCCCCCAACTCTAATAGGAAGACATCCTTGGTCACTGTGGCCTGAGGGATTGGAAGAGTAAAAAAAACGTCCTTCTTTCAGACGAGGGGTAGTTAATGAATGTGCTCCCTGCAAATGTTTGTGATGCTGATCAGGCAGGACACTGATTGTTGCCTGAGTGACCACTGCACTAACAGTGTCCACTGAAGCACTCATGTAAAATCTGGCTACAGGGACTAATGTAATGTAAGCAGCAGTGGAGGCCAGAATGCAGAGAATCAACTTGGCAGATGGTTTCTTGTGAGACAGAACCTGCAGGGTTGTAAATGCAGGGCTGAGACTGAAGACTGGAGAAGCTTCACAATGACTGTCATAGTATCCAAAAGGGATCAAATAAATACCAGAGATTGGGCTGGTTGTAGGTGAGACTTTTGAAATTTTTCTCTTATCCTCAGGTTGTGACACAGTCAGAGCAAGGACTCCCTGGCACTGATGAGCAGATTCTTGGATGGGGCGGTTTTGAACCAGTTGTCCCGATAATGAAACATCCGGAATCCCTGCAGTCATAGATGAACTGCCACTACTGTCATGCATTTAGCAAACACCTGGGTGGTTGTGGTGAGACCAAAGGGCCCAGCCCTGCACTGGTAATGATTGTCTTCAGCCAAAAGTGAAGATATTGCCTGGACTGCTTGTCCATTTTGATGTGGTAGTATGCATCCTGAAGATCTATCAAGCACATCCAGTCATTTTTCTTCAGAACTGGAAGGCCTAACTAAACCATGACCATCCAGAATGTCATTGGAACAACAAATTTGTTCAGCTGACATAGATCCAAAATTGGTTTTAAGTCCCCATTTTTCTTTGGCACTAAAAATAATCTTTAGTAAATTCTGGATCCTCTCTGATCTGGTCTGGTGGGACATCTTGGATGACTCAGTTCTCTATTTCTGAAGTTGCAAATTCCCTTTGTTAGGGTGGAATGTCGGGAATTTTCTTTTGAGGAGGGGGAGTAGTGTGAGATGGAATGAAGTAGCCTCTAGTAATTATTTTCTGCACCCACTTGTCTTGGGTAATGGATGTCCAGGCTGTGCAGTGCAAAGATGAATGCCCCCCAAATGCCTCCAGAGTAGGACAGCTAGGCAACCTCTAAGGAGCACTGATAGAGCTTCTCAGAGAAAGGAACCCTGAAGCCCTGATTTGTGGGGCATCTTTGCCAGTGATGTCTGTTGTTAAAGTTTCCTGCTCTGCCACCAGGAGCTCACTCTCCAGAAGTATCAGATGAAAAACCCTGAAATTTTCAGAACCACATTCTCTTCCCTGCCTTCTGAGTTCTTGAGATGGTCCTCTGTGGAGTAGAGAATTTGAGTCCTACAGCATACAAAAATGTATCATCTTGTTCACTTCTGGAAAGAGTTTCTTTAAATTTGGACAAAAAAGAGTTGATCCATCATAAAGGGCATTAATGAGGGACATCTTGAAGTGCTCTTCAAAATTGCAAAGCTGCATCCAGGCATGCCTCCTGATGGAAAGATTAGTGTTTGCCACTCTAGACACCCCCTTCTGTGGCATTGGATATAAGATGCAAAGATGCATTAGACAAGGAAAGTAGAGTGGCCATCTGAGAATCAAAGGTTTTCTTGTGATTATCAGATAAGGTCCCTGGAAAAGATGTGGAACTCTCCTTGACCAAATCTCTCTGAAAACATGTGAATTGTGCCAGATAGTTAAGCATTCTCATCAAGAAAGTGAATCAGGTGTCAACTCACTTCCTAAACTGGTCCACAGTGTGAGATTCTCTATTCAGCAGATGGATTGAGAAGCTCTTCTCTGCAACTTTCTTCTTGGTGGTTGCCACTACCATTATGGGATCCACTGCCGGGACCTTGCTTCAATATGAACATTTCATGAGAGCCACTAAGAACTTGTCTGTCTTCTTGGAGATGGGTTCAGCTGTGTCATGCTCCTTCCATGCCAGGCCTGGGATACGACAAGGTCTACCATCTTATCTTCAGGGAATACCACCTAAGAAGTTGAAGGGCCAGAATCAAAAGCCTTGAAGAAGACCAATTTCTGAGAAGAAGGTGTTTGAGTAGACCAACCCTCTTTCTGTCTAAGGACTTCAAGGATCTCTCTGAATGAGCTGTTCTCAAGGGGGGATCTGGGGAAACTGTCTCCCTCATTGAAATCAGTATCAGTGCTTGGAGATTACTCAGGGGAATCTAAGTGCTTATTCTTACACTTGCGTTTTATGGGAACCTCATCCATGGGTTGCTTTGAAGAGGAATCAGTAACATACAAAGTCTCATGGTGGAGAACAAGATCAAGACTCTTAAACTGGCTTCCCTGATGGGGCCACAAGAGCAGACTGCAGACCCTGGGAGATCCTATGGGGAAAGGTTAGATACTGACAAAGAAGGAGACAATTTAGCCATCAGCTGAGAAAGCACTGTTTCTTGAATGCCTCAAATGCCAAATCTACAACTGTCTCTGGGAGGTTGTCCTTTAGGTCTGAGACCCTAGAGATGAGCTCGACCATGGAAGCTGCCCAACTTGGATCCAACAAAGTCACTGGAGGCAATCTGCTAAGCACTGAATCTCCTAAGGGAAGAAAAGGATCTGAAGATTTTGGATCCAATCCCAACCTGTTAGACTCGATGCTGACATTACAGCTCTGGGAGTCAGACAGAACTCGACAGATAACTGACTTGAGCTCAGGAATAAGATGAAGTCGCAGCTCTGATGCAGCTCTACCCTAGTGAAGGATCAAATTCAGGGTTTCCATTCTGAGTGGTCGGATCAAAGAAGGAAAAAGCACTGGATGCTGGGGAAAAGTATCTCTACAAGATCCAATGGAGGTCAGAGACGGTAGTACCCCGAACTGGATCTGGGTCCACAGAAAATGGCACATCATTCTGTCCATGCCTCCTTTGGTAAGACTCCTGGAGGATCTGACTGTTCTGAGGGATGATGCCAAAGTAGGAGGTCTAGAATAAGGACGGTGTTTTTGCAGAATGGACTATCTAGGCCTTAGTGATACTGATTCTGGTGTGAATCGAGGAGGAGTCACAGAGCCTATGACAACAGAATCTGATGGGTGCATTGGATTAGAAGATTTAGCCACATTAGCAGCCAGAGGAAAAGGTGAGGTCAGATCTGGAGAGCATTTCCTCAACAATTTCAATTTCTCAGAAGAACAGGAAGGTTTGTCTTCTGAGTTAGTCGAAGCAGAAAAATGAGAGGAACACCCTGGTTTTCCAGATGTAGAAGGAGTCTTTGTACCAGGGGAAGGCTGGATGAGACCCTTCAATACCAATTAATTTTTTCTCTCCACCAATGCTCTCTGACCAAATGTTTCACATAATGAGCAGGTAACATTGAGGTGAGCAGAACCAAGGCAGTATACACATTTGTCATGTGCAAAATTCAGTATTTTGTGTGAACACTGCACACATTTTTTTAAATCCTGATGGTTTATCGGACATAATGACTGAAGAAAAGGGCACAAAATAATAGAGTGCAGATAACAACACTATTGCAATAAAGGTAAATATGTACATCTACAACAGCTATAAAATCTAACTATGAACTAGTAAATATCACTATAGAACTAACTAGTAGCATTATTAGCACTAATAAGTTATCTAAAAGCCTAAGTGCAGGAACTAATGACCACACATTAGAGAATATATGCAGACAATCCCATAATATGGGGGAGGAGAAAGAAACCTATAAAAGGAATACGAGGAATAATAATAATAGTAATAATACTACTACTAATAATAATAGCAATAACAATAATAACTGTGACAAAGGGAGATACTGCCAGCATAGCTATCTGGAATTTTGTAAATAATTATATGCCATTTGTGAATATCAACATGATCTATATAAGATGCTTGTGTTACAACTGTATTAGAACTGTATGTCATGTGTATATCAAACTGGCTTGTACAGACATGTGTTAAAAAAGAAGTTATGTTCTTACCATAATGTTCCATCTGTGTTGTCAATCTTCATCCATTCATGAAGGATGGGATGGGATTCGGTTCCATCCTTGGAAACGACTCGGTCGATATAACAAGCTCGCACCAGCCAGAAATTCTCGAGCTAAGGTTACCTATAGTGCCCCCCTCCTCATCTCCTCAGATCTCGTTTGCCGCATAGAGATTCAGGACATGTTAGTCCTGCTCTCAAGCTAAGTGTTACAATTTTTCAAATCTTTCAAACTTTCCACCTTTCGATGGAACCAAAACCCATCCATCATGAATGAATGAAGATTGACAACATCAAATGGTATTTTATATATTGCTTGTGCTTAAAATGTAACCACATTCTGCCCTGTTGGAAGAGAACAGAAATGTACATGCACTATTGTAATTGTTTAAATGTATATATATTAACAGTGGAAACTGGAATACAGGAGGTTAACTATAGAAAAATAGCTGAAATTAAATTACTTTATAGGCTAAGCTGAAGACATAATGTCTGTGCTGTAAAGCTTTCTGTATTGTCCTTACTGTAAATTAATTACTAGTCTTGAAATGTGGGGGAATGTAATTGTATTATGAATTCCAGCATCTGCCAAAGATCTGGGGTCTATGTATTTTCACAGGTAGATGCTAAATACTGCCACACTTCCAGCAGTGGGGGTTTCAGCTGGGATAGAGTCAGATGAAAAGAAATGATGTCATTCTGCAAGGTATCCCAGCAGTAATATTTGAGATATTAAATTGAGATGAGATCTCTCTGAGACAGACAGAGCATTTTGTATTCTGTCTTGGACCTTACAACAACTAGAAGATCCATTCACCACATCTGCCTTGCTCTGATGAAGTGAGTTTCTAGGGAACAGTATAATTCTCTTAGATATAGTCAGGAATATAGCAAAGATTAGTTTAAATATTTTTCTTTATTTATTTGAGACTGTCCTGCAATGTCATTTTAAATATTTCCTGTGATTTTGAACTCTGATGTCACTGATGTCACTGTGAATATATATTGAGTAGTTTCATGTTATTTTATTATTTATTATTAAATATATTAAACCTTTCATTGTGGCTGATCTGTCTAGAGATATTTAAGTTGTGAGAGTACTTGCATGTTTATTTGGTGACACTGTGTGAGCCACTCCTAATAGCCTTGCTCTTAGTCAAACTACCATTTGTATTAATATTAATATTACACAGTAAGACTGGACACCTTTTCATAAGGGCCTTAAAGTAACTGATAAGGAGTTGGCTGGTGGCAGTGATAACTACCTTATAGTCTGGGCAAAAGGGGGCATAGCTAATACAACTGTGCCATCCTTTCCCAGGTGTGTGTGTGTGTGTGTGTGTGTGTGTGTGTGTGTGTGTGTGTGTGTGTGCAAATCAAACCTCAAAGAGTGCGTATGTCAGCTAGGTGGGCAGGGACACAAAGCACTGGTTGGACAGAGAGGGTGCTGCAGGTCTTAGCTTGGCCATTCAGCTGAGATCTCACCTCTATAGCAGTGCCAATGGGGAGTCGTATTGAGGATCTGGAGAAAGAGGGAGAAACCAGCCCCAGACTGGCTGTGCTTTCTGTGTGCTCCTAAGGGAAATTGCACTTGATGCAGAGAGCTGCATCTGGAAATACTGTTTGTGTACCTGTTGTCCTCCCAGTGTACATCCCCCCCTGTTGCCAGTGGTGAGGATTGAGGCTCCTTGATTACTGGTCCAGTGGTGGGTCATCACAATAACAACAGCAATAATATTAACAATTAAAGTATTTTTAAACAAGAACCATCTTTATTAAATTATCACTTATGACATAGGCAATCATACATTTATATACATGAAAACAAACCATACTGATAAAATTTTAGTTGCAAACATTATACATCACTTATAATCTATCCAGTCACTGTCAGTCAATCATTATATAGCTCATTCAAATCCTGCTTTCTTTTAAATGTCATTCCTCCTCTGTGTATATTGTTCCCACAATTCACATTTTTTCTATGTAATTTTATCCTACCCTTTTCTAAAGATCCGATTTCAAGTTGTTTTACCTCTGCAACTATATTCACTACTTCTAATGCAGTCAGTTTAGACTTTGAGTTCCATTTATTAGTAATTTTTTGGCAGCCACCACAATTAGACTCAGCAAGGCCTTACTATATCTAAGCAGCTCCGCTTCTGTATCATAGCTCACAAAATCATTTTCTTAGTTATATCAGTTTGCTCACTCTGTATTTCTGATATGGAATTCTGTAGGGATTTCTTAAAGTCTGCCAACTCATTACACTCCCAGAAAATCCGTTCACAATTACCTCTTTCTTCCCCATCACGCCCCCAACATTTGCTATCTACCTGAGGAAAAATTCTTGGGCGTCAGCTTGGAGTATAAAAATACCTAAGTAAACATGTCAAAGCAAAGATCCTAAATTGTCTAGACGTTGTTGCATATTTGGGAGACATACATATATTCCCCATTGTTACTTTGTGAATTGCTTATCACAACCTCTCTTCCCAATCCTTTGATTGATTTTTATAGTTATCACACAATATTTTATATGCCCTACTAATTATTCCTTTTTTAGCAACAACTTATTTTCTAGATTCTACTAAAAACTCTATCAGTGCTGGTCTTTGACTTAGAATCCCCCTATATTTTTCTCTTTGCCTATACTCTGATATCAATCCTTGATAGGGAAGGCAATCTGTAGACTGCAGTCCAAATAAATGTTTGTCCTCTTCCCATTCTGTTACTTTCCCTCTCTAATTATTTGCCCCCAATACCTTGATTCTTTTGCCAGTTTTCTCCAAGAAATTCCAGCTCCCTCTTTCTTATGTCTGTATCCCTAATTGTACACATGCCTATTGACAGAATCTCCTTTCTCAATTCCCATGTTGGCTTACTTCTTAGAATACTTTCTGCTACTTTATGACTATAACATTCTGTAAGGTTATTGTTATTCTTCTGAAGGCTCTTCATCCAAAATCCCAGTCTCTCCTTCTTTCTTCAGCTCCCCCTCTGTTTCATCATCATCCTTTTCCACTTTGAATTATAGCTTTCTGCTTGTGCTATGCATAGGAGCCTTAACTGTGAAGGTCTGAAATACCACTTCAAATCAGGTGATCCCAAACTGCCTTGTTCTATTGGAATAATCAGCTTATCCCACTTGACTGTTTCTGTTTTCCCCACCCAGATAAAATCCTTCAGCTCTTTGTTAATTGACATCCACAGCTTCTCCTTTGGTTGATAAAAATATGCCTGACCTGTGTATAAAACTAAAGGGACTAAAACATTTTAGCTGCTTGCATCTTACTATCCATATCCATAAAAGAGAGATTCCAGTTTCTCAGTTTTTGCATTGTCTTTTGTGTAGTTTCTTCTCAAATATCCTTAGCTGCCATATCAGAATCCTTTTAAATCCATACTCCTAAGTACTTCATTTTATCATGCCCCCATAAATATGGATATTGCTGAACCAATTCATGCATAGGTACATAGTTTACAGCTATTGCCTTTGTTTTATCTTCATTAATTTTGCATCCTGAAAAGACTTGAAACTGTCTCAAAATGTTTCACAACACTGAAATGTCCTTTTCTGATTATCAGGTATAAAATAATAACATCTGTAAAAAGAGCCAGCTTTTCTTGACTACCATAACAATTATATCCTTGAATTTCTGAATCCTTTATTTTCTTTGCCAGTGGTTCTAAATATAATGCAAATAACAAAGGGGAATGTGGATACTACTGCCTGGTTCCTTTGCTCTAACAGAAATTATCAGAGTGGAACACACCCACTTTAGTTTTCACCTCCGATCCCTCATATATCCTCCTAATCAACCTTATAATTTTATCAAGAAATGCAAATGCTTTTGTTGCCCTGCTCATAAATTCCAAGCTTACTATGTCAAATGCTTTCTCTGCATCAAGACCCACGAATTAGAAGTTATGTACCTACCATAACGTTCCATGTTAGTTGTCTTCTCTGGCCTTCTTTCTTGATGGATGGGTTCGGAGCCGATCCTCGGCTCCGACTCGGCACTTGCTAAGCTCGAGAGTCACTTTTACCAGCTCGAGGCAGCCCCATATCCCATGATGCAAGGCGGTAGATACCCAGATCTCGTTTGGTACCTAGAGGGAAAACTACCTAGCATAAAAACTTTCCACTAAGGAAAGAAGAGCAATAAGCCTAAAAAGGCTGTAAGGAAACCAGATAACTAAAACTAGAACTAACTGGTGCCCAAAGAAACAAAATCTTCCAGAGCCAAGGGAGATCAAGGTCTGTCCAGGCTAGGGGGCAGGAGGGTCAGCAAGAAGAAGGCGAGAAGACAACTAACATGGAACGTTATGGTAGGTACATAACTTCTAAATGTTAAGTTGTCAATCTCGCCTTCATTCTTGCTGGATGGGACCGCGTCCCTAGCACCTCTATCCTGGGTGGCTCAATGGAACAGACTCTTGAGAACCGTGGAACCAAAACTGGCTCTATCCCTGGAGGCCAAATCCAATTTATAATGAGAAACAAGGGTATGAGGAGTGGCCCAAGTGGCTGCTGCACAAATAGTATCTAAGGGTAGCCTAGCCTGAAAGGCTGTAGAAGTGGCTAAGCCTCTAGTGGAATGTGCCTTTGGTTTTGAGCATAGCTGTTTGCCCCTAAGTTGATAAATTTCGGAAATGGTGGGAGATAGCCATCTAGACAAGGTCATTTTGGAAACAGGGAGACCTTTCTTATTTTCAGCATAAGAAAGAAAGAGCTGATCAGACTTTCTGAATTGTTTTGTTCTGTCCAAATAATATCTTAGTTGGCGGTGAACATCAAGATAATGTAATTTTTGTTCCGATCTGTTGGAATAATTAGGAAAAAATACAGGGAGATCAATAAATTTGTTTTTGAAGCAACCTTGGGCAAAAAGGATGGATTAGTTCTCAAGGATACTCTGTCCTTATGGAAGACCAAATATGGGGGACGAACAGAGAGGGCATGAAGTTCTGACACTCTTCTAGCCGAGGTAATAGCGACAAGGAAGAGTGTCTTCCACGAAAGGAACTTTAGTGAGCATGAAGCAGCTGGCTCAAAGGGAGTAAGAATTAAGGATGTCAGCACTAGATTTAGGTCCCATTGAGGAGGAGGACTCCTGACAGGAGGTTTGAGGAGAAAAACTCCTTTCAGAAAAGCACTACAAAGCTTGTGGGACATAATGTTGTGATCTGCAAATCCGACATGAAAGTTCGAGATCGCAGCCAACTGAACTTTGACCGTGAAAGATGAAGAACCCGAGTGAAAGATTTCCGCTAGAAAATCCAAAACTGCATGAACAGGGGCAGTAAAGGGATCTATGCTCCTTGATTTCACCCAAAGGGAGAGGCGTTTCCACTTGCTAGTGTAAATCCTTCTAGTAGAGGATTTAAGGGAAGCCACTATGATATCTCTAACAGGGTTAGAGATCATAGGAAGCCTGGCTAAGGAAGGAAGTGGAGCAACCAAGCTGCGAGGTTGAGAGAAGGAATGGACCGATGCAGCTGACCCAATTGGTGGATCAGAAGATCTGGCACTGGGTCCAGATGCCACGGCTGCACTAAAAGGTGACGATGGAGGAACGGAAACCAAATTTGTCAAGGCCAATACGGGGCAATGAGAATCATTTTGGCTCTCAAAACGGTAGCTTTCTGGAGTACCTGTGGTATCAATGGAAAGGGAGGAAAGGCATAAAGAAGTCCCTGGGGCCAATCTTGGGTAACAGCGTCTCTGGGGAGATGGCCCGGAAGTGGGAAGAGTGAGAAGAAGGCTGGGCATTTGCTGTTTTGGGGAGTAGCAAAAAGATCGCAACATGGGCTGCCCCACTTCTGAAAAATCTCCTCCACTATAGATTGTTTGAGAGACCACTCGTGAGGCATGAGTATAGCTCTGCTCAATCTGTCCGCTAAAATGTTGGTTTTCCCAGGGATATGAGTTGCTACCAGAAACCGATGAGAGGAGATCGCCCATTGCCAAAGTCTGAGAGCCTCTCGACACAAGGGGTAGGACTTGGTTCAGCCCTGCTTGTTGATGTACCACACTACGGACATGTTGTCCGTGTGAACTGCAATTGTTCCCAAGGGAAGAAAGTCGTTGAGGGCTTGCAACGTTAAAAGCACTGCTCTCATCTCTAGGACATTTATGTGCAGGTGGTATTCAAACGGTTGCCACGTCCCATGAACCATCCTGCCCTGATAATGACCCCCCCCACCCGATCAGGGAGGCATCCGTAGTGACTGTGGCTACCGGGGCCGGGGAAACAAAGGGTCTGCCCTGATGAACCAGGGGAGAAGAAATCCACCAGGATAGGTGGTTTTTGCAAGTTTGTGTCATCAGAATTTGGTGACGCATGGGAAGTTGTTGGTAGGACCATTGGGTGAACAACATCCATTGAAGGAGACGCATGTAAAAGCGGGCCAAAGGAAGAAGAGTAATGGCAGCTGCCATGAGGCCCAATACTTTTAGGACCAGTATGGCTTGCACTTTTTTGCTGGCAAGGATGATCCGCACATGGTTTTGGATATCTAGGATTCTCTGGCTTGTGAGGTTTGCTGACATCCGAACAGTGTCTAAATTTGCACCTATAAAGGTAATAGACTGGCAGGGCAATAAGGAGGATTTTCAGAGTTGATCGAAATTCCTAACTGAGTGCAGAGATTTAGGGTGTAATCCCTGGCTTGGAGAAGTTGATGCCTGGTGGTGGCTGAGAGGAGCCAGTCGTCGAAATACGGAAACACCTGGAATCCTTGACGTCTCAGGTGAGCCGTGACCACCGCCATGCATTTGGTGAACACTCTGGGGGCTGTAGTGAGACCAAAGGGCAGGGCTCTGAATTGAAAATGACTGGACCCCAGCCGAAAGCGGAGAAACCTTCTGGAGCGTCTGTGGATTTTTATGTGATAGTACGCATCCTGAAGGTCTATTGAGCACATCCAGTTGTCTTTGCCTAAGAAGGGCAAAATCGATTGAAGTGTGACCATCCGAAATCTTGTCTTTTTCACAGACTTGTTGAGTCTGCTGAGGTCCAATATTGGTCTCCAATCAACCCGTCTTTTTGGGAACCAAAAGAACCTTGAGTAGATTCCGGCTCTGAATGGTCTGTTGGAACTGGCTGAATGGCCCTTTTGTAGAAGCTTTGATACTTCTAATTTTGCGATCCCTTAGACCGGTGGAACATCTGGAAGGGAATTTTTGAGTGAAGGGACTTTCCTCGAAAGGAATCTTGTAACCCTCGGATATGATCGACTGTACCCATTTGTCTTGTGAAAGGAAAGCCAGGCTTCTGGATACAGCTATAATCTTCCCCCGACTGCCTCCAAGGATGGACAGTCTGGCAACACCTCAGGGATGCTGGAAGGGCTTGTCAGAGAGGCTCTCTGCTTCCCTGGTTTTGAGGACCCCTGCCCCTAGGGCGTCTGTTATTATTACCCCTCTGCCCCTAGGGGTAAACTGACCACGTGTCCGGGCGTGACTCCTTGAGATTTACGGAACCACATCTTTCCGCCCTTCTGTCCTTTAGGGTAAGGCCTAGAAGGGGTGGAAAACGGACTCACGGCAGAAAGAGTCTTGCCGTCTTGCTCACACCTGGTCAACGTATCCTTCACCTGAGGACCAAACAATGTTGATCCATCAAAGGGAGTTTGTGAAGGACGCCTTAAAGGGATCTGCAAAATTACAGAGCATCCAGGACTGACGTCTAAGGGCCACTCCTGTCCCTGCAGCTCTACTCGCTCCATCTGCTGCATACGAAATCAGCCACATGGAGGAGTTGGCTATGGAGTTAAGGATTCCTAGCTGAGAAGCAATCTTGTCCTGAGCCCCTGCAGCTGTAGGATCCTGTACTACTTCACCTAATTTTTTAAGGATGTCCCTTTGAAGTCTGGTGATGTGACATAAATAATTCAGCGAGCATGGCAAAGGTCGCTGAGGAAAACATCCGCTTACCATACCTGTCCATGGTCCTAGAATCCTTGTTAGGAGGATGGACCGGTACGGAAGGATCTGCAAGTTCCTTCTTGGTGGCGGCCGCCACCACCATGGCATCAACAGGGACACCTTTTGTAAGAAATTGTTTCTCGGAAGGGGCTGTAATAAATTTAGAAGGCCTCCTGGGAACTGGTTCTACGGAATCAGGAGATGCCCACGCCTTCCGAGCTATCACCTCCATGAGAGGGTCGAAAGGTGGAGACACCCAGGAGGTGGAGGGTCGAGATCCGAATGCCTCTAGGTATACCGACTCATCCTCAGAGGGATTAATGGAGGGCCAGTTTCCCCTCTGTTTTAGGAGTTCTAGGATGTCTGAAAAAGAGACATCCTCAGAGGGGGATCTTGGGGACCCCTCAGACTCATCTAAGTCGGTATCTGAAGTAGAAGACTCAGGGGAGTCTAGGTGCTTCCTCTTACAGGTCCTCTTACGCGGAGGATCTCCTGAAGGATCAGGAGAATCCTCGGAAGAGGGGGTTCTTCCCAGTGGGGAAACCTGAGGCGGTGGATCTCTCGGTCCGGGAGCAAGAGAGTGGGAAGAGAAATCTACAGGCACCGTAGAGGGAGGAGCTAAGGGGATAGACTGCTGACTGAGCCCAGGGGCCAGCACTCTCCTCCACCTCAAAGGCTCCCTCCCAGGAGATCCGAGAGACCCGCTCGAAGAAACAGGGACTCCGGCCCACCGAAGGGAAGGCTCGAGGCAGATGTCGGGCCGAGCTCACCAGGCCGAAGCCCGAGGGGAAGAGCAGGGTCGGACAAGGGTCCGATGCCACTCACCCCTCGGCAGACCAGGAAGCCCGACCACGGATCCCTCCAAGGAAGGTCTCGAGGAGGAGATAAGAGTAGAAGCTGAAGGAGCAGAAAGGGGAGGTATCTGCCCCGCAGCCATAGCAGTAACTATTCCCATAGACTCCGGCTCCGAGCTCTGGAGGAGAGTCGAAGGAGGAACTTGAAGAGGGTGTGGACTAATAGTCGTCTGTTGAGACGGACTATGAAGCATTTGGGCTAATGCCTGTGATTTTAACAATCTGCTTACCACTCTCTCTAAATCATGGTCTGAGAGCCTGGAAGACCTAGATGATCGGCTCCGATGGCTCCACTCCAAAAGAAAAGGAGAGGCCGGAGCCGATAGTATCGGCTCCAAAGAGGGAGAGCTGGACCGCTTCCTTGACAGAACCATCGGAACTGAAGAACCCTCGGTTCCAGATGGAGCCGACAACTTCTCGGCTCCGAGTCTGGTCATGGATGTATCGGCTCCAGCCGGAGCCGATACAGGCAAGGAAATAATGGTATCTGAGCCGGTCGGCGCCGATACCGAAGCCTAAGTCACATGGTGATCGTAGCCGGTCGGAGCCGACACCAATGTGGCAGTTAAAGTATCGGCACCGATAGCCATCGGCGACGAAGATTTAGTCATAATAATATCGGCTCCAGCCGGAGCCGATCTCGAATCCAAAGGAGTCGGAGCCAAGGCCGGAGGCTTAGAAGCAGAAGCCTGGGCCTTGGAGGTCTTAAAGGGCTTGCCCGAAACAGACTTGGCCAGGGAGCCCTCCGGTTTAAGAAGTCCTCTCAAGATTAATTTATTTCTCCTTTCCTGCAGGACTCTCTGGCTGAAAGAGTGACAGATAGCACAGGAGTCCTGCAGGTGGAGAGGTCCCAGGCAGTAGATACAAGAAGTGTGACCGTCTGTCAGAGACATCTTCTGACAGCACGAGTCACACTTCTTGAAGCCTGAGACCCCCTGTTCCTTGGACATAGTGAGTACACACACACACCCAACTCACACAGTCCTAGACTCAGAAATTTTAACTTAAAAGGGGAAAATATAAACCCACGCACACACCCTGACAGGAAGGGATGGGAAGGGAATGAAGGCCCGACTAAATAAAAACAAGTAGGGAAACAGTAAAAAGTACAGTTTTGTACCTACCATAAATGTAGATGTTCGAAGATCCACATTGCTGCAGTCCTTACACTTGGGTAGTCCGCTGTCCTCGGTCGGCCCGAATAACAAAGTATAAGGCTGACGTCGGACAAGGTGCATTAGACTGACATCAGGACGTCAGGGTACAAATGCGCATGACCGACGTCATATCCTCAGTCTTTTCTTGCCCCAGATGTCAGAAGACCCTACAAAGAAAGGTCCAAACCAAAAGACAGCAAACAACCAACCAACCACCCTTGCACTAAGAATATGTGCAATATATACAATATACACAATATTTACAACCCAACCCACACCACTGCCTCTAACTACAGAGGGGAAGGAGGGAGGGTAAATTGGACTGCAGCAATGTGGATCTTCGAACATCTACATTTATGGTAGGTACAAAACTGTACTATGTTCTTCATCTCACATTGCTGCAGTCCTTACACTTGGGTAGAATCCCAAAGCAGAGATAAGGGAGGATGGCAAAACTATAAAGAAGCAGGAGCTGCCAAAATGCCCTGTAAAACTGCAGTAGCAAAACCAGCCCTAGATTTAGAGTAAAGTGGAAGGTGGTAATGCTTAGAGAAAGTATGCACTGAACTCCAAGTAGCTGCCTCCAAAATATCCTTAGTTGCCACCTCCCTCAAAAAGGCTGTCGAAGTGGCAGTAGCCCTAGTGGAATGAGGCCTAATCCCAGCTGGAATCTCCTTGCCATGATGGGAATAACAGAAAGCAATGCAAAACCCAATCCACTTAGAAATAGTTTGTTTTGACACAGGCTTGCCCTGAGAACTCAAAGCAAAAGAAACAAATAACTGCTGGGACTGCCTGAACCCTTTAGTTCTGCTCAAATAATATCGCAACTGCCTGTGTACATCTAAAGTGTGCAAAATCGTTTCCCCTTTATTTTGGGGATTTGCATAAAAAATAGGCAAATGAATAGTTTGGTTTAAAGCCACACTAGAAACCACTTTAGGCATAAATGAAGGATTAGTACGCAAAGACACCCTATCCTTATGGAAAATTAAGAAAGGCTCAACCGCCATAAGGGCCTGCAATTCAGAAACCCTTCTTGCAGAGGTAATGGCCAACAAAAAAGCAGTCTTCCATGATAAATATTTCAACTCAGTAGTAGCTGCAGGCTCAAAAGGTTGTAGAGTGAGTTTCTCCAACACAAAATTGAGATCCCAAGCAGGAGTAGGAGCTCTCGTGGGGTCTTATATTCTTTGCCCTCTAAGAAATTGCTTGAACAAAGGATGAGAAAACAATGGTGGGTCACAGTCATAGTGAGCCGAAATTGCTGCAGCATGAACCTTAATAGAAGAGAAGGACAAACCTTTGTCCAGTAACTCAGTAAGATATTGAAGAGCCACACTTAAATTAGGCTCAGAAACATCAAAATCCTTTGCTGCACTCCAAAATAAAAATCTCTTCCATTTATCTGCGTACACTTTCCTTGTACTAGGCCTTCTAGCTTCCAAAATAACATTCAAAACTTGCTGTGGAAGTTGAGACCCTCTATGGTTCAAAACAGAATATGCCAGGCTGTTAGGTGAAGAGAGTGAAGTTTGACATTGAGCAAATGACTGTCCTCCTGGGACAACAGGTGTGGAATCGAAGGCAAAGGCCATAGAGGCTTCCGTACCAGACTTCTCAGTAATGGGTACCAGTGCTGTCGAGGCCAATCTGGAGCTATTAAAATCATCCTTGGCTTGTCCTGTCTGACCTTTAGAAGTACCTTTGGGAGGAGAGGCAGAGGTGGAAAGGCATACACATGAAGATTGCTCCAATTGAAACAAAGAGCATCCACTTTCCAAGCTGTGGGATGAAACCTTTTCGTGCAAAACTTTGGCAGCTGGTGGTTTAGTGGAGAAGCAAACAGATCTATGTCTGGAGTTCCCCATGACACTGTCAATTTCTGAAATACATGAGGATCCAATTTCCACTCGTGGGGATCCATAATTCGTCTGCTCAACACATCTGCTAAGGAGTTCTGTGCTCCCGGTAGAAACCTTGCCTGAAGATTGAGCTGTAAACTGAGAGCAGTCTCCCACAAAATCATTGCTTGCCTGCATAGAGGATAAGAATGTGTTCCCTCTTGCTTGTTGATGTACCACATGACAGTTGTGTTGTCTGTTAGAATCAACACCTGCCCTGGAAGAAGTAAATCCTTGAAAGCTATTAATGCAAACTGGACTGCTAACATCTCCTTCAAGTTGATATGTAGATGTTGTAGTCTGGCAGGCCACTTGTCTTGTATCCACTTTCCATTTAGATGAGCTCCCCAAGCTTTGTCTGAGGCATCTGTCGTTAGAATCTGACTCGCCTCTGGCCGGGTCACAGAGAGTCCCTTGTTTAGGTGACATTCCTGAGCCCACCACAAAAATTCCTTTTGAATGCAAGGTATTATTTGAATGACAGTGTCCAGATCCTGGCAGTGCTGTGTCCATACATTTTTGAGATACCATTGTAGCTTCCTCATATGCAGTTTGGCATTGGGAAGCACCAGAATACAAGATGCCATGAACCCCAAGGCTTGAAGGACTGTCCTTGCAGTCAGCCTGGACTGATGAGATAATTGATGAAAGTAAAGGGAAAGATTCTTTTGTTTGTCCGGGGTCAAAAAGGCCATCTGGGATGCTGTATTCAGTCTTACACCCAGAAAGCACATGTCCTGAGAGGGTACTAGACTGGACTTTATTTCGTTCACAGAATACCCCAGGCATCTTAGCACTGCTATCACATATTCCAAATGATGAAGAAGCTCGTCCATTCCTTGAGCCAGAATCAGGCAATCGTCCAAATAAGGACAGATCTGTATTCCTCTTAGCCTGAAGAAAGCTATCACTGGAGCCAGAACTTTCGTGAACACTCTGGGCGCAGTAGATAAGCCAAAGGGCAATGCAGAGAACTGATAGTGAGAAGTCCCAGCCCGAAAACGCAGATACTTCCTGCAACTCAGTCTGATAGGAACATGAAGGTAAGCCTCCTTGAGATCTAAAGTTACCATCCAATGATCTTTGCCCAGCAGAGGTAAAAGCTGTTGTAATGTCAACATTTTGAACTTGGGAATGTCCAGATAAGTGTTGAGGATAGATAAATCCAAAATTGGTCTCCACGTGTTCCCCTTCTTTGGTACTAGGAACAGGCGAGAATAAAATCCTAGGCCCACTTCTGGCATAGGGACTGGCTGTATGGCCCCTATTTGAAGCAACAGAGAAATTTGTTTGTGAGCCTCTATTCTTTGCTGAGGAGGAACGTCTGGCATGCCTTTGGAAGGAGGCAAGGTATGGAAATAAAACCTGTAACCTTGGTGTATGATATCCAATACCCATCTGTCTTGGGTAATTAAACTCCAATTTTCCTTGAAAAGTGCCAACCTTCCTCCCAAAGGTGCTGCCAGATGAGAAGGCTCTGGCAGCTGAAAAGGTAGGTCATTGGGTCTGTTTTCTGAAAGGACTGACCCCTGCCCTCACCCGAAGACTGTGCAGGTGAACTCCCTGTTCTAGGCCTAAAAGAGCCCTGAGCTCTGCCCCTACCACATCTGGATCTACCCCTAGACTGGGAATCATAAGAAGGATACGTCCACCCCTTGGTAGGCCAATTTCTACTAAACTTCGGAGGCTGAACCTGCAAAAAATCCTTAACAGTCTGCATAGACTTAGCCTTGTCTTCCATTTTCTTTAAGACTGCCTCAACAGGAGAACCAAACAACACATCAGATTGTAAAGGAGCATCTAAAATCCTTGTCTTAACATGGTCAGATAAATTCTGATCCTCAGCCAGGCGTGCCTCATGAAGAACTGACCCAGTGGCAGCTACCCTAGACGAGGCCTGTACAGCATCAAAACCACATTGCAAAGAATGCTTACCACCTGTTCAGAAACATGTACTAAATCTTGTAACTCTTTACACTCAATACCTTCCGGAGAGCATCTACCTTAGACTTCAATTGAGAAAGTAGATAGTTTTGGTATTTCAACATGTGAAACTGGCAATTCAAAGCCCTCATAGCAAGGGTGGAAGAAGTATCGACTTTCTTTCCCCATCTATCCAAAGCCCTGGCCTCTTTATCTGGAGGAACCGGATTTTTAACAACAGAAGCCTTAACACCCTTAGGCTCCTGACTAACAGTTTCTGGGTCCGCCCTAGGACTCTTAAAAAAGGTACTTATGAGCTTCAGGCACCCTGTAATACCTATCCGGTTTAACAGGAGCAGGAGGCAAAGAATCAGGATTAAGAGAAGCCTCTGCAAACACATCTTCCACAACATCCAAAACAGGAGGTATAGCCAAAGGCCTATGCTGGGGTAAAACAAAATTCCCTAAGCCTTTTCCTGGAATCAGAGAAGTCCTGACCTTCCCACTTGAAATGCTCCCTCATGGAATGAAGAGTCTCTGAAAAGAAAAATCCTCAGGAGGAGAAGCAGAAGGAGTAGAATCATCCACGTCAGAATGAGAATAGGGAGAATACTCCTGTAAGTCTTCAGCGAAGACTCTGAAACATCGAAGCCTGCTCAAAACTCCCCAACTCAGGTTCCACCCTAGGTCTCTTATCAGGAGGGGCAAGAACCTCTAATCAAAGTAATCAAATCTTCTGCCATTTTAAGCATATGCTTCTTGGGCACAGATCCTGAAGAACTAGGAGTGACACCAACTGAAGCTAAACCTGGCCCGCCTCTGGGAGAAGCCTTGGAAACAGAAGGAGAAGGCCTAACCACCCTAGGAAGGAGGGGAGCACAGTAACCTGAGAGGCCCCTTCAGCCTGACCTGCCTCCTGAGAGGCCACATCCTGCAACAACAAAGTCTCCCCCTGGGACTCCAGAGAAACCTCCGGAACGGCTCCACCGACACCTCTAAAGAACCGGCGTCCGCACGACGGCTCTTCTTGCCTGGGCTTAGCTGCTTTGTCCTTGCGCTTCTTGAAGCGGATGTCGGAGCATCCGACGGCATATTATAATTGCACCGCTTCCAAGACTAACCTGGCACAATCTAACCTTCTCTTAATAGTGCGCTTATTGAATCTAGCACAAGACACCCAACAATGTCGTGCTCAGGCCCTAAACAAGGAATACACAAAGTATGATAATCTCTATGGTATCTGCTTCCCACAAGAAATACAGTTATTCACTTTTTCTGACATCCGTAAACCACTGAGGCAAGAAAAACTAAAATATTCCCCAACGGGTACTTAGCCAACTTTGACTCGGTCTGAAACTCCGAATTCGAAAAAGTTCAGAGCCAACGGCACTTGCGCTGCTTCTGCATCGGACCATGCGGCAAAAAAGACTGAGGATATGACGTCGGTCATGCGCATTTGTACCCTGACGTCCTGATGTCAGTCTAATGCGCCTTGACCGACGTCAGCCTTATACTTTGTTATTCGGGCCGACCGAGGACAGCGGACTACCCAAGTGTAAGGACTGCAGCAATGTGAGATGAAGAACATCTAGGCTAGCGATCCTACAACTACCTAAAAATGACAATTATACTAATATATAAGAGAAAAACTAGGAATGGGGTGTCTAACAATTGTAAAACAATTTACTTACCACGAGCTGGCAAAAGGAGTACCTCATCAGCGAAGCGGCAAATGAGATCTGGGTATTTACCGCCTTGCATCATGGGATATGGGGCTGCCTCGAGCTGGTAAAAGTGACTCTCGAGCTTAGCAAGTGCCGAGTCGGAGCCGAGGATCGGCTCCGAACCCATCAAGCAAGAATGAAGGCGAGATTGACAACTTAACATCAACAGTTGCATGTATTTTCTTATATTCTGCTTCCTCTGGATCATTATTGTTCTGTTAATGATGTCAAATGTTTGCCTCCCCTCCACAAAGACACAGTGATCTGTATCTATAAATTTTGGCATCACCTTGGCATTCATTTAGCTACTGTAGACATAAACACTTTATAATCATGGTTTAGGATTGAAATTAGCCTGTATGAAGCTGGACCTGATGGGTCTTTACCTTCTTTAGGTATTACAGCCACCAACACTTTCTTTCATAATGATGGTGCTTCTCGTCCTCTTAAAATACTGTTAAACAAAACCTTCCAGATCTTTATCAGTTTTTTCCTCCTAGCTTCCAGATTTTCATAGGAATACCATCAATTCCTGGGGACTTTCCTGTAGATTGGTTATACATCACCATTTTTATCTCATCTCCACCTATTTTAACTGTTAGTAATTGAGCTACATCTGCCTCTAACCTTGGCATATTTAATTCTTCCATAAACATTTCCAATTATACCTTTTCTTGATTTCCATATTTCTCTGATTTATACAAATTTTCATAAAATTTCTGAAATATTTCTAATACCTCTATAGGATCTCTTGTTATCTTCCATATTACTGGCTCCCTAAGCTTGGCGACAGACCTTTCTACCATTTGTTGCCTGAGACATTGTGCTAAACGTTTTTGTGTTCTGGAGTTATTATCAAAACACAGTTGCTTAACAGCAATCTTTCTAAACTCATGCATATAATCAGGGTAATGTCTTATTTTCTGTTCAGCATTCTGCAATTACTTCTATTCTTGTTCTGTGAGATTTCATCCTATTTTGCAACAGTTTAACCTTTGTCAAGCCCTCTAAATAATTCTTATTAGTTCTTAACCTCATTTCTTTTTCTTTTATTTCTAACCTATTTTTAAACTCCACTTTCATTTTATCCCACTCCTTAACTATATTTTCTGAAGAAATTTCTGTCTTCCCTAATAACTCCTGAATAAATTTTCACTACCCTTTCCTTAAATTCCTCACTGTTTAACAGCTAAGTGGGGAAGCGTCAGTGTCTCACGTTTATTTTAGTTATTCCTGGTGCATGATCTGAAATAGTTACTGGTTGTGTAACAAAACTTTCAATTAAATGCATATGTTCCTGTGAAATATAAGTTCTGTCTAGCCTAGCCCAGTTTTTGTACTTGGGGAATAATATGTAAATTAACTCCAGACTCCTACTACTGAATTCACATCTTCCATGACAAATATTTTTATAAATTTCTTCAAAAATCTATCCTCTTTTGTTACATTTTTGCTTCTGTCCCTGATACAGCTTCACTGCTCCAAATCAAATTTCAGTCCCCACCTATAAGTAATATTGCCTGCTGAAATCTGATTATTTTTCCCATAATTTTCTTAACCTCCATCATAGCAGTATTAGGTGGAATACAAATATATGCCAGCATAATCATTCTACCTTGCCAGTAGCCCCTTAGTGCTACAAATCTACAATTGCGCATTCTCACTGGCCCTGTTCAAGAGATATCTTGATGAGTGGATGAGAAATAGAAAATTCACCCCAGGGATCACTCCAGTGGCTTTACTTGACAGATGCACTGGAAACTAAGGTCGGGTGGCACAATGCCAGGGTAATCCTATGGGCTAGGCTTGTAAAGGCTCCAGGGCCATTAGCCTAGTACACAACTATGAACCTATTATTATCTTTTCATCCTGTTCTATCATTATTGGAGCTCCTTTTGGAATTACTATAAGTGCTCCTCTTTTCCTCTGTCTCATGTATTCCACCGAATAATCATCCTGAAAGCCTTTCTTTATCAAATTCACATGATCATTTCTTTCCAAATGAGTCTCCTGTAGCATAGCAATTTGCACTCTACATTTTTAATATATTTCACTACTCTTTCTTTTCTATCTGTGAGCCCATTCACATTTACATATATTTAATATAGAAAGTGCAATTATGTTAAAAAGTTATTCCCACCTTTTATGTGTAACAGTCTTTTTGTAAAGTGTCTAGTTCCAGCTTTTGTGTTACATGCATACACTAATGTTTGACAGGTTTTCTACAGTTGTTTCTTGACATATCCATTTGAGCCTATATCACATCTTACAGAACTTTTTTTGTTGTATTGATAGCCCTCAAAAAAAAAAAAAAACCCAATACACACCTAAAACCTATTAACTTAATAGTGACAGCCAAAGCTACGTACAACTTCAAATAGTGAAGTTTTACCCTCCTAATGGGAACAACTATACCAGACTGACAGCCATACTCACAGACTTGGACTAATCTAAAAGGAAGGTTAACCTTGCTAAGATGAATGGTACAGCCTGTGCTACTACTTTGTGCTGCCTGGTTTTGTCTTATCTTTATTACTCTGCCAGATTGAGAAAACACTTGAATGCTTTCAGAAAACGTTATCTCCTAGCCATTGAAAGACAGAAGTACTCTGTTTTTATTGTTCTTTATCAGATTGTCTCCATGGAGATATGAGAACCAGATACACAGCTGCTTCTACAAGCACTCGTTTATTTATAGGTTCATAGGTTTATACTAGGCTATCTGCCCTAAGGCATTTATAAGCCTAGCCCAAAGTTTTGTGGCTTATGCCACCCCTTATATGAAAAAATACTGTGCCCATTAGTTTGTTGTGCCTCTGTCCAGCAGTGACACAGAGATGATTCCCGGGGTAAACCTACGATCTCCCACCCACAGGTCAAGATTTCTCTTGAACAGAGCCAGCGAGGTGCTCTGCCTCACATGGACCGGGATTTTATTCCACAGCACAGGGAGTCTCTGAGTGATAAATCTATCCCTCCAGCACGTCCTATTTATATCCATATTAAGGTTTAAGTCGCTTGCTCTAGTGGTTTTGGTGGATTTGGATTTTTTGAGGTGGAGCATGTCCATTAATTCCGGGTTGGACATGGCCTTGTATGTCAGGCACATGTCACCTCTGAGCAGACGGTATGCGACTGAATAGAGCTGGAGTTTCTTCAATCTGGCAGCATATGACAGATTTTGGAGTCCCTTTATCCTTTTGGTGAGGAACATTTGGGGTCTCTCCAATTGCTGCAGATGTCGGGTGAGATACATCCCAAATGGGGCATTGTACTCGATCATTGGTCTGATAAGTGAAGAGTACAGGGGAACAATGACCTCACTAGATCTGGATGTGAATCCCTTCATGATCAGGTGGGCAATGTAGAAGGTCTTTCTAACCACTTTAGCAACGGGAGTGTCAAAAGAAAGGCCACTGTCAACCTGGGTCCCCAGGTCCCTGATAACCTCTTCTGTGCTTAGTGGATTGCCGCCTATATGGTAGCTTGGGGTTACCTTGTTTTTCCCGAAGGGTATGACTATACATTTTTTGGCGTTTAACTTCAGGCCATGGCTCTGGCACCAGCTGTCTGTTTCCATGAGTCCCTTCTGAAGGATATCCGTGTCCGATGCACTTTCCACTATGGCGCCCAGTTGCAGTCGCCCAATTTGCTTGGGGAAACATTTTTATTATATTCAATGTTCTTTTTTATTTATTTGCTTTCTCTTAAAACTTCTTCCTAGAGCAAGCCAACTGCCTTAATCCAGTCATTCACCTATTGAACAGTGAGAAAAAGCACATCAAATCTTCTTGTATCATGCCCTTTTGACCAGAGTTTTCTTCTTTTTTTACACTGCGGTGTCTACATTTCTTAAAACTGAACAAGGAAAAAGAAAGAAGAAGGGCAAAAATGGGGCACCTGTTTACTTATTATCCCGATTACACTCAAAAATAATGGAGACAGATTTACTTTATAGCATGCAGATTATATCATGCATCATAAAAATACTACTGTTAAAAGCAAAACTTTGTTTTACTTACAGTTAAAAATTCATCCTTCTTTCCCTCTCCTACGTTTTTCCAAACATTAATGACGTGAAGTAGGGCATAGCCTTTAGCATCCCCTACAAGTTTAACAAAGTCAAAAAAGTCCAATATTTTCAGGTTTTCTTGTTCTGTCGTGTTTCATAAATATAATTAATGCTTTGTAATCCCACATTTATTTATCCATTTACAAATTACTGGTTTTATTCCTGTTGATCTCCATCTCCCATATCCAGTCCCTGTCTCATTTCCATCTTCCTACCATTTCATCTGTCAACTTTTGCACTTTTTTTGTCTCTCAAGCATTTTCCTTTGAAACTTTGGAAAAGGTTTCACTGGCACAGTCTCTTTGTGGGCTTTATTACCAGAAGAACAAGAAGCATAATCTTCTGTTTTATAGCTCACTTTTTGTTGGACAGACTTTTGCATTTCCTCCTTAGCATGTTCTGCATCAAAAAATTATTTTGTCCCTTCAGGAAAGAATATTCTGAAAATAGTAGGTACTGCAGCTTGAATCTCATGCCTGCTTCTTGACATTCCCTGATTAGTAGAATAAATTTACTCCTCTTCTGCCTGGTATACAGTCAGTAATCATTTTCCAAAAACACTCTACTGTCTCCCACTTTGTACTTCTGCCACAATTTGTTCAGAATCAACTCCTTCGGCTGGTAGGATTGCATCTTTTATAGGGTTATCACCTGTTCCATTTTGCGAGGGACAGTCCCTCTTTGGGTAGCTGTGTCCTGCAAAGAAATCGAAGAAATGGCAAATGTCCTGAAATTTTAGGACAAACATATTTCGTATATTTATTTATGGTTGCATACAACAGTTATTCTGTATCTGAAAGACCTAAATGTTATAAGAAACAGAATAAGCAACCAAAATGCTATAAGAATAAGCTTTTATTTTAGGCAAAAAACTGAAGTTCTGTCCTTTGTACGGGCCATGGGTATGTTTTGCCCAGCAAAATCTGACGTTTGCACCAAAAATGTCCCACTTTGGGCATTTGAAAAGGTGGCAACCCTACATCTTTACTATTAAAGGTCTAGGTTGCTTTCTCATGGACAGGTTTGGATCATACACACAATGTGCCTTTCAGTTAGCAACTCCTCCTGTGGAATACCAGTGCAGTTGTTTATTTGTGCTTTCATAAAATTAATACAGTCTGTTCCTTCCAGCTTCTCTGGTACAGCAGAAAATCTTAGGTTTTCCCTATGTGCTCTGTCCTCTAATTCTATTATTTTTTGAAACTTTTCTTCTAATGCAGTCTCATATTCAGGCAGCCTTTTCTTCATTTTAACCACTGATTTTTGCAGTTTTATCACCTTATCTGAGTATCTCTTTAAATCTTTTTCCATTTTCCAGCCTTTTGTTATTTGAGTTGATATACTTCTTCAGTGTTTTGTTTATTTTAATCAGTTTTGATTACATTTGACGTATTTTTTTCTCTTGGTTACTGGAACTCATGTCTTGCACCAAAGCTGGAGCTTGCACTGCTTTTTTGCTGAACAGCTGCACAATTTTTCCCAGTCAGTGTTTTACCTCACCTTTTGTGACTGATTTTCTTTCAGAGTCTCTGAAAAAGAAGTTATGTACTTACCATAACATTTCATGTGAGTTGTTCATCTCACCTTCATTCTTAAACATGGGATCGGCTGCAAGTCGGCCACTTTCACAAGCTCAAGGTTTTAGAGTAGCTTGAGGCCAAGTCTATATCCCATGATACTCTCTGTCTCATCTCATATCTAGTTTGCTGATCCCTGCATGTAAAAACATAATAGCACATAAAAGGCACTCCAGCCGGAATAATAAACCTAGAACAAGACCCACCAGGCAGCAAGTCTTACTCGTTCTTCAAGAAACCTGGAAGGGGAAGGCAGGTAGGAATGTAAGAATGAAGGCAAGATGAACAACTCACGTGAAACGTTATGGTAAGTACATAACTTCTTTAAGTGAAGTTGTTCAATCTCGACGTTCATTCTTACACATGGGTAGCGTCCCAAGTACCCTAATCCTGGGTGGCTCACGGGAGTATATTCCTGAGGACAGTGGAACCAAAGGAAGCCCTGTCCCTGGAGGCCCTATCTACTTTGTAATGCGTGATGATGGTATGCTGCTTAGACCAAGTGGCAGCTGCACATATAGTGTCCAAAGGCAGCCTAGCCGCATAAGCTGAGGAAGTAAAAACAGCCCTAGTGGAATGCCCTTTCATGCCATGTTCTAATGGTTGATTCACTGAGGAATATGTAAATTTTATGCAGTCAGTTAACCATTTGGAAAGAGTAACTTTGGATACTGGTATCCCTTTCTTAGTGTCAGCATGAGAAACAAAGAGTTGTTCTGACTTTCTAAATTCTTTTGTTCTGTCCAAATAGAATCTTAATTGCCTGTGAACATCAAGCTTATGCAACATATACTCCAACTTGTTAGAATGGTTACTGAAGAAAGTTGGGAGTTCAATAGTTTGATTCAGGTTAGTCTTGGAACACACCTTTGGAAGGAAGGAAGGAAGGAAGGAAGGAAGGATGGGTTAGTACTCAGTGACACTCTGTCGGGATGAAATACCAAATATGGAGGTTTGATACATAGGGCCTGAAGTTCGAACACTCTACGTGCTGAAATAACGACTACCAAGAAAATTGATTTTCAAGAGAGAAATTTTAAATGGCAGGATGATGCAGGCTAAAAGGGAGGAAAAATAATCTGTGACAACACAAATTTCAGATTTCAGGGGAGTAAAAGGTTGTCTAACAGGTGGTCTAAGATGTATGGTACCCTTTAAGAAGGCCTTACATAGTCTATGAGACATTAGGTTAGAACCTTCAGATCCAAGGTGAAAATTCGAAATTGCAGCCAATTGAACTCTTACAGTGGCAGCTGCAGCACCTTCATGAAAAAGCTTAGTCGGGAATTTCAAAATGCTAGCAATTGGGGCGACGTAAGGGTCAATATTATTCTGGGAAGCCCAAAAAGCAAATCGCTTCCATTTGCTGGCGTACAACTTTCTGGTGGAAGCTTTATGAGAAGGTACAAGAATATGCTGTACCTCCGAGGAAAAATCGTGCGACCTGGCTAAGTTGGGAACTAGAGCAGCCAAGCTGTCAATCTGAGGGAATGAAGTGAAGGATGAAGGGCCCCTGATGAATGTGTCAGTAGATCTGGAACTGGGTCCAGAAATCAAGGTTCCTCCAGTTGGTAGAGTTGTAGGAAGGGAAACCAAATCTGTCGAGGCCAAAAGGGGGTTATTAAAATTATACTCCTCCCCAGGGCTTTGGCTTTCTGCAAGAATTTCAGAATCAGGGGAATGGGTGGAAAGGCATATAGGAGTCCCAGGGGCCAATCGTGTACGAGCGAATCCGTTGGGCTGTCCCCTGGTGGGGGATTCAGGGCAAAGTAGCTTCTGCGTTTGGCATTCATAGGGGATGCAAACAGGTTGCAGCAAGGCTGGCCCCATCTTCGGAAAATCATCTCTGCAACCTCGTCTTTGAGGGCCAGCCGTGCAGCATCAGAATGGCTCTGCTCAGTTTGTGTGCGATCACGTTGGATTTCCCCAGGATGTGCTTTGATATCAGAAAGCACCCGGTGGATACAGCCCACTGCCAAATTCTCAGGGCTTCTCGACATAAGAGGTAAGACTTGATTCCCCCTTGTTTGTTGATATACCAGACCACAGACATGTTGTCGGTCTGGATCGCAATCGTCCCCAGAGGTAGAGAGTCATGGAAGTACTGCAACGCCAAAAGCACCGCTGTCAACTCCAGGACATTGATGTGCAACTGTGACTCTGTCTCTGATCAGGTGCCTTGGGTTGTTCATAGTTGTTCATAGGTTAGTACTAGGCTAACTGCTCTTGCAAGCCATTTTAAGCCTAGCCAGTTAGTTCCCCCTGTCAATTTCAACCTGTATTGTGTTGTGTTAAAAGGCAAACACCTTAACCATTAGGCCACCCTCCCAACATTCTTTACTGAAAACACCCCCCACCCACCCTATCAGAGAAGCGTCCGTGGTCAATGTGGCTGTCGGCGGGAAAAGAACAAATGGGCGACCTACTGTTATCTGATGGCTGGTCAACCACCAAAGAAGATCCTTTCTGCATGAATCATTAATCATTATCAAGAATGACATCGGAAGTTGTTGGTAAGACCACTGGGTGAAGAGCAACCATTGAAGTATTCTCATGTGCATACACCCCAGAGGAACTGCTATAAGCATTGCTACCATGGTACCTAGTAGTTTCAGCACTTGAGAGGCTGGTACTTTTTTCCTCGTCAGAATGTCTGATACCTGTTTTCAAAGAGTGATTATTGTGTCCAGTGGCAATTTTACCATGGTGGTGGTGGTGTCTAAGTCTGCTCCGATAAAGGATATACGCTGAGATGGTGACAATGCAGACTTGTCGAAATTTATAGTTATTCCTATCTGAGAGCACAGATTGAGAGTGTGATCCCTGGATAGAAGTAGTTGATGCTTGGAGGTGGCGTTAAGGAGCCAGTTGTCCAGATACGGAAACACTCGGAATCCTAGATGCCTCAGGTGAGCCGTAACCACTGCCATGCATTTGGTAAACACTCTGGGGGCTGTTGTGAGACCAAAGGGCAGTGCTCAAAACTGATAGTGACTGGCTCCCAGCTGGAAATGCACGTGATGTCTGGAAGGTCTGGCCATTTTGACATGATAGTATGCATCCTTGAGATCTATAGAGCACATCCAATTCCTAGGAATGGAAGAATCGATTAAAACGTGACCATCCGGAACTTCTCCTTCTTTACAAAGGCGTTGAGTCTGCTGAGGTCCAAGATCGGCTTCTAGTCACCTGTTTTCCTTGGAACTAAAAAGAACCTAGAGTAGGTTCTGGATCCTATTTGGTCTGCTGGGACTGGCCGGATGACTTCCTTTTCCTGCATCCTTTGAATTTCTATGGCCGCTTGATCCCCGAGTCTGGGACTTTTCTTAGTACGGGTGAGGGTTCTGAGAACGGAATGATATAACCTCTGGTAACAATTCTTTGTACCCATGAATCCTTTGTAATTTCTAACCAGGCATCTGGATACAAAGACAAGCGACCCCCGACTGCCTCCAAAGTAGGACAGTCGGACCTCCTTTCAGGAGCGCTGGTAGGGCTTATCAAAGAACTGATCCCTGTTACCCTGATTTTGTGGACACCCTCTTCCACCTGGGCGGCGTCTTCCATTATTACCACCTCCTCTGCCCCTGGAGAGGGGTTCACTACGTGTGTTCTGAAATGCTCCTTGGGACTTCCGGAACCACATTTTTCATCCCTTTTGCCCTATGGGGTACGGTCTAGTAGGGGTGGAAAAACAGACTCCTATGGCAGATAGAGTCTTTCCATCTTGCTCACACCTAGTGAGGGTCTTCTTGACTTTGGGCCCGAAAAGGGACGAGCCATCAAATGGGGTATTCATGAAGGAAGACTTAAAGGCTTCTGCAAATGAGCATAAGCGCATCCTGGAATGTCCCCTAAGAGCTATTGCTGAACTCGCTGCCCAACTCAAACCATCGGCTGCATAAGAAATGAGCCGCATGGACGAGTTAACTATGGAATTAAGGGTATTAAGCTGGGCTGTCATCTTAGCAGAGACACCTCCATCTGTACTACCCTGCAGAGTGTCTCCAAGCTCTTTTAGGAGATCTCTTTGAAGATGAGTAAAATGTGTCAAGTAGTTGAGCGATCGCATAGCAAAAGTCGCAGAAATAAAGATGTGTTTCCCATACCTGTCCATCATCCTGGAATCTCTATTAGGAGAATGGACAGTAGAAGAGGTTTCAGATATCTCTTTCATGGTGGCCACCGCCATCACCATGGCATCAACCAGCACTCCCTTGGTAAGGAACATTTTGTCTTGGGGTGATGTAATAAATTTGTTGGGCCTCCAAGGAACAGGTTCCACAGTATCAGGTGACTCCCACACCCTTCGAGCAACCAATTCCATTAGTTCATCGAAGGGTGGAATCACCCAGGAGGTGGAGGGTTGAGACCGAAAGGCCTTCAGGAGCACCGACTCATCATCAGTAGGGCTAATGGACTGCCAGTCACCCCTCTGCTTAAGGACTTCAAGGATATCAGAAAAGGAGATATCCTCTGAGGTGGACCATGGGGACCCTTCTGACTCCTCTGAATCGGTGTCTGATGTAATAGACTCCTGCGGGGATTCCAAATGCCTCCTCTTGCAAAGCTTCTTCCTGGGAACCTCATCAGTGGGGGCTTTCGTTGCGGTCTCAGTAGAACATTGGTCACCCAATGGGGCTACCTGAGGCTCTGGGTCTTGACGCTTTACCTGTGATGTAGAGGCAGAAAGCGGCACTTTAGGGGAGGAGGAGGAAGGCCCTGATGATGGAGTCTTGGAAGACATAACCCTCCTCATAGCATCGAAGGCTCTATTGCTCCAACATGAGGAAGCAGCAGGTTCCGAAGAAGATGGCAACCTCTCCAGTGCCGACACAGTGGGCTCCAATACAGAGGAAGGAGCCGAGCTCATCCGCGCCGAAGCTTCGAGAGGAAGGGTCAGAACCAACACATCGGTTCGACTCTGCCCCCTGGAGACGACCAGAGAGTGTCAGCTCCTAGACTCTTCGAACGGCACTGAAATAGTCTGAGTTGACAGAGCCGATAGCACTGGAACAGGCCTCGGCTCCGAAGGATCCACAATCATCAGTTCCCCCTCCCCCGGCTCCGAAGGCCTGGCACGGCTCAGAGGAGGAGTAGACACAGCAGGTAAAATGGTCTTTGGCTCCAAAACCGGTTAGCTCGAAGCCAATAATAATTTGGCTAGTGCCGGGTACTTGAGAAGCCTCTGCACCACTTGGTCGACATCCACATCGGAGAGGGTTCTCGAAGAATGAGTCGAAGGTATCGAAGAAGCCACAGACTGCAAAATGGGTGACCTCAAGGTTTTGGAGATCGGCTCCAATACTGGGGACCAGCTCTGAAACACCGGCTCGGTGCATGGCTCCAAAGACTGTGGAACCGGCGACCGCACCTTAACAGGAAGGCTTGGAGCCAATGACTTAGGCTCTGTTGAAGCTTTAGAGGACTTCGAACCCTTCGATGACTTGGAAGCCTGGTCAGCCTTGTCCAAAGACTCCTGGAAATCTGGTTTCAGCAAACCCCTGTCCACCAGTTTTCTCCTGCGCTTCAGTAACATCCTGCTGCTAAAAGAGTGGCAAATGGAGCAATCCTCCTGGAGATGGACTGCCCCCAAACAGTAAACACAAATGACATGCAACTCAGTTATGGACATTTTCTGCCCACACTTAGGGCATTTTTTTAAATCTGGACTTTTGTTTCTCTTTCTGATCAGTCATATCAAAAGCAAAAAATTATATGCACCAGTAAGAACAGCAAATCTATATAAAGCTATATAATGCAAACCACACAAGAAAAGGTCCACTCTAATATTAGCTAACAACACAGCACACACAGCAAAACACTAACTTTCTAAAGTCTCTATTTACCAAAAAGTTATAACAGGATAGGGAATACAATGTTTAAACAACCAACAAAAAACACGGAAAAACAGGCCTAAGAGCAACCGCTTTTGAAAGATGAAATATTTTGTCAAATATAGCAAGGACAAAGCCTAAACGCAAAACTAAGGCTAACTAGCCAAAAACACATTATTTTAGATAAGATTGCAAAAAAACTAACTATCTAGATTTTAAAAAATGCAAGAATACTGGCCTGAGCTCTCTCTCGACCTCCAATCTGTTGCAGCGGCAAACTAGATCTGAGGTGAGACAGAGAGCATCATGGGATAGGGACTTGGCCTCTAGCTACTCTAAAACCTTGAGCTTGTGAAAGCAGCCGACTCTGAGCCGATCCCATGTGTACGAATGAACGGCAAGATTGAACAACTTCAGATTTTCTTTTTTGCTGTCATCCAGGCAGTGCACTTACTAGCCAGTTACTGAAATTTACAAAAATATGAGCTTACTGGCTCTCTCTCTTCTGAGTTTCTGTTTTCTCACTGGGAGAGCTGAAATTAAGCTGTTACTCAATGTGCAGCTGTCTTGGAAGTCAGTAACAATCAAAGTCTTATCTTTCTTTTAGAAGAAAATAATGCTGAATATGCATGGGCACCATAGAACCTGTCAGCACTCAATAGTCGCAAACGAAATCTGAGGTAATGCCTTCTGTGCATGGGGATTATGGGTAGAGGAGCAGCCTTAGCACTGGATCCTAAGCTTCAAAATGCCTGAGGATGGTGTAATATGAGATCTGATACCCATGAATAGAACAATGGATGGAAAAGACATCAGATTCTTAAATGTTAACAGTTTAAATTTATTACTCAGTGTTTCTCAATCCATTTTTGAAACCTCTTTACCAAATGTAAAAGGTACATCCTGCATTCATTTCTCAAAATTCTGCAAACTCTCACCTGTGGGATCCTGCTGGATGTTTCCTGCTGATTTTTTTTCCCAAAACCTGTCTGATTAACTGTACATGTGGTCAAATCACCATTGTCCTGAATGCTTACTCCTGAAGCAATAACATTCCCTTCTGCATTTGGTGTGATGTATTGGGACAGTTGTCATAATAAAATGGTTAAGTAACCCTGGTAATTCGTGCATTAATAACAGATCATAGCACTACCTATCAGCTAGTCTTAATCCCAGACACCACACAGGTGACCCCCTGTAAAATCATGTCCCTAAACCATAACAGACCAACCCTAATACAGGTCCTGACAATACAGATATTCATTTTCCTAATGTCTCTGTGGCATCTGAAAAAATGTAGCAATTGTCTCATATACTCTGACAACTTTGTAATCCTTAAAGAAATGAACTCAGTATGTGAGAGATGTACATAGAGAACGTCCTTGGAAGCTAAAATCTCACATAATAAGCATGTCAAAAACACGCACTCTACATCCTATACACATACAGCTCACCACACTTACAGATCTTCTTACACTGAGGCAATTAAAATAAACCTTCCCAAACCTCAAGGACATCCTAAGCTTTTTAACAGCAACATCTATCCTCAGCAGTCACTAAAGCACATATGAAAAACAACACCTAACACCACACATTATTCTACACCTAATGGTCCTGAAAAACAAAGCCCATAAGGCAAGCAAACACTTTACCTAATACTCTTGTCATAGTGGATTCCACTGTATGACACACAGATGCCCCTCTCACCAGACTGTACAAGGAAAAGTTAATGGTTGATTGCTGATCTAGAGCTAGGATCTGTAATATCTCACACACACACTCAAGTCACTGGAACACATGGCCCAGTTGTCATTCTGTCATATTCTACGTGGGTGTAAATGAACTGAGATGTACCTCACTAGACTACATGAAAAAAGACATCATGGATCTCTCCGAATAGTTGTCGCAGACAAGTCCATGCTTTGCACTGAGCAGGATTCTACCTTCACCTAGGATGATACAACGGTATGAAATAAAAATGACTGATTTTAACAGTTGGCTTAGTTTCTAGTTTTACTACAAGGAGATCCAATATCTATTATCATGGAAGGACATGGTCAACAAGCAATGTCGTCTTGCCAAGGATGGTCTGCACCTGTCTCCCTGGGCTTTCAGATATTGGCTAAACTTCCACCCCCCCCTTAGAGTATTTTTTCATGCAATGTCAAAGTGACAAAACTACCAATAAAGCAAAAAAAAAAAAAAAAACAAAGCAACTTTAAGATACTACTTACTGCTCAATGCTAGGTGCCTAAACAAGAACCTCCACACCCTACAACTCTTCCCACTATGGAGAATGTAGACATCTGTGCTTTTACCAAGACAGTTTAAAATTGTAGAAAGTACTCCAACAGTGCTGTTTGATTATTTGTATTAACTTTCCCCTTTCTTCCACTTTCCTCAATACTTCAGTGGAAGAACTCCCAAACAAATGATACCTGTCAAGAGGTGTATTCAGTAGCTGAGCCTTGATATTGTGAAGGAAATTCTGTAACCTTATCCATGCATTCCTGTGCATAACTATATCTGTACTAGCACCCTGAACACTGCATCTACTGCATCATAAGCACACTTTGTAAAATACCTAGTAACCTGTGAAGCAGAATTTAACATTTCCAACAGATATGATTTAGTGTCAGAGTTAGGTAACAAAGATAAGGTTTGCTGCACATAAGCAAAAACAGATTGTAAATAGTTGGACATATGAGTCGAGCAATAGATTTCACTAAATACCAAAGCGTAAATTGTATAAAAAGAAGTTATGTACTCACCATAACATTCCATCTGTATTGTCAATTTTCATTCTTCCGCAACTGTTGGTTTCAGATCCAAACCTCAGATCTGACTCAGCCTGCTTCACAGGTCACTAAGTATTCTACAAAGTGTTATCAAACAACAAAATGGACTATACTCCACAGGGTAAATGCCTCATTGATAAAATTCAGCAAGAAAATCAAACCAAGACTCAGGATTACAACGACGCAACCAGGCCTTTGTCTGAAAAATTTCAAACAGCATACATTCTTCAAACAGAAGGATTTATCCAAGTAACAACAAGTCCAGTCTGTGTAAAATTCACAACTCACAGTTAATTTATTTGAGTGACATAAAAACGGTAAGCGCATTCGCTAGATAGCTTCCTCAGACCTTCAAGAACAAACACACCTTTCCTTTTCTTATATACTACCTTCAAATATTTCAAAAAAAAAAAAAAAAATATATATATATATATATATATATATATATACACACACACACACACACACAGACATACACATATGTGTGTGTGTGTGTGTGTGTATATATATATATATATATATATATATATATGTGTGTGTATATGTGTATGTGTGTGTGTATATAAATATATATATATATATATATATATATATATATATATATATATATATATATATATATATGTATGGATCTAGGATGTTTGCTCAAATGAGCAAACGTCCAAATCCATAACAACCGAACACACTTTAACAAAAGCACTTTTATCGAAAAAGAGCTTTCGTTAAAGCGTGTTACAAAAAAAAAACACTGCATTAACGTTTTAGGAGGGAGGGCTTCTCCCCCCTACACCCCCATGTGGGGGGTTGTGCCCCTACTTTAATATTCTCCCTCCGAGACCACACTACAGTGGGGAAAAGGGAATTTTCCCCTTATCCGCACCTTATTTTGAAATATTTGAAGGTAGTATATAAGGAAAGGAAAGGTATGTTTCTTCTTGAAGGTCTGAGGAAGCTATCTAGCGAAAGCGCTTAATGTTTTTATGTCACTCAAATAAATTAACTGTGAGTTGTGAATTTTACACAGACTGAACTTGTTGTTACTTGGATAAATCCTTCTGTTTGAAGAATATATGCTGTTTGAATTTTTCAGACAAAGGCCTGGTTGCCTCATTGTAATCCTGAGTCTTGGTTTGACATTCTACAAAGTGTGCTTATGATGCAGTAGATGCAGTGTCCAGGGGTTACTAAAGCTTGTGGGAACCAAAAAACTCTCAAGCTTCTCTCTCACCACCACCTACCAACCCCTAACAATCCCCAGATCTTGTTTGCTGACTTTATCTGAAGTGGTATCTGCCAATGTGCATATATAAAGACACATAAATTTCTATGTGTCCTACAGAGGGAACTATGATTGGAGCTCAATCATAAAAGACAGTGGTGTCCTTATAATATTTAATTCTTCCAGAAAATTGCTGAAATAAGGGATGGGAGTTGGCAGGCAGGAAGCTGAGGAAGAATAAAAATGGACAACAGAGATGGAACGCTATGGTAAGTACATAACGTCTTTGTCTGATGTCAATTTTCATTGTATCCTCAACTGTTGGGACAGCGTCCCCAGCTACCTAAAACCCAGGTGGACTCTAAGGAAGGTATTCACGAGCACAGTTGTTCTAAAAGCTGCTCTACTCCTCGAGACCAGATCTAATTTGTAATGAGTGATAAAAGTATGAGAATTTGCCCAGGTTGCAGTTGCACATATATCATTCACAGAAGCTCTAGACAGAAACAATGAAGATGTAGCCATGGACCTAGATGAATGGGCTCTTACAGGTTTAGTTAAGGTTAGACCCAGTTTGTTATAGATAAAAGAAATACAATCGGTTAGCCATCTGGCTTGAGTTACTTTTGTGACTGGCTTACAAATTTCAAATCTGCAAAGGAAACAAACAATTGGTCTGTCTTTCTGATTTCTTTTGCCCTTTGTAAATACAAATGTAATTGTCTACAAACATCCAATAAATGCAACATACATTCACCTTTGTTTGCAAATTTCGGAAAGAATACTGGCAAATTAATGGATTCTGACACCACCTTGGCAAGAAAAGATGCATTGGTTCGTAATGTAACTCTATTCTTATGAAAAAATCAAGTAGGAAGGTTTCGATGACAAGGCTTGAAGTTCTGAAATTCTTCTAGCTGAGGTAATGACCATTAGAAAGACAGTTTTCCAAGTCAGGAACTTAAGGTCACATTTAGCTGCTGGTTCAAAAGGGGGAATGAATTAAGGCCTGCAGTACTAATTTCAAATCCCATGGTGGAGTATGGTCTTTCTACAGGGTCTCAATAGAAGAGTGCCTCTCAAGAATGCTTTACAAAGTTTAGAAAGGCCACAGAAGAATTTTCAAATCCAATATAAAAATAACATATTACTGCTAAGTGAACCTTAATGGTAGAGGGAGTTAACACCTTCATTAAAGATCAAAGTTAAAAATTCAAGTATGTTATGTATCGAAGCTGAAAAAGTTCAGTATGTTTTGTTGTGCCTAGTAAACAAACCTTTTCTATTTGCTTGCATAAAGCTTTCTTGCTGAAGGTTTATGGGAAGATAAAAGGATATGATGGACAGGGGAAGAGAGCATCTGTTGTCTGGCTAGTAACGGAACTGGAGAAACCAGACTTGACAGGGCCAGTAGGCTGCAATGAGAATCACTTTGCTTCTTAACCATTGGGCTTTTCTCAGAAAATGGGGAATTAGTGGAATTGGGGGAAGGGCATACAGAAGTCCTGGAGGCCAATTGTGAAGATGTGCATCTCTTAGGGACTCCCCACGAGGGGGAATTAGGGAAAAGTAACTGCTGCATTTGTGGTTTATGGGACAGGCAAACAGATTGCAGCAAGGCTGACCTCAATGATGAAAGATCTTCGTTGCTACATTAGGATTGAGAGACCACTTATATGGCAGAAGGATACACCTGCTCATTTTGTCCACAATCACTTTGGAGTTCTCCAGGATATGCATTGCTGTCAGAAAGCAGTTGGAGGCGATTGCCCATTGCCAAACTCTTAGGGCTTCCTGACATAGATAGTAGGATCTGGTTCTCCCCTGTTTGTTGATATACCAGACTATGGACATGTTGTCTGATTGGATAACAATTGTCCCTGAAGGAAGGGCAGACTGTAAAGCTTGCAATGCTAAAATCACTGCCATCGGGTCTAGGATACTGATGTGCAAATTGGCCTCTTGTGGGGACCAAGTGCCTTGGACAGTCTTCCCCAGAAAATACCCCCCCCACCTTATCTGGAAAGCATCCGTGGTCACTACGGCCTTGAGCTGATAGGGGGAAAAAGGGACGACTCCATAAATTTTCTTCTGGCTTCATCCACCAAGATAAATCTTTTTGCAGCGGTTTGTTATCAAGACTGGATGGGACATGGGATGTGTGAGAAGTGACCATTGTGATGCCAAGAGCCATTGAAGCAGCCTCGTGTAATACCTCGCTAGGGGAAAAAGAAGTTATGTACTCACCATAACATTTCATGTTTGTTGTCCATCTCGCCTTGCATTCTTACTGGTTGGTTTCGTAGCCGATCCTCGGCTCCAACTCGGCCGAATACACTAGCTCAAAGTCTTGCACTTGGCTCGTGGCTGAATACCTATCCCATCATGTAGTGGTGTAATTTCCCAGATCTTGTTTGCTGCTAACCATAGCAGTGTGTCTACATTTGTTATACAACATCAGGTATAGAAATAACAAGGAAATTCAGAGGTACTCCTTCGCTAAGGAAGAAAAAGCTCTCATCTAAGTCCTCTAGGAGCCCTAGGCTGGGAGAAGGTGGGAGGGTCATAAGAATGAAGGGTGAGATGGACAACAAACATGGACCATTATGGTGAGTACATAACTTCTTTATGTTATGTTGTCCTATCTTGCTTTCATTCTTACTGGTTGGGACAGCGTCCCTAGCACCATTTTCCTGGGTCGCTCACGGGGGTATACCTTTGAGCACAGTGGAACCATAGGAAGCCCTGTCACTGAAGGCCAAATCAACTTTGTAATGAGTAATAAAAGTATGAGGCCTTGTCCACATCGCAGCGGCACAAATACTGTCCATTGATAATCTGGCTAGGTAAGCAGAGGATATTGCTAAAGCTCTAGTCGAGTGGCCTCTGACTTTGAATGGTAATTTTCTGTTATTTAAGGTGTATATAAAGGTAATGCAATTTGAGAGCCAATTTGAAAGCATAACTTTTGAAACTGGCATGCCCTTTTTAGCCTCTGAAAAGGAGATGAACAATTGGTCTGTTTTCCTAAAATTTTTAGTTCTATGCAGATTGATTTGAGAACAGACTTTTGGCACAAAGGATGGATTAGTTTGCACAGATACTCTATCCTTATGGAAAATCAAGTATGGCGGTTTGATTGATAGAGCTTGCAATTCCGGGACTCTTCTTGCAGATGTAATGGCTACTAACAAAATAGTTTTCCAAGAGAGAAATTTGAGATCACATGATGATGAAGGTTCAATGGGAGGTAAGGTTAGGTAAGTCAGAACAAAATTCAGATCCCAAGGTGAGAGAGGTTCTTTTATGGGATGTCTCAATAAGCAAGTGCCTTTTAAAAATGCTTTACACAATTTGTGTAACATCAGGTTAGGAGTGTATTCACCTATGTGAAAATTAGAAATTACAGATAGTTGAACTCTAATTGTAGCTGCGGCAGAACCTTGCTGGAAAAGTTCTGCAAGAAATTCTAAAACTGAATTGGGGCAGAAAAGGGATCAATGTTTTTTTCTTTTGGCCAGTAGGAGAACCTCTTCCATTTGCTGGAATATAACTTCCTGGTAGAAGCCTTGTGAGAAGATACCAAAATGTGTTTGACTGCTGGTGTGAAGTCTTGAAGCCTGAATAAGTTTGGAAGTGGAGCAGCCATGCTGTCAAATTGAGGGTTTGGAGAGAAGGATGAAGTATTCCTGACATATGGGTCAAAAGGTCTGGATCTGGGTCCAGAACCCATGGTTTCTTCTGTAGATGAGGCCAGAGAAAGGGGAACCAAATCTGACAAGGCCAATATGGAGCAATGAGAATTAGCCTGCTTCCCAAGGATTTTGCTTTCTGAATTACTTTGGGTATCAGGGGAAAGGAGGGAAAGGCATGCAGTAGCCCCGAGGGCCAATCATGAACAAGTGCGTCTCTTGGTGTCTGTCCCATGGGGGGGATTAGGGCAAGGTAGGTGCTGCATTTGGTATTCAAGGGGGTGGTAAATAGGTCACAGCAAGGCTAGACCCATTTTCAGAAAATCTTCTCGGCTATGTTTTGGCTTAGAGACCACTCGTGAGGCATTAATATCGCCCTACTGAGTTTGTCCGCTATCACGTTGGATTTCCCAGGGATATGCATTGCTACCAGAAAACGCTGGGAAGAGATTGCTCATTGCCATACTCTCAGTGCTTCTCGACAAAGGGGGGTATAATCTGGTTCCTCCTTGTTTGTTTATGTAACAGACTACCAACATTTTGTCTGACTGGATTGCAATCGTTCCTAGTGGAAGAGAGTCCTAGGAGTGCTTGCAATGCTGGAAGCACTGCTCTCATCTCTAGAACACTGATGTGCAAATGGGGCTCGTGTTCTTGCCATGTGCCTTGGACTGTTCTTCCGAGATAATGCCCCCCCACACCCTGTCTGGGAGGTGTCTGTGGTCACTGTAGCTACGGGTTGTTGTGGCACAAAAGGTCATCCGATGGTCACGTGGCTAGACCAAAGACACCATAGTAGTTCTCTCTTGCATGACTCTGTAATTCTGATCTGGTGAGACATGGGAAGTTCTTGTAATGATCACTGAGCAAAAAAGATCCATTGAAGAATTCTCATATGCATCCTGGCTAGAGGAACTAGGGTGATAGTTAATGCCATGGTTCCTAGGACTTTCAAAATTATTTTTGCTTTCACCTTGATTCTGGGTAGAAGGTCAGCTATTTGCTGTCTGAGAACAGAAACTCTGTCGGGCGGCAGACATGCCATCATGTAAACGGTGTCGAGATCTGGACCCATGAATGTAATATGCTGACAGGGCAACAAGGCATACTTTTTTAAATTCACTGTTAAACCTAACTGAGAGCAAGTCTGTAGTGTGGTGTCACTCGTTTGTTGAAATAGATGCTTGGTGGTGGCAGTTAGGAGCTGGTCGTCTAGATACGAAAACACTTGGAATCCTAGACATCTCAATTGAGCCATGACTACTGCCATGCATTTGATGAACACTCTGGGGGCTGTAGTGAGACCAAAGGGCAGAGCTCGAAACTGATAATGACTGGCTCCCAGTCGGAAGCGTAAGTGACTCCTTGATGCTCTGTCCATTTTTATGTGGTAGTACGCAACTTGGAGGTCTGCTGAACACATCCAATCATCTTTCCCTTAAAAGGGAAGAATTGAATGCAGTGTCACTATTCAGAACTTGGACTTCTTCAAGGAATAATTTAGTTTGCTGAGATCCAATATGGGTCTCCAGTCCCCTGTTCTTTTTGGCACTAAAAAGAATCTTGAGTAAGTTCTGAATCCTATTTGGTCTGTGGGGACTTTTTGGATGACTCTTTTGTCTAGCAACGTTTGAATTTCTATAGTTGCTTGCTCCCTTTGACTGGGTGGAACATCTGGGATTGCTCTGATCTGTGGGACAGGATGGCAAAAGGGAATAGAATAAGCTCTGGATATTATACTTGGTACCCACTTGTCTCTTGTGATATCTCACCAGGCTTCTGGGCACAAAGTTAACCGCCCCCCCAACTGCCTCCAGAGTAGAGCAGATGGGCCTTTTTTCAGGAACCCTGGTAGGGTTCGCCACAAAAGGAATCACAGTCACCCTGGTTTTGCAGACCCCCTCTGCCTCGTGGACGATGTCTACCATTGTTGCTTCCCCCCCTGCCCCTGGGGTAGGGTTCACCTCATGCATCCTGAAAAACTCCCTGGGATCTTTTAAACCACATTTTCCCACTCTTCTGACCTTTAAGGTAAGGTCTTGAAGGTACGGAAAAATGTACTCCAACGGCAGAGAGAGTTTTTCCTTCCTGCTCACATCTGGTGAGTGTGTCCTTGACTTTGGGTCCAAAGAGTGAGGGCATTGACAAGGGTAGACTTGAAAGGTTCCTCAAAGTTACACAAGCACATCCAGGAGTGTCTCCTCAGGGAAACTCCTGAACCCGCTGCCCTGCTCTCTCTATCCGCTGCATAGGATATCAGTCTCATGGAGGAGTTAACTATGGAATTTAAGGTAGATTGCTGAGAGGTCACCTTGTCTGAGACCCCCGATGGTAACAAACCTTGGACAGTATCTCCTAACTCCTTCAGGAGATCTCTTTGTAGTCTCATAAAGTGCATAAGGTAGTTCAGCGATCTAAGGGTAAAAGTCGCTGACGAAATATACTCTTCCCGTATCTGTCCATCGTTCAAGAGTTCTTGTTCGGTGGATGGACAGATGAGGATGTTTCAGAAAGTTCCTTCTTGGTGGCTACTACCACCACCATAGCATCTACAGGGATGCCTTTTGTGAGAAAATCTTTTTCAGATGGAGCTGATAAGAACTTATGTGGCCTCTGCGGGACTGGTTCCATAGTGTCTGGTGACTCCCATGGCTTTTGACTAACCAACTCCATTAGCTCGTCAAAAGGCAGAGACACCAAGGAGGCTGAAGGCTGAGATCCAAGAGCCTTCAGGTACACAAACTCCTCATTAGAAGGGTTGATGGGCTTCCAGCCACCTCTCTGTTTCAGGATTTCTAAAATATCTGCAAAGAGATATCTTCAGAGGATAACCGTAGGGACCCTTCTGACTCCCCGATGTCAGTGTCAGAGGTGATGACCTCATCTGGAGAGTCTATATGCTTCCTCTTGCATGTTCTCTTTTGAGGAGTATCCTCAGAAGGGCATTCTGGGGAGGTCTCGGAAGAGAGGGGTTCACCCAACGGGGCTCCCTGAAGCCTTGAATCTCTGCTGTCCTGTGGATGGAGTGGTGCCGAGACAGAAGCCGATACCTTGGGGGAAGAATACCAGTATCCTTGTGTTGAGCTGTAGATGGGGACAGCACACTCCTCATCAGCTCAAAAGCAGATCCCCCCCGGCTCCGAGAACACCTCCGGTTCTGAGGAAACAGAGGGAATCCCCGGCACCAAGGAGACCAGCTCCAAGGCTGATGTAAGAGCCGAAGCCCCGAGAGGTAAACTCGGAACCAAAGAAACAAAGGTCCGTGTGTCCCCCCTGGAGCCGAACAGAGAACTTCGGCTCCTAGACACCCCAGAAGGCACCTAGAGTGTCGGAGTAGGGAACGGTTCTGAAATCTCCTGGAGGGGTCTCAGAACCAAAGAGTCTACAGCAAGTGGTATCTGGCATTCCGGCTCCAAAGATTCAGCTTAGCTCGGAGGAGGAATAGTCATGGATGTAATAGTCTTGGAAGGCTCTGAAACCAGTTGGGTCAGAGTCAAAAACTATTTAGCCAGCGCCAGCGACCTCAAAAGTCTGCGCCCCACCCTGTCCACGCCATCATCCGACAAGCTCGTAGAGGAAATGGAGGAGAGGGTTGGTGAGTATAGGAGATATCAAGGTAGGGGAGACTGGTACTAGCTCAGTGGACCGGTTCTGAAAGCTAGCCTCTTTTGGCTCCAAAGACCGTGGAGCCAAAGGACTGGATTTGTCCAATTCAGTGATCTCTCTCAGTTCTGCGGGCTGTGGAGCCAAAGTGATTGATTTTTCTAAAGTTTTGGCTAGTTTTTGAGGTGGTTCCAAATGAGTCGATGAAGAGAAAGATGGTCCTTTTGTAGACTTGTAACCTTTAGTGGAAGGTGACTTGTTTTTAGAGGAGGTACTCTGTAAATCTTCATCAAAAGGAGTTTCAGGAGTCCTCTGAGAATTAACTTGTTCTTCCTTTCCTGCAAAACACAGGAGCTGAAAGAGTGACAGAAAGTGCATGTCTCTTGGAGGTGAATGGCCCAAAACAATAAACACAAATATTATGCCCATCAGTAATTGACATTTTTTGTGAACATTTCTGACACTTTTTAAAGCCTGATGGCTTAGGTTCCTTCTCTCTGCTTTCCTTAGACATCAAGAGAAGGAAACGCAACTACCAATACTGAAAAAGAGTAAGCACTAACTACACAAAACTCTATTGAAAAACTAACACACGCAATACCTAAGTATTCTAATAACACACCATAATAAAGCACAGCACATCTATTGAAGAGAAAAAACAGCTCTGTCCTCTGAGTTAAACAGGCACTAGGCCCTCTAACTTAAATGGACATAGTAGAGCTACAACAAGGGAACACAACAGACAAACCTTCTAACTTAAGCAGGTACTTAGCTCTCTAATTAAAATGAGCTCAAAAACACAGACAAGGGAATACACACACTAAACAACTATTCTTCAGAAAGTTTGATAGGATAGAAGAGAAATGGCCTTGTGACTAAACGAAGGCCAACAAAGCAACAAACACAGTAGCAAGATAAAATTGCACATGCAGCACTACAGCAGAGAGAAAACTCTCTATATTACTATTCTTAGACTAATAATTATTAGCAAAAGACAAGAAATATAACATTTTCAAAAAACTTAGGCACGGCCAAGGAGAGAGCATCCAAACTCCTAAAGCAGCAAATGAGATCTGGGGAATTACAGCACTGCATGATGGGACAGGTATTCAGCCACAAGCAAAGTGAAAGACTTTGAGCTAGTGTATTCGGCCGGGTTAGAGCCAAGGACCAGCTCCGAACTCAACAAGTAAGAATGAAGGTGAGATAGAACAACAACATCTAATGTTATTGTCGCTGCCATAGATCCGAGAAGTTCTCATACCAGACTAGCAGGAACGTTGTCTTGGGAGAGGATCATTTGTAGTTGCGATCTTAGCTTTAACAACCTGTGATGAGGAAGGGAGGCCACACAGGATATTGTATTTAGTCTTGCTCCGATAAATTCTAGACCCTGTGTGGGAGACAGTTGTGATTTTTCTTTGTTGACTGAAATGCCTAAGGTTCTGGCAAGATGTAGAACAAATCCATGGTGCAAAGCAGTAGATGCCTGGAGGGGGCAGTGAGAAGCCAGTCATCTAGATATGGTAACACACGGAATATCTGTAGTCTCAAATGAGCTACTATGACTGCCATGCATTTGGTGAACAGCCTGGGGGCTGTGGTGAGGTCGAAGGGCAGTGTTCAAAACTGGTAATGACTGGCTTCTAGCTGGAAGTGGAGATAACTTCTGAAGCACTTATCCATCTTTATGTGGTAATACGCATCCTGAAGATCTATAGAGCACAGCCAATCATCCTTCACTAGAAAGGGAAGGACAGACTGAACCATGACCATCCAGAATTTTGTCTTGCATAAATTTTATTCAATAGGCTAAGATCCAAGATTGGCCTCCAGTCCCCTGTCTTTTCTGGACTAAAAAGAATCTTGAGTAGAATCCAGATCCTATCTGGTCTGGTGGAACTGCTTGGATGACTCTTTTTTGAAGCAGCTTTTGAACTTCTAGTGCTGCTAGATCCTTCTGACTAGGTGGAACATCAGGGATTCACCTTTAGGGGTTGGGGAAAAGATTGACGGGAATGCGGTAACCTCTGGTGATTATTGTCTGCACCCAGGAATCCGATGTTACTGTGAGCCAGGCTGAATGGTGCAGATAAAATCTTCCCCAGACTGTTTCCAGAGGTAAGCAATATGGCCCCCACTCAGGAGCACTAGTAGCGTTGCCCAGAAAAGGAATCTCTGCAGCCCTGGTTATGTGGACCTCCTCTACCATTGGGGAGGTGCCTTCCAGAAGAGTTCCCCCCTCTGTCCCAGGTGAAATACTTGCCAGGTCTTCTTGAACCACATTTTTCCATTCTTCTGATTCCTGGAGTAAGGTCGTTATGGAGTGGAAAAACTCATGCCCACAGCAGAAAGGGTCTACCCATCCTTTTCACACCTGAGTAACATGCCTCTATCTTTTGGGCCAAACAATGAAGTAGCATCCCCAGGAGTGTTGACAAAGGAAGACTTGAAGGGGTCTGCAAAAATCACACAAGCATATCCAAGTGTGGCACCTAATGGCAATGCCTGTAGCCGCTGCTCTGGACGTCCCTTCAGCTGTATGAGCAATAAGCCACATAGATGAATTCAAGATCGACTCCAGGGTGGCAAGCTGAGAGGCGACCTTATCTCGAACCTCGTCAGACACTGCTCCTGATAGGGTGTCTGAAAGCTCAGTTATCAGTTCCCTTTGGAGTCTAGTGAAGTGTGCCAAAAAATTCAAGGACCAAATAGCGAAGGTCGATGAAGCAAATACCCGCTTCCCAAATCTGACCATCGTCCAGGACTCTCAGTTAGGAGGATGGTCAGTTGAACTCTCTTCGGCGAGTTCCTTTTTGGTGGCCATCACCATCACCATGGTATCCACTGCTAGACCCTTAGACCAATGGGGATGATCCTCTAGGGCTGAAAGAATCTTGTCCAGTCCCTGGGGAATAGGCTCTATGGTGTCAGGAGCCTTCCACGCACGCTGAATGATCAATTTGATTAGTTCGTCAGTAGGCGGAAAGTAGATGGATGGACATGAAAAGCTTGCAAGAAAACAGATTCCTCAGAAGATGGGTTTGAGGGCTTCCGATCATCCCTATGTTTTAATATATCCAAGCTATCTTCAAAGGAGACATCTTCGGGGGGTGATCATGGGGACCCTTCCCCTTCATTGTAATCTGTGTCTTCAGTGACTCATTCTTCTGTAGAATCCAGGTCCTTCCTCTTGCATTATCTCTTACAGGGTGGCTCCTCAGGGGGAAGTTCTGAGAAGGATTCCAAAGAGGGGGGACCCTGAACTAGGGTATCTTGCTGCTCTTGTGCCCGCTGTCCAGACATAGTAGATTGTGGCAGCTGCAAACCAGAGGGAAGAAAAATATGGCACTCCGATGGGGATGATACCAACTGAGAGCCTGCTGAGGCTAAAGCTCTCTCCATAATCTGGAAGGCATGCCCACCAGAAGGGGGACAGGAGCCCAGAACTGAGAAAGACAACCTCGGAACCAGGGTCACACCCAGCTCTGACGAAACACCTCCCAGAGTAGGAGCTGAGAGAGGACTTGAAACTACCATGGTCCCAAGAGTCACAGATGGTGCTGTAGAAACAATCAGAGCCGGTCCAAGGATCTCAGAACTGGCAGCTAAATCTCAGTCCTGTGGGTGTGACCATTCTGAAGGAGCCAAAGACCACAGAGTAGATTCTGATCCATCGTCAGCAGCGAGGCAGCTGGCACCAGGAGTGTTGAAGCAATGGGCTCCAAGAGCTGGGAGGAGGTTGAAGGAGGATTATACATAGGAGTCCTGGGAGAGTAAGCCTCGGCACCGGGAGGGAGGGAAGTCTGTGAGGGTGCAGGAAGGCCTCTGGCTGCTAAGACAGGGGCCACTAATCAGACTACATCCAATTCTGATAGACTCCTGGAGGAACGGATTGACATTCCTGAAGGAGACTCTGGTCTGTCCACAAAGGGATTCAGCTGCTGACCCAAAAAGGGGTCTGTTGAAGGGGAATATCTAGTCAGGGGAGTACTTAGAATATCAACCTTTGGCACCGTGGTCTGTTGTACAGAGGGAAAAGATGGAACTGAATGGATAGATGTAGTTATTGTCAGTGCCGGAGAGGTCATTGGTGCCAAAGTCATGGTTGGTGCCAAAATGGTTTGAGTAGATTCAATAGTTAATGGCACCTATGCTGATTTAGTTGTCATTGGTGTTGGAGCAAAAGGTAATGACATTTTTGGTATTTTTGCCTTTGCTTCCAAAGAAACTGTCGGAACCTGGGAGTTTTGAGATTTGGAGTTATGTACCTTAGGGGAAGACAGTACTGAATGGCTCCGTTTTTTTGCCTCAGACTTCGAAGATTTTGAAGTCTATGCCTCAGATAGAGCTTCACTAAAGGGACACTTTAACAATTCTTTTAGAATTAACTTGTTTCATCTCTTTGCAAGAGTTTGGGCACTAAGGCACTTACAGATATCACATGGAATTTCCAGATGAGGGACACCCAGACAGTAGACGCAAGAAAGATGCCCATCTGAATTGGGCATCTTTCTGCCACAGTCCTTACACACACACACACACACACACACACACACACACACACACACACACACACACACACACACACTCTCGCTCATAGAAAAAAGGGGGGCAGAAAGGTTAATGAAGAAGATCAATTAAGTATATAATTTTTTTTTTAAATAAACCAAGCATGGTAGGAAGAGAAGGAAAGCACAAAAGAAAAATATCAACGATGGTATTAAAGGGTTACCAATGGTAAGAGGGAAGAAGAGGCCTATTACCAACAATGGTAAAAGAGAAATACCGTGAGGTAAAAATAGGGGTAGAAAGCTCCAAAAGGGTCGCTCACACAACAAAAGTATCAAACAACACTAAGTATAAAGGAATTAGAGAGTTTTAAAGAAGTATAATCAGAATAATAAGAAAATTCTTAAGCACTTAGCTGACAGCATCAGCTGATGCGCCCAATTTTCTACATGGCAAACGAGATAGGAGGTAATGGGAAGAGAGGCAGTATGGGTAGAGCCTTAGCTCGAGAGTTTTTGGCTGGTGCGAGCTTTGTATAATGGCCGAGTTGGTTCTGAGAGATTGGAACAGAATATTCAAAAACCATAGAAAATTGCAATATAAGAAACAACCACACACTGGAGCTGAAAGCTGCTGAAATTTAATATCTTCTGGTACCTCGGCTACACAAGCCTTCACCGGAATAAATTCACAACATTCAGCAGTACTTTTTATAACAACATTAATTAAACAATTAATCAAGTAACTGTTTCTTAAAAAATATTTAAAGAACCATGGTGAGATACATTTCCATACATAAACATTATAAGCTTAAATTAATTTCTAAATTTAGACCCCTAAGGGCAACTGTGCCAAAATTCAATATAAATCTGCTCTCCAAATTTAATAACTTTTGAACATAAATTACCACCTCTTCCACAGTCTGGTTTAGCCAAAACACAGAAAAAAAGAGATTCAGTAACACCCCTATGAACTTTATGAAAGTGGTCAGAAATAGGGTTATCCATCCTACAATTTCTAACATCCCCCAAATGTTCAAGAATACGTGTTTTCACTTTACGTCTAGTATGACCAATATACCATCTTGGGGGTATACAACCACAACCCACGAAGTATACTACCCCACAGGATAAACAATTAAATCTATCTGTAGCCACATGCTTAACACCATTCACCACACTACCTGACATATTCTTACCTTTTGGGCATACTTTGCACTTCCCACAACTGAACATACCCACATTGTTCCCCTTAGAACTTTTAGTTATGTACTTACCATAACGATAGATGTATGTGATCCATCTCGCCTACATTCATTGCTGACAGGCTCGGAGCCGAGAATCGGCTCCAACTCAGCCGCTATAACTAGCACAAAGTCTCTCATTGGCTGGGCTAACCCTGTATCCCAGGATGCACCACGCCCAAACCCCCAGATCTTGTTTGCCCCAATATTATCTTCCCATATACACCACACCACAAGGATATATATGTAAGAGGAGAGAAAAAATAATATCCTCAGAGGAATCAGAATACAAGTTTCCTCCAAGTCCAACAGGTAGGGGGAAGGAGGAGTGCGTAAGAATGTAGGCGAGATGGATCACATACATCTATCGTTATGGTAAGTACATAACTAAAAGATGTAATGTGATCCTACCTCGTCTACATTCATTACTGACGGGACAGCGTCCCTAGAACCTAAATCCTGGGAGGCTCACTGGAAAACACTCCTGAGCACTGTGGAACCAAAGGAAGCCTGACCTCTAGAGGCCACGTCCAGTTTATAATGAGAAATAAAGGTATGTGGAGAAGTCCAAGTAGCCGCTGCACATATCTCATCTATGGATAGTCTAGCATGAAAGGCCACTGAAGTTGACATAGCCCTGGTAGAATGCGCCTTAACTAGAAAGGAAGATCCCTACCCGCTAATGCGTAAATAAATGAGATGCAGTCCCTAATCCACTTAGCTATGGTGCCCTTAGTTACAGATCTGCCAATTCTATTGTCCGAAAAGGACACAAACAACTGATCTAACTTCCTCTCCTGTTGTGTCCTATTTAAATAAAATTAGAAGTTATGTACTCACCATAACGTTCCATCTGAGTAGGTGTATTCATTTGTCTGCAACCTGTGGGTTATGGATCCGATATCGGATCCGAACCGGCATGGTTTTCCAGCTATGGATCCAAGCTCTCAGCTCCTCCCCTCACCCATAATGCCCTGCTCTACCCTCATGACCTCAGATCGAGTTTGCCAAAGCAACAATACCCTAAAAAGGGTAACAAGGAATATGCAGGAAACTGAAAGGCCAGGGGGATAGGAGGCGGGATTGCAGACAAATGAATACACCTACTCAGATGGAGCGTTATGGTGAGTACATAACTTCTAAATCTGACGTAGGATATTCATTTGTCTGCATCCTGTGTGACAGAGTCCCCAGCTACCTGAATCTTGGGCCATCATGGAAGGATATTCCCAAAGGATGCTCTACCCTAGATGCAAGATCCAACTTATAGTGGGAAATAAATGTATGAGATGAAGCCCACGTGGCTGCTGCACAAATATCATCTAGAGGAATCCTAGCCTTGAAGGCTGCCGAGGTAGATACTGACCGGGTTGAATGGGCATGAACACCCCGGTGCGGGCCTTCCTGGCTTGATAAGCCAATAAAATGCACTGTGAAATCCAGCGGGACAGAGAAACTTTAGAAATTGGCTTGCCCAAATTGAATTTTGCAAAGGAAATAAACAGCTGGTCGGATTGCCTATGACCAGCTGTCCTGTTGAGATAAAATCTAAGTTGCCTGTGAACATCTAGTGAGTGTAGCTTATATTCACCTTTGTTTTCATACTTAGGAAGAAAACAGGAGGTTAAAGGATTGATTGATGTTTGCTTCAGAAGCGATTTTAGGAAGGAAGGGCGGGTTGGTCCTGAGGGAGACACGGTCCGGATGAAATACCAAGTAAGGAGGTTTAGCTGATAAAGCTTGAAGTTCAGAAACTCTCTTGGCTGATGTAATGGCTACCAAAAGGCTGTCTTGTAGGACAAAAATTTGAGATCCACCGGTCAAGGCCTGTAGGACCAAAGAAAGGTCCCAAGGAGGAACTGCTTGTTTTATAGGGGCCTGAGAAGGAAAGTACCTTTAAGAAATGTTTTACACAATTTGGCTGACATAAGAGGATTAGAATCTTGACCAATGTGATAGTGAGAAATTGCCAGTTGAACTTTGACTGTGGAACTGCTGGCACCATCATTAAAGAGAGAGGTTAGAAAATCAAGCACTACAGGGAGAGGAACGTGAAGGGATTCAGGCCTTGCGGCTCCGCCCACACAGAAACGTTTCCATTTGCTTGGTAAACCTTTCTAGTGGATGGTTTATGAGCCGCCACCAAAATAGCCTTTACGGTGAAGAAATACCGGGAGTCCTTATCAAGAGTGGAACTGGAGCAGCCAAGCGTAGCTTCAGGTTGTCCAGGTTCGGAGGAGGAATGCAGGATGGATGGGAAATCAGATCCGGGATGGGATCTAGAATCCAAGGAGGATTCAGTGAGACCTTAGGAAGGGAACCAGATCTGTCGAGGCCAGAATGGAGCAATGAGAATCATTCTGCAACCCACCGAGAAGCTTTCTGAAGAACCTGCAGCATCAGAGGCAAGGGTGGATAGGCATACAGAGCATGCACCAGGCGTCTCTTGGGGTACCTCCGGAGGAGGTATTAGGCGAAAAAACTGTCGCACTTGGTGTTTGAGGGAGAAGCAAAAGATCGCATGAAGGGGTTCCCCACCGTGCGAATACTTGACAATTGAGAGACCACTCGTAAGGGGTCAGAATGGTGCGACTGAGCTTGTCCGCTAGGATGTTGGACCGACCGGAATGTGCGTTGCTATGAAAGCGATTGGTGGAGTGCCCATTCCCATACTCTCATGGCCTCGACAAAGAGGGTAAGACCTTGTTCCCCTTGCTTGTTGATGTACCAGACAACAGACATATTGTCCGATTGAATCGCAATTGTTCCCAAGGGAAGAAAGTCCTGAAGTGCTAGCAACGCTAAGAGCACTGCTCTCATCTCTAGAACATTGATATGCAGTAAGGTCTCCGAATCGTTCCACGTGCCTTGGACTGTCCGGCCCGTGGTCACCGTGGCGAGAGGGAGAAGCACAAATGGGCGACCCTCGTGGAGATCCGGGGCGGAGCCACCACAAGAGGGACGCTTGCAAGCCTTGCTGATCGCTATGGGATGATGCATGGGGAGAGCAAGGTATGACCACTGTACTATCCACTGTAGAATGCGCATATTGAGCCTGGCAAGAGGAAGAAGTGCTATAGCCGAGCCATGGACCCTAGAGCCCTCAGGACCAACTCCGCTGGAACAGAATTTGAATGGAGAATGGCCCGCACCTGGAGCTGCAGATTTAGAACTCTGTCCGCAGTGAGAAAGGCTCGTAAACTCCTTGTGTCTAGTCTGGCCCCTATGAAATCTAAGAGCTGTGTAGGTTGGACTTTTTATTGTGATGCCCAGAAATGGAGCAAGATGGAGAAAGGAGTCTCGCCAAGAGAAGTAGATGCCTTGTTGGGGCGGTGAGCCAGTCGTCCAGGTAGGGAAAGACCTGCACCCCTGAAGCCTCAGGTGGGCCGCTACCACTGCTAGTACTTTCACCCTGGGGCTGTGGTGAGACCAAAGGGAAGGACCCGGAACTGGTAGTGACTGGCTCCCAGCCGAGCGGAGAAACCTCCTGGGCGCCTGTCCATCAGGATGTGGTATGCAGCGTCCTTGAGATCTATCGAGCACATCCAGTGATTTTCTCCCAGAAGGGGAGAATAGATTGCAGAGTGACCATTCGAATTTTTCTTTGGGGACTGCCAGATTCAAGAGAGAGGTCTAGGATTGGTCTTAGTTCCCCGTCTTTTTGGCACTAAAAGAATCTGGAGTAGAACCCTGATCCGATCTGGTCTGGGGAGCGGGCTGGATGGCTCTTTTCTTTAGCAGATGGCCAATTTCTGCCAGCGGCCTCCCGTTGACGGGTGGGGCGTCTGGGAGGGACTTTAACTTTGGAAGGTGAAGGAAAGGAATGCGATATCCCTGGATATGATTTGGAGAACCCAGCGGTCGATGTTATGGACTCCCATGCCGCTAGGTGCCCAAACGTCCGACTGCCTCCAGAGTAGAGCAGTCGGGCAACCCTCAGGGTTGCTCGTTCAGAGAAAGGTTCCCTGGACCGAAGTTTCTGGGAGCCCTCTGCCTCTGCGTCCTCCCTGTCCTCCTCTGCCACGGAAGGACTGGTTGTCCGGAGCAGGCTGGGACTGCTGCGACTTCGAACCACATCTTCTTCTGACCCTTTTGGTTCCTAGAATAGGGCCTTTGGGGTGCAGACGGCAGACAGCGTCTTCCGTCCTTCCGGTCTTGCCAAACAGAGCAGAACCATCCTCAGAAAGCCAGGCCTGGCGTCTAGTGACCAGTCCGCCCTCCGTTGCATGGGAGAGTAGCCAACTGACCTAAGAGTGGCCATTTTGGTGGAGTGCAGAACTCTGTCCTCCTCCGAAATGGACTGCGTATTCCTTAATAAGATCTCGCTGCATCCGAATAACATGTGCCAAATAGTTCAGCGAACTGAACATCCGCTTCCCCAAGCGGTCCATCATCGAGACTCCTTGCTCGGTGGGTGGACTGAGGGACTCTCCTGAGCCAGTTCCCTCTTTGTGGCGCCGCCATCAACATGGCATCTACAGGAGGCCTTACTCCAATGGGTCCTGTCGGAGGGACTAAGGATCCTATCCGGTCTTTTGGGAATTGGCTCCACGGTGTCCGGTTCCTTCCACGCCCTGGTGGTAATAAGGTCCACCAGGGGGGGACACCCAAGAGGTAGACGGGCCCGTTTCAAATGCCTCCAAGAACACGGACTCGTCCGAGGAAGACTTGGGGCAGACCACTAATAGGAGCATTTCCATGATGTCTCCAAAGGGACATCCTCGGGGTGACCGTGGGGAGCCTTCCCTTCCTCCAAGTCCGTGTCTTCTGTGAGAGACTCGGGAGTCAATGTGCCTGGGGCCTCCTCTGGGGGCTGTCAGAGGAGTCGCAGCAATTTGCTCCATAGGAGCAACTTGGGAAGCGGGCTGTCCCAGGGGCGGATGGTGGAAGCCTGGCCCAGTGCAGAGCGGGCGAAGCAAGTGCGGAGACCCTCAACAGAGCCCTCTCCACTACATCAAAGGGCCGACCTCGACCAAAGGATCCGACAATCGGCTCCCCTCGGATCCGAAGAGTGGATGCACTCGGATCGAAGGGACAGTGCGCTCCGACACAGGCGCCGAAGGAGCACTGATCCCCGGATCGGATCCAGGCTCCGAGATCGGGTCCGGCAGTACTATCGGCTCCGACCTTCCGCTGCTCGGCTCCAGTTGCTCGAACCCGGAAAAGGGTGTTGAGCTCCCAGAGATAGAAACACTCCCATCTGCATCTGGGCCTGGATGAACCTTCTCATCATCCGGTCCAGATCAGCATCAGAAAGGCTATGGGTAGATCTCGAAGAGGCTAACCTGGAGTGCCTCCTCGATAGCCTCGGCGGAGATCGGGTCTCCTCCTCCTCAGGACCCGGTGAGAAGCACACAGGGGACCAGGGAGAAGCCAGCTTGGCTGGCGGGGCGAAACAGAGGTCTCGGCCTCCCTCTCCTCTCCAGAAGCGGGAGTTTGAGTCCCAGGAGCAGGAGGGTGCCACAGGAACAACTGCAGGTACAGTAGTCCCGGAGGCGGAGGCGGGCGACCCGCCAAGACCAGCTTGGACCTCCCCTGGGGTTGAACCCTGCACAAATGGAACAACCAGATGTGAGGTGTTCAACGTGTGGCCATCAGCGGTGAGAGCTTATGGCCACACTCGCTTATTCGAAAATATAGATTTTGGCTGGGCAGCCATAATCTATAATACCTAAAGATACAGAAAGTAACTTAAACAACAAAAACACACAGGCCTACACACACGGGAGGGAATAAAAATTATTTACTTTAACTTAAAATAAACTCAAAATAGTCTATATTAAAGGGAAACCTAATACTTTCACACAAATTTAGTCAAAGAATCAAAAAATTTTCTATTTTTAAACAAGAAAATAGTTCACTTAGCTGAGAGCTATGTACCCACATCCAGTTACCAGCGCGGCAAACAAGATCTGAGGTCATGAGGGTAGAGCAGGGCATTATGGGTGAGGGGAGGAGCTGAGAGCTTGGATCCATAGCTGGAAAACCATGCCGGTTCGGATCCGATATCGGATCCATAACCCACAGGTTGCAGACAAATGAATATCCTACTTCAGATCCTCAGTTGTCTATGCACATCCAACTGGTGAAATTTGTATTCCGCTTTGTTGGAAAACCGTGGAAAAAAGACCGGAAGCTCAACAGACTGGTGGAGACAAAGGGCAGAAGAGACCTTAGGGAGAAAGGAAGGATTAAGTCTCAGACATACTCTGTCCTTATGAAAAATCAAATAAGGAGGTTTAACAGAAAGGACTTGAAGCTCCGATACCCTTCTGGCTGAAGTTATGGCTACCGAAAAGGCAGTCTTCCATGACAAAAATTTCAATTCGCAAGAGGCTGCCGGCTCAAAGGGGAACGACGTTAAAGCTCTGAGCACCACATTTAAATCCCATGGCAGAACAGGTTGCGAAACCAGAGGGCGAAGCAACCAGGCTCCTTTCAGAAAAGCTTTACACAGCTTATGACCCATGAGGGAAGGCTCATATGCAACATGATAATTAGAGATTGCTGCCAACTGAACCTTTATAGTGGAGGCAGCCGAACCCTGTCTAAAAAGTGTTGCTAAGAAATCTAACACCGCCAACACAGGGGCTGTAAGGGGATCAAGATCACGTTGCTGAGCCCAAATTGCAAATCTCTTCCATTTACTAGAGTATATTTTCCTAGTAGAAGACTTGTGGGAGGAGGACAGAATATGTACTACTTCCGGGGTAAGGAATATGCTGTCTGACTAAGGTCGGAAGTGGGGAAGCCAGGCAGCGAGCTTGAGAGTTCGTAGGGATAGATGGAGCTGTCCTGACTGATGAGTCAATAGGTCTGGAGCTGGGTCCAGAATCCAAGGACCATCCACCACATACTTCCGAAGGAAGGGGAACCAAACATGACGGGGCCAGTGTGGTGCGATCAAAATCATCTTGCTTCCCAGGCAGGTAGCCTTCTGAATCACTCTTGGCAGAAGAGGGACCGGCGGGAAGGCGTAGAGCAGACCGGAGGGCCAATTGTGGACTAGAGCATCCCTGGGTGATTCCCCCTGTGGGGGGATCAGAGTGAAAAAACTGCTGCACTTCGCATTCAGGGGGCTGGCAAAGAGGTCACAGCAGGGAAGGCCCCACCTGGAGAAGATCTGAGCAGCCACTTGATCGTTCAGGGACCACTCGTGAGGCATCAGAATAGCTCTGCTCAGCCTGTCTGCTATCGCATTGGACTTCCCCGGAATGTGCGTTGCCACTAGAAAGCGCTGAGAAGCGATCGCCCAATTCCACACTCTCATGGCCTCCCTGCAAAGGAGATAGGACTTGGTTCCTCCCTGTTTGTTCAGATACCAAACAACCGACATATTGTTGGAAAGAATCACAATAGTTCCCCTGGGAAGAGAGCTGTGAAGTGCCTGCAACGCCAGAAGCACCGCTCTCATCTCCAGAACATTGATATGCAAGTGAACCTCGTGGGCTTGCCACATACCTTGAACCGTCTCACCCAGATAATGCCCCCCCACCCTATCTGGGAGGCATCCGTGGTTACTGTGGCAATAGGGGACGGGGGGCTCAAGGATCTCCCTTGATTCAGGTTGGACGGGAGAAGCCACCAACGCAGATCCTGCCGGCATCTCTCCGTGATGAGAATCGGATGGGACAAGGGACGTTCCTGATATGACCACTGGGCCGAAAGGAGCCACTGAAGTATTCGCATGTGTAACCTGGCTAGCAGAACTAAAAGAATGGTAGCCGCCATTGATCTCAACAACTGAAGAACCATCCTGGCTTGGGCTTTTTTCCGGGGTAGTAAAGCCAGAACTTGGGCCTGTAATACTTTTATTCTCTCTGCCGGTAGGAAAGCTCGCATTTCTACAGAGTCTAGCTCTGCGCCAATAAAGGCAACACGCTGTGATGGCAGCAGTACAGATTTTTTCCCAGTTAAATGAAATCCCTAGTAGATGGCCCAATTCGACAGTAGCTCTCGTGGCTTGAACAAGTAGATGCCTGGTGGGGGTGGTGAGGAGCCAGTCGTCTAGATAAGGAAACACCTGGAATCCTAGACGTCTCAGGTGAGCTGTCACCACTGCCAGACACTTGGTGAACACCCTGGGGGCTGTGGTGAGACCAAAGGGCAGGTGCTGGAATTGAAAATGACTGGCTCCCAGCTGGAAGCGTAAATGATTCCTGGAAGCCTTGTTTATCTTGATGTGATAATAGGCATCCTTGAGATCGATGGAGCACATCCATGCTCCTTTTTCCAGCAAGGGGAAAAATGGATTGCAACGTGACAAGTCAGACCTTGGACTTCTTTACAAAGCGGTTTAAACGGCTGAGATCCAGAATGGGTCTCAAGTCCCCTGTTCTTTTTGGCACCAAAAATAATCTTGAGTAAGTTCCTAAAAATGGTCGGCGGGGACTGGTTAGATGGCTCCTTTCCTAGCAGCTTTGAGACCTCTATTGCTGCCTGATCCCATTGACTGGGTGGAACGTCCAGGATTTTCCTTGATGGTGGGAGGGGATGGATGAAGGGAATGGTGTAACCTCCGGTGATGATATGAAGCACCCATCAATCATGAGTGATGGACTCCCAGGCCTGAAGATGCTCCGAAAAACGACCCCCGACTGACTCCGGAGACACACAGTCGGGTAATCCCTCGGGACATTGGTAGGAGGAACCACGAAAGGACTCACGGTCTCCTGTATTGCGGGGGCCTCCACTGCCTCTAGGGCGACATCTTCCATTAAAATTCCCCCCTCCTCTGCCCCTGGAGGGGGGGGGGTCACTTTGATGGGCGGGGGAAGACTTTTCTGACTTTCTGAACCAAATTTTCCCTCCCCTCTGAGCCTTGGGATAAGGTCTAGTGGGAAGTGAAAAATGGGCCCCAGCGGCAGACAAAGTCTTACCCTCCTGCTCACATCTAGTGAGGGTTACTTTCACTTTGGGTCCAAAAAGGGAGGACCCATTGAATGGGGCGTCCGTGAAAGAAGACTTGAAAGCCTCTGCAAAATGACACAAGCGCATCCAAGCTTGCCTTTTAAGGGCTACGCCCGAACTCGCTGCTCTACCCACCCCCTCGGCTGCATAAGATATGAGCCTCATGGACGAGTTGATGATGGAAGAAAGGGTAGACAGCTGGGCGTTAACAGACTGGGCCAACGCCTCAGGCAAGTTACCCGACAGGGTATCTCCCAACTCCTTTATGAGATCCCTTTGGAGCCGCGTAAAATGACACAAGTAATTCAGCGACCGCAAGGTAAAGGTCGCTGAAGACAGGGTACGCTACCCATACCTATTCATAGTCCTAGACTCCTTATTAGGAGGATGGATGGAAGTAGAAGCCTCTGCCACGTCCTGCTGAGTGGCAGACGTCACCACCATAGCATCCACAGGTACTCCTTTGGTCAAAAATTCTTTTCCAGGAGGCACAGATAAGAACTTATTGGGGTGGCTAGGAACTGCCTCCACAGAGTCAGGGTGTTCCCACACCCTTCGACAAATAAGATCCAATAATTCATCGAAGGGTGGAGACACCCAGGAGGCGGAAGGCTGGGCTCCGAAGGCCTTGAGGAAGACGGACTCCTCCTCAGAAGGGTTTTTGGATGGCCAGTCACCCTGCTGTCTCAAGATCTCCAGGATATCGGAGAATGAGACATCATCAGAGGATGACTTCGGGGACCCTTCTGCATCATCGAGGTCGGTGTCTGAGGTGACAGACTCATCTGGGGAGTCTACGTGCTTCCTCTTACACAACTTCTTCCTGGGCGGCTCCTCAGGCACGGACTCTGAAGGGCCCTCAGAAAGCAGGGGACCACACATGGAGGTATCCTCCGGCCTAGGAGCCCTGCTGTCCAGAGATAGGGGGGCACCAGAAGCTCTAGTCGCAGCATCTGGGGAAGGAGTTGCCGATTCAGGTGAAGTCACTAAGGACTTGGCCAGCGCGCTCCTCATAGCCACAAAGGCAGGTCCACCAGAATCGGACGAAAAACCCGCCTCCGAGACCATGACCGGAGTCGGGGTGCCCCTAGCCGAAGCACCAAGGGGGAGACTCGGAGCCAAAGCCTGAAGCCCCGATGTATCCCCCTTGGGTTTGACCGAGGAAACCTGAGTACCGAAACCCGTAGAAGGGATGGAAAGGGTTGGAGCCGAGGTCGGATCCGAAAGACTAGCAGGAGGTTTCGGAGCCGACCCAAGGACTTCACTCAATTCGGCAGACTCCGGCTCCGGCGACACCGAGGTTGTCGGAGGAGGAAGAAATGGAACCGATAACGTGGCTGACTCCGGAGCCGACTGGGCTGGAGCCGAAAATAATTTAGTTAACACTGGCGACTGGAGGAGCCTCTGGACCACCCTATCCACGTCCGAATCCGAAAGCCTGGAAGACTTGGAGGAGACAGAAAGGGGTCGAGAAATCTCTGTCGGAACCGAGACAAGACTGGGGGAATGGCTCCGAGTCGGCTCCAAAGAGATCGGAGCCGAAGCAGGCTCGAGAACCACCGCAACCTCCTTCTGTGCCGACGACCGTGGAGCCGAAGAAGCCGACCCCGAAACAGACAAGACTTCCTGCGGCTCCGAGACCAGTGGAGCAGAGGAAGGAGACATAGCTTTAGACAGTACCTCCTGTGGCTCCGAGACCAGTGGAGCCGAAGAAGGAGATATAGCTTTTGACCTTTTCTCCGGAGGCTCCGATAAATTAGCCGGAGCTGGAGACTTCTTTTTAGTCTTAGACCTGGATGTCTCTGAGGGGGGAGAAGACGCTAAAGCTTCCTCAAAGGAGGGTTTAATCAAACCCTTAAGGATAAGCTTATTTTTTCTCTCCTGTAAAACCCTGGAAGAGAAGGCATGACAAACACTGCAGGATTCCTGCAAGTGTATGGCACCAAGACAATAAACACAGATGACGTGGCCATCAGTCAACGACATTTTATACGCACATTTGGCGTATTTTTTAAAGCCAGATGGCTTATGTTCTTTTTGTTCCTTGCCAGACATAAGGAAACATGATTGCACACTCAGCAACACAAGGAGGGAGGGTGGAAAGGGCTCTAATTTAAAAGCCTGAACACTAAATACACAAGATAGGGCAAAGGCCCTCTAATTTAAACAGGCCTAGCCCGCCAAACAGAAGGATTACCACACAACCACAAAAAAACGCAATCAATCACAAAAAGGGAAACAACAGACAACATAGCTATTAAAATAGCTTTTTGGAAATAATAACTCGAGCAAACAGCTATTAAGTCAAAAAAGAGAGGGTACTTAGCCATAGCCAAGTCGAGACCACATCGTTACTCTAGGAGCGGCAAACGAGATCTGGGGGTTTGGGCGTGGTGCATCCTGGGATACAGGGTTAGCCCAGCCAATGACAGACTTCGTGCTAGTTATAGCGGCCGAGTCGGAGCCGATTCTCGGCTCCGAGCCCGTCAGTAATGAATGTAGGCGAGATAGGATCACATTACATCTGATGTTATATCTCAAACTAAGTAGTTCTTTCAAATTTGAAAACCTACCACATGAAAAAGTCACTTTTTTGGGGGAACAAATGGCCTACTTCATCATTAAAACAAACAATAGGCCATAAATTATCCACCACCCTTTTCAAGACTTCAGAGAAAGGTGAAAATTTGGTCACAAAAAAGATTTTTTGATCATCATCATCATCATGATGACTCATCACAGATCTACAAGATCTTCGAGCATAATCAAAATCATGTTGACGAATATTCTTTTTTTACTTACTTTTAGCTCTCTAAATAGAGATCTCAGGATACCCTTGAGCAATAAGTCTTTCCTTAACATCACAAAATTCCTGTTCCAAAAGATAATTCTCAGAGGTATGTTCAAAAATCTGCTTAAACTCCCCAAAGGGAAGTGCTTCAAGTAGATGAGGTGGATGTGCACTACTAGCATACAAAAAATTATTCGTGGCCATCTTTTTTCTAAAAGGTTTGTAATGAATTTTGTTATAAATATATATGTATAACTCTATATCCAAAAATTGAATGATACTCTTGTTCACATCAAATGTGAATTCCAACCCAAAACTGAATGAAGAATGACAACATCAGATTTTATGATTATCCCCAAATTAAAACAAATCTGAAGTACCCGATCCCTTACCCTTATTATCAGATGCCTGGTCAGGGCAATAATGAGCCAGTCATCTAGATATGGAAACACTTGCAATCCCTACACTCTCATGTGATCTGCCACCACTGCCATGCATTTGGTAAACACCCTGGGGGCTGTGGTGAGGCCAAAGGGCAGTGCTGTGAACTGGTAGTGACTGGCTCCCAGCCAGATGTGCAAGTACCTTCTGGATTGTCTGTTCTTCTTTATGTACGCATCCTGAAGGTCTAACTGGCACATCCAGTCATCCTAGCCCAGGGAGGAGAGAATGGACTGAACCGTGACCATCCACAATTTTGTATGTTGAACTGACTTCTTCAAGTTGCTGAGATCCAAAATTGGTCTCCCGTCTCCCTGTTTTTTTTTTGGCATTAAAAAGAATCTTGAGCAAGTTCCAAATTCTATCTGGTCTTGCGAGACCTCTTGGACGACTTTTTTTTTCTAGCAGCTTTTGTATTTCTAGTGCTGCTTCTTTCCTCTGACAAGGTGGAACATCCAGAATTTTGCATACAGTTGGGAGGTGGAAGGGAAAAGAGAATTATATAACCTCTGGAAATAATCCTCTGCACCCATGTATCTTTTGTTATATCTAGCCAGGGCCTCTGGTGCAGGGATAACCAACCCCCAATTGTCTGCAGAGGGGAGAATTGGGAGTCCTTTCAGGAGTGCTGGTAGAGTCTATCAGAGAAAGAGTTTCTGGACGCCTGGTTTTGCTGCCCTCTTCTGCTGTGGGGGTGTCATAGTCCATTAGATTTCCCCTCTCGGTCCCTAGGAGAACTTTCTCTATATGTGTCATGGAAAGGACTCTGGGACTTTCTGAACAACATTTTCCGAGCTCTTCGTTTATTCCTAGAAAAGGATCTTTGAGGGGTTGAAAAACATACGCCCACCGCAGAGAGGGTCTTTCCATCTTTCTCACACCTGGATAATGTGTCCTTCAGTTTTGGGCCAAACAATGAACTGCTGTCAAAGGGAGCACTGACGAACAATGACTTGAAGGGCTCCAGAAAATCACATAAGTGCATCCACGCATGCCTCCTAATGGCATGCCTGAACCTGCTGCCCTTGAGGCACCTTTGGCTACATGCAAAATAAGCCTCATGGATGAATTCAAGATGGATTGGATGATACCCAGCCGAGAGGCCACAGATGATTGGGCTTCAGCAGAAACAGTCCCTGAAAGAGATTTTGAAAGTTCTTTGATTAAGTCCCTTTGCAACCTAGTAAAATGTGCCAAATAGTTCAGTTACCTAAGAAAAAAGGTCACTGAAGCATAGACATGCTTTGCAAAACTGTCCATCACCCCTGACTCCCTGTTAGGGGGATGAACAGAAGAACTTTGTTCGGCAAGTTCCTTCTTGGTGGCCACAGCCACAAGCATGGCTTCCACAGGCACCCCCTTACTCCAAAAATCCTTTCGCACAGGTGGAGCCCGAATCCTATCTGGCTTCTTAGGTATTGGCTCAAATGAGTCAGGCCATGCCCGCCGAGAGACCAAATCAATGAGCTCGTCAGCGGCTGGAGTATCCCAGAAGGTAGATGGGCTAGCCCCGAAGGCCTCCAGAAATACTGACTCCAACAGTGAATGGTTGTTGGGGTCCAACCACCTCTCTCTCTCTTTAAGGATATCAAGGATGTCTCCAAATGAACCATCTTCCAGAGATGATCGTAGGGACCCTTCACCCTCACTGAAATCAGTATCTTTAGTGATTGACTCTTGTGGAGAGTCCAAGTGCCTTCTCTTGAGCTTTCTCTTCCTAGTGACTTCTTTAGTGGTGTGCTCTGGGGAAGTGTCAGAAGAGACTATGAAACCCTGCTGGGTGGTCTGGGGGTCTCAAGCTGGCAGTCCCTATGGCATAGAATGATGAGGCTCCAAGCACAGAGGAATCTGGGAGCTAGACTGAAGATCCGAGGGGGTTGGGTCCATCAGTCCTGTCAAAGCAGAAAATACTCTCTTCACTATCTCAAAGGCAGACCACTCTGGAGAGAAGAAAGACCTCAGCATCAAGAAAGCAGGCTTCTGGACTGATGTCTCCTCCCACCCCAAAAGCAATCTCTCCGAGGAGGAAGTCAAAGCCAACCTATCCAGTGCCAAACCACCAAGAAGCAGAGACAGCTCTGAAAGATTTAGAGTTGCCTCCAACACCTCAGATCCAACAAGGACGCTTCAGCTGAGAGTCATCCAGATCTGAAAATGTCAGGGCCACAGCACTCAGAGTTAGCTTCAGATCCGAAGATAAAGTTATCTTCAGATCCAAGCCAGATGGACCAGAAGGTTCAGCTCCAGGGACTCAGAAGCAAGCAAAGAGATCAGAGAAGGAGTATGAAGTGGTGGTGTGGTAGATGGACAGGCCTCCTGACCCAAGGTGGTAAAAGCCAGTAAAACACCCATCTGAATCTATGCCGAGAGGAACTTCCACATCATTCTGTCCACATCTTCCTCAGTCAAACTCCTGGACGAATAAGATGAGGCAAGGGAAGGTGACTATGATCAGCACCTTTCCATAAAAGGGAAGGGACTGTGGAAGGCACAGGCTCAAAAGAAGAAGAATATCTGGTTCTTAAAAGAACAGTGGCAGCCAAAACAGTTGGATCCATAGGTTTTTGTGCTGTATCTGAGGACATAGGATTCATCAGTTTCTTGTTATTCGGATCAGAAGGGGAGAAGCTTTGAGATCTTCTCAGATCTGATTTTGATCTCCTCCTAGAAGGCTCCGAAGCTGGAGTCGAGGAAGTGGAAGGCTTCAGAGATTGAGATCTGGACTCCTTAGTTTTAACTTTGGGGGACTGAGCCCCAGTGATACCTTCACTAAAGGATGATGGCAACAAACCTTTCAGGGTAAGCTTGTTTTTTCTGAGCACAAGAGCTCTGGGATTGAAACTGTGGCAAATGAAGCAATCCTCCTGAAGATACTGTGGGCCTAAACAATATACACAAAGAGTATGGGTGTCTGAAAAAGGCAATGTGTGCCCACAGTTCAGACACTTCTTAAAGCCAGAAGGACCCTTCTCAGCCATGCTAGTGACATTAGCCAAAAAACAGTAATCCAAGATTAGAAGGTTTATATATATATATATATATATATATATATATATATATATATATATATATATATATATATATATAAAGAAAAAACAAGGAAAAAAAAAAAAATATATATATATATATATATATATATATATATATATATATATATATATATATATATATATAAAGGAAGAAAATACAAAAAAAAAAGAAAATCAGAAAGAATACCAACAATGATAATACAACTACACCAGCATGCATACACAGGAAAAAGGGGCAAAAAAACTATCAACAATGGTATAACAGAAATACAATATTGTATGAAGGTAAGGGAATAAAGTATATGAAAGAAATGTAAGACATTAAAGTGATTTTAAGAGAAAAAATACACTTACCTGATGAAACTCGAGAGCTAAGACTGACCATGTCTCTTTTCAAAAAGCGGCAAATGTGATCTGGATTATGTTAGGGGGTGGTGCATTATGGGTAAGGGAGAAGCTGAAGAGTTTTTTGGTTACCACGAGCTTTAGTAATGACTGAGTCAGATCCAATGGTTGGATCTGAACCCAACAGTTGAGGACAGAATGAAAACTGACAACATCAGATCAAATGTCTTGTTTTTTTGTCATTTTTTTATGAGTCTCCACCTTAGAATTTTAGGGATAGAATCCAATAGCTGAATCTCCAACAGGGATCTAGTGATGTCCTCCTTTAAACAACACCCGATGGTGGATACTATCTTCACCCCAAGACAGAATAACTCTTGGTTCTCCCTTATCAAACAGAATGGCCTACTATATGATTTGGCAAGACGTGTCTAAGTCCCAGGCATTAGTAGTCTCTTGAGAGGTCACATCAGAGGGACCAATAGAGCCAGATGACTGATGGTCTGAGGGTTGCAAAAGTACCTGTGCAGCGATGTCAGACCCATACTACAGAAATGAAGAGGAAGTCCAAGATTCTTTGAAAACCTCTATCACAATTTACTTTTTCTTCTTCTTTTTCTGTAATGGTTAATCAGGTCTTGCTAAACTCAGTGGTGTCCGTCACTATAGTCACAAACATCAGATCTCTACGTGACTTACTCTCAAGAAAAATTTTTGGAGACTTATGGTTTTAGGAGTAACGAAAAGACAAATCTGACAGGACCTTATTTGTTGTTCCTCACCAAAGCAAAAAAATGCAACATGTATGGGCATCCTTGTAAGGAGTCTGTCTACCCCAAGAGCATTTAACCTTCTGGACAGAGAGAGACAGCAAATTTTACAAAAACTTTTCCATTGAAAAAGGAAGGTCCCTTAATGGGGATATTTATCTGCCCAAAACTGCAGAAAATGACTTCTGATTCTCATGCTAAACTGACAAGAAATCTACATAACCATCCATACAGCAAGAAAGTTCTGATTTTTGGCATGCCCATTCATCCTTATTATACCAGCACATACTCTCATGGTAAGAGGCATACATATGATGTGTGTGAAGTAGTCCAAAGCTTTGTAAACTGGACAGATGTCTCATTCTTGGCAGAATATGTGTCATATAGTTATAGCTACTGGAACAGTGATCTAATGAACAATACCTACAGATGTCTGTGCTCATGGAAGGTCAGCAAGTGGAGACAAATTCCTCTGCCAAAGCACAAAAGAGTTCAAACTCAAAAAAGTGGATAGAACTTCTTCTACTTTGATTCCAAGGCAAGGAAATGAATATTTTATAAAGTGCAAGCTGGTTTCTGGTAACTAAACCATAACAGAATCAATGGTAGGAAGAAAAGAAGCCTCAGAACTGAATTACACTGCAGGTGAAGGTGAACTTTTCCTTTAATAATCAGACAGACGGTAGGTGTTCATAAATTAATGCGGGCTAAGATAGACAACACATTATGTCTGTCATGGGGAGGGATTATGTGACTACATTAAGCACATTTTTAAAAAAACTGAACTTTTTTCATCAATAACTGCAGTAAGTCAAAAAACTGCGTACTTGCATCAAACAATAAACCGTTTTTATAGTTACTGGCACTCAACTCCATACTAAGTTCTAAAAGAAAAATAGTATATTATAAAGCAATAGCCACACAAAAATACTGCACCAGAAAGTCCTTAAAGGAAGCAGGGAAGAACTGTGATAAAACTTTTAATTATACAATAAAGGTGCATTATTATTAAAAAAATGAGCACACTGATTGGACAGCCCAAACAGTGTGCCTATGTAACTTGAGCATATACCACCAGATAAAAGTCTGACCACTGAAATATCACTGAGCAGCCAGACTTTCTATTAGCACATGCTAAAGGACAGAGCAAAATATGAGAAAAATCAGATATGTTCCCACAAAACAAAAGAAACAGAAACATACCTAATTTTCTTTGTATGTTTGTGCTGTCCCTTGTAAAATCTATGATTTTTATAATAGTTCAAAAAAACAGCAATGGAGATTATATTTTCTCAGTAGCTTCGCTTGCACTTCTCTGATGTACTATGCAAGTGTGGGAACATAATTCTCATATGCATCTGCAATACATCAGTATACAGAAGACAATGCAGAAGAAGGCTGAAATGCCATTATGCAAAGACATTATTTAAGAAGGGCAAATCATTTCCTACTTAAATAATGTAATTGTATAATAGAAATAATCCACTCCTGTGTTTGGATATATCAGGATTTACCCACAGTTGCATTTGTTTAATCATTCGGGCTTTGTCTGCATAATCATACCACACCACCTGTGGGTAAATCCTGTTATATCCACATACAGTCATGAATTATTGATAAAGTATAGACTCAAATTTATAAAAATAACATAATTAGTGAAACTGTGCATTAACCAAGTCCACAAAAAATTTATTTGTTATCAAAGATAAAGCTAGGAGGGAATGGCAAAAGAACAAAAATTATATTAATTTTCAGAACTACAGACAATTATGCAACCAAGCAAAAAAAATGGTAAATACGGATAAGAAGTACTACTTCTCACAACAATTAGATGACCGCAAAAACAACCCCCTCAAAATTTTGACATATCATCTCATCTGTCCTCACCACAACGTCCAAGCAAAATACATCTCCAACCACAAATAAATCTCCATCCCAAATAGTAGATATGTTTGACACCTTTATAAAAAGTATAGTTAACTTAGTTAATGATTATAACAAGCCTACAAATCTAAACTCCACAAACAATCTCAACCCACATCCCTCCCAACCATCTCCAAACACACCACAGCACCACAACCTCTTCTCTTCCACCCAAAATATTTCTACTACAGACATTTAAATTCCTTTCCTCTCTCTGCAACCTGTACTCACAAGCTACATACATAAACTTCTGCTCAAATTAAAACCATGTTTTCCTTCCTCTGACAGCCTCCCTTTCGAATACTTGAAACTTGCTGCAGATGCAGCTGCATACCCTGTTAGTATTCTCATCAATCGATCCATCATAGAATCCTATGTCCCCACCCTTTGGAAGAGATCTGTCATAACCTTGCTACACAAAGAAGGGTAATCTAATGAATTAATTACTTATCAGCCCACTGCCAACCTATCCCTACTATCCAAACTGTTTGAAAAATGTGTATATAAACAACTCCTTAACGACCTCATCCACAACAATTTATTTACATCCACCCAGCACAGCTTTAGGCCAGCACATAGTATAACCACTGCACTAATCTCCTTTATCGATACCATTAACAAAGCTATAGACTCCACCCAAGTAACCTCAGTAATACTTCTAGATCTATCAAAGGCCTTTGTATAAACAGAAAACTCCACAAACAATCTCAACCCACCTCCCTCCCAAACATCCCAAATATATCACAGCACACCCCAAACATCTCCAACAACTTTCTTCTCTAGGTCTTTCTCCACCCTCTCAACAGTGGTTTACCAGCTATCTATCTGACAGACAACAATGTGTAAAATGGCTAGGCTGTCTCTCACAATACCTAACTAAAAAACATGAGTGTCACAAGAGTCCACTCATAGACCCCTCCTCTTCAATACCTTCAGAAATAATCTACACAATGCCTTACATCAAAGCTCCTTAATCTAATATGCCAATGATTCCACCATCATCTCCTCCTCAAATAACATAGTATACCTTCAGCAAATAACCCAAACTGCTTTCTCCTCCATCAAATCTTGGCTCAGTAGGGCACAATTATTGCTCAACCCCAATACAACAAGACTCCTCTTTTTCACACCTAAGACACTCTCAGCCAGATTTAAGATATACTCACTGAACAATACAGCAATTGAATTTATTACAAATGCCAAATTATTAGGAATTGCAATAGACAATAAACTTACGTTTGATCTACATATACACAATGCTATCAAGAAAACACACATCAAACTAGGGATGTTCTACTGGCACAAAAACTTCTTGGCTACAGCCACCAAAAACAAAGCTTGCCACAACCTGCTTGTTCCCTTCTCTATTATATGGTGCCCCCCATTCTAACGAATCTTCAGATTTCACTAAAAAGTAAACTAGAATCCTGCTATAATAAAATCACTAAATTCACTATAGGTGCATCATACTTCAAACACCACTGCACTGCTCAAACTCTCACATCATCTAGATTATCTGCAACTATCAATCGTTCACAAAATGATATACAAACCTAAAAGCTGTTCTGCCCTAAACTCAATTCTCCAAACCTACATACTTACAAGGGCTCTCCATTCTGAAAAAAGCAACAAATAGCCATATATAGACCAAACAAAAGAGCAGGATAGTGTCTCATACTAGGCGACTTCATTTACCCTTCCATTAACTGGGAAAGCTACTCACATACCAATACACTTGCCCAGCGTTTCCTGGAATTCATTAATTCCAATGCCCTGGACCAGCTCGTTCTTACCCCCACTACAGGTAGCAACATCCTTGACCTGGTCATTACTAACATGGATGACCGTTGCTCTACACCAATAGTCAACTCCTCCCTGGTTAGATCCAACCACAAACTAATCACCTTGGAAATCCACAACCCTCCCACTCCCCACCCCCAGCAAAGGTAACCACCATGAAAATCTTCTCCAAAGCTAACTTTGGGCTCCTAAGAACAGAGGTGGCTAACTTCACGGCACCCATGCAAATGGAGAATAGTTCCATGATCGTCGAATCATACACCAATGCACTGTACAAACACGTACACAAATGCATGGATCTTGCCATACCAATAGAACCAAGACGCTCTCCTCCAAATAAAGGAAGCCAATCTGGTGGTCCCCTGCCATAAACAAAATTTACAACAGAAGGAGGAAACTGATGCGGAATAAGGTAAAGTCCCAAAACTGGAAAAATGCCCTTATCAGCCTCAACAAAAAGTTGAGATCCCTCATCAAATCCTCTAAAGCTAGCTATGAAAACAGAATTGCAGCAGATAGTAAAGACAACCACAAGACCTTCTATAGTTATGTAAAGAACCTCCACGGCAATTCCCAGATTTGCTCTGAGCTACTGCACAATGGTACCTCCTATTCTGAGACAACAGATATTGCCACTATACTGGCTGACAGATTCAGTGCCAACTCCCCCCCCCCCCAAGGACCAATCATGATGCCAGTAGATTGCCAGGCACCCAGTATTACTGCCGCACAGGTTAAAACAGCACTGTCCAAGTCCAAGAATACAGCATCTATGGGACCTGACAATATCCCTGACTGTGTTCTACATGAACTACAGAGTAAACTGCCCTGTTCAATCACAGCCTCACCTCAGGCTTTGTCTCTACCGAATGGCGCACTGCTATAGTCATCCTCTCCGCAAAGGACCCTAGGAACTATCGCACCATTAGCCTGACGAGTCTGAAATGCAAAGCTATGGAATGCATCATCATGGACCTAATAAACAAGGATTTAGGGAATCTCCAAACTCTGGATCCCACACAGTTTGGTTTTGTGAAGGGTAGATCATACCTGCTTAATTTGGTCGACTTCTTTGAGTCAGTCACCAGAGCTGTGGATGAAGGCAAGGTAGTTCATACAGCCTACCTTGATCTGGCCAAGGCCTTTGATACCATTCCCCACTCATGAATCATAGAAAAACTCATTAAGCTAAACATCAACCCCTATATCACTAGATGGGTTGCAAACTGGCTCACATACAGAACCCACAGTGTGAAAGTAGCTGACTCCAAGTCAGACTGCCAACCAGTCACGAGTGGAGTCCCACAGGGATCGGTCCTGGGTCCTCTCCTGTTTGGTATCCACTTCTCAGAAGTCCAGTACAACATGAAGGGGCTCTAACCAACAAAGTTCGCAGACGACTGCATGTTGGGTGCCATTATTAACTCCCCAAGTGATGTTGACATCCTACAGAAAGGCCTCAGTGAGATCAACGACTGGTGTCAGAACCATGTCCTTAAGCTCAGTGCCAAAAAATGTGTCATCATCCCCTTTTTGGAAAAACCCAGTTCCCATGAACTACCACATCGATGGTAGTCCACTGAACACAGAAGGCTTTATAAGAGATCTAGGAACACAGGTTGACAGCAACCTCTCTTTTGACCATCACACTGCCACTGTGGTCAGAAAGTCCTTCTATGTGGCACATCTCATTACTAAGGGTTTTGCATCCAGGAAGAAAGAGGTCATTGTCACCCTCTACTCTTCCCTCATTAGGCCAATCATCGAGTACAATACCCCATTTGGCATGAACCTCACTAGACACCTGCAACAACTGGAGAGGCCACAAAAGTACATCACAAAGAGGATCCTAGGCCTTAAACACTTGTCCTATATGAACAGACTCAAAAATCCCCAACTATTCTATGTCTCATATCGTCTACTTAGAGGTGATCTCTGCTTGACTTATAAAACCATGCCTGACCCAGCTCTGTTAGAAATGCTACATCTAAAGAAATCCCAATCCCTCCACACCACATGCTCCAGAGACCTCAACCTCATTACCACAATCAACAGAACATTCTGGAGGGACAGGTTAATAACCCAGAGACTGCCCATGCTATGGAATAAACTTCCCATACATGTCAAGCAGAGCACCCACTGGCCCTCTTCAAGAGAAATCTTGATGAGTGGATGGAAAATAGAAAATTCATCCCAGGGATCACTCCAGTGGCTCTACTCGACAGAGGTACTGTAAACTAAGGTTGGGTGGCACGATGCCAGGGTAATCCTATGGGCTAGGCTTATAAAGGCTCCAGGGCCATTAGCCTAGTACACACCTATAAATCTATATCCCTGCACCGTTGTTAAACGATGGAATGCCTTACCTATAAATATCAGAGCTATAGCTAACCTCAAGACATTTCTAGTCACCATCATTCCCCCATTTTTTTCACTCTCTCTTTTTCTACTTCTATCTATACTATTCCCTCCCCTACCTTTTACCTTTACTATTTCCACTACCCTTCTCCTACTTCCTGCCCTCAAATCTCTTTACATCTACCTTTTTCAGTTATATGCCCCCTAGCTCATCTCTGCTTCTTCATCCATTCTTACCCATTATCTCCCCTTTTGCCTCTATTCTCATATCTGTAACTCAATTTAACACCTTTCTTTACAAACACTTCCCTTCTTCTGCTCTTCTACAAACCCTCCACTTTTACCCAGTCCTCCTTCCTTAGCCTTCCCCTTCCTTACACCCATCTTGATCTTGAGAAATTCCTGTCCTCCTTCCTTAACCTCCCCTTTTATGTTTCAGTCTTCACCTAGACTAACTTACTTCATTACAAATACCCACTCTCACTTCCACTCCTTTCTACAACTCCTTCTGTCCTTACACTCAGCACCTCCTCTTCTGTATTTCTACCTTCCCAATTAATAGCTCCATTTTGTATGATAACTTTTTATATACCACTTTTTTCCCCTTATGGAAATCATACATATCACTCTTTTACATATTCTTTTCAACTTATCACTGCTATCTTTGACTTTAACCTTTCCTTCCTCTCACTACAAATTCTTTATCTGACTATCCCATTATTTCATCTTATCCTTACAAACTATACAGTCTCTGTCTACTATTAAACTTTCTAGCTCCATCAAGGCGAACTATGTCTCTTATGGATCTAATTATAAATACACTGTCTGTCTTATCCTATAGAACTTTCTCAGTAAAACAGTTCTGCAATAAAAATTGTAAAGCTTGTATGATAACTACATGCTAGAATTACTTACAAAACCTCTCTAATATAAATGCTGGTTTACAGCTTATTAGCTTCACCTACATACCTGCTTTCTGTGAATAATACTGTGTAAAATACCAGCTTATTAGTTATGTTCGTAACATTTTTCCTGTACTAATGTATGTATACAACCTATCTGTTCATTACCTGCACCACTGGCTATGGTTTTGCCCTTCTTGTTAATTTTATGTTAGTTATTTTCATATTTTATATTGTTATATTTTATACTATATATTGCTATTTTTTCTTTAGTGGAGCTTTTCTCCCCAGGCCTCAGCTGAAAATGGGATTCTGACCCAGTTGGACTTTCCCGGTCACTAAATGTCAAATAAATAAATAAACACAGAACAATGAAATAATATTAAGGTGTGGAAATAACACTGAGGTCTAAGAAAAAGATAATTTTAACTTTAAATAAAAATTAAAAAAAAAAATAAAAAAGGTTTGATCTGATCTGAAAGATGAACACTCAAAAGCAAATCATTAGTTGCACAATGTGAAGGAGCAGAAATGTAAGCTTTGACAAAAAATCCTCACAGAAAAGGAAGCTGAAGAGCCTTGGACCATTGCTGTAGCTGCTAGTCTGCCAGACAGCAATAAACTTTGCACAGGAAGTCACAGGATGTCACAGTGAACACTGAGGATAAGATGAGCTGGAGCTTGGAAAAGTTTTAGTTTTAGATGGTAAGCTGCCTACAGCCCTGTTGACCGTATTACTACTGCTTGACAAATACGGACCTTATAATACCACCTACTATTCATAAGATAATTGTATTTGTTTGGCTTCTGATTTTTTTACTTAATTTGTTTTAGAAAATGTTCAGGAATCAAAGGAAGTATGCATGCTTTTAGAAGTGTGACATTCCACAGCTGCTAGATGTGAATAAGTTAAACATTCTAAGTCTTTTTAAATGCTACTCTTTTACCATCTTTTTTTCCCAATGACAAAAATAACTATTATATACTACTGCAATAATCTATAGCTGGGTGTGGGTAATGCTGTATTTACTCATGACTGGTGAGGTCTGGTCACAAGGGCAAAGCCCAAGTGACCAAACAAAGCCAACCCTAGGTAAATCAGCATTACCTACACCCAACAGTGGGTTATTGCTACTATACAATGACATTATTTAAGAAAAAAAACTTACTTTTCTTAAATTATGTCATTGTATAATGGTGCTGTGGTGTTCTTCCGGTTTAATTTCATGTCTTGGGGTCACCTGATGTACTGTGTATGCATACGGGACTTATGTTCCCATGCTTACACAGTACACCAGTTGTTTGGAAAGAAATGTAGATGGGGAAGGTGTTCATAAGCTACTGTGTCAGCCACGATGTTTTGCATACAGGAAGAATCAGGTACATTTTTCTTTTTTTTTAACATACCTGATTCTTCTTGATTGCAGAACATTGTGGCTGACTTAGTAGCTTATGAACACCTTCCAGATCTACAGAATTGTTTTTTCGTGTGGAAGCATACATCTCAATCTTTTAGATCAAGAAATTTGGACAAAGCCATAAATAAAGGCTGAAAGTAGGGACAGTTTTTAAGTATTGTTGTTACAAATTAAGAAAATTGATAGAATAACAGGTTTTGCATTAGCATTAATTTCCTGAAGGGTATGAAGTCTGAAACTCAAATGTCTGTCATTGTTTTCAACTTTAACCTTCAAAGATTTGTCAACAACAAAAAAAAGTCACACACACTTTTATGAGAAACAGACCAAAAATCCGAAGCAAAAACCTTTGCATTCTCTGAAAATATGTACAGTTGAGTTATGACTGGAAGTTGTATATGCCAATAATAAAGTCCGGCTGCTCAATGATACTTTAGTGGCCGGACTTTCACTGTTGGTATATTTTCGATTTATAATGGACACACTGGTTGGGCTAACCAATCAGCATGTATTTTTTTTTTTTTTTGAGTATTACTGACCAGGCATTGTATAATGATGAATGACCAACACCACTCTAATGAAGAAAGCAACGATGACCAACTAACATTCTGTAAGGCAAGGGGAACTAAAAAGGAACATAACAATATATATTTTTTTAAAATATAGGATCTTCGCATTACATTAATACCCACCCTGATACAAGGTAAATTTTGGCCTTTGGAGGGAAGAACAGAGCTATGGAAAAATGGCTGGACCAACATAGCTTCAGTGGTAAATAAATTTATAAGTTATGTACTCACCATAACTAGGCATCTGTGTTATCCATTTTCATTCTTCCTCACGTACAGATTACAGATCCGCTCCTCGGATCTGACTTGGCCGCATACTTCAGTCTTCGGATCCAACTCTCAAGCTCCTCCCTCTACTCATAATGCCCCACTCCATCCCTATTGCTTCAGATCGAGTTTTCTGCTCTATTTCCCAATAGCTGAAGATAAACATATATAGCCAGATAGAATAGACAGGGCTCAAACCTGGAACTGTATGTTGCAAAACATAGTCCAATAGGTTCTTCTAAAAGACAAAAAGGATGGGGGAATGGATGAGAGGGGACCGGAGGAAGAATGAAAATGGACAACACAGATGCCTAGTTATGTTGAGCATATAGCATATAAATATGATGTCTTTTTCATTCTTCCTCACTTATGGGATAGAGTCCCCAGCTATGTTGACCTTGGGTGGTCCTCATGGAAGGATATTCCGAAGTTCTGCCGAGCCAAAGGAGGCTCTATTTCTAGAAATGATGTCCAATTTGTAATGTGAAACAAAGGTATGCGTCTTGGACCATGTAGCTGCTGCATAAATGTCGTTAATAAATGTTTTTGACCAAAAAGTGACTGAAGCGGCCATGGGTCTAGCTGAATAAGCTCGGGGAGGTTTTGATAATGTCATACCTTTCTTAGAGTAGCTGCTGCATAAATGTCGTCAATAAATGTTTTTGACCAAAAAGTGACTGAAGCGGCCATGGGTCTAGCTGAATAAGCTCGGGGAGGTTTTGATAATGTCATACCTTTCTTAGAGTAAATCCATGAAATACAGTGTGTAATCCATTTAGCTAGGGTAACTTTGGAAACTGGTTGGCCTAGGTAATTTGGAGAAAAGGATACAAAAAGTTGGTCTGATGTCCTAAAGGTTTTGTCCTGTGAAGTTAAAAACATAGTTGTCTGTGCACATCAAGGAGGTGAAGCATGCACTCTCCTTTACTGGAAAATGTTGGAAAGAAAACTGGCAAGAGAATGGATTGATTAATGTTATTTGCAGAAGCCACTTTAGGTAAAAAATAAGTGTTAGCCCGCAAAGAAAAAAGAAGTTATGTCTTAGTTGTCGATCTTCACTAATCCTTGACTGTGGGCTCGGTTCCGAGCCTCGGGACCGACTCGGCCATTATTCCAACTCACGCCTTCCAAAACTCTTGAGTTAAGCTCTACCCACAATGCTCCTCACTAAATTACCTCAGACTGAGTTTGCAAACTATAGAGACAGACAAGAAATAATAGATATACCATATCTGTGTCCCTATTATGAAGCCAGTCTTTGGGAATATTCGATCCACCAAGAGTTCTAAAGGCAGGGGGAAGGAGGGAGGGAATGTCAAAGATTAGTGAAGACTGACAACACAGACGGAATGCTATGGTAAGGCATAACTTCTTTATCTGATGTTGTCAATCTTCACATAATGGTTCACTGTGGGACAGAGTCCCTAGGGTACCTGAATCTTGGGAGGTCTCATGGAAGAATATTCCTGAGCACCATTGAGCCATATGATTCACATCCCCTAGAGACCTGGTCCAGTTTGTAATGAGTAATGAAGGTATGAGGAGACGCCCAAGTTGCTGCTGCACAAATATCATCTAAAGAAGCTCTGGCATGAAAAACTGCAGATGCTGCTATAGATCTTGTTGAATGTGCTTTTACAGGTCCTAGTGGGTGGAGTCCCTTTCTGTTATAAACAAAGGTGATACAGTCCTTAAGCCATTTCACCAGGGTAACTTTAGATATTGGGCTGCCTAAAGGAACTGATGAAAAGGCAATAAACAGCTGGTCGGATTTTCTAAAATCCTTTGTTCTGTGAAGGTAGAAATGTAATTGCCTGTGTACATCTAGTAAGTGTAGACATTATTCCCCTTTATTGGAAAAGTTGGGAAAAAAGACTGGGAGATGTAAAGTCTGATTGATATTTAACTCAGAAACAACCTTTGATAACAAGGAAGGATTTGTCCGGAGGGAGACCCTGTCCTTCTGTAAGATTAAGTCGGTAGGTTTATAGGACAAGGCTTGTATTTCCGATATTCTCCTGGCAGAAGTGATAGCTATTTAAAATAAGGTTTTCCAGCACAAGAAGTTTAGGTCACAACTTGCTGAAGGTTCAAAAGGGGGAGAAATAAGAGACTGAAGTACCACATTCAAATCCCATGGTGCAGAGGGTTCTTTATATGGAGGTCTGTGCGTTAAGGTTCCTTTCAAAAAGTTTATGTGACATTAGTGGTGAACCACTGAAACCAATATGGAAGTTAGATATCGCAGCAAGATGCACCCGAATATCAGAGACTAATGAGCCTGTCTCATAGAGTAAGACTAAGAAGTCTAAAACTTTGTCTACGGGTGCTGAATATGGGTCAAGATTACAGTCTAGTGACCACTTAGTAAACTTTAGCCACTTGTTATGATACAGTTTTCTAGCTGAAGGTTTGTGGTGGGCCAGAATGATGCCTTGGACCAGTGAGGTGAGGGAGGGATGCCTGGCAATCATGGGAACTGGAGAAGCCATGCAGTGAGCTTGAAATGCTGTAAATTCAGACAAACCAGTCCATCCGGGTGGGACAACAGGTCCAGAGATGGGTCCAGTATTCAGGGTTTCTGAAGCAGATGAGGCCATAGGAAGTGAAACCAGACCTGCTGAGGCCAGAATGGGACAAAGAGAATTATTCTGTTCTTTGACCTGTTGGCTTTCTTTACAAAGTGACATATTAGTGGAATCGGAGGAAAGGCGTACAATAGTCCAGGAGGCCAATCATGAAGGAGAGTGTCTCTGGGTGGCTCCCCCCCTGGGTGGGGGATTAGGGCAAAGTAACTGCTGTACTTATTATTCAGAGGAGACACGAACAGATCACAGCAAGGCTGGCCCCAGTGGTGGAATATCTTGTCCACTACCACTGACTTGACAGAACACTTGTAAGGCACGAGGATGGTTCTGCTCAATTTTTCTGCAATCACGTTGGTGCTCCCCGGAATGTGCATTGCCATTAGAAAGTGGTCAGAGGAAATTGCCCATTGCCAAACTCTGAGCACTTCCTGACAAAGAGGATAATATCTGGTTCCCCTTTGTTTGTTGATGCACCAGACAACCGACATGTTGTCTGTTTGTATTACAATCGTTCCCAAGGGGAGGGTATCTTGAAATGCTTGCAACGCTAAGAGCACCGCCCTTATCTCTAGAACAGTGATATGCAAGTTGGCCTCCAGCTAGGACCAAGTGCCTTGGAGTGTCTATCCCAGATAAGGCCCCCCCACCTTATCTGGGATGTGTCCATGGTCACTATGGCTTAGGGATGAGGAGGGACAAAGGAATGGCCCAAAAATATTTCGTTGGAGTGAAGCCACCAACTTAGATTTTCCTTGCATCGATTGATGATCAGAATTAGATGGGACATTGGTTGATTCAACAAGGACCATTGGGATGCCAGAAGCCACTGAAGAATTTGCATGTGGTATCTAGCCAGGGGAACTAGAGTGATAGAAGCTGCCATTGACCCTAAAGCTTGTAGAATGAGTTTTGCTGTTACTTTCTTGCTTTGAATAATCTGGCTCACTTGTGATCTGATCCTCTGAAGTCTTTCTAGGGGAAGTGCCGCAAAGCCAGCAACTGTGTTGAGCATAGCTCTAATGAACTCCAGCTGTTGTGATGGTTCTAGATGGGAGTTTTCATAGCTTATAGTGATTCCTAAGCTAGAAGGAGAAGAATGTAATCTCGTGCCTTTACACGTTGATGCCTGGTGGGAGGGGTAAGGAGCCAGTCATCTAAATATGGAAACAGTCAGAATCCTAGCAGTCTGAGATGTGCTGCTACCACAAGCATGCATTTGGTGAAAACTCTGGGGACTGTGGTGAGATCAAAGGGCAGTGCCCTGAACTGATAGTGACTGGCTCCCAGCTGGAAGTGCAAGAATCTTCTGGAGCTCTTGTCCATTTTTATATGGTAATATGCATCCTGAAGATCTATTTAGCACATTCAATCATCTTCTTCCAAGAATGGAAGTATAGACTGAATCAAGACCATCCAGAATTTGTTTTGTTGAATTGATTTGTTCACCTGGCTGAGGTCCAAAATCAGTCTCAGTACCCTCTTTTCCTCAGCACTAAAAAGAATCTTGAGTAAATTCCAGATCCTCTCTGGTCTGGTGGGACTGCCTGGATGAGTCTTTTGTCTAGCAGTTTTCAAATTTCTAAGACTGCTGCCTCCCTGTGACTGGGTGGAACTTCTGGGATTCTTCTTAGTCTTTTTGGTTCCTCTGAAAGAGGAATGATGTAACCTCTGGTAATGATCCCATGCACCCATTTGTCCAACGTTATTCCTAGCCCGGCAGATTGTTGCAGGGATAATCGTCTCCTGACTGCCACCAGAGAAAGGCAATTGGGCCTCCTGTCAGGAGCACTAATAGGAGTTATCAGGGAAAGAGTCCCTGGAACCCTGATTCTGTGGGCCATTTCTGACTCTTGGATGGCGTCTTCCATTATTACTCCTCCCTCTGCCCCGGAGGAAGTCATTGCCACATGAGTCCTGGAAAGTTCCTTGGGTCTTTTTGAACCATAGCCTACCACTTCTCTGGTTCCTGGAACAGGGGCATTGAGGAGTGGAAAAGCATACACCCACAGCAGAAAGGGTCTTCCCATCTTTCTCACATTTGGCTAGAGTCGCTTTAACTTTGGGGCCAAACAAGGATGACCTGTCAAATGAAGCATTGATGAAAGAAGGCTTAAATGACTCCACAAAAATCACATAATCACTTCCAAGTATGTCTCCTGATGGCTATGCCTGAACCCGCTGCTCTTGTCATCCCTTCGGCAACATGAGCAATTAGCCTCATGGACGAGTTGGAGACAGATTCCAGGCTGGCGAACTGAGAAGTCACTTTGTCTCAAACTCCTTCAGCTATTGCTCCTGAAAGATGATCTGAAGCTCTTTAGTCAGATGTCTTTGAAGCCTGGTAAAATGTGCCATATAGTTCAAGCACCTGAGAGCAAAGTTCGATGAAGTGGCTACACGCTTCCCAAATCTATCCATTGTCCTAGACTCTTTGTTAGGAGGATGGATAGTAGGACTTTTGTCAGAAAGTTCCTTCTTGGTGGCTGCCGCAACCACCATGGCATTCACAGGAATACCTATGGCCCAGTGTTGCTCACCTTTAGGGGCACAGAGAATGCAATTAGGTCTCTTGGGGATCAGCTCCATAGAGTCAGGTATCTTTTAAGCCCGCTGAGCAATCAACTTAATAAGATCATCAGTGGGCGGAGAGATCCAAGAAATAGAGGGCTGGGCACAAAAAGCCTCTAGGTATACCGATTCCTCTGAGGAAGATTGGAGGGTAGTCCAGCAACCCCTCAGTTTAAGGATTTCTAGGATGTCCCCAAAGGAAACATCTACAGGGAGTGACTCAGGGGAACCTTCCTCTTCATTGAGATCAATATCTTCTGTGAAGGACTCTTCAGGGGAGTCCAAGTACTTCCTCTTGCACTTTTTCTTCAAAGATACCTCTTCAGTGGATTACTCTGGAGAGGTTTCCAAAAAAGACATAACCAGAGTGGTTTGGTCCTGAGACTTTTTTGCCCTTTGCCCCAGGGTAGAGACTGGAGGAAGCTCTGGTCGAGGGGATGGACATGATGCTTGGTCTGACAGGGAAGCCATAGACTGTTTGCCAGCAATAGACAAGGAACTCTCCATAGCTTGAAAGGTAGGTCCCCTCGTAGAGGGATGGGAACAGAAATGAAATATACTACTTTTGAAGCATGGTCCCATCCCTTAGCAAGGAGGCTGCCCCCAACGTAGAAGCCAGAGTCGAGCTTACATATGCCGAGGCTCCTAAAGTATTGAATTTGAACCCTGCCTCCCGGAACCGACAACAAAGCCTCGACCCCGGGAGGTTTGTCTGAGAAACTGGAATAACTCAGCATAACTACTGGTGTCAGAGAAAGAGCTCTGACCGGCACCAAAACAGTCGAACTGGAAAGGTCAGCACCAGGGGCTCTGAAATCTCAGCTGGAGAAATAGGCAGCTGTGTGGAAGAAGGTAAGGTTCCAGAGCTAACAAAGCTAGGAACCATGGAAGGAGGTAATCCCCTCACCATCAGGAGCTGGTCCACCAGTCTCATAACATCTGACTCTGATAAAATCTTGGTGGACCAAATACAGGAGGCCAATGGAGACCTTGGTGGCCATCTCTCCAAAAAGGGACTGCGGCATAGTCCGCAAAGGGATCTACTAAGGGAGAGTAAGTTGTGTAGGGTAAAATTATTATCTGAGGATACTTCGATACCGAGTGTTCGGATGGTACCAAAGGGAGTGTTGTCTGCACCAATACAGGTACTGAGGATAATGATGCTGAAGAGGTCGGTGCTGATGGCACCGAGGAGTGAGTATCTTGGCCCACCGGTGTCAAGGAGGCTGTTGGCACCGTGGGGGATTTGGCCATTTTAGGAGGATGAAGAGGAGGAGGAACTGTCTTCTGCCTTCAAATTAAAATCATTAATTCAATCTTCAAAATCAGATTTAAGAAGGTCTTTTAAGATCAATTTGTTTTTGCGATCTATCAGAGTTCTGAAACTAAACCCATGACAGATCGCAGAGTCTTTCTGTAGATGGACCACATCGAGACAATACACACAAAGAGTGTGTCCATCTGAGTTAGGCATCTTTGTGTCACATGTTTGGCTCTTCTTGAAGCCAGAGGTACCTTTAGAGGGTTTGTCAGCTATAATGTGAAAAACTAAGGCCACCGTACACACAGACATGTACACACACACACACACACACACACACACACACACACACACACACACACACACACACACACACACACACACACACACACTGTTGTACTATAAAGAAAGAGGAAAAACATTTTTTTTTAGGTATATCAAAGAGAGGAAAAGGAAAAGAAGGAGATGGGAACTACCAATGATGGTATGAAGAGTTACCCAAAGGTAAAAATGGAGAAAGTAGTAATGATGGTACTTGAGTCTACCTAACGGTAAAGGGGAGAGAAAAAAGAACTCATGCACACACTAAAAACTATCTAGAAGAGGAGCCGGGTAGTATAGAAAGAAGTTAAAGAAAGGATGTGGGGAAAAAAACTAACTTGCAGTTCGAAGAAAACCACTAATACTAGAGAGATTGGACAGACTGCATCTGGCAATATGAAGCAGCAAACGAGATCTGAGGTAATTTGATGAGGAGCATTGTGGGCAAGAGTTTTGGAAGGCGCAAGCTGGAATAATGGCCAAGTCGGTTCCGAGGCTCGGAACCAAGCCCACAGTCAAGGATTATGTGAAGACTGACATCAGATCTCTATCTTTTTGAAAAACAATGTCAGGGGTTGGAGTTCAGATATTGTTTTTGCTGAAGTAACAGCTACAAAGAAAACCGTCTTTCATGACAGAAATTTTAGCGTTTATATCACGTTATCAAAAGATGAAAATAGCAAACGCTATTTCATCGGCCCCAAAACATCTAAACATGAAAATATTGAACATTCAGAACAGCAAATTTTTTCCCATGGAAAGAATTTGCTGCTCCAAAACACATACACACAACACAAGTACATCAAACAAACAGCAGCCACACACATACACTTAAATTCCTACATCTAACACTACACTAAACTAAACATACACTGCTACCTACCCACTTACCTTAACCCAAACCCTAACCCTAAGGTCCGTCACTATCGCACACTCACCTAACCCACGCCCTAACCCTAACTCACTTAAACCGCCACTAACCCTAAAGTCTGTCACTAAGGCACACACGCCTAACCTGCGACCTAACCCTAACTCACTTAACCCGCCCTTAACCCTAACGTACAAACAACCGCACACCTACCTGTACCCAACCCGTAACTTTCCACAACAGCGCTAAGAATAGCAAAGCCACCGAAACAGCCAACCGAATTCTTTCCCAAACAAAGAATTCAATGTTCTGCAGCTTCGCTATTCTTAGCATTCGCTGAATAGTGTTCGATATCAGAACATTCAAAGTTTTAATACTTCGATGTTCTGATATAGACCCAAATTTTAGGTCAGATTTATTTGATTGCTCAAAGGGCTTTTGTGTTAAACCTTCAAGTACCACAGCAAGATCTCAAGGTGGTGAAGGATCCTTTATCGGAAGTCTCAGAAGAAAAATGCCTTTCATAAAGGCCTTACACAATCTAGAAGAAGCCAAGTGAAAGACTTATTCCGTGTGGAAATTTGAAATTGCTGCCAACTGAAGTTTAACTGTAGAGAAACTAGCCCCCTCTTTGAAAAAAAACATAAAAAAATAAATAGCTGAAATTGGTGCAGAAAAACGATCAATCCGTTTATCTGACACCCAAATAGAGAACCTTTTCCATTTACATTTTTACACTTTTTTGGTACAACCCTTTTGAGAAGCCAAAATAATGAACCAAACTGTGGAAGAGAGCCTGGACTGTCTAAGTATTACTGGAAGTGGAGAAACCATGTGGTCAGTTTGAGGGTCTGAATGTTGGGAGTGCTGAATCCCCGAAGAGTGAGAGAGAAGATCCTGAGTAGGCTCCAGTATCCATGAAGCATAATGAAGATGTCACTGTAGAAAGGGAACCATACTTGCCAAGGTCAGAAGGGTCATGAGGATTACTGAGCTCTTCAGTCTGCTTGCTTTCTGCAAAATCTGGGCATCAGGGGAAGAGGATGATAAGCATAAAGGAGACCCGTGGGCCAAGCATGAATAACAGCATCTCTTGGTGACTCCCCTTGAGAGGGGATCAGAGTGAAATACTTGCTGCACTTGTTGAGAGGGGTGGCAAATAAGTTGCATCAAGTTTGGCCCCAACGGCTGAAGATCATATTCACTACCAACTGAATGAGAGAGCACTTGTGAGGCATCAGACTGGATCTGCTTAGTTCGTCTGCAAGCATGTTGATTTTCCCCGGAATGTGTATCTCAATTAAAAAGCAGTCTGACGAGATCATCCATTCCCAAACCCTCATGGTCTCTCTGCAAAGGGGATAAGGTTGGGTTCCTCCTTGCTTGTTGATGTACCAGACTACAGACATGTTGTTGGTCTGAACTGCAATAGTCCCCAAGAGAAGAGCATCTTGAAATGCCTGCAACGCTAAAAGGACTGCTCTCATCTCTACAACATTGATATGCAAGTTGGTCTCTTGGGGGACCACATGCCTTGGACACTTCTTCCTAAAAAATGTCCCCGACCCCAGCTGAGAAGCATCCATGGTCACTGTGGCTACTTGGTTCAGCAGAACAAAGGGTCTGTCAGAAAAAGATTGTCAGATTGTACCCACCAGTGAATGTGGTGTCTGCAAATCAGGATGAGTCTTACTTGAAAAGATAAGGGTTGATAAATAATGGACCACTTTGCAGCTAGAGTTCATTGGAGGACCCACAGAAATAACTGTGCAAGAGGGAGTAGTATTATGGCAGCTGATATCGATCCAAGTGCTTGCTGTAGTAACCTTGCTGGAGGAGATGAATGAGAAAGGATAGTTTGAACCTGGTTTCTGATGGAAGTAACTTGGTGGAGGGGTAAAGATGCTATGTGTGTTTTTGTGTCCAGTACTGTCCCTATGAACTCCAGGCTCGGAAATGGTGCCAGTTTTGATTTGGCAAGTTTTACTGTAATGACCAAAGAGTTGCAAATCTGAAGTAAGTACTCCTTGGCGTGTTGTAGTTGATGCTTGGAGGGGGCAGTGAGAAGCCAGTCATCCAGATATGGAAACACCTGGAATCCATTCAGTCAAGTGTGCTGCCACTACTTCCAAGCACTTGGTAAACATCCTGGGGTCTGTGGTGAGTCCAAAGGGCAGAGCTCTGATTTGGTAATGACTGGCCCCCAGTCAAAAGCGGAGATGTCTTCCAGATCATCTGTCTATTTTGATATGATAGCATGCAACCTGAAGATCTATAGAAAACTGAAGAAGTTCCTAAAGACCGGCATCAACTATTGGGAGGATAAAGACAGAAAAAAATTAGAAGTTATGTACTTACCATAGCGTTCCATCTGAGTAGGTGGATTCATTTGTCTGCAACCTGTGGGTATGGATCCGATATCGGATCCGAACCGGCATGGTTTATCCAGCTATGGATCCGAGCTCCTAGCTCCTCCCCTCACCCATAATGCCCTGCTCTCCCTACATGACCTCACATCGAGTTTGCCTGTACCAAATACCCTAACCAAAGGGTAACACATTCTATGCAGGAAACTGACAAGGCCAGGGGGATAGGAGGGCGGGATGGTTGCAGACAAATGAATCCACCTACTCAGATGGAACGTTATGGTAAGTACATAACTTCTAAATCTGAAGTAGGAGAATTCATTTGTCAGCAATCTGTGGGACAGACTCCCCAGCTACCTGAGTCTTGGGCGGCCATCATGGAAGGATATTCCGGAGCACCGCGGAGCCAAAGGATGCTCTACCTCTAGATGTGATATCCAGCTTGTAATGAGAAATAAAGGTATGAGATGAAGCCCAAGTGGCTGCTGAACAAATATCATCCAGAGGAATCCTAGCCTTAAAGGCCGCTGAGGTAGAAACAGACCAAGTCGAATGAGCATGGACTCCTTCCGGTGCAGACCTCCCAGAAGCTTGGTAAGCTAAAAGAATACACTGTGAAATCCATCGTGACAAGGAGACTTTGGAAATTGGTTTCCCCAGATTAAATTTAGCAAATGAAATGAACAGTTGATCGGATTGCCTATGACCAGCTGTCCTGTTGAGATAAAAATGAAGCTGCCTATGAACATCCAAGGAATGCAGCTTGTATTCACCCTTGTTCTGACACTTAGGGAAGAAAACAGGGAGGTTGATGGACTGATTAATATTCGCTTCCGAAGCTACCTTAGGAAGAAAAGAGGGATTAGTCCTGAGGTACATCCGGTCCGGATGGAAGACCAAGTAAGGCGGTTTCATGGACAGAGCTTAAAGTTCAGAAACTCTCCTAGCTGAAGTAATGGCTACTAAGAATGCAGTCTTTAAGGACAAGAATTTTAGATCTACTGTGGCCGCAGGTTCGAAAGGGGGAGCGGTCAAGGCCTGAAGAACTAAATAAAGAGCCCACGGTGGAACTGTCTCCTTGATAGGGGGTCTAAGTAGAAAGGTACCTTTTAGGAAGATTTTACATAACTTGGCCGACATAAGAGGCCCAGAGTCATGACCAACATGGTAGTGAGAAATGGCCGCCAGCTGAACTTTAACCATGGAACTACTGGCGCCATCATTAAAGAGAATAGTAAGAAAGTCTAGAACCAAAGGCAGGGGAACCGTGAAGGGATCCAGACCTTGCCGCTCCACCCAAATGGAGAAGCGCTTCCATTTACTGCGGTAAACTTTTCTGGTAGAAGGTTTATGAGCCGCTACCAGAATGGCCTTAACTGGGGACGAGATACCGGGAGTCCTGATTAGGAGTGGAACTGGAGCAGCCAAGCAGTCAGCTTCAAGTTGTCCAGGTTCGGAACTGGTAGGTTCGACGGGTGTGAAATCAGATCTGGAATGGGATCTAGAATCCAAGGTGGATTCACTGAATGAGACCTCAGGTAAGGGAACCAGATCTGTCGAGGCCAGAATGGGGCTATGAGGATCATCCTGCTCCCCAACCTGGAGGCTTTCTGGAGTACCTGGAGCATCAGAGGCAGAGGGGGGTATGCATAAAGAAGTCCAGGAGGCCAAGCATGCACCAGAGCATCTCTGGGGAAATCCCCTGGAGGTGGGATTAGAGCGAAAAAACTGTCGCACTTGGTGTTTAAGGGAGAAGCAAAGAAATCGCAACAAGGAGTCCCCCATTGTGCGAAGATCCGTTTCGCTACTTGAGCATTGAGAGACCACTTGTACGGGGAGAGAATGCTGCGACTGAGTTTGTCTGCAAGGATGTTGGACCGCCCCGGAATATGCGTTGCGATGAGAAAGCGGTTGGAGGCGATCGCCCATTCCCACACTCTCATGGCTTCTCGACATAAGGGGTAAGACCTGGTTCCCCCCTGTTTGTTGATGTGCTAGACCACCGACATGTTGTCTGATTGAATCGCAATTGTTCCCAGGGGAAGAAAGGCTTGGAGTGCTTGCAACGCCAACAGCACTGCTCTCATCTCCAGAACATTGATATGCAGGGAGGTCTCTGAGTCGTTCCACGTGCCTTGGACCGTCCGGCCCGCAAAGTGCCCCCCCCACCTGAGGCGGGAGGCGTCCGTGGTCACTGTGGCCAGAGGGGGAGATGCACAAAAGGGGCGGCCTCCTTGGAGATCAGGGGAGTGGAGCCACCACAAGAGAGACCGCTTGCAAGCCTTGCTGATTGCAATGGGATGATGTAGGGGGAGAGAAAGATATGACCATTGTACTTGAAGTGTCCACTGAAGCACCCGCATGTTCAAGTGGGAGAGTGGAAGAAGAGAAATCGCTGCCGCCATGGAGCCTAGTGCCCTCAGGACCAATTCCGCTGGAACCGAATTTGAGTGGAGGATGGCCCACACCTGGAGTCGCAGATTCCGAATTCTGTCGGTTGTGAGAAATGCCCTTGAATTCCTTGTGTCTTATCTGGCTCCTATGAATTCTATTAACTGAGTAGGGGCCAGGTTGGACTTTCCTACATTTATCGTGATGCCTAGCCAGGGAGCTAGGCGAAGAAAGGAATCTCTTGCCAAGGAAAGTAGATGCCTTGTTGGGGCGGTGAGAAGCCAGTCGTCCAGGTACGGAAAGACCTGCACCCCCTGAAGCCTCAGGTGGGCCGCAACCACTGCTAATTCTTTGATGAACACCCTGGGGGCTGTGGTGAGACCAAAGGGAAGGACCCTGAAATGGTAGTGACTGGCTCCTTGCCGGAAGCGAAGAAACCTCCTGGATCGTCTGTCCATTAGTATGTGGTAGTACGCATCCTTGAGGACTATGGAGCACATCCAATGATTTTCTCCCAGAAGGGGGAGGATGGATTGTAAAGTGACCATTCGGAACTTCTCCTTGGGAACTGCCAGGTTTAATAGAGACAGGTCCAGAATGGGTCTTAGGTCCCCCGTCTTTTTTGGCACTAAAAAGAACCTGGAGTAGAACCCTGATCCGAGCTGGTCTGGGGGGATGGGCTGGATGGCTCTTTTCCTCAGCAGATAGCCAATTTCTGCTGAGGCTGCCTCCCTCTGATCGGGTGGAACGTCGGGGAGGGATTTTAGTTTTGGGACGTGAAGAAAAGGGATTTTGTATCCTCTGGATATAATCTGCAGGACCCAGCGGTCTGATGTTATGGACTCCCATGCCGCTAGGTGCTCCGAAAAACGTCCCCCGACTGCCTCCAGAGTGGAGCAGTTGGGCAACCCCTCAGGGTTGCTGCGCGGGCTGTTCAGAGAAAGGTTCTTTGGACCCGAAATTCCTGGGAGCCCCTCTGCCTCTAGGGCGGCGTCCTCCCTGTCCTCCTCTGCCGTGGAAGGACTGGTTGTCCGGAGTGGGTTGGGATTGCTGCGACTTCCGGAACCACATCTTCTTCTGGCCCTTTTGGTTCCTAGAGTAGGACCTCTGGGGCACCGAGAAGTGGACTCCGACGGCAGACACCGTCTTCCCGTCCTTCTCGCTCTGGACCAAAGTGTCGCGAACCGTCTTGCCAAAAAGGGCAGAACCATCAAAAGGGGCGTTCGCGAATGACGCCTTGAAGGGCTCCGTGAAATCGCAATGGCGGAGCCAGGCCTGGCGTCTCGTGACTAGGCCCACTCCTGCAGCTCTAGCAGCTCCCTCTGTAGCATGGGAAAGCAACCGCATAGAGGTATTGGTCAAGGAACGGAGAGTGGCCATACGGGTGGAGTGCAAAAGTTTGTCCTCCTCCAACATGGACTCTGGGGGGGATGCAGCGTATTCTTTGATAAGATCGCGCTGCATCCTAATGACATGTGCCAGGTAGTTGAGCGCCCTCACTGAGAAGGTCGCTGAACTAAACATACACTTCCCCAAGCGGTCCATCATCCGAGACTCCTTGCTTGGAGGATGGACTGAGGGACTCTCTTGAGCAAGTTCCCTCTTGGTGGCTGCTGCCGTCAACATGGCATCTACCGGGGGTCCCTTACTCCAATGGGCAAGGTCAGCAGGGGAGCTGAGAATCCTGTCCGGCCTCTTGGGGATTGGCTCCACGGTGTCTGGTTCCTTCCACGCCCTGGTGGTAATGAGGTCCCCCAGGGGGTCGGCAGGAGGGGACACCCAAGAAGTAGATGGGCCCGCTTCAAATGCCTCCAAGAACACGGACTCGTCCGAGGAAGACTTGGGGGCAGACCACCCACCTCTTATACGAAGCATTTCCATGATGTCTCCAAAGGAGACATCCTCAGGGGGTGATCTTGGGGAGCCTTCCCCTTCCTCCAAGTCCGTGTCTTCAGTCAAAGACTCGGGGGAGTCTATGTGCCTCCTCTTACACGTGTGCTTGCGAGGTGCTTCCTCGGGGGGGCTGTCCGAGGAGCCCTCGCAAGCTGTGTCTAGTTCCAAAGGAACTGCTTGGGGCAGTGAAGCGGGCTGTCCCAGTGGCCGGGTGACGGAAGCCTGACCCAGAGCAGATGGAGTGCGGGACGGAGCCGAAGCAAGGGCCGGGGGTCCGGATGCCCTCAACAGAGCCCTCTCTACTACATCAAAAGCCGAAGGGGAGCTGGCCTTGACCAAAGGATCCGACAGTCGGCTCCCCCTCAGATCCGAGGAGTGGATCGGAGACGGCGCCGAGCCCCTCGGATCCGAGGGACCAGTGCGCTCCGACACAGACGGCGCCGAAGGCACACTGAGTCCCTCGGATCCGAAGCTCGGACCGAGGCTCCGAGAGGTCGGATCCGACACACTCGAGGGCAAAGTCAGATCCGAAGTACCTAGTACTGTCGGCGCCGACCCACCCCCGGCTCCTAAGCTGCCCGGCTCCAAGCGCTCCGAGCCCAGGTAGCGGGTCGGAGAAAGAGCTATGGGCTTGAAAAAAGGGGTCGAGCTCCCCCCAGGGGGGGGGGAAGGCAGGAGCACTCCCATCTGCATCTGGGCCTGGATGAACCTTCGCATCATCTGGTCCAGATCAGCGTCAGAGAGACTGTAGGTCGATCTCGAACAGGCTACCGAGGTAGGCCTTGAGTACCGCCTCGATAGCCTCGAAGGAGATCGGGTCTCTTCCTCCTCAGGCCCCGGTGAAAAAGAAGGGGACTGGAGCCGAGGAGGAGGAGATCCAGCAGTTAGAGAGGCCAGAGGAGAAGCCCGCTTAGCCGGTGGGGCCGAGACGGAGGTCTCGGCCCGCCGCGTGTGGTGCTTCTCCCTCCAGTCCTTCTTCCTGGCTTCCCTCTCCTCCGAACCCATAGAGGGAGTTTGAATCCCGGGAGGAGGAGGGGGAGCAGGCACGGCAGGAACCGCCGAGGTAACTACTAACGGGCTGAGGCGAGCCGAGTCTGGGGGCAAAAGGCCCGCCAAGACCAGCTTCGACCTCCGCTCCTTCAATGCCCTGGGGTTGAACCCTGCACAGATTGAACACCCAGAAGTGAGGTGTTCAACCCCAAGGCATCGAACGTACCGAGTGTGGCCATCAGCAGGGAACAGCTTATGGCCGCACTCGGAGCATTTTGAAAATATCGCTTTTGGGGCCTCAGACATTTTTTTTTTTTTTTAAACTAAGAAAGTTAAAGTAAATTAACTAAACAATAACCACTCACACAGGCCCCAAAGAAACCACAAGCACACAGCTACGTACCAGCGAGGGGAGGGATACTAAAATTTACCAAATTAACCAAAAAACTATCTTAAAGAAGGGAAAACCTACAACTTTCACACAAAGGTTAATTTTCTGACTGAAAATTTATGAAGAAACACCAAAAAACCACTTAGCTGACAGGAGCTCAAAATCCAGCTGTCACCATGAACGCGGCAAACTAGATCTGAGGTCATGTAGGGAGAGCAGGGCATTATGGGTGAGGGGAGGAGCTAGGAGCTCGGATCCATAGCTGGATAAACCATGCCGGTTCGGATCCGATATCGGATCCATACCCACAGGTTGCTGACAAATTAATTCTCCTACTTCAGATTAATAGTTTTGCAGGATAAACTAAGGAAAGAAAGTTATCTAAATTACAGTAAATAACCAGCTAAATTCACTTGAGAATGGAACCTGCTTCTGTTCATGAAGGAGGCAAATAAGGTCTAAAGCAATAGGACAGAATGGGGCATTATGGGTAGAGGGAGCAGCTCCAGAGATGGATTCAAAGTCTGAAGTATGCGGCCGAGTCAGACCCGAGGATTGGATCCATAACCCACAAGTGAGGAAGAATGAAAAGGACAACATCAGATTAAATTTTTATGAGTAATTGTTCTGGTGATGCTTCTGCAAGTAATATCTACCAATTTTCTTATATAACATGTAACTGTTCAGAATTTCTTTAACATGCTAATATGGAAGACAGCAAAGATAACACTAAGTAAACAAAGAAATAACTTTGAAAAATACTTACATCATCCAAAGCTTTAGACTGTATGTAGTTAAAATAAGGAAATTCTTTGAAAATATGTCTGAACTGAGCAGCTTAAATTCTATGTCAAGGATTAAGTAATATTGTATTAGACACATTTCATAAAACTGATCACTATTATACTTTGTCTGCTAAATGCGAATCTGATATCATACACTATTCTTGCAATAAATTAAGTGGCACCTTTTAGGAAAGATGACTGAAGCTGCAAAAGACTTATGAATACGTGGTGAACACAGTCATGTTTCATGGTCATATGTGGAGGAAATTATGTAACACTATGCAACTGACTATAAAGAGTAAAGCATGCCAAAAATAACACATTTGCAGGTAATAAGAATTTGAAGGCTGGCATCATCGGTTGTGTAACACCATATATTAGCAATTAGTGCCTCTTCTGGCTGGTATGCTCAAGATGATGTCCTGCAGCAAAGGAAACGGTACTGTCAAGAATCAGGATATTATCAATCACTTCAGGGTAGATTGTGATATCATTTCATTGACGTGTCACTCTCAAAGAATCTCTAGGAATGTGTTGGCTTCCCATACCTGTGGACACCAAGGTAATTCTATCTTTTTCTCTTTAAGTTTTAATGGCTATTCATAGATTAATTGGGATACAGTGTGTATTTCACAGGCCTTCACCTCTAAAATACTCGGCACGTTCCTTGACATAATACTTCTACAGATGGAATAGCATATTAGGTTTCCTAGCACACCACGGAACATAGTAACAGCAGCAGGCTTGCCTTCTATGACATTGTCTAGCTCCCTGATGCACTGGTTACCAAAGACTGCACATATGTAGCAATGTAGGCTTCTTCAGGCCCACAATTGCAAAGGTTTGTGAACAGAAAGGGTTACAACTGCATGAACTGCCAGGTACTATTTGATGCACATAGGATCATATCCAGTCTGTCCAAACAGCATCCAGGCAGTTTGCATGACTTACATACATGGCATATATCTCAGCTATATTGACAATTCCAGCATAGTGGCATTCCACAAGGTAATAAAGTTGGAAAGTGCAGGCACAATGGCCAGTGTTAATGTATACAGCAACATTTATAAGGTGTCCAAATGGATTAACCCTCCACACTCATTTTAAGATACTGAATACATGCAAGAGCCCTGACTTGTGACTTTTCTGTATGTAATCCAAAGCATGGTTGAACTCCAGTATAAGACCACACACACACACTCACACACACACACACACACACACACACACACACACACACACACACACACACACACGCACACACGCACACACAAACACCCACACACCCACACACACCCACACACACACTCTGCCTGTGTGTGCAGTATCATACAGCATGTGTTGAGCCCCCGCCTTGATATATCTAGGGAGCATTCAGTATGACCCGGATACTGTCTGTGACAAAAGAAGGTACTGCCAACACAGCAAGCTGGAATTTTATAAATAATTATACATCATTTGTGAATATCAAACTAATTTATAGAAGATGCTGATGTTGCAAATGTATTAGAACTGTATGTCATGTGTATATCAAACTGCTTTGTACAGACGTGTGTTGAAAAGATTTTTGTAAAGTGCTGTGTTTGAAATTTAACCACAGTGTGCCTACTGCAAAGAACAGAAATGTACATGTACTATTGTAACTGTTTAAATGTATCTGTTTTAACAGAGGAAATTGGAGGGTTAACTTTTAGTTATGTACTTACCATAACTTTAGATGTTTGGTATCCATCTCGCCTACATTCAGTACTGATGGGCTCGGAGCCGATCCCTTGGCTCCGACTCGGCATGCTATGCTATAGAGCGAAGCCTCTTATTGGCTGAGCTATTTCTTATCCCAGGATGCACCACCACTAATCCCCCAGATCTTGTTTGTCCGCATTCATACACACATACACAACTTGTTTATATAACACTGCCAGATGTTTCAAGATGAAACAACAGGATTCGGACCTTCTGATATCCTCTGATCTCCAAGGAAGGGGGAAGGAGGGTGGGTTATTAGGAATGTAGGCGAGATGGATCCCAAACATCTAAAGTTATGGTAAGTACATAACTAAAAGATGTTATGTGATCCTATCTCGCCTACATTCAGTAATGATGGGACAGCGTCCCTAGCACCTAAATCCTGGGTGGCTCACTGGAAAACACTCCTGAGCACTGTGGAACCAAATGATGCTCATCCTCTAGATGCCACATCCAATTTGTAGTGGGAAATGAAAGTGTGCGGGGAGGACCACGTAGCCACAGCACAAATGTCACTAATGGCAAGCTTAGAATGGAATGCTATTGAAGTAGCCATAGCTCTTGTAGAATGAGCCTTGACAGAGGTCGTAAGCTCTTTATTAGAAAAGGAATAAGCTTGAGTAATACAGTCCCTGATCCATTTGGCAATAGTGACCTTTGTGACGGCTTTGCCCAATTTATTGTCCGAAAAGGATACAAACAATTGATCTGATTTTCTTGTTTGTTTGGTTCTATCTAAATAAAAACGCAATTGCCTGTGGACATCTAATGTGTGGAATATGTATTCCACTTTGTTAGAATACTTTGGAAAGAAGACTGGAAGTTCTAATGACTGTTGTAGGCAGAAACCGGAACAAACTTTAGGGACAAAGGATGGATTTGGCCTGAGAGATACTCTATCTTTGTGAAAAACCAAGTACGGAGGTTTTACAGACAAAGCTTGAAGTTCTGAAACCCTTCTGGCAGAAGTAATCGCTACCAGAAAAGCAGTTTTCCACGATAGAAATTTTAAATCACATGTTGCTGCCAGTTCGAAGGGGGAGGAAGTTAAGGCACGTAATACCACATCGAGATCCCATGGAGGAGCAGGATGAGAAATCGGAGGTCTTAAAAGCGCAGCACCTTTCAAGAAGGTCTTACACAATCTGTTGCTCATTAAAGGTGGGTTTATAGATTCGTGAAAATTGGAAATAGCTGCCAATTGAACCTTGATAGTTGAGACTGAAGAGCCTTGATTGAAAAGGGAAGTTAGAAATTTCAGTACTTCTGATACGGGAATAGTGATGGGATCCAGACCCCGGAGTTGAGCCCAAATAGCAAATCTTTTCCATTTGCTAGAATACAATTTCTTTGTAGCAGACTTGTGGGCCGAGGATAAAATGTGTACAACTTCCGGATCCAAGGCATGATTCCTGACTATAGTCGGAAGAGGAGGAGCCAAGCCGTCAATTTTAAGGTGTGTAGGGACTGGTGGAAAAGTCCCGACTGATGAACCAATAGGTCTGGGATCTGATCCAGGAACCATGGACCTTCCAGTGCATATTTCCGAAGATAGGGGAACCATACCTGATGAGGCCAGTAAGGAGCAACTAAGATCATTTTGCTTCCCAAGAGAGACGCCTTTTGGATCACCCTGGGAAGGAGAGGAACTGGAGGAAAGGCATACAGCAAGCCGGTGGGCCACGGACGGGCTAGTGCGTCCATAGGGCTCTTCCCCGGAGCCGGGGTAAGGGAGAAGAACTTTTTGCACTTCGCATTCAGCGGAGTCGCGAAGAGGTCGCAACACGGAACTCCCCATTCGCTGAAAATCTGATTTGCAGCTGTAATGTTCAGAGACCACTCGTGTGGAGAGAGGATAGTTCTGCTCAGTCTGTCGGCTATCACATTGGACTTGCCCGGGATATGAGTCGCCACTAGAAAGCGTTTGGTCGACACTGCTTCTCTGCAAAGGGGGTAGGATCTGGTCCCTCCCTATTTGTTCAGGTACCAAACAATTGACATGTTGTCGGAGTGAACGGCAATTACGCCCTGAGGGAGGTAACCGTGAAGGGCTTGAAGGGACAGAAGCACCGCCCTCATTTCTAGGATGTTGATATGAAGTAGGGTCTCTTCCGAATGCCATTTGCCTTGGACTGACCTGCCCAGGGAATGCCCCCCCCACCCCATCTGGGAGGCGTCCGTAGTCAAAGTGGCCACAGGAGGAGGTGGAACAAAGGGTCGTCCCTGATCCAGATTGGAGGGCACCAGCCACCAGCGAAGGTCCTGTTTGCAGGTTTCCGTGATCCATATGAGGTGACTGAGAGGGAGATCCTGAAAGGACCACTGAATTGAAAGAAGCCACTGGAGAATTCTCATGTGCAACCTTGCTAGGGGAACTAGAAGAACCGTGGCGGACATGGATCCCAATAGCTGCAGGACCATTCTGGCTGGGGCTTTGGATCTGGGAAGTAAGGCTCGAACTTGAGCCTGTATGGTTTGTATCCTGTCTGTAGGTAGATAGACCCGCATTCGGTTTGAGTCTATCTCTACTCCGATGAATCTTATGCGTTGTGATGGCAGCAACACAGACTTTGGCCAATTGAATGTGATTCCAAGGGAATTGCCCAGTGATATCGTGGCTTGTAGGCTCCGCAACAGTAGATGCTGGGAGGTGGCAGTTAGGAGCCAGTCGTCTAGATACGGAAACACCTGTAATCCTAGACTTCTCAGGTGAGCAGTCATGACTGCCAAACATTTGGTGAACACCCTGGGGGCTGTGTTGAGACCAAAGGGCAGAGTGCGGAACTGAAAATGACTGCCTCCTAGGCTGAAGCGCAGATGTCTCCTGGACGCTTGATGTACCATGATATGGTAATAAGCATCCTTGAGATCTATGGAGCACATCCAAACACCTTTCTCCAGCAATGGGAGAATGGTTTGTAGGGTGACCATTCGGAACTTGGACTTCTTGACTGAACGGTTTAGAATGCTGAGATCCAAAATGGGCCTCAAGTCCCCGGTCTTTTTTGGCACCAAAAAGAATCTTGAGTAAGTCCCTAATCCGATCTGGTCTGCGGGGACCGGTTGGACGACTCCTTTTTGCAGCAGCTTTGAAGCTTCTGAGGCTGCAGTTTCCCGTTGACTGGGTGGCGGGTCCGGGATTTTTTTGGACTGAGGTGGGGAGTGAGAAAAAGGGATGATGTAACCTCCGGCGATAATTCGAAGCACACATCAGTCCTGAGTGATACCTTCCCAGGCTTTTAGGTGCCTCGAAAAACGTCCCCCGACTGGCTCCGGAGCTGCACAGTCGGGCAATCCCTCAGGGACTGTGAAAGGCTGAAGAGCCACGAAAGGACTCGCGGTCTCCAGTGTTGCGAGGGCCTCTGCCGCCTCTGGGACGGCGTCTTCCAGAAGAATTTCCCCCTCCCCTGCCTCTAGAAGGGGGATCGTCCTGCTGTGAGGGGTAAGACTTCTGAGATCTATGGAACCACATTTTCCCTCCTCTTTTAGCCTTGGGGTAAGGCCGAAAGGAGTGGAAAATCGTGCCTCACGGCAGTCAAAGTCTTACCTTCTTGCTCGCAGCGGTCAGTGTGTCCTTTACCTTGGGTCCAAACAAGGAGGACCCATCAAAGGCGCGGCAAAGGAAGACTTAAAGGCTTCCGCAAAATGACACAGGCGGAGCCAGGCTTGTCTCCGTAGAGCAATGCCTGTACCTGCCGCTCTACTCGCCCCTTCGGCCGCATAAGAAATGAGCCTCATGGACGAGTTTGATATGGACGACAGCGTAGCCAGCTGAGAGCCAACCGTCTGGGCCAGCTCCTCAGGCAGGTTACCCAAGAGGGTATCGGAAAGTTCTTTAATCAGATCCCTCTGAAATCTGGTAAAGTGCGTGAGATAGTTCAAGGACCATATAATATTAATTTATTTTTCCTCTCCTGGAGGACTCTAGAAGAGAAGGCATGACACACGCTACAGGACTCTTGTAGGTGCTTGGCGCCTAAACAATAAACGCACAAGGAGTGGTCGTCCGTTATGGACATTTTGTAACCACACCTCGCGCACTTTTTAAACCCAGAGGGTCTATGTTCCTTAGACATGCTGACTAACACTAAGAAACACGATTTACCACAAAAAAGTGAAAACTAAGAAAGTTTAAGTTTTTTTTTTAGAGACAAAACAATGTCAGAAAAAACAATACACAAGTAGTACCACGAACACTGAAAATGAGGGTCAAGACCCTCTAACTTAAGCAGGTACTTGACCTCCTGAAAACACAAAAAACGCTAGATAGTAATAGGGGAAGGCCCCTCTAACTTAAACGGGAAACCTTCCCTTAACAAAAAATTAGAAGTTATGTCCTTACCATAACGTTCCATGTGGAGTGTTCATCTCGCCTTTGTTCTTACGCCTGGGTTTGGAGCCAATCCTCGGCTCCGTGTCGGCCGCTTGCAAGCTCTGCATCGAGAAGAAGCTCGAGACTAACCAAACTCCCACAATCCCCCTCTGCCTTTACCTCAGATCTAGTTTGCAAGCAAACCAGGAGTCAGAGAGAGAGCATATTCATGCAAAAAAACAAACATACTGTACAAGCACTTATCCATATATATATACAAGATATACATATATATACAATGACTGCAAAGCAGAAGCCAAATAATCCAGACCAGGCACCAAACTGCACGTTCTTCCTGAGGGTGGGAGGGTGGGAATGTAAGAACAAAGGCAAGATGAACACTCCACATGGAACGTTATGGTAAGGACATAACTTCTAAATGTGAGAGTGTTCGATCTCGACGTTTGTTCTTACACCTGGGTAGCGTCCCTAGCTCCATGTTCCTGAGGAACACACGGGAGAACGTTCTTGAGCACAGTGGAACCAAAGGTTGCCCTGTCCCTAGAAACCCTGTCTACCTTGTAACGAGAAATGAATGTATGTGGTTTAGAGCAAGTGGCAGCTGCACAAATAGTGTCTAATGGTAGGCGAGCTGCATGAGCCAGGGATGTAGAAACTGATCTTGTAGAGTGCCCCTTGGGTTTGCCAGGTAAAGTTTGTTCTGAAGAATCATAAATGAATATAATGCAATCAGTTAGCCATTTGGAAAGGGTTCGTTTAGTAACTGCTACACCTTTCCTGCTATCAGCGAAAGCTACAAAAAGTTGATCAGATTTCCTGTGATCCTTTGTTCTATCCAAGTAAAATCTAAGTTGTCTATGAACATCCAACTTGTGTAACATATACTCCAACTTATTGGAGTGATTTTTGAAAAAGGTAGGCAGTTCAATGGATTGATTAATGTTATTAATAGAGCAGACTTTGGGGAGAAAGAATGGATTAGTGCGAAGAGATACTCTGTCAGAATGAAAGATCAGATAAGGGTGTTTCATGGAAAGAGCCTGAAGCTCAGACACTCGCCTAGCGGATGTAATGGCTACCAAAAAGAGGGTCTTCCACGACAAATACTTCAAAGAACAAGAGGAGGCTGGCTCAAAAGGAGGTAGCATCAACTTAGATAATAAGAGATTTAGATTCCAAGGAGATGTAGGAGTTCTAACTGGTGGTCTAATATGGAAAGATCCTTTCAAAAAGGCTTTACAAAGTCTGTGAGCCATAACAGGTGCCCCACATTCTTCCACATGAAAGTTGGAAATGGCAGCCAATTGCACCCTTAAAGTGGCTGGAGAAGCTCCTTGGTGAAACAATTCTGTCAAAAACTCCAAGATCTTGTTTAAAGGAGCTATAACAGGGTCCAAATGCTGTGTATTTGCCCAGAACACAAAACACTTCCATTTACTAGTGTAGGTCTTTGTAGTGGAAGCTTTATGAGAAGCTACTAGTATATTCTGAACTGCAGGTGAGAGAAGATCAGACCTGGCTAAGTAGGGAAGCGGATCAGCCAAGCTGCTAGGTGGAGTGACAAGAGCGAGGGGTGGGGAGCCCCTGACGAGTGGATCAGTAGATCTGGTTCCGGGTCCAGCATCCAGGGTCCCCGAATGCGATGTGCCAGAAGAAAGGGAAACCAAATTTGACGAGGCCAGAATGGGGCAATGAGGATTATCGTCCTTTGCAAGTTGTTGGCTTTCTGCAGAAACTTTGCAATCAGGGGAAAGGGAGGAAAAGCGTACAGGAGACCCGGGGCCAATCGTGAACCAGCGCGTCCCTGGGGACTTCCCCTGGAGGGGGTAATAGGGCAAAGTAGCTCCTGCATTTGGCGTTCATTGGAGATGCAAAAAGATCGCAGGAAGGCTGGCCCCACTTGCGAAAAATTCTCTTCGCAACTGACTGTTTGAGGGACCACTCGTGAGGCAACAGGATTGCTCTGCTCAGCCTGTCGGCTATGACGTTGGATGACCCCGGGATATGCATTGCGATCAGAAAGCGACCTGTGGACTCCGCCCATTGCCAGATTCTCATGGCCTCTCTGCATAGTTGATAAGACTTGGTTCCCCCTTGCTTGTTTATGTACCAGACTACGGACATGTTGTCCGTCTGTACTGCAATAGTCCCTAGAGGAAGAAGGGGAGCAAAGTGTTGCAACGCTAGAAACACTGCCCTCAACTCTAGAACATTAATGTGCAGATTGTACTCTAACTCGGTCCATTCGCCTTGGACTGTCTGTCCCTGAAAGATGCCCCCCCACCCTATCAGGGAAGCGTCCGTGGTCACCGTAGCTGTCGGCGTGGGTAGCACAAATGGTCTTCCGCTGGAAAGGTTGCAAGTTTGAAGCCACCAGGCTAGGTGTGATTTGCATGTGTTCATGATCAGAATTTTGTGTGTCAGAGGAAGTTGTTGGAACGACCATTGTGCAAACAGTAGCCATTGCAGAACTCTCATGTGCAGTCTTCCCAATGGTATCGCAATGAGGGAAGCTGCCATGAGACCCAAAACCTTCAGAAGAAGAGATATGTGGCTTTGCAGTGAGGCTATCCTTTCCGGAGGAAGCCTTAGAATTAAATGATGCGTATCCAATTCTGCTCCTATGAATAAGATATGCTGTGATGGCTGTAGTGAAGATTTTTCGAAATTTACGGAAATTCCGAGGTGAATACAAAGCTGTAGTGTGTAATCCCTGGCCTGTATTAGTTGACGCTGGGTGGTGGCAGATAGGAGCCAGTCGTCCAGATATGGAAACACCTGGAATCCCAGGCGTCTCAGGTGAGACGCCACCACTGCCATGCATTTGGTGAAAACCCTGGGGGCTGAGGTCAGACCAAAGGGCAGGGCTCGAAACTGAAAGTGGCTGGCTCCCAGCCGGAAGCGCAAGTGATCCCTGGACGCCCTGGCCATTTTGATGTGGTAGTACGCGTCCTTTAGATCTATTGAGCACATCCAGTCGTCCTTCTGTAAAAAGGGAAGGATCGATTGAAGCGTGACCATTCGGAACTTTTCTTTCTTGACGAAGGTATTGAGGTTGCTTAGGTCCAGAATCGGCCTCCAGTCCCGTCTTCTTTGGAACTAAAAAGAACATTGAGTAAGTTCCGAATCCTCTTTGGTCCGCTGGGACTGGTTGGATGACTCTTTTTTTAGCAGCTTTGAAATTTCTATAGCTGCAGGATCTCGCAGATGGGGCGGCACATCTGGGAGTGTTTTCATTGGAATGGGGGGCAGTAGGAAGGGTATTCTGTAGCCTCTGGTAACAACTCTTTTTACCCAGTTGTCTGATGTAAGATTTTGCCAGGCCTGAGGGTATAAAGCTAAGTGACCCCCGACTGCCTCCAGAGCAGGACAGTCGGGCCTCCTCTCAGGAGTGCTGGAAAGGTTTTCCAGGGGGGGTATCCCTGTCACCTTGGTTTTGCGGACCCCTCTGCCGCCGGGCGGCGTATTCCACCTCTGCAACCCTCCTCTGCCTCTAGAGGGGGCATCACCCTGTGTGCCTGGGAAAGATCCTTGGGGTTTTCGAAACCACATTTTTCCACCGCGTTGCCCTTTGGGGTACGGTCTGGATGGGGTGGAAAAACGGACTCCGACAGCAGACAGAGTCTTTCCCTCCTGTTCACACCGGGTAAGGGTCTCCTTTACTTTGGGGCCAAAGAGAGTGGCACCGTCAAATGGGGCGTTAGTAAAGGAAGACTTGAAGGCTTCCACAAATGAACATAAGCGCATCCAGGATTGTCTACGAAGAGCAATCGCTGAAGCTGCTGCCCTACTCGATCCTTCGGCTGCATATGAGATCAGCCTCATGGACGAGTTTACAATGGATGTAAGGGTATTGAGATGTGCTGTAACTTTCTCTGAAACAGCAGCATCTGTAGTACCCTGGAGGGTATCTCCCAACTCTTTGATTAGATCCCTCAGTAGTCGTGTAAAGTGGGTCAAATAGTTCAGGGATCGCATAGAAAAAGCCGCTGAACTAAAAATGCACTTCCCTTACCTGTCCATAGTCCTAGAATCTTTGTTAGGCGGATGGACAGATGAGGAAGATTCCGACATCTCCTTTTTCGTGGCCGCTGCCACCACCATAGCGTCCACTGGAACTCCCTTTGTGAGATAAGCCTTGTTTTGGGGTGCAGTAATATACTTATTAGGCTTTCTAGGGACTGGTTCCACCGTGTCAGGTGTCTCCCACGCCCTTCGAGCAATCAGCTCCATTAACTCATCGAAGGGCGGAGTGACCCAGGAGGAGGAAGGGCGAGCACCAAATGCCTTCAGCAAGACTGACTCATCCTCAGAAGGAGGGATTGCCAATCACCTCTCTGTTTTAGGATCTCCAAGATGTCAGAAAAAGAGACATCCTCTGAAGGTGACTTTGGGGACCCTTCTGACTCATCCAAGTCAGTGTCCGATGTCAATGATTCTTGTGGAGAATCTTTTCCTAGGGACTTCTTCGGGGGGAGCATCCGAAGAAGCCTCCGAGGAAGAGGGGGCACCCTCCAGGGGGGGCTGAGACACAGGTGCTCAACGCTTGGATGTAGCCGTGGGTGCAGAGGAGGATAACGGTCCTTTATGGGGAGGAGAGGCTGCTTCTACTGATGTGGTTGTCTGGGTAGACAACACCTTCCTCATGAGGTCGAAGGCCCCCGGGTCCCGAGTCGAGGTATCTCCCGGTTCCGAAGAAATGGAAAGAATCCCCGAAACAGGCACCGAAGGCATCGACCCCGAGGACGGAACCGAGTCGATCCGAGCCGAGGCCCCGAGAGGGAGAGTCGGAACCGAAACATCGGTCCGACTCTCGGTCCCGGAATCAAGGATGGATCTTCGGCTCCGAGACTCCGGTACCGGATCCGACGGAGTCGAGGTGAACGGAGCCGACCGAGAAAAGGACGGTTCTGGCACCGAGGGCTCCACAATCAGCAGATCAGCTTCTTCCGGCTCCAAAGACTGGACAGGTCTCGGAGGAGGAACAGATGGAGATAATGGGAGGCCTTCAAGTCTCGACACCAATTGAGAGGAGACCGAGATGAGTTTGGATAAGGCCGTATTCTCCATTAACTTCTGCACTACGCGGTCTACATCGGTGTCGGAGAGGGGCCTGGAAGAACGGGTCGAAGGAATCGAAGACGGAGCCGACCTCAACAGTGTCGGGGGAGGGAGCTCCGTCACCGGGTTCCAAGACTCGAGGCTCGAAACTGACAACAGTTGAACACTCGGTCCCGAAGTCTGTGGAACCGGTGATCGAACCTTAACTGAAGAGCTCGGAGCCGATGACTTGGGCTCCGACGTCTTCGATTCCTTCGAGGATTTGGATGCCTGGTCTGAAGCATCCAGAGCCTCTTGAAAAGTAGGTTTTAACAAACTCCTATCCATGAGTTTCCTGCGCCTATCTGTCATGACCCTCCCACTGAAAGAATGACAAATTGAACAGTCTTCTTGCAGATGGAGAGGGCCAAGACAGTAGACGCAGGAACTATGATTGTCAGTAACTGACATCTTTTGCCCACATTGGCAACGTTTAAACCCCGATTTAGCTTTCTCAGACATTTTTGTAAAGCTAACAATAGGGATAGTAACAAGAAAGGGTCAAGTCCAGTTATGAAAGTCAAATCCGATAAAATTGTCAAATCCAGCAAGAAAAGTCTAATCCGGTAGTCAAGTCCTGTAAAGGGTGGGATAGGCCCCGAGGGAAACTCTAAACAAGTTAAAAAACTTTAACTGGTACCGAGAATATCCTCAAGACAGTATCACACAGACACACAGTCAACAAACAAGATATAGAAAAATATAATTTTCAAGAATACAAGAAAAAATCCTTAAATCTTAGCTTTAGGTGCTCGAGCTCGATCAAGTGATGCGAACGCTGCAGCGGCAAACTAGATCTGAGGTAAAGGCAGAGGGGGATTGTGGGAGTTAGGTTAGTCTCGAGCTTCTTCTCGATGCAGAGCTTGCAAGCGGCCGACACGGAGCCGAGGATCGGCTCCAAACCCAGGTGTAAGAACAAACGGCGAGATCGAACACTCTCACATCACAGTCTTTCTCAACAAATTTTCTCCAAATACACTCGTACAACAACAATAGCTGTTAAAACAGCTTTTGGGTTCAAAATAGCAAAATTCCTGACAGGAAAACTTTGAATAAAACAGTACTTAGCCCAGCCAAGTTTGAGACCACGTCCTAGCTTGTAAGTGGCAAACGAGATCTGGGGGATTAGTGGTGGTGCATCCTGGGATAAGAAATAGCTCAGCCAATAAGAGGCTTCGCTCTATAGCATAGCGTGCCGAGTTGGAGCCGAGGGATCGTCTCCGAGCCCATCAGTACTGAATGTAGGTGAGATAGGATCACATAACATCCTCAGTCTTGCAAACTTTACAAAACTATCTGAAATTAAATTACTTTATAGGCTAGGCCATAAAGAGGCTATCTCAGAAGTTTCAATGCAGCCAGAGACACTACTAGGAGATTTTCTGTATTGTCTTTGTGGTGAAGTAATTACTACTTTGAAAGCATGAAGGAATGCAATTGTTTTATGACTTCCAGTACCTGCCAAAGATCTGAGCAAAAGCCTTTGTATGAGTATTTTTACACATAACTGCTAAATCATGCCAGCTTCAGCAGTGGGGGTTTTGCCTGGGAACTAGAAGTCAAATGACAAGAAGTGATGTCATTCTGCAAGCTATCCCAGCAGTAATATTTTAGATGTTATTTTGAGAAGTGAGACAGAGCATTCTGTATTCTGTCTTGGACCTGACAACAAGAAGAACCCTTCACTACATCATCTGCCTTGCTCTATTAGTACATTTTTAGGGTATATTAATTCTCTTAGATACAGTCAGGAATATAGTGAAATTTATTTTAGATATTATTTTACTTTATTTATCTGAGCCTGTCCTGCAATGTTATTTTAAATATTTCCTGTGTTTTGAACTCTGCTGTCACTGTGAATATATATTATTATTAAATATATTTAAACCTCTCATTGTGGCTGATCTTTGTAGAGATATTTAAGTTCTGAGAGTACTTGCATATTTATTTGGTGGCACTGTGTGGGCCACTCCTAATAGCCTTGCTCTTGGTCAAACTACCATTTGTATTAACAGTAATATTAATATTAATCTAACACAGTAAGATTGGACACCCTTTTCTAGGGGCATTAAAGTAGCTGTTGAGGAGCGACTAGTATACCTTATAGTCTGGACAGAAGGGGGCACAGCTAGTAAATCTGTGCCAGCCTTTCTCAGGTGTGCGTGTGTGTGTGTGTGTGTGTGTGTGTGTGTGTGTGTGTGTGTGTGTGTGTGTGTGTGTGTGTGTGTGTGTGTGTGTGTGTGTATGTGTGTGTGTGTGTGTGTGTGTGTGTGTGTGTGTGTGTGTGTGTGTGTGTGTGTGTGTGTAAATCAAACCTCAAAGAGTGTGTGTGTCAGCTACTTGGGCAGGGAGAAAGGGTGCTGAAGGTTTTGGCTTGATCACTCAGCTGAGATCTCAACTCTATAGCTGTGCTGGTAGGGAGTCTTGCTGGGGATCTGGAGGAAGAGGGAGAAGCCAGCCCCAGACTGACTGTGGTCTCTGTGTGCTCTTAAGGGAAATTGCACTTGATGCAGAGAACTGTATCTGGAAATACTGTGTGTACCTGTTATCCTGCCAATGAATGTCCTCCCACAGGTGCCAGCGGTAAGGATTGAGGCTCCTTGAATACTGGCCCACAGGTGGGATATCCACGTCACAAATTGGTTGGCAGTGGTAGGTCGTCACACTGCCAGTAAGATATTGTTAGCATGCTGCAAAGTACATATGTCGGTGATAAGATAGGCTTAGCAGCACAGCATACTGGTACAGTTGGAGCAGACACACACACACGCACACATACACACACACACACACACACACACACACACACGCATGTACACATGTGCACACAATATTATACAGCATGTGTTCAGCCACTGCCTTGATATGTCTAGGGAGTATTCAGTGCAATCCTGACACAGTCTATAAAGTATTCCCGGCATGCTGCAAGCTACATAGCATGCTGGTGATAGAACAGCTTCAGATGCCCAGGAGTTGGACCACACACACACACACACACACACACACACACACACACACACACACACACACACACACACACACACACATACATGCACGTACACATATGCACACAATATTATACAGCATGTGTTTAGCCACTGCTTTGATATGTCTAGGGGTATTCAGTGCAATCCTGACATAGTGTATAAGGTATTCCAGGCATGCTGCAAGCTACATAGTATGCTGGTGATAAAATAGCTTCAGCTGCCCAGGGTAATGTTACAGTTGGACTACACACACACACACACACACACACACACACACACACACACACACACACACACACACACACACACACACACACACACACACAGCCAGCAGAGAAAGCACATCAACACCACTGTGCAATGAGCGAGAGTTAGAACAGTAGCAAGCAAAAGCTACATAACCCACCCCACACAGCAATGGACACAGTAGATTGCAAAGTTGGAGAAGAGGAGACATCTAGTCCAGGAATATGGACCTTGAACAGCACACAGTGAGCATGCAGTAACAAAGAGCAAACATTATGCACGCAGTATTAATATCAAGTAGCACTGGTCAGTAGACGCTCAAATTATGCTGTACATCGGACACTCCCACAGTACCACACAGACGGAAGGAAGGGAGGGAGGTTTGAGTGGGTCACAGTCATCTTCTTGTGCATGAGTGACTAAAGGACATAATAGCACATGGCTCTTTCCATAACTATGGGGCAGTATTTCACAGGAGGTGGAGACAGGGATCTCAAGGTGATGGGTAATTCATGTCAGGTATAAGTTCCTCTTAAAATGGGGTGGGGGTAATACTATATGACTAAGATCTGAGGTCCTGCTGGCTTGTTGTATGAAGACTAGGGATTGCCCCCTGCAGAGATAGTATGTGACTATGGGGCAATGACCAGGATGGTCTGCTTGTGAGGTGTCCTGCCAAAAGGGGTTAGGGGTTGCCTCTGCTTATGCTGAGGGGTGAAACAGTCTTACACTTCCTTATGCAGGAAGTGAGTGTGTGTACCCTGTAATGGCCCCTACAAGACCCTTGCAAGAATGCACCCTATCCTGTCCTCAGGCAAACCTACCAGTGTGGACAGTGACAGCATCAGAGGCAGTCCTTCACATGGAGAAAGAGATGGAAGCAGTGTGTACCACCATAGGCTGGCCTCATAAGAGCAATAAGTACTGTGTCTCTTGACTCCATGTCCTCACAGAGCTATTTTCAGAGCTGTGACTCAGCATCCTGAATGCCACACAATGCAGCAATCAGCTCCATGCTGAACTGGGTTATAGTAAATGATGCCGTGATGACAGTCCAATATATCTGCTGATTGTTCCAAAGTGCCATCCACATATCAGCGGTCAGTTGTGTCACAGCACTGATGACCCCTGAAAGGCTACACATTGTTAGGTGTACTTACATTAGATGAGTTGAGCTCACCTGCAGCCACAGCAGGAGCATTGCTGATGCTCAAAGCCATGGTGGACCCCTTCACCATTGAGGATAGTGAATGTTCAAACTGTATAACTTCAGGTTCATTTGTGGATGAAGCTACACCTTCAGTCTGTACTCCTGGTGGATGTCCACCCAGACTTGTGACAGACAGTGCCACTGTGTCATGTGTGGCTGGCATATTTGTGTCCTGTAATCATTGTCTGTCCCTACATGGTTGCAAAAATTAGCCTGTTGTCCTTCTCCAGCCTATACAAATGTCAATGTAGCAGTGCAGTGCCTTATAAATATACACAAAAAGAAACACTGGAGTATTACCACCTGTACTAAAGCTGGGTTGGGAGGGTGGCCTAATGGTTAAGGTGTTTGCCTTACAAACACAAGGTGCAGGGTTTGAGTCTCACAAGGGATAATTGGCTAAGCTTAAAATGGCTCACAAAGGAAGTTAGCTTAGTACTAATCTATGAACCTATGAACCTATGCCCCTAATGCATGCACACTAAGGGTGCCCATGAAAAACGTACCATACAGCCCCAGTCCATGTCTGCTGTTGTCCTGATGTGGCTGCATACATTATGTACCTATAAAAAACATAGGTAATATATGCTGTGATCATCCTACACACTATAAGTGGAGTACTGTTGTACAGAAGTCTGATGAGCGTAGTACTAAGCTGGCACATCATCCACTGGGACATAAGAGTGTGTTCAACCTAAAGCCAGTGACTACTGTTATCCTAGTACTGCTGATCCCCTGTATGGACATCAAAAAACTCTTCATGTCCTTTTGATTCTGTTAACCTGCTGCTTTGTGGTACACCCTCCCCCCAGCTGCTGTGGAATATACCTTTGCTTTGGCATGGCATAGTATGTCAGTAAAAAGAAGTTATGACTTACCATAACGTTCCATCTGTGTTGTCGATCTTCATCTACTCTTGACTTCTCAGTTACGGTTCTGATATTCGGAACCAAACTGGCAGTTATATAGCTCGTGTCAGCCACAAATCTCTCGAGCTAATAGTCTACCCACAATGCCATTGTCTACATTACCTCAAATCGAGTTTGGAGACTTACAGAAACAATACAGTGAGACTTAACTCAAGTCAGAAGCCACGTCCAAAGTATATCCTAACAGGGTATCCCAAAACAGCAAGTCGCTCCACCAGGACTCTCTAGGAGGGGGCAAGTGAGGTGGGATCAAGAATAGATGAAGACTGACAACACAGATGGGACATTATGGTAAAACATAACGTCTTTATCTGACGTTGTCAATCATCATCTATTCTTGACTTCTGGGACAGAGTCCCCAGTTACCTTAGATCCTGGGTGGTCCTATGGAAGTACATTCCTGAGAACCATAGAACCAAAGGAGGGACTCCCCCTGGAGACCATATCCAATTTGTAATGAGTAATAAAGGTATGTGGGGTAGCCCAAGTTGCAACTGCGTAAATCTCAGACATGGAATCTTTAGAATGAAAAGCAGCTGATGTTGCCATAGATCTGGTGGAATGTGCCTTCACAGGCATAGGAAGCTTTAGGTTCTTTTTAGTGTAAATAAAGGAGATACAATCTCATCTTGACAGAGTAACCTTAGAGACAGGTTTGCCAAAGGTTGTACCCACAAATGAAACAAATAACCGTTCTGATTGTCTGAATTGTTTAGTTCTGTTCAGGTAAAAATGTAACTGCCTGTACACATCCAAAAGGTGTAAACAATATTCGCCTTTATTAGAAAAATCTGGGAAAAATACAGGCAAATCTATAGACTGATTGATGTTGGCCACTGAAACCACTTTAGGAAGAAAGGATAGGTTTGTTCTGAGTGAAACTCTGTCTTTATTGAAAACTAGTAAGACTTTGAACATAGAGCTTGTAATCCAGAAACTCATCTCACAGAGGTGACAGCTATACGTAAAAGCGTTTTCCAAGAGAGGAACTTTAAGTCACAGGTAGCTGCAGGTTCAAAGGGTGATAATGCAACTGACTGCAAGTCAATCGTCAGGTACCATGGTGGTAGAGGATCTTTGAATGGGGGCTTTAAATGAATTGTCCCCTTAAGTAAAACCTTACAACATCTGTGAGAAATTAAGGGCTGGTCACTGAGACCGTTATGAAAACTTTAAATGGCTGCCAGTATAACTTTAACAGTAGAAGCAGAAGCCCCTTTACCTAAAATAGTAGCTAAAAACTCTAGAACTTTTCCCACTGGAAGTGAAAAGGGGTCAAGACTGTTATCATAAGCCGAGATAGAAAATCTCTTCCATTTACTAAGGTAGAGATTCCTGGTGGATGGTTTATGGGATGCCAATAAAATGTGCTGTACATTAGACAGAATATCACTATGCCTGGTGAATAACAGAATTGGAAAAACCAAGCAGTCAGCTTGAGAGTTTGTAGATTGGGATGCACTAGTCCCTGGGGATGAGACAGAAGGTCTGGAAATTGGTCCAGAATCCACGGGTGTTGAAGTAGATGAGGCCATAGGAAGGGAAACCAAATTTCTCAAGGCCAGTAAGGCACAATGTGGATTACTTTGCTTCTCAACCAAGCTGCTTTCTTGAGGAAAAGGGGAATCAGAGGAAAAGGAGGAAAGGCATAAAGGAGATCCAGGGGCCAGTCAAGGAAAAGAGTGTCTTTCAAGAACTTCCCCTGAGGGGAAATTAGGGCAAAATAGCTTCTGCACTTGCTGTTCAGGAGTGAAGCAAACAGGTCACAGCAATGCTGGCCTCAGCGGAGAAAGATCTTCACCACTCTGGGATTTAGAGACCACTCGGGATCAGTTGAGACATTGCAAGGTTGACTGTGATGCCCAGCTGCTAAGATAATTTCAAAATGAAATTCGTAGTTTGAAGAAGTAGATGCCTAGTGGAAGTGATCAGGAGCCAGTCGTCTAGGTATGGAAACATTCGGAATCCGTGCAGCCTCAAATGTGCTGTTACTGCTGCCATACATTTGGTGAACACCCTGGAGGTTGTGGTGAGACCAAAGGGCAGCACTCTGAATTGGTAGTGTCTGGCTCCTAGCCAGAAGCAGAGACATTTTCTTGAGTGTTTGTCCATTTTATGCAGTAATACGCATCTTGAAAGTCAACAGAGCACACCCAATCGCTTTCCTCTAGAAACAGGAGTATTGACTGAACCGTAACTATCCAGAATTTTGACTGTTAAACAAATTTGTTTAGAATGTTGAGATTCAAAATTGGTCTCCAGTCCCCTGTCTTCTTTGGGACTAAAAAGAAACTTGAGTAAAATCCGGATCCTAATTGGTCAGGTGGGACTTCCTGAATGATTCTTTTTTTCTAGCAGCTTTTGTATTTCTAATGCTGCTGTCCCTCTGATGGAGTGGAACATCGAAGAGTTTTTTATGGGCCTTTAAATAAAGGGTGAAGGGGATTAAATAACCTCTGGAAATAATCCTTAGCACCCAGGCATCAGTAGTTATGTGTTGCCAGGCTGTTGGGTGCAAGGAGAATCTTTCCCCGACTGCCTCAAGAAGCAAGCAATCAGGCCTCCTTTCAGGAATGCTGGTAAGGTTGGCCAGAGAAAGATTCCCTGGAACCCTGGTTTTGCGTACCACCCTTGGCTCTGGGATGGGGTCTTCCACTGTAACCCCTCCGCCCCAAGGGGAGTCTGTGCATGTGTCCTGGAAAGGCTTCTGGGACTTCTTGAACCACATTTTGCCACTCCTTTGATTCCTGGAATAGGATCGTTGAGTGGAAAAATATATGCCCACAGCAGATAGAGTCTTTCCATCTTTCTCACACCTGGATGGAGTTTCCTTAACTTTGGGGCCAAACAATGAGGATCCATCAAAGGAAACATTGATGAAGGAAGACTTGAATAGTTCCACAAACTCACACAGGCGCATTCAAGTGTGTAGTCGAATCACAACATCTGAACCTGCTGACCTGGTCACCCCTTTGGCTGTATGTGCAATGAGCCTCATGGACAAGTTTGAGATAGACTCCAAGGTAGCTAACTGAAAAGCCACTTTTTCCTGGACCCTCTCAGCTACTGCTTCCACCAGAGTATCTGACAGCTCCTTGACCAGATCCCTCTGAAGCCTAGTGAAGTGTGCCAAGAAATTCAAAGACCTGATGGAGAAGGTCAGTGATGCATAGACCCACTTCCCAAACCTGTCCATCGCCCTGGACTCTCAGTTAGGGAGATATACAGTAGAACTTTCCTCAGCCAGTTCTTTTTTGGGTGCAGCTGCTACCACCATGGTATAGGTTCATAGGTTCATAGGTTTATACTAGGCTCTCTGCCCTAAGGCATTTATAAGCCTAGCCCAGAGTTTTTGTGGCTTACGCCACCCCTTATGTTAAAAAATACTGTGCCCATTAGTTTGTTGTGCCTCTGTCCAGCAGTGACACAGAGATGATTCCCGGGGTAAACCTACGATCTCCCATCCACCGGTCAAGATTTCTCTTGAACAGAGCCAGCGAGGTGCTCTGCCTCACATGGACCGGGATTTTATTCCACAACATAGGGAGTCTCTGGGTGACAAATCTATCCCTCCAGCATGTCCTATTTATATCCGTGCTAAGAAAAGAAACTGCCTGCCTTTCACTGTAGTCAGGGATTGAACCCTGTAATCTGCACACATAAAACCATCTCCCTAACCACTAGGCCAGAGGAGTAGCAGACTACTAGTATCAACTACTAAGCCTTTTGCCCAGTGTGGATGATCCTCAGGAGTGGAAAGAATTTTATTTTTATGAGGTCTCCGGGGGATAGGTTCTATAGAGTCAGGAGCTTTCCAGGTCCGATGAGTGATCGATTTAATTAGAGCGTCAGTGGGTGGGGTCACCCAGGAGGTAGACAGGTGAGCTCCAAAGGCCTCCAAGTACATGGATTCCTTAGAAGAAGGGTCTTTGGGGTTCCAATTACCCCTCTGTTTTAGGATCTCCAGAAAGTCTCCAAAGGAGATATCTTGCGGGAGTGACCAGGGGAACTCTCTCCCTCATCAAAATGTGTGTCCTCGGTGATGGATTCCTCAGGAGAAGCAAGTTGTTTCCTCTTACACAATTTCTTCTGAGGAGGCTCTTCAATGGGAGCATCTGAAGAGGATTCGGAAGAGGGTAGACCTCTGGCAGGTAACTCCTGTGACCTTGGAGCTCGCTGTCTTGGGGTGAGGGTTGGTGGTATCTCAGGTAAAGCAGGGGTTAAGGGGTGAGACTCTGGTAACACAGGAACCATCTGAGACGAGGCTGTGGCCAAAGCTCTTTCCATAGCTTGAAAGGCAGACCCCCCCTGAGAAGGAAAGGGAGCCTGAAACTGAGACAAACTCAGAACCGGGGTCACACCCACCCCCGAGAGATCCACCTGACAAGCCTGAACAAAGGATGGGTCCTCTGTTGGCGCAGTCCAAAAAGGTAAGGTTGGCTCCAAAGAAAAAACTGGAACCGACCAATACACCTCGGACCCGATGGCAAAGACCCGGTCCTGGGGAGCAGTTGGTCCTGAAGGCACTGAAGGAGTCAGAGCTGTATCTGGTACCGAAGGCAAAAAAGTTGTCAGTGCCCAGGTCATTGGAACCTGTGTGGTGAGAGTCGACTGCTCTAAAGCCTGCAAGGAGGTCAGAGGAGGAGAATAAAAAGGGTTAGTAGGAGAGGAACCCCCTGCACTAGGAGGGAGAGTCGGCTGAGAAAATGGATAAGACCCCTAGCTGTCAGAATCTTATCCACCAACCTCACTACCTCAACTTCCAAAAGACTCCCAGTGGAACATATAGACAAGCCAGATGGGGACTCAAGTCTCTCTAAAAAGGGACTGGGGAGTTGCCACAGGCAAGGATCAATAGATGAAGAATAAGTAGTCCTAGGTTGAGTTGGAACATCTGTCTTCGGCACCGTCTGTGGGGCCATAGTAGACATCAGTGCCATTATGGCAGCAGTGTGAATCTGTGCTGCTGTTGGAACCATAGCCAAAAAAGTAGTAGTTGGTGTCATAGCCTTTATGGAAGTCATGGTCAGTGTCGAAGGCACCAGTAAGGTGGTCGGTGCCAAACAGGTAGATTTTGGTTCTGAAGAGGAACCTGCACAGGAATACTTATGCTTCTTTTGTTTCGATGCCAAAAGAGATGTTGGCACTGAACGAGAAGTTTTAGTACCAGAGGTCGGAGGAGACTGGTCGGCCTTGGACAAGGCTTCTTCGAAAGAGGCTTTAAGAAGCCCTTTGATAAGCTTGTTTCTATGCTCTACCAGGGCTCTATTAATGAAACCCTGGCAGATAAGGCACTCATTATTCAAATGGGATCGACCCAAACAGTACACGCAACATTCATGTCCATCACAGTTTGGCATTTTCCTCAACCGCACTCTTTACACTGTTTGAAACCAGTTGTGGTAACTTTAGATTTATCTGCCATCACCATAAAAGAAAGGCTAGGAGACACAGAAAAGGAAGAAGAAAGAAGACGCAAAAGGAAACCACTCACACCACAGGGGGATACACTACCAGCAATGGTAGAGACATTACTTAACAGTAAGAGGGAGAGGGGGGAAGGAACTACGAATGATGGTTGTTAGCAATACCAATGGTAAAAGAAAGGGAAACACACTCACTGTCTGGAGGGTAGACTAAAGTACAAACACTGCAGAACCATAAGGTAGAAAGCTAATGAGAGAGATTACAGGAGAACAATACATTTTTACTTAGCTACAAGAGAGGAGTTAGCTGACGTGTCTTGCTGTAAGAGCGTTAAATGAGATCTGAGGTAATGTAGAAAGTGGCATTGTGGGTAGACCATTAGCTCGAGAGATTTTTGGCTGACATGAGCTATATAATGGACGGACTGGCTCCAGGAATTGGAACCGTAACCCAGAAGTCAAGAATAGATGAAGACTGACAACATCAGATCAGTTATTTTACTGTTATAATGTGTGAATGTAACCTCCCACAGCATTTATGTGACAAAATGCTGTCTGCCACACCTAGTCTTGTGAAGACTATCTCCAAAAGGTGTCACCCACATGTCTTGAGCACTTGTAGCAGTGATGAAATTATCCAGCCTGTGCCATCTACCTTGTCTTACAGACATGGAGATGCCTGTGCACTTAAGACAGAGAACCATACTGTATACCAGTGAGAAGGATTGGATGATGATTACAGATAAAGGGATAATCTAGGTATACAATACTATACTGTACTATAACTGACATGACAGCCATGGGGGTATGCCATACTACAGCTGTAGGGACAGATATTGTCATGCATACATACAGCAGATGTACTTGCTGCACACCTGCAGCAAGTCCACCTGCTGTATGTAAGTGTGCTTGCCACACACTGGCACATTTGTGGTCCCCAAAGAGTTTGTCCAGTTTTTCAGGACCAACAGGTGTATAAGGTAAGACAGTCATTCCTGCAGCCAACATTGGGGGACACCTTGAGAAATGCCAGCAACATGGTCCTAATCTAGCATAGTGACAGAGATGCACATGTAGGCACAGGGATACCATAGCTACCATTGTAGGTCAGCGTACAGATTACACAGGCCATACCCACACTATATGTAGTAACAGGCATATACAGGGGTAGCCTTGACATCATGGGCTACCTCACTGGCAGCACAACTTATGTACAATAGATACATGCATGCATGCATATACATTCGTATTGCTAGCTTTATGCAATGCGAAATCCTTTTCAAGGGTGCACATCTTTAGGATGGTAGATAAAAACAGCTTACCATGCACTTGGACTGCCTCAGAATTGTCTATGGGTACAGATGATGTTTCTATTCCTCCTAATACTGTTGCCAAGATACCCATTACTTTCCCAAATCTGCACAGCTTAACATACAAAATGACAGCAAGCCTCTAAACCTACACAATTTTATACTTGTTTGAATGATATGTAAGCAAATTATGCCAGACTGCATGAATCTCTATGAACTGGCCATAGAAACTACTGTATTTTGCTGCCATGCATCTGCAATTTTATTGCTATAAGGTGTGAATGCAGCCTGCCACGAGTGCATCATGTTGTCCTTGATCACCAGTGGCAAGTTGAATCCAGGAGCTTATACTGAAGACCTGCTCAAGTACGATTCATAATACTTTGCAGCTTTATGCCATATGTTCGGCTATGCTTGATTCAAAAAGTGCACTGTAAGCATGATTAACAGGCTATCATTTTGGCTATCATTTTATTTCTCATGAAAGTGACACCATTTTCTGAGGAAATATGGGAAATTATGGAAGCCTCTGCTAATGCCCACCAAAGAGTGCTCACATGGTGAATGAAGGAGAGAACAAGATTATTCTCTAACTTCTTCATGGCCAGTTCAAGGAATGCCCACTAGGCCCCTGTGATGCTCCATTTAGGAAAGCAGATGCCTTTTATGACAAAGTTGCAATACACACCTCAGCAATGGGCATTACCTGGACAGTGGAACAGTATAGACATCGATATGCTGACCTGTAGTGCTCTAACTCTGACAATCTCCATACAAGGGAAGCAATATAATACTATTCTTAATACCGAGACTATCATGATTTAAAGTCTCATGTCATGCCAGATAAAAATATTCCAGCGTACCAACACTGATCCTAACAAACTATGCAGATAGATACTTCTCATATGGCAGTGGAGATAATCTACAAAGCAAAAAATGGAACTAAAGGAAGCAAACAGTATGTCACCAGTGGAAAAACTTTTAGTTATGTACTTACCATAACTTCGGATGTATGGGATCCATCTCGCCTACATTCATAACTGATGGGTTCGGAGCCGACCCCTCGGCTCCGACTCGGCCACTATAGTAGAACGAAGTCTCTAATTGGCTGGGCTACCCCTTATCCCAGAATGCACCACGCCTGCTTCCCCAGATCTTGTTTGTTCGCTTTTATATACCTACATCCAGGCACAGAAACATACCAACAACTGTAACAAACTAAAGTCCTTCAAGAGAAAAACTCAGTAAGTAGCAACATTTCCTCTAAGTCCAATGGGAAGGGGGAAGGAGGGCGGGTACGTATGAATGTAGGTGAGATGGATCCCATACATCCGAAGTTATGGTAAGTACATAACTAAAAGATGTAATGGGATCCTATCTCGCCTACATTCATAACTGATGGGACAGCATCCCTAGCACCTAAATCCCGGGTGGCTCATTGGAAAACACTCCTGAGAACTGTGGAACCAAAGGAAGCTCTACCTCGAGAAGCCACATCTATCTTGTAATGAGAAATAAAGGTGTGCGGAGAAGTCCAGGTAGCAGCCGCACAGATATCATCTATCGATAATTTGGAGTTAAATGCTACAGAAGTAGCCATTGCCCTGGTAGAATGAGCCTTGACTGGGAATGGTAGCTCTTTGCCGGACTGTGAATAGATGAAGGAGATGCAATCTTTAATCCATTTGGCTATGGTGGTTTTAGCCACCGGTTGACCCAACCTATTTTCCGCAAAGGACACAAACAGCTGATCTGACTTTCGTGTCTGATTGGTCCTACTTAAATAAAAGCAGTTGTCTGTGAACATCCAACTGATGGAAAATATATTCTGCGCTATTGGAGAATTTGGGAAAAAACACAGGGAGCTCCAAGGATTGTTGAATGCATAAGGGGGATGCTACCTTGGGTAAGAAAGAGGGATTTAACTTGAGAGACACTCTGTCTTTGTGAAAAATCAAATAAGGGGGGTTAGAACAGAGAGCCTGAAGCTCTGAGACCCGCTTGGCAGAGGTTATTGCCACCAAAAAGGCGGTTTTCCAAGATAGAAATTTTATATCACAAGTAGCTGCTGGTTCAAAGGGACGGGCAGTTAAAGAAGCTAGAACCATATTCAGATTCCAAGAGGGTACAGAATGGGCTATTGGGGGCCGAAGGAGCCAAGCTCCTTTAAGGAAAGATTTGCAAAGCCTGTTTGCCATTAAGGAAGGCTCAAAGGAGACATGAAAATTAGAGATAGCCACCAGTTGGACTTTAATTGTGGAAACTGAAGAGCCCAAATAAAACAAAGAAGCCAGAAATTCTAAAACCTGAGGTACTGGGGCAGTAAGGGGATCTATACCTCGTTGCTAGGCCCAAATAGCAAACCTCTTCCACTTGCTGGAATACAGTTTAATAGTGGAAGGTTTGTGAGAAGAGGACAAAATGTGGATGACGTCTGTAGAAAGAGAGTTATCTCTGACTAAGGTTAGAAGTGGAGTAACCAGGCGGCCAACCTCAAGGACCTGAGGGATGGATGAGACTGTCCCAACTGATGAGTTAACAGGTCGGGCACCAGGTCCAGAAACCATGGGCCCTCCACCGCATACCTCAGAAGGAAGGAGAACCAAACCTGACGAGGCCAGTGTGGAGCGATCAAAATCATGTCGCTTCGTAGATAAATCGCCTTCTGTATCACCTTCGGGAGGAGAGGAACCGGAGGGAAGGCGTAAAGTAGACCGGGGGGCCAACTGTGAGCTAGAGCGTCCCTGGGAATCTGCCCCTGAGAAGGAGACAGAGTGAAGAACTCCCTGCATTTCGCATTGTGAGGGCTGGCGAACAAGTCGCAACAAGGGAGGCCCCACTTGGCGAAAATGTTTGCAGCCACCCTGTCGTTGAGGGACCACTCGTGGGGCAACAGGAGAGTCCTGCTCAGCCTGTCTGCAATCACATTGGATTTCCCCGGAATGTGCGTTGCCACTAGGAAACGCTGGGTAGAAATCGCCCAATGCCACACTCTCATGGCCTCTCGGCAAAGAGGGTAGGACCTGGTTCCGCCTTGCTTGTTTATGTACCAGACTACCGACATGTTGTCGGATAGGATCGCAATAGTACCCCGGGGAAGAACATGATGAAGTGCTTGCAACACCAGTAGCACCGCTCTCATTTCCAGGATATTGATATGTAAGTGGTTTTCGTGAGCCTGCCACGTACCTTGGACAGACCTGTCCAGATAATGCCCCCCCATCTGGGAGGCGTCTGTGGTCACCGTGGCGATGGGAGGCTGAAGGGCAAAGGGTCGCCCCTGGTCCAGGTTGGACCGAAGCAGCCACCAACGTAGGTCCCGACGGCAACTTTCCGTAATCTGGACCAAATGGTTCAAGGGGAGATCCTGAAAGGACCATTGAACCGACAGTAGCCATTGCAGCACCCGCATGTGCAGCCTGGCTAAGGGGACTAGAAGAATAGTCGAGGCCATCGTGCCCAATAACTGCAGAATCAGTCTGGCCTGAACTCGTGATCTGGGTAACAAGGTTTGAACCTGCAACTGCAGGACCTGAATCCTTTCTACCGGCAAGAATGCCCGCATTCTTCTTGTGTCTAACTCTGCGCCTATAAAGGTAATACGCTGAGACGGCTGCAGCACAGATTTTCCCCAATTGAACGTGATTCCTAGTGAATGACCCAAACTGACTGTGGTCATAAGCGCCCGAACTAATAGAGGCTTGGTGGTGGCAGTAAGGAGCCAGTCGTCTAGATAGGGAAACACTTGGAATCCTAGACTTCTCAAGTGAGCTGTCACTACTGCCAGGCACTTGGTGAACACCCTGGGGGCTGTGGTGAGACCAAAGGGCAGTGCTCGGAACTAGAAATGACTGGTTCCCAGGCGGAAGCGTAAGTGACTCCTGGACTCTTGACTTATCAGGATGTGATAGTAAGTGTCCTTGAGATCTATGGAGCACATCCAGACATCCTTCTCCAATAAAGGGAGAATGGACTGAAGGGTGACCATTCGGAATTTGGATTTTTTTACAAAGCGATTCAATGATTTGAGGTCCAAAATGGGCCTTAAGTCCCCTGTCTTTTTTGGCACCAAAAATAGTCTTGAGTAAGTTCCTGATCCGATCTGGTCGGCGGGGACAGGCTGGATGACTCCTTTTCTTAGCAGCTTTGAGACCTCGACCGCTGCTTGATCCCGCTGACTGGGTGGCACATCCGGGATTTTCCTGATAGGAAGAGGGGGCTTTATGAAAGGGATGAGATAGCCTCCGGTTATGGTTCGGAGCACCCACTGATCCTTGGTGATAGATTCCCAAGCCTGTGGGTGTTCCGCAAAGCGACCCCCGACTGGCTCCGGAGATGCGCAGTCGGGCCACGTCTCAGGGACGGGGAGTGTAGGATGGACCACGAAAGGAATCGCGGTCTCCAGAGTTGCGGGGGCCTCTGCCGCCTCTGGGACGACGTCTTCCTGAATCCCCCCCTGCCTCTAGATGGGGGATCACTCGGTGGAGTAGGGAAAGACCTTTGAGATTTTCTGAACCACATTTTCCCTCCTCTCTGGGCCTTGGGGTAAGGTCTAGAGGGAGCGGAAAAACGGGCCCCCACAGCAGTCAAGGTCTTGCCCTCCTGCTCGCATCGAGTCAGTGTGTCCTTCACCTTGGGTCCAAACAGGGAGGACCCATCAAAGGGGGCGTCGGTGAAGGAAGACTTAAAGGCCTCCGCAAAGGGACACAACCGTAACCAGGCGTGTCTTCTAAGAGCCACGCCTGTTCCCGCTGCTATACTCGCCCCTTCGGCCGCATATGAAATGAGCCTCATGGACGAGTTGACTATCGAAGATAGGGTAGTCATCTGGGCACCAACAGTTTGGGCTAACGCCTCCAGAAGATTACCCGTAAGAGACTCACCTAACTCTTTGAGGAGGTCCCTTTGGAGCCTGGTAAAATGACAAAGATAATTCAGCATCCGCAGGGTAAAGGCCGCTGAAGAAAGGGTACGCTTCCCGTACCTATCCATGCTCCTGGAATCCTTATTAGGAGGGTGAATAGACGTTGAAGCCTCTGCCACGTCCTGCTGAGTGGCAGATGCCACCACCATCGCATCTACTGCAACTCCTTTGGTCAAATATTCCTTTTGAGGAGGGGCGGAGAGAAACTTGTTAGGCCTGGCGGGCACCGGTTCCACAGAGTCAGGGTGTTCCCACACCCTTCGAGAAACTAAATCTAGCAATTCATCGAAGGGTGGAGACACCCAGGAGGCAGAGGCCTCTGCAGAAGGGGTTTTGGACTGCCAATCACCTCTCTGTCTCAGGATCTCGAGGATATCTGAGAATGAGACGTCATCCGAGGACGATTTTGGGGACCCCTCCGCATCATCGAGGTCAGTATCTGATGTGATGGACTCATCCTGGGAGTCAATGTGCTTCCTCTTGCACAATTTTTTCCTTGGAGGTTCATCTGAAGCGGATTCAGAAGGACCTCCCGGGAGAAGGGAACCCCTCAAGGGGGTATCCTCAGGCCCTGGGGCCCTGCTGCAGTGGAAATGAAGCACACCAGAAGCACCAGTTCCCAAGTCTAGGGACGGTGAGGTAGAGACTTGCTGAGCCGGCAAGGACACAGCCAGCGCACTCCTCATGGCCTCAAAAGCAGGACCTCCAGACTCTATGGAAGGCACCGGCTGAGAGACCACGACGGTACCGGGAATCCACGCGGCCAATGCTCTGAGGGGGGGACTAGGCACCGAAGCTACCAGTTCCAAAGTGTTCCCCTCGGCCCCGACCAAGGAAGTCCCGGTACCGAACCCTGACACCGAGGACAGGGTAGGAATGATGGTCGGAACCGAGAGGCTCCGAGGGAGTCTCAGTTCCGACTGGACGACTCTGCTCCGCTCCACCATCACCGACTCCAACGGTTCCGAAGAGGTTGGAGGAGGAATCGAGTGCGTTGAAATGGGGGCCGGCTCCAGAGCCGAGTGGGCTGGAGCCGCGACCATTTTTGCAAAAACCGGGGACTGGAAAAGCCTCTGGATAACTCTGTCCAAATCTGAGTCTGATAACCTGGAGGATTTAGAGGAAATAGATGGGGGCCGAGACGACTTCTCTCTCGGCTCCGATAGACCAGGGGACTGGCTCCAAAACGGCTCCAACACCATCGGCACTGGATCCGGAACCGTATGAACAAGCATCGGCGCCGAAGGGGACTTTGGGGCCGAGGGAGGAGAGTCTGAGCTGCACACCTCCAACGGCTCCGAGACCAAAGGAGCCGAAGCAGGTGATTCGCCTCTCGATCCTCCAACCTGCGGCTCCGACACCAATGGAGCCGAGGAAAGAGGTATCGAGGCAGACCCTTCCACCCGAGGCTCCGAAGCCATTGGAGCCGAGGAAGAAGAGGTCAACCTATGCTTCTTGGAAGTCGGTTCCGACGGACTGGTCGGAGCCGACGACCTTTTCTTTTTAGAAGCTGGAGAGGAAGGAGAAGCCAAGGCTTCCTCAAAAGAGGGCTTAATAAGGCCCTTAAGGATCAATTTATTTTTACGTTCTTGAAGGACCCTAGAGGAAAAAGCATGACAAACACTACATGTTTCCTGCAAATGTTTCGGTCCTAAACAATAAACACAAACAGCATGGCTATCAGTAATAGACATTTTGTAATTGCACTTGGTGCACTTTTTAAAGCCAGACTTCTGCTCTTTAGACATCCTATCACACAACAATTTTTTTACCACAAAAAAGTAACCTTAAAGTAGGGCACGAGCCCTTGACTGGCCCGAGATAGAGAACACGAATCGGGCAGAAAACCTCTAACTTAAACGGCTCGATCAATCAAGTAAACCTTAAAGTAGACAAAATTCAACACATTGGCTCACAAAAAAGCTCATTAACTCACAAATAAGGGCAAGGGCCCTCTAACTTAAACGGGCCTTGCCCAGTAAGTATAAAAAATACCAATCACACCGAAAACTTTTCACACACACACGTAAAGCTGTTAAAACAGCTGTTTATTAAATTCGTGAAGAAAACCCTAGGTCAAAAGACCAAAAAGTATACAAAAAACCACTTATCTCCAGCCAAGTCGAGACCACGTCTAGCTTGAAAAGTGGCAAACGAGATCTGGGGAAGCAGGCGTAGTGCATTCTGGGATAAGGGGTAGCCCAGCCAATTAGAGACTTTGTTCTACTATAGTGGCCGAGTCGGAGCCGAGGGGTCGGCTCCGAACCCATCAGTTATGAATGTAGGCGAGATAGGATCCCATTACATCTAACCATTACCTTTTGTGATCTGAAAATCTTACATAAAAAGAAAAGTAGTAAGAAATATTTCTCAAAAGGAGGCATACAACTTCTGGAGTGCAGTTCAGTAAAATTCACCGAGCAAATCTAAACCAGTTGAAAAAGCAAATGGCCAAATGCACTTTAGCAGCATTGTGACACAGTCTTTAAGTACTGTGCCCTTCAAGTATTTCCACTTTGGCACAACTACATCATAACAACAAGACTTAGTTATTTGTCAGGTCCACAATCATAATGGAGTTTTTATTTTAACAATGCTATTTAAAGCATATCGAGGCAGAGTCTATGGCATGATGATACTGGAGGACTATAAATACATTCTCATACTCTTTCAACATTTAAAAATAATTCCAGTACTTTATTTAGAAAGATCACACTGCTGTTTATGGAAAACAACTGCCAAGTGTTTATTGATTTATGTGACCCATATGTGCAGGTTATCACTGTAACCTGGATGCAAACTCACACTAATAATAAAAAGTTAACTGACAAGGTTACAAAATGCTGCATCGGGACATGATGTAAAATGAGGAGTTGCAGAAATATTAATTAAAGAAAACTTGAACTACACATAAGCTAAGAGGCTGTTACAATAAAGTGAATGAAGAGATACTAAAATGATTAATGTTCATATGGGCAATCACCAGTCATGAAAACTGTTCTGGATGTACACAACTACCCCAAAAAAACATCACTGTATTAAAGGAATCCCTTACAATGGTGGTGGTCAGAACTAACTCTGAAATCATTTGTCCTGATGACTTCAAGCTAGGCTAGACTGATCTGTCCAAATTATTCCTTTCAAACATAATGCATAGTCTTCATCATTCCATGACATCACCACAAAAACAGATAAAAAAAAAACTGGTAGACAAAACACACTAAACTCTTATCATCTTGTCCTGACAACTTTATCTCAGTTAGAGCACTACTCAACTTGATTAGCAACAATAACCTTATATTCAAGGCATATGCATCATCAGCAGTAATTACAGTTAAGAGAATAATAAGTAATTAAATACGCACGTTTTGTTAAAACAAATAAGTACAGGCTAAGTGAAAAATTTGTACTAGTTGCACCAGTCAGTTTGATTATTTCATGGAACTTAAAATAATATTCCACACATATACGTTACATGATTTCTGTCAACTGGAACTAATCTATGACCACTATACTCCATGGAGAAAGTTAAGGCATTTCTAGTTTATAGCACATGGAGAGCATTTTAAGACGTTCATTATTTAAAAGAGGATGTACAAAAAGCTTATTGGCAGGCATCAACTAGACCCAAAGTTCTTTAATTCATGGAGATGTTATAAACAGATAGTCTGACTATTTCACTGGCAATAAGCAGGTATATATGCAATATATTTCATTATGCAACACAATGTGCGTTCAGACAAATTAAACACGTTTAACCTATGTTTTTTTAATGCATAAGTGAAAGATTTAATATCTACAAAATTCATAACATATTCTGCTAGTATTAATGATTATGTAGTCCAGAGTAATTTTATTTACCCAACTGAAACTGTGAACAGGTGTTTAACAGAAAATGGAAATAGGGCAGACCACACTTATGGATGCTATACCATGTGTGAACTTATGATGAAGGAAGATACTATTACAGCATATAATTACAAAGTAAGCTTGTGGAATCTAATTATTGTGATAGCATAGATGCAGTCTATATTTCACAATGTCAGTTGGTAAAACATACTTTGATAAACCAAAAGACATTATTCAACAAGGTTAAAGGAACACTGTAGAAATATAAAGAAATTACAGTTATGTAATTAAATGTGTCATAAACGAAAGTTAAGTACTTAACATAGTGCTAGATCTATGTTGTCTTCTTCTGTTCAGCTCAACATATGGGTTATCAGATCCATTCGAATCAAACATTGGCACCTTTTTTCCAGCTCTTGAATCCAGGGCTCAGGGTCCCCCTCCTCTACCCATAATTCCTTCCTGTCCCTACTGTATGTAAGAATGAATTTGCCAACTTATAGATAGCACTTTTCCCAAAACATTAAAAAGATACAATATAAAAATAGTGAGAGACATAATAACCCATCTCAAAGATGAACATTTGACAAGGCCCTGGACAGGTCCAAATTGGTCAGTCAAGAGCCACTAGATGACAATTTAGGTATGAGGAATGGAAGAACAGGGGGTTGAACTGGAGAGAAGAAGAAAACAATAATCTAGCATTATGATAAGTATATAACTTTCGTATCAGATGTCTCTTCCATCCGACTCAACATATGGGACAGATTCTCCAGCAACTAATAATCTAGGGTGGTCTCACAGAAGGATATTCCAAAGAATGGTGGAGATGAAGGATGCATGAGATCTAGATTGTATATCCGGCTTGTAATGAGAAATAAATACACGAACAGTAAGCCAAGTAGCCATAGCACAAATCTTATCTACTGATACTCTGGCAAAGTAAACAACCAAAGTTGCAATTGCTCTGAGGTAGAGACAGACCCTTTTCTTTATACGTACATAAAAGTAGTACAGAGAGAGAGCCACCTGGACTGTGCAACATTTGAAACAGCATGTCCCATTTGAGACTTTCTCTCTGATAAGTTCTGTTTGAACAGAGGAACCAGGCAGGGGTGTCCTCTTTCACCTATGTATTTGCAGTATATTTAGAACCACTGGCAAAGAAAAGGGATTTAGAAATTCAGTGATATAAGTGGTATGGTAATCAAGAAAAGTTGGGTTTTATTTACAAATGATATTATGTTACACCTTATAAAACCAAAAAAGGATATCTCAGTGTTGTAGAACATTCTGAGACAGTTTCAAGTTTTTTGGGATACAAAATTAATGAAGATAAAACAAAGGCAATTGCTATAAACTATGAACCTATGGACATATTTATGTGAACATGATAAAATGAAGTTCTTAGGAGTATGGGTTAAAAATGATACTGTTATGGCAGTGATGGATATATAAGAAAAGACTAAAAAGATAATACAAAAACTGAGAAATTGGAAGCTCTGTTTTATGGATATGAATTGAAAGATACAAGCAGTGAAAATGTTGTTAGTCCCTTTTGTATTATACAAAGCTCAGGCATATTTTTATCAACTAGAGGAGAAGTTGTGGATATCAACTAATAAAGAGATGAATAATTGTTTCTGGCAGGAGAAGAGGGCAAGAGTCATGAGGGCTATGTTGATTGGTTTAAAGAGGTATTTCATAGCTACACAGTTAAGGCTCCTATACACCGCACAATCAGAAAGCTGTAATTAAAACTGGAAAGGGATGATGATGAAACAGGGTGGAAGCTTAAGAATTAATGAAAGACTGGGATTTTGGATGCAGATCCTTAAAGAAAATAACAGCAACCATATATAATATTATAGTCATAAAGTAGCAGAAAGTATTCTAAGAACTAAACCAACACAGGAATGGAGAAAGGAGATTCTGCTGATAGGGATGACTGCAATTAGGGATACAGAGAATGAGCATAGGGGGATGGAATTTACTAGAGAAAAGTGGCAAAGAACCAAGGTATTGGAGTTGAATAATTAGAGAGGGAAAGGTAAAAGAATGGGAAGAGGCAAGAATATATTTGGACTACAGGCTAAAGATTGCCTTTCCTATCAAGGACTGATATCAGAGTACAGGCAAAGAGAAAGGAATAGGGGATCCTAAGTGAAAGACCAGCACTGGTAGGGTTTTTAGTAGAATCTAAAACAGAAGCTGCTGTTAAAAAGGGATAATTAGTAGAACATATAAAATTTTGCATGATAAATATAGGAATCAATCAGAGGAGGATAGAAAGGATTGGGAAGAGAGATTGGATAAGCAATTTACAAAGAAACAATGGGAGATATATGTATGGCTTCCAAATATGCAACAAAGTCTAGAAGATTTAGGATTTATGCTTGAAAATGTTTGCATAGGTATTTTATACCCCAGGCAGACTCCACAATATTTCTCTCAGGTATATTGGAAATCTTGACGGTGCAGTGGGGGAGGAAGATGTAACTGGGAACATATTTTTGGGAGTGTAATGAGTTGGCAGACTTTAAAAATTAACTGCAGACTACTCTGTCAGAAATACTGGGTGAGCAAATTGGTGTAAAAATGGAAAAGATTTTTTGAGCTGTGATACAGAATCGGAATTGCCTAGACATAGTAAGACCTTGCTGAGTTTAATTCTGGTGGCTGCCAAAAAAGCAGTTACTAGAAAATGGAAATTAAAGTCTAAACAAAACTTACTACACATAGTGAATATAGTAAAATAGATTAGAGAACTTTAAGTGGGATATTTAGAAAAGGGTAGGAGCAAATTACATAGAAAAATAGGAATTGTGGAGACAATCATGCAGAACAGTGTTTTGGAGGAGAAAGGAGGTTTAAGGGAAGGTAGGAATTGAATGATTTATGTAATGTTCGAATGGCAATGACGGTATTGCAGCTTTTATGTGATGCATAATGTTTGCAACTGAAAATACATCAATATGCTTTGTTTTCATTTATAAAAATGTAAGATTGCCTGTCTTAAGTGATAATTCAATAAAGATTTTTCTTGTTTAAAAACAAATATGCCAATTTGTCTTTTAAGAAGGAAAGAAGCAATTGATCTGTTTTCCTAATGCCCTTGGTATGATACAGATACAATATTAACTGATGATGAACATCCAGTAAATGCAAAGTATATTCCCCTTTCTAAATTTTGGGAAGAAAAGTGGTAAATTAATAGACTGGTTAATAGCAGTTTCTGAGGTTTCTAAGGCCATTTTTGTGAGAAAATTTGGATTGGTCCAAAGAGACATAAGAGAAATAAGGCCTAATAACTCAGAAATTCTCCTACCTGACAAAATGGCCACTAGGAAAATAGAGTTTCAAGACAGAAAGTTCAGTGCTGCTGAAGATGCTGGTTCAAATGGGGGATGAGTTAGAGCCTGAACTAACAAGGGAATATCCCAAGGTAGAACTGGATCTCTGATAGGAGGTCAGAGAAAAAAAATCTCCTTAAAAAGGCTCTACAGGATGCAATGGAACTTTAGCTCTCTCCCACATGAAAACTGGAAATAACCGATAACTGATCCCTGATACCGGAAAAACCAGCACCTTCCTGGAACAATTCAGCTAAAAATCCAGAATAGATGGTAAACGAGCCAAAAAGGAATATAAGCCTTTAGAAGAAGCCCATATAGTAAACATGTTCCATTTATTTTTGTAAACCTTTCCAGTGTTCAGCTTTTGTGAAGAGGATAAAATCTGAATAACTGATGCAGAAAGCCTGGCATCCCTGGTCATCACAGGAACTGGGGGAACGATGCAGTTAATTTCAGGGCCTTTAAGTCTTGGTGAGACTGGCAGGATGGGTGAGACAACAGATCTGGAAGTAGGTCCTGCACCCAAGAAGGATGTTTCAGATGAGGCCATAGATAGAAGAAACAAATCTGTCGAGGCCAGAAGGAGGCAATAAGAAAAAGAAGTTATGTACTTACCATAACATTCCATGTGAGTTGTTCATCTCGCCTTCATTCTTACAAATGGGTTTGGAGCTGATCCCTCGGCTCCAAGTTGGATGCTTTCACAAGCTCGAGGTTTTCGAGTAGCTCAAGGCCAAGTCCCTATCCCATGATGCTCTCTGCTTCACCACAGATCTAGTTTGCTGATCCCAATATATACAACATAAGTAATATAAGTGTAAATCCAGCCGGAGTAAGAAATCCTACTCAAAGACTCACCAGACCTGAAATCTCTGATTTGTTCTTCGAGAAGCCTGGAGGAGGTAGGCGGGAGGGAATGTAAGAATGAAGGCGAGATGAACAACTCACATAGAACGTTATGGTAAGTACATAACTTCTTTATGTGAAGTTATTCAATCTCGCCGTTCATTCTTACAAATGGGTAGCGTCCCAAGCACCATTTATCCTGGGTGGCTCACGGGAGTATATTCCCGACAGTGGAACCAAAGGAAGCCCTGTCCCTGGAGGCCTTATCTATTTTGTAATGCATAATGAAGGTATGTGGCTTTGACCAAGTGGCAGCTGCACATATTGTTTCTAACGGTAGTCTAGCCATGTAAGCTGAAGAAGTAGAAACAACCCTTGTGGAGAGGGCTTTCACTTTATGTTCTAGCGGTTGATTCACAGAAGAATATGTGAATTTTATACAATCTGTTAACCATTTGGAAAGCGTGACTTTAGACACCAATTGCCCTTTCCTGGTATCGGAATGAGAGACAAAAAGTTGTTCTGATTTTCTAAATTCTTTGGTTCTATCTAAATAAAATCTGAGTTGTCTGTGTACATCACGTTTATGCAACATATACTCCAACTTGTTGGAATGGTTACTGAAGAAAGTTGGAAGTTCAATCGTTTGATTTAAATTAGCCTCTGAACAAACCTTTGGTAGGAAGGATGGATTAGTCCGGAGCGACACTCTGTCAGGGTGAAAAATCAAGTATGGAGGTTTAATAGATAGATAAGGCCTGTAGTTCAGACACCCTGCTTGCTGATGTAATTGCCACCAAGAAAATGGTTTTCCAAGACAGGAATTTTAGTTGGCAGGAATATGCAGGCTCAAATGGAGGAAGAATTATCCTAGATAGAACAAAGTTCAGGTTCCAGGGAGTGAAAGGTTGTCTAACTGGTGGTCTAAGATGCACGGTTCCTTTTAAGAAGGCTCTACATAACCTGTGAGACATGAGATTTGAGCCTTCTGATCCGAGGTGAAAATTTGAAATTGCAGCCAATTGAACACATATGGCAGCTGCTGTAGCACCTTCATTAAAAAGTTTAGTCAAGAATTCCAATATGCTAGCAATTGGGATGATGTACGGGTCAATATTATTTTTAGAAGTCTACAAAGCGAACCACTTCCACTTGCTGACATATAACTTTCTGGTTGAAGCCTTGTGTGAAGATTCAAGGATATACTGCACTTCCAAGGAAAGATTGTGGGACCGGGCTATGCTGGAAATCTAAGCAGCCAAGCTATCAATTTGAGGGAGTGAAGTGAAGGATGAAGAGCCCCTGATGAATGTGTCAGCAGATCTGAAACTGGGTCCAAAATCCAAGGTTCCTCTAGTTGGTAGAGTCGAAGGAAAGGGAACCAAATCTGTTGAGGCCAATAAGGGGCTATCATAATTACAGTCCTTCCCAAGGCTTTGGCTTTCTGCAGAAATTTTGGAATCAGGGGAATGGGTGGAAATGCATATAGAAGTCCCAGGGGCCAAACATGGATGAGAGAATACCTTGGGATTTCCCCTGGTGGGGGATTCAGGGCAAAGTAGCTTCTGCATTTGGCATTCATGGGAGATGCAAACAGGTCGCAGCAAGGCTGTCCCCATCTGCGGAAAATCCTTTCCGCTACCTCGTTTTTGAGGGACCACTCGTGCGGCATCAGAATAGCTCTGCTTAGTTTGTCCATGATCACGATGGATTTCTCCGGGATGTGTGTCACTATCAGAAAGTGCCTGGTGGATACAGCCCACTGCCAGACTTTTAGGGCCTCTCAACATAGGGGATAAGACTTGGTTCCCCCTTGCTTGTTGATATACCAGACCACTGACATCTTGTCGGTCTGAATCACAATCGTTCCCAGGACATTGATATGCAATTGTGACTCTGTCTCTGACCAGGTGCCTTGGGCTGTTCTTCCCTGAAAAAGCCCCCCCCCCACACCCTATCAGAGAAGCATCCATGGTCACTGTGGCTGATGGCGGGGGAAGAACAAATAGGTGACCTACTGTTACTGGTAGCTGGTCAACCAACATTGTAGATCCTTTTTGCATGAATCTGTAATGATTATCAAGAATGACACTGGAAGTTGTTGGTAAGACCACTGGGTGAGGAGTAACCACTGAAGCATTCTCATGTGCATGCACCCTAGAGGAACTGCTATGAGAGTTGCTGCCATAGTACCTATCAGTTTTAAAAATTGAGAGGCTGGTACTTTGTTTTGTGCCAGAATGTCTGATGTCTGTTGCTGAAGTGTGACTATTCTTTCCAGGGGCAGTTTTACCATGGCAGTGGTGGTGTCTAAATTTGCTCCAATAAAGGAAATACGCTGTGATGGTGACAACATAGACTTGTCGAAATTTATAGTAATTCCTAACTGGGAACACAGTTTTAGAGTGAGATCCCTGGATTGAACTAGTTGATGCCTGGTGGTGGCGGTGAAGCGCCAGTCGTCCAGGTACGGAAACAACTCTGAATCCTAGACACCTCAGGTAAGCCATAACCACTGCCATGCATTTGGTAAACACTCTGGGGGCTGTTGTGAGACCAAAGGGCAGTGCTCGGAACTGATAATGACTGGCTCCCAGCTGGAAACGCAAGTGATCTCTGGATTGTCTGGCCATTTTGATATGATAGTACGCATCCTTGAGATCTATAGAGCACATCCAATCGCCCATTCCTAGAAACGGAAGAATCGACTGAAGCGTGACCATCCGGAACTTCCCTTTCTTTACAAAAGTGTTGAGTTTGCTGAGGTCCAAGATGGGCCTCCAGTCCCCTGTTTTCTTTGGAACTAAAAAGAATCTTGAGTAGGTTCCAGATCCTATCTGGTCTGCTGGGACTGGCTGGATGACTTTTTTTTAATGCAACCTTTGAATCTGTATGGTTGCTTGATCCATGAGACTGGGTGGAACATCTGAGATTCTCTTTCGTAAGGAGGGTGGTTCTGTGAAAGGAATGACATATCCTCTGGAAATAATGCTTTGTACCCAAGAGTCTTTTGTAATTTTTAGCCAGGCGTCTGGATACAAAGACAAGTGACCCCCGACTGCCTCCAGAGTACGACAGTCGGGCCTCCTTTCAGGAGCGCTGGTAGGGCTTGCCAAAGAACTGATCCCTGTTGCCCTGGTTTTGCAGACCCCCTCTGCCACCTAGGTGGCATCTTCCATTACTGCCCCCTCCTCTGCCCCTGGAGGGGGGTTCACTACGTGTGTTCTGAAAGGCTCCTAGGGACTTGAGGAACCACATTTTCCCTCCCTTTTGCCCTTTGGGGTAAGGTCTAGTAGGGGTGGAAAAACGGACTCCTACGGCAGACAGAGTCTTTCTATCTTGCTCACACCTAGTGAGGATCTCCTTGACATTAGGCTCAAAAAGAGACCAGCCATCAAATGGGGTATTAACAAAGAAAGACTTGAAGGCTTCTGCAAAGGAGCATAAACGCATCCAGGAATGTCTCCGAAGAGCTATTCCTGAACCCGCTGCCCGACACATGCCATAACCTGCATAAGAAATTAGACGCATGGACCAGTTAACTATAGAATTAAGGGTATTGAGCTGGGATGTCACCTTATCAAGAATGCCCTCAGCTGCAGTACTCTGTAGAGTATCTTCAAACTCTTTAAGGAGATCTCTCTGAAGTCTGGTAAAGTGTGTCAAATAGTTGAGAGATCGCATAGCAAAAGTCGCTGAACTAAAAATGCGTTTCCCATACCTGTCCATAATCCTGGAATCTCTATTAGGAGGATGGACAGTAGAAGAGGTTTCAGACATCTCTTTCTTGGTGGCCGTTGCCACCACCATGCCATCAACCGGCACTCCTTTGGTAAGAAACATTTTGTCCCGTGGCGAGGTAATAAACTTGTTGGGCATCCGAGGGACAGGTTCCACAGTATCAGGAGACTCCCTGCCCTTCCAGCAACTAAATCCATGAGTTCCTTGAAGGGTGGAGTCACCCAGGAGGTGGAGGGTTGAGACCCAAAGGCCTTCAGAAGCACCGACTCATCATCAGTAGGGCTAACGGACTGCCAGCCACCCCGCTGTCTTAGGATCTCTAGGATATCAGCAAAAGAGATATCCTCCGAGGGGGACCGTGGGAACCCTTCTAACTCCTCCAAGTCAGTGTCTGATGTGACAGACTCCTGCGGGGAGTCGAAATGCCTCCTCTTGCAAAGCTTCTTCTTGGGAACCTCATCAGCAGGAGCTTCTGGTGAGATCTCAGTAGAACATGGGTCACCCAATGAGGCTACCTGAGGCTCTGGGTCTCGACACTTTAAGGGGACCTGTGATGCAGAGGTAAAATGTGGCACTTTCTGCGATGAGGAAGTTGGCCCTGATGAAGTGGGTGTCTTCAACGAAATAACTCTCCTCATGGCATTGAAAGCCCCACTGCTCCGATGTGAGGAAGGAGCCGGTTCTGAAGAAGATGGAATCTTCCCCAGCACCAAAACAGTGGGCTCCGAACCAGAGGAAGGAGCTGAGCTCATCCGTGCTGAAGCTCCGAGCGGAAGGGTCAGAACAGGCCCATAGGTTCGACCCCCCCCACCCCGGAGCCGACCGGAGAGTGTCGGCTCCCAGACTCCTTGAAAGGCATCGGAGTAGTCTGAGTCGATGGAGCCGGTGGCACTGGAACAGGCCTCGGCTCCGAGGATTCCATGATCATCAGTTCTACCTCCTCTGGCTCCGAAGGCCCTGCTCGGCTCAGAGGAGGAGCAGACACAGTAGGCAAAGAAGGCTTCAGCTCCGAGACCAGTTAGGCCAGAGCTGACAACAATTTGGCTAATGCCGGGTTCTGGAGGAGCCTCTGCACCACTCAGTCCACATCCACATTGGAGAGGCTCCTCGAAGAACGAGTCGAAGGGATGGATGAAGCCACCGACTGTAAGACTGCTGATTTCAGAACTTCGGAGTCCGGCTCCAATGCCGGGGCCAGCCAAGAAAAACTTGCTCGGTGCTCGCTTCTGAGGTCTGTGGAACCGGCGACCACACCTTCTCTGCTGATTTCAGAGCAGAAGACTTCGGCTCCGAAGAAGCATTCAAAGACTTAGATCCCTTGGAAGATTTTGAAGTCTGGTCAGCCTTATCAAGAGATTCCTGAAAATCAGGTTTCAACAAACCTCTATCCATTAGCGTTCTCCTACGTTCTAACAAGAACCTGCTGCTGAACGAGTGACAAATGGAGCAGTCCTCCTGAAGATGGACTGCACCCAGTCAGTATACACAACTCACATGTAAATCAGTAATAGACATTTTTTGTCCGCACTTAGGGCATTTCTTAAACCCTGACTTCTGTCTCTGTTTCTCCTTATGATCAGCCATAATATTGACAGAAATAACTATATATATATATATATATATATATATATATATATATATATATATATATATATATATATATATATATACGTTTAACTGCCTAGACAAACAAACACATTGGCTACACTAGGCTAATTATTAGCAGTTGAACAGCTTTAACAACAACACTCTAAACCACACACTAAGAAATTGACAGATAATCAGCTAACAGTTACAGTTAAATACTCTAAAGGGATTAGGGACTAACTGAAAAAACAGCCAAAGAAAGGCCTAAGAGCAGCCACTCTATAAACTAAGTTTTTCTGAGACAAAATAAAACAAAGAAATTGACTAAATACTAGTCTAATGATAAGCTAGGAAAAAAACACTCTTCCTGTCAAAATTCTAATAGAAATATACAGAATAATTCTAGAAAAGATAAATATACTGGCCCGAGCTCCACTCTCGACCTCTGATCTGTTGAAGCAGCAAACTAGCTCTGAGGTGAGGCAGAGAGCATCATGGGATAGGGACTTGGCCTTGAGCTACTCGAAAACCTCGAGCTTGTGAAAGCGGCCGACTCGGAGCGAACTCATTTGTAAGAATGAACGGACAGATTGAACAACTTCACATTTACTGTTTTCTTGCACCAATTGGCTTTCTGAAGAAACTTGGTTATAAGGGGAATGGAGAGAAAGCGTAAAGGAGACCTTGGTGACAATTGTAAATTACAGCATCCCTTGGTGACTGTCCCTTATGTGGGAACAAGGCAAAGTATTTGCTGCACTTGATGTTCAGATGGGAAGTGAAGTGGTCATAGCATGGCTGGCCCCAGTGCCTAAAAATCAGATCTGCCACAACCTGGTTGAGGGACTACTTGTGAGGCAAAAGAATAGATCTGCTGAGTTTTTCTGCCAAATAACTGGAATTCCCCAGGATTTGCATTACCACCAGAAAGTGTTGGGAAGACATTATGTATTGCCACACCCTTATGGCTTCTCAACATAATGAGCATGAATGGGCTCCCCTTTGTTTGTTAATATACCAGACCACAGCCATGTTGTCTATATGAATGGATATCTTACTCTTGGGGAGGGGGGGGGGGTTCTGGAAGGTCTGCAACATTAGAAGGACAGTCCTCATCTACAAGACGCTGATGTGAAGTTTTGTCTCTGATGTCAACCATATTCCTTGAACCATTTTCCCTTTGAAATACTTCCCCACACACACTGAGAAGGGCGGTGTCCATTGTCATCATGGCCATTGGGGGGAGGAAAAGGTCTACCCCACGTCATTAGTGGAGAGGATAACCACCAAAGAATGTGATACTTTGTGCATCACTGACCATTGAACTGATAGGGTCACGGCAAACTCTCATATAAAACTTTGCCTAAAGAATCAACATAACAGACTCAGTCACTAAACCCAGTAGTCAAATAATTAGTCTTGCTGGGGGATTTGAAGAAGAAAGGAACTCAGAAGTTTGTCGATAGAGGGAGAGTATCCTTGAGTCTGAAAGGTTTTGCAATTTGAGCTGTAGTGCCCAGGTGGCATCCTATGAACTCTGTTGTTTGTGTCATTGTCAGCTGGCTTTTGCTTAAGTTTACAGTGGCCACAAGTGGTGAAAGAACTAGAGCAAGATGTCCCAGGAAAGAACAAGTATATCCTTGGTGGGTGCGGTAAGGAGCCAGTCATCTAGATAGGGGAACACTTGGAATCACAGCAGCTTAGATATGGTGCTAGCACTACCATGCATTTGGTGAACATCCTGGAAGATGTGGCCAGACCAAAGTGCAGTGCTCTGAAATGAAAGTGACTGGCACCTAGCCAAAAATGGAGAAAGCGCCTGGATTGCCACACTGTCTCAATATGGTAGTAGGCATCCTGAAGATCTATTAAGCACATCCAGTCATCCTGCAGAAGAGGCAGAATGGACTGAACAGTGACCATTCAGAATTTTGTCTATTTCATGTGTTGAGATAGATGGCGGAGATCCAGAATGGGACTGAGGTCCCCAGTCTTTTTTGGAACCAAAAAAAAGACGTTATGTACTCACCATAACATTCCATCTGAGTAGTTATATTCATTCTTCTGCAACCTGTGGGTATACGGATCCGAGCCGGCAACTTTTTTTCTAGCATCTGCTCTATGCTCCGAGCTCCTCCCCTTACCCATAATGCCCTACCATCTCCTATCTTCCCTCAGATCAAGTTTGCTGAAACTAACAATATATATATGCAACTCAGCCCAAAAAACAACCTGAAAACAGGATAAGGTCCGGGGGATGGAGGGAGGGAATGTTGCAGAAAAATTAAGTATAACTACTCAGATGGAACGTTATGGTGAGTACATAACTTCTTTATCTGAAGCAGTTAACTTCATTTTGTCTGCAACCTGTGGGACAGAGTCCCCAGCTACTCCGATCCTGGGAGGCCCTTATGGAAAGATATTCCTGAGCACCGCAGAGCCAAAGGATGCTCTACCCCTCGAAATCAGATCCAATTTGTAATGGGAAATGAAGGTATGTGAATTGGCCCATGTCGCTGCTGCGCAAATATCTTCCAAAGGTACCCGGACCAAAAAGCCGCAGAAGTCACCATGGACCTGATACAGTGAGCCTTAACTATACCAGGAGGTAATAAACCTTTTGCTTTGTAAGCATGTGAAATGCAAAGAGTGATCCATCTGGCTAAAGAAACTTTAGAAATAGCTTTTCCCATAAATGCTTTGGAAAAAGAAACAAACAATTGGTCAGTCTTGCGGAAATACTTTGTTCTATGAAGATAAAAGCGAAGTTGTCTATGAACATCCAACAAATGGAGTTTGTATTCACCTTTATTTTAAAAGTTGGGAAAGAAAACGGGCAGATTAATGGACTGGTTTATGTTTGCTTCAGATGACACTTTAGGTAAGAAGGAAGGGTTAGTACGTTGGGAAACCCTATCCCTATGGAAGGTCAAATAGGGAGGCACGGCAGACAAAGCTTGAAGCTCAGAAACTCTCCTAAATGAAGTGATGGCTACTAAGAAAGCTGTCTTCCAGGACAAAAATTTTAAGTCCACCGACGCTGCGGGTTCAAAAGGAGGGGCAACCAATGCCTGTAAAACAAAAGTAAGGTCCCAAGGAGGTACAGAATCCTTGACAGGAGGCCGCAGCAGAAAAGTACATTTGAGAAAAGCCTTACACCGCCTAGAGGAGGCTAAGGCCATGTTGTCTTCGCCAACGTGAAGACTGGAAATGGCTGCCAATTGTACTTGCACTGTGGAGGAACTAGCTCCTTATTGAAAAATGCTAGACAGGAAGTCCAACACCGCTGGAACAGGAGCTGTAAAGAGATCTATATCTCTCTGTGAAGCCCAAATGGAAAAGTGCTTCCATTTACTGCAATATAGTTTTCTAGTGGAATCTTTAAGAGAGGCCACTAGAATCGATTTGACCTGGGATGAAAGACCGGGAGTCCTGGCGATTAACGGAACTGGAGCAACCAAGCTTAAGTTTGAGGCTGCCCAGATCGGGTGGACGTGTCCCCGACGGATGGGAAATTAGATCCTGGCAGGGATCCAGAACCCACGGGGGAGCTAATAGATGAGACCAAAGGAATGGGAACCAAACCTGACGAGGCCAGAATGGGACAATGAGGATCACTTTGCATCGTAGTCAGCAAGCTTTCTGAAGAAACTTCGGAATGAGTGGCAATGGAGGATAAGCATATAGAAGCCCGGGGGGCCAAGCATGGACTAGAGCATCTCTGGGGACTTCCCCTAGTGAGGGAATCAGAGCAAAGAACTCACTGCACTTTGTGTTGGAAGGAGATGCGAAGAGATCACAGCAAGGCTGACCCCATGCCCAGAAAATCTTCTCCGCTACTGACTGTTTCAGAGACCACTCGGGCATCAGAATGGCCCAGCTCAATCTGTCCGCTAAAATGTTGGAATGCCCCGGGACGTGCATTGCTATCAGACACTGACAGGAGGAAATTACCCATTCCCACAGTCTCATGGCTTCACGACATAGGGGGTAAGATCTGGTTCCCCCCTGCTTGTTGATATATCAGACGACCGACATGTTGTCTGACTGAATTGCAATCAATCCGAGAGGAAGGACTGTGTGAAAGGCTTCCAATGCTAAAAGCACTGCCCTTATCTCTAGAACATTTATGTGCAAATTGGTCTCTGTTTGGGACCACGTGCCCTGGACTGTCCTTCCCAAGCACTGTCCCCCCACCCGAGTTGGGAGGCATCCGTGGTCACTGTGGTTTGGACTGGGGTTGATGCAAATGGACGTCCTGTTGATATCTCCGGTGACGTTAACCACCAAAGAAGAGATGTCCTGCAGACATGGCTGATCTTGATCGGAAATTCCATGGGTAGGTCTAGCCAGGACCACTGGACCGCCAGAGTCCATTGAAGAACCCGCATGTGAAGACGTGCATACGGGAGAATAGATATGGCGGCAGCTATGGAGCCCAGAGGCCGGAGAACCTCGCTCACCTTTGAAGACTGGGAGTTCGCTATCTGAGCTATGTGTCCCCTGAGATGTAGAATCCTGTCTGGACTTAGGAATACCTTCATCTGCAAAGTGTCTAACCGTGCCCCAATGAAGTCTAGAATTTGTACTGGTTGCAAATGGGATTTGTGCACATTGACTGTAATTCCCAGTGAGTCTGCTAAATGAATGAAATAATCTCGGGCCAGACACAAGTGATGCTTGTTGTGCGCAGCGAAGAGCCAGTCGTCCAGGTAAGGAAACACCTGTATACCCTGAAGCCTCTGGTGGGCCACTACAACTGCCATTACCTTGGTAAACACCCTGGGGGCTGTGGTGAGACCAAAGGGTAGGGCCCTGAACTGAAAGTGACTGGCTCCCAGCCGGAAGCATAGAAACCTCCTGGAGCTTCTGTGTATTTTGATGTGGTAGTAAGCATCCTGAAGGTCTAACGAGCACATCCAGTCGCACTCTCAGAGATAAGGTAGAACTGACTGTAGAGTGACCATCCGGAATTTCTGTTTTGCTATCGACAGGTTTAATGTGGACAGGTCTAGTATGGGCCTGAGGTCCCCCGTCTTTTTTGGCACCAAAAAGAACCTTGAATAGACGCCTAATCTGGACTGATCGGGGGGAACCTTTTTGATGGCTCGTTTGATAAGCAGCTTTGAAACCTCTAGAGCTGCGGCCTCCCTGTGAGTGGGTGGAACATCCGGGAGGTGTCTTGTAATGTTTGGAGGGGCAATGAAAGGAATAGAGTAACCTCTTGATATTATCTGAAGAACCCAGCGATCTGTCATGATGGACTCCCAAGCCGCTGGGTGTAAGGACAATCGTCCCCGGACTGCCTCCAGAGTAGGACAGTTGGGCAACCCTTCAGGGCTGCTGACCGGGTCTATCAGAAAAGGGTTCCCTAGACCCAAAATTCCTGGGACCCCCTCTACCTCCCTGGGTCGGCGTCGATCTTGTCCCCCTCTGCCTCTGGGGGAATAGCTGTCCTGAGAATCCGGGGAAAACTGTGATTTTCAGAACCACATCTTCTTCTGCTCTCTTTGATTCCTAGAGAAGGACTGCTGAGGGTTAGAGAAGCGGACTCTGATGGCAGACAAAGTCTTCCCGTCCTTTTTGCTCTGGACCAGTGTGTCACGTACTGTCTTCCCAAAAAGGGAAGAGCCGTCGTAAGGAGCGTTGATAAATGACGCCTTGAAAGGGTCCACGAACTGACACAATCTGAGCCAGGCATGACGCCTCATGGCTATGCCTGTCCCAGCCTCTCTAGCTGCTCCTTCCGTGGTGTGGGAAAGTAGCCGCATAGATGTATTCAAGACCGATTTCAGAGTAGACATTTTCTCTGAAAACAGCTGTTTGTCCTGCGGCGATAAAGACTCTGGGGGGTGACTCAGCGAATTCCGAAGCAAGGTCTCGCTGAAGTCGAATCACATGTGCCAAATAATTCAGCGCATGAATAGAAAATGTCGCTGAAGAGTATACACACTTCCCAAACCTATCCACCGACCTGGACTCCTTGTCTGGAGGGTGGACTAAGGAACTCTTCTGTGCTAGTTCCTTCCTTGTGGCCGCTGCGACCAACATAGCATCAACTGGGGCTCCTTTCGACCAGGGTTGTCTGTCCGAAGGAGGAGATAAGACCTTGTCAGGACATTTGTGGATGGGCTCCACGGTGTCGGGCTCCTTCCATGCCCTCGTGGTGATGAGGTCCACCAAGGGGTCTCCTGGTGGGGACACCCAGGAAGTAGATGGGCCCGTGCCAAAGGCCTCCAGGAACACTGACTCATCCCCAGAAGGTTTTGAGGCTGACCAACCTCCCCTCTGGCGGACGATTTCCATAATTTCTCTGAAGGAGACGTCTTTGGAGGGTGACCTGGGGGAATCTTCTCCTTCATCTAAATCAGTGTCAGTGGTGAGCGACTTGGAGGAGTCCAGGCGCCTCCTCTTGCACTTGCGCTTGTGATGGCCCTCTTCAGTGGGACTTTCAGAAGGGGATCCGCTAGCCGCAGGTGTTTCCTCGGGGAAAATGACCTGGGTATCCTCTGGCACAGGCTGTCCCTGAGATAGGATGAAGGGAGTCGTCGCCAAATCCAGAGGGGCCTGGGTGGTATCCGAGGGAATGGGCTGGGGTCTCAATCCCTGGGAGAGAACCCTCTCCACCACTTCAAAGGCCAAAGGAGAAGTCCTCCCCGGATCCGAAGTGGGGACCGGGGCCGATGACAGGGTAGCCTGAGGTCCAAGGGAACGGATCAGGTCCGAAAGAGTCAGAGCCAAAGAATCCATTCCCCCGGGTCTGACTCCCTGTCCGCAGCTCCGAGATTCACTCAGATCCGAGCAGGTTGGATCCGAGGATCTCAAGGTAACAGCCAGAGTCGAGGTTGGAGGAACTGTTGGCGCAAAGCTACCAGCTCTGAAGAATCTCGGATCCAAAAGCCCCGCAGCCGAAGCACAGATCGGGGAAGGAGAGATGGGGCGGAAAGAGGCATGCAGGTCACCCCTCCAGAGGGAGAGGGACTTGGCAAGACTCCCATTTGAATTTGGGTCTGAAGAAATTTCCGCATCATCCTGTCCATATCCATTTCCGATAGGCTCCGAGTCGACCTCAAAGAGGCTACCGACTCAGATCTGGCTGGTCTGCGCAGAGGGGTGGAGGGCCTCGGATCCGAAAGTTCCAATGGCTCTGGTGAGAAACGTGGTGACCCGAGCCGAGGAGAAACAGGCCTCTTCGTCTTGGATGGAGGGTTGAGAAAGAGCTCCCTGTCTGGGGACCTCTTGCGATGCCTGTCTTTCTTTTTCTCCCTTTCTTCTCTGCATCTTTCCTTCTCTTTATCTTTGTCAGCCTCGCTGACCAAAGATCTGTCCTTAGAGGACCCATCGCCAGACGAAGAGGGAGGTTGAGTCCCTGTCTGGGGGGGGGGGGTGTACTTGAGACAGAGGCAGAGGCAGAATTCAGCATGGCAACTGGGAGAAGGCCTTCGGTGACCAGCTTGTCCTTTCGATCCCTAAGGGCCCTGGGGTTGAAGCCTGAACAGAGAGCACACTGGGTGGATAGATGTGCTACTCCTAGACATATAACACACAGAGTGTGACCATCAGCAGGGGAAAGCTTATGGCCACACTCTGTACATTTTTTGAATACAGGCTTTGGCTGATCAGCCATAGTCCTGCGTTCAAAGGTAGGGATACTACCTTCCCACAAAAAACACACACACACACAAGTAGGGGAAAGGCAGGCCTGAGAACTACTCTACTACCAACAAAACTTTTTTTTTTTTTTTTTTACACTAACGACAACGCGACTAATAAAGAAGGGGAGGAAGGGTAATCTTACACAATCACACTAGATATAGACAAAAGTTTCCACTTACTATCCCTTTTATAGCTCATAGCAAAGGAGACCAAGATGCACACTACTGGTGCGGCAAAAGAGATATGAGGGAAGATAGGAGATGGTAGGGCATTATGGGTAAGGGGAGGAGCTCAGAGCTTGGGGCAGATGCTAGAAAAAAAGTTGCCGGCTTCGGATCCGATACGGATCCGTATACCCACAGGTTGCAGATAAAATGAAGTTAACTACTTCAGATAGACTCTTCAGTAGACTTTGGATCCTCATTGGTTTGGTTGGACCTCCTGGATGACCTGGCTTTCTAGCAGTTTGTTACTTATGCTGCAGCCAAATTCCTCTGGAAGGAACACTGGGAAAGTTTATCATATTCATTCGGGGAAAGCAAAGGGAATAATGTAGCTTCTGGTGATTATCTTCTGCACCCAAGAATCTTAAGTGATGGCTAGCCAGGCTTGAGCGTACAGAGATAAGTGCTCTTTGACTGTCTGCAGAATGGGGCAGTTGGGCAACCATTCAAGAGTGGTGGAAGAGTTTTTGGTAAAGGGATCTTGAAACCCTTAATTATGTGGTCTGCCTCTGCTCCTGGGGTGATGCCCATTGTAGTTATATCTTCCTGTGGCCAAGGGGGTCTATCACAAGAACAGTCCTTACAAAACCATTAATTTCTTTCCATCCTTTTATTTATTTATTATTTACTTATTTCACATTTGTTTACTGGGATGATCTGACTCTGCACAGGCCCATTTTCCATGGAGGTCCAGGGGGAAAGCCCCAAATGATACAAATAAAAAGAAGTTATGTCTTACCATAATGTTCCATCCGTGTCGTCGATCTTCATCTATTCTTGATTCCTGAGTGTCAGTTCCAATTCTTGGAGCCGGTCCACCCATTATACAGCTCGCACCAGCCAAAAATCTCTCAAGCTAATACTCTACCTACAATGCCATTCTTCCATTGACCCCTTCTTTGGCCAACCTGCCAATCCTTTTATAGAAAGGCCAGAATCTCCCTCTGGATTGTCTGTTCACTCCTCCAGGATTCTCACAGAAGTTGATGTGGTGAGACTGGTGGACCAGCTCCTCACGGCTAGGGGTCTTTCTTCTTCTTCCCAATCCTCTCCTTCCTGGAGCAGGGATGTTTTCTCCCAGGACTCCTCCAGTTACTCCTCCTCTGACCTCCTTGGAGGCTTTAGTGCTCCCCACTATGACCACTCAGGTTCCTATAGCTCCAGCACTGACAGCCTCTTTACCTTTGGTTCCAGACTCGGCGCTGATTTCCTCAGTTCTTTCAGAACCGATGGGTTCCTGAGATTGTGGCTCAGCTGTTGGGCCCGAGAGATTTGAGTCATCTCCTGTATTTTATTTGGAGTCATCCTTACCTCTTGGGACTCCGGTGGCTGGGGGGTCCTTACTCAGCTCTATATTTGGAGGTGGGTCTTTTGGGGTGGGGGTATGGCCCCGGTTCCAAGTTCGTCTTTCTTGGTTCAGGGCTCCCATCCCTCCTTGGGGGGGGGGGGGGGGCTGTTTTCCAAACTATGAAGATTGACAACATCAGATCAAAAGCTACATAGGTTATACACTTATTCAGTAGTTGCATAAACAGAAGAACATAAATTATACAGAATAAATATACTAAGGTATACATAAAAAGTATATTATGGAACATAACTAGTGCATAAAAAAGTAGGAAAAAGTTATGTACTCACTATAACATTCCATGTATGTTTTCCATCTCGCCTTCATTCTGTACTGGTTGGGTTTGGAACCAATCCTTGGTTCCGACTCAGACGTTTACAAAAGCTCGAGGTCTTCAACTAGCTCGTGGCTTACACCCTATCCCATGATGCCCTAGGGAATTCCCCAGATCTTGTTTGCTGGTATACTAATACATACATATAAAAATGTACTACTTTACAAGCCAAGAAGAGGGTCAGAGAATATTAGATGCCAAATAAATCCTCTCGGCCCTCCAGGGGTCAAAGGCTGGGGGAAGGAGGGTGGGATGTAAGACTGAAGGTGAGATGGACAACACACATGGAACGTTATAGTGAGTACATCACTTCTTTATGTGATGTTGTCCTATCTCGCCTTTATTCTGTACTGGTTGGGACAGCGTCCCTAGCACCATCTTTCTCGGGTGGCTCAACGGAGAATATTCTTCAGAACAGTGGACCCAAAAGAGACCCTGTCCCTGGAGGCCAAATCAACTTTGTAATGAGTAATAAAGGTATGAGGTCTTGCCCATGTTGCTGCAGCACAAATGGTATCAATTGGCAGTTTGGTCTGAAAGACAGAAGAGGTATAAATAGCTCTGGTAGTATGACCTCTTACTTTCTCAGGAAGTTGTTTTGTTTTGGGATTTGTAGGTGAATGTAATGCAGGCTGACAACCATCTGGAGAGAGTGGTCTTAGTAAATGGAGCACCTTATTTGCAGTCTGAGGACACAAATAATTGGCCAGTCTTTCCAAAGTCCTTCATTCTGTGCAAGTAGAAATGTAATTGCCTATGTACAGCTAGTTGGTGTAACATATATTCTGCTTTATTGTTATACTTGGGGAAAAAATGGTAAGTCTATTAATTGGTTTAAGTTTGATTCTGAGCATACTTTTGGCAGAAAGGACGGATTTGTATGAAGTGAGACTCTGTCCTTGTGGAACAGCACATATATGGGTTTGATAGACAATGTTTGTAACTTTGAAGGTCTCCTAGTTGAAGTGATAGCTATTAAGAAAATCATTATCCAGGGTAAGAACTTCAAGTCACAGGATGATGCAGGCTCAAAGGGGAGAAGAATAATACGGGATAATACAAAATTCAGGTTCCATGGGGGCAGAGGTGGTTTAATGGGCGGTCTTAAAAGAATGGTACCTCTCAAGAAGGCTTTGCAAAGTCTGTGGGACATAACGTTTGGCCCTGCTTCTCCTAAATGGAAATTAGAGCTCACTGCTAATTGAACTCAAATAGTACCTGCAGCTGCCCCGTCCTGAAATAGCTTTGCTAAGAACGCCAGTATGGAAGATATAGATGCAGAGAAAGGGCCAATATGATTTTCCAAGGCCCAGGAAGAAAATCTTTTCCATTTGCTGACATATAATTTTCTTGTAGAGGCTTTATGAGAAGAAATCAGGATATGCTGCACTGAAGGTGAAAGGTCAGATAGCCTGGCTATGTTTGGAATCGGTGCAGCCAGGCTGTCAACGTGAGGGTTTGAAGAGATGAATGGAGGATTCCCAATAGATGGGTCAGAAGATCTGGAACTGGGTCCAAAATTCAAGGCTCTTCCTGAAGATGAGGCCAAAGGAAGGGGAACCAGATTTGACGAGGCCGGTAAGGGGTGACAAGTATTAAGGTCTTTCCCAATATGTTGGCTTTCTGAAGAACTTTGGGTATTAATGGGAACGGAGGGAAGGCATAGAGGAGACCTGAGGGCCAATCGTGTACAAGTGCATCCTTTGGAGACTCCCCCAGAGGGGGGGTTTAGAGCAAGGTAGCTGCTGCATTTGGTGTTCATGGACATGGCAAAAAAGGTCACAGCAAGGCTGGCCCCATTTTCAGAAAATCATTTCCGCTATGTCTTGTTTTAGGGACCACTTGTGAGGCATCAGAACTGCCCTGCTGAGTTTGTCTGCTATCACACTGGATTTCCCTGGGATGTGCATTGCTATCAGAAAGCAGTGGGAGGAGGTCGCTCACTGCGTTACTCTCAGGGCCTCCTGGCAAAGGCGGTAAGATCTAGTTACCCCTTGTTTGTTTATATACCACATGACTGACATTGTCCATTTGTGTTGCAATTGTTCCCAGCAGAAGAGAATCTTGGAACACCTGCAACGCTAAAAGCACCACTCTCATCTCTAGGACATTGATATGCAAGTGGGCCTCATGATCCTGCCAAGTGCCTTGGACTATCCTTCCTTGATAACGCCACCCCTACCCTATCTGGGAAGCATCTGTTGTCACTGTGGCTGTAAGATATGGATGAACAAAGGGTCGACCTAAAGTCACTTGAGTGGAGTAAAGCCACCAACGAAGGTCTTTCTTGCAAGATTCCGTAATTATAATTTGGTGGGACATGGGTAGTTCCTGCATGGACCACTGAGTGAATAGCAGCCACTAAAGAATTTGCATATGTAGCCGCACTAATCGGATTACATTTATTGCTGCTGCCATGGTACCTAGCACTTTTAGAACTGTTCTTGCTTGAACCTTCTTCTTGAATAGAAGGATTAAGACCTGACGTTGAAGGATGTGAACTCTTTCTGGGGGAAGCTTTACCATCATCTTTGTGGTGTCTAGATCTGCTCCTATAAAACGATACACTGAGATGGCAATAAGGCAGATTTTTCATAGTTGATTGTGATCCCTAAATGGGAGCAGAGTTTAAGTGTGGTGTCTCTTGCTTTTATTAGTAGATGCTCGGTGGTGGTGGTTAGCAGCCAGTTGCCTAGGTATGGAAACACTCGAAATCCTAAATGTTTAAGGTGAGCCGTAACTACTGCTATACATTTGGTGAACACTCTGGGGGCTGTAGTGAGACCAAAGGGCAGCACTCGGAATAGGTAGTGATTGGCTCCCAGATGGAAGTGGAGGAATCTTTTGGAGTGTTTGTCCATTTTTATGTGTTAATAAGCATCCTGAAGATGTACTGAGCACATCCAATCGTCTTTCTCCAGAAAAGAAAGTATAAACTGAACTGTGACCATCCAAGGTTTCATTTGTTTGACAAATCTGTTTAGGATGCTGAGGTCCAGAATTGGCCTCCAGTTTCCTGACTTTTTTGGCACTAAAAAGAACCTTGAGTAGAATCCAGATCCTATCTGTTCTGGTGGGTCTGTTTGGCTGACCCTTTTTTAGAACAGCTTTTGGATTTCTTGAGCTGCTGCTACTTCCTTTTGACTGGATGGAACGCTGGGAATACACGTCAAGTGACTTGCGTAAAGGTCAAAAGGGATGTGGTAATCTCTGGTAATTATCGGCTGCACTCAATGATCTGTGGTTATCATTTGCCAGGCAAGGTGGTGCAGAGAAAGTAATCCCCCGACTGCTTCCAGAGGTAAGCAATCGGGCTGCCCTTCAGGAGCACTGATGGGGTTGTCCAGAGAAGGAATCTCTGGATCCCTGATTACACGGACCTCCTCTGCTCTAAAGGGGTGTCTTCCAGTTGAGTTACCCCCTCTGCCCACATGTGTCGTGGAAAGGACCCTGGGATTTCTTGTACCACATTTTCCCACTCCTCTGATTCCTGGAATAGGATCACTGGGGAGTGGAAAAATGTGTGCCAACTGCAGACATGGTCTTCCTTTTCACACCTAGATAAAGTGTCATTTACCTTTAGACCAAAAAGAGAAGAGGCCTCTATGGGGGCATTCAGGAAGGAAGACTTAAAGGGATCCACAAAATCACAACCAGGCGTGATGTCTCGTGATAATATCTGCACCTGCTTCTCTAGCTGCCCCCTTGGTAGAATGAGAAATCAACCGGATGGAGGAGTTAGAAATAGATTCCAGGGTGGCAAGCTGTGAGGCAACTTTGTCACATACCCCATCAGCGACTGCTCCTGCTAGGGTTTCTGAAAGTTTTGACATTAGATCTCTCTGAAGCCGGGTGAACTGTGCCAGGTAGATCAGAGACTAAATGGTGAATGTCGCTGAAGAAAACGCTCACTTCCCAAGTCTGTCTATCGCCTGAGACTCCCTGTTTGGGAGATGGACAGTAGAGCTCTCCTCGGCTAGCTCTTTCTTAGTAGCCGCTGCCACAACTATAGCATCTACTGGCAGGCCCTTGGACCAGTGTGGACTGCCTTCTGGGGAGAAAGAATTTTGTCCGATCTCCAGGGGATAGGTTCAATGCTGTCCAGATTCTTCCAGGCATGCTGCACTATGAGCTGTACCAGGTCATCAGCAGTTGGAGTCACCAAGGAAGTAGAGAGCTGGGCATGGAAAGCCTGCAAGAATACAGACTCCTCTGAGGAAGGGCTGGTGGACTTCCAGTCCACCCACTGCTTAAGGATCTCCAGTATGTCTCCAAAAAAGACATCTTCAATGGGTGACCGTGGAGACCCTTCCCCTTTGTTGTAGTTTGTATCTTCGGTTAGGGATATTTCAGGGGAATTCACATGCTTCCTCTTGCACAATCTCTTGTGAGGTACCTCCTCAGTGGAGGCATCTGAGGAGGACTCTGCAGAGTGGGTACCTTGTGGAAGGATGTCTTGAGGTTCCCGTTGTCCTTGAGTGGTGGGCTGTGTCAACTGCGGATCAGAGGAAAAAAAGATATGGGTCTCCGACACTGAGAGCACACCAAGGCAAGTGCCCTCTCTATCACCTGGAATACAGGTCCACCCAAACAGGGATGGGAGCCCGGAACTGAAAAAGACAGACTTGGGACTGGAGTCACACCCAGCTCTGACGAACCCACTCCCAGGGAAGGAGCCATGGGATGACCCAGTTCTGCCAAAGCAACCGGAACTGTAGTAGATGGCGCCAAGGAAACAACAGGTGCCATACTAGGGATCATGGTGCCGGCAGACCAGTGTCAAACCTGAGGATGATCTGGCTCCGAATGAGTCGAAGACCAAAGGGTAGGCTCCGGAGCCATGGTAAGGTCTACCAATGGAGCTGAAGAAGCTGGAACCAGGGTTGGCATCGGTGCTGAAGGCTCCGATACCTCCAGGGAGGTCGAAGGAGGAAAGTATGTAGGAGTCTGTGGAGAAAAATCCTTGTCTGCAGGTGGGAGGGGGCGTTTCGAGAGTATTGGAAAACCTCTGGCTGCCAGAAGCTGATCCACAAGCTTCACTATGTCCAGTTCCAAAAGGCTCCTGGAAGAAAGGGTGGATATCCCTGATGGTGAGTCAGGACAGTCTAGGAAGGGGCTACATTGCTGACCAAGAAACAGATCCACTGAAGGGGAATATCGGGTCTGAGGGATCATTTCTTCTTTCGGCACAGAGGTCGAAGGACCAGCATGAAGTACAGGTAGGGGGGAAGTGACCAGCATTGGGATAATTATTTTTAGTGCCAAAAAGGAAGTCAGTAGCGCTGTCTGTATCAGTGTCGAAGTCTGAGGAGTAGGTGCTGATGTCGGCACCATAGTCAGCTGCTGAGGTGCTGGAACTGAAAATGGCACGGTGGAGGGGGTTTGAGGCCCCGGTGCTGAGGATGTTCGTAAAATGCGATGATTTAGATTCACTTGTGTGAGGAGAGGAGGGTAAGGCCTTGCTTTTCTTTTTATGCTCTTTCTTTGGAGGGGATAAACCTTCCTTCTCAGACATAGCCTCCGCAAAAGGAGATTTAAGGAAACTTTTCAACATGAGCTTATTTTTACATTCCACCAACGTGCAGGAGCTAAAAGGCTCACAAATCTCCCAAGGGGGTTTCACAGAAAGGTGTGGCAACCCCAGATGGTAGACACAGGATGTATGGCTGTCCACATTAGGCATCTTCCTGTCACACTGATCACAGTGCTTAAACTCACTTGTACCCTTTTTCTCTGACATGCTAATGCAAAAAAGGTATACAATTGAACCACAACACAACACAACAAGATTAAATGCACTATAAAGGAAACAAACTCATCACAACCAGGTAGAAGAAAGGAGTCTTTTTTTTTTTTTTTTTCTTACACAGAAAGGGCAGGGAAAAGAGGAATACCAACAATGGTAATGGGAAATACCTTAGAGGTAAGGGCCTGTACCAGCAATGGTATAAAGAGTACCAAACTTGGTAAAAGAGAAGGGAGAAAGAGAGGGACACTTACACAAACAACTAAGCGTAAATATGCAACTAACAATAAGCTAATAATATAAATAGAAATAACCAAAAAGAGTTTAACAAGAAACAATTTTTGAAAAAGCTTTAAAGGACTTATCTGAGAGCTGGCTTGACACATCTTGGTTCGTACATGGCAAACAAGATCTGAGGTAATATAGAGTGGGGCACTATGGGTAAGACTTAGCTCAAGAGTTTTTTGGCTGACGCGAGCTTGTTATAACGACCGACTTGATACTGAGGATAGAACCAACACCCAACAGTAAGGAATGAATGAAGATTAACAAAATCAGATCAAAGAGCTTTTTTTTAAACAAGCTTGACAAGCTTAACAGAAAGAAATATAACACACACACACACACACACACACACACACACACACACACACACACACACACACATTCAGGGTAAAAAGCCCTCTAACTTAAACAGGCTGAGCAGCTCTGTAACCTAAACAAGCTAGCTTAAGTAATAGGTCAAATCTCCAAATAAACAGCTAGTCAAACCAACTTACTTAACAGTTATTAATTAACATGCACATAAAAGTAAAAAAAGGCACTTTACATAAACCAGGCTAGAAGAACCCTCTAAGTTAAATATCTAAGATTAACTAACTATAATCACTTAAAATTTAACAGCTCAAAACAATAAGCCTAAAAGAAAAAAGAAGTTATGTACTCACTATAACATTCCAAGTTTGTTGTCCATCTCGCCATTCATTCTTACAGTGATGGGTTCGGAGTCGATTCTCGGCTCTGACTCGGCCGAATACACAGCTGAAAGACTCAAACTTGGCTCGTGGCAAGTAGGTATTCCATAATGCAGTGGTGCAATTCCCCAGATCTTGTTTGCTGCTACTACTGAATGAATTGTAAAACTATATATACATATATATATATATATATATATATATATATATATATATATATATATATATATATATTATATTTATACACACACACAAATATATACTATCCCCAATAGAAGGAGAAACAAACTGAAACATAAAACTCCTGAAGGTAGTAAAAACATCCACCAGGTCCATGAGGAGTCTTTGGAAGGGGGAAGGAGGGAGGGTTTGTAAGAATGAACAGTGAGACGGACAACAAACATGGAACGTTATAGTGAGTACATAACTTTTTATGTTATGTTGTCCTATCTTGCCTTCATTCTTACAATGATCGGACAGCGTCCCTAGCACCTTTTCCCTAGGTGGCTCACGAGAGTACACCTTTAAGCACCGTGGAACCAAAGAAGGCCCTGTCCTTGGAGGCCAAATCCACTCTGTAATGTGTGATAAATGTATGAGGAGTAGACCAAGTAGCTGCTGCACAAATATTATCCAAAGGAATTCTGGCTTGAAAGGCAGAAGATGTAGCCATTGCTCTAGTGGAATAAGCCTTCAGTTTGAATGGTAAATCTCTGTTATTTGAGGTATAGATGAATGTAATGCAGTTTGAGAGCCAGTTGGAAAGAGTAGTTTTTGAAACTGAGCTACCCTTTTTTGCATCAGAGAAGGATACCGATAACTGGTCAGATTTTCTAAAATTTTTGGTCCTATGCAAATAGAATCTGAGTTATCTATGCACGTCTCTTTGATGTAATTTGCATTCTACCTTGTTGCTGTAATTAGAAAAGAACACTGGAAGCTCAATAGATTGATTTATATTAGTGGAAGAAGAGATTTTGGGTAAAAATGATGGATTAGTTTGCAAGGATACCCGATCCTTATGAAATATCAAATATAGCGGTTTAATAGAAAGAGCTTGAAACTCTGATACTCTTCTAGCAGATGTTATAGCCACCAGAAAAATGGTCTTCCAGGAAAGGAACTTGAGGTCTGAAAATGATGAGAGCTCAAAAGGTGGTAACGTCAGGTTTGATAGAACAAAATTTAAATCCAAAGGAGAAAGGGGTTCCTTAAAGGGAGGTCTTAATAAGGAGGCACCTTTCAAGAAGGCTCTACACAACCTGTGTGACACCAAGTTCGAAATAGAATCACCAATGTGGAAATTTGAGATTTCAGGGAGTTGTACTCTGATGCTTGCTGCAGCTGAACCTTTTTGGAAGAGTTCTGCCAAAAATTCCAGAATAGAATAGATGGACGCAGAAAAAGGATCATTGTTTCTGTTTTGAGCCCAAAGGGAAAATCTTTTCCATTTGCTAGAATACAGTTTTCTAGTGGAAGCTTTATGAGAGGACATTAAGATATGTTTAACTGTAGGAGTGAAAATCTGAAACCTGACTAAATTGGGAAGTGGAGCAGCCAAGCTGTCAATTTTAGGGTGTGGAAAGAAGGATGAAGCGCACCTGACATATGTGTCAGTAGGTCTAGAACTGGGTCCAGAAACCAAGGCTTCTCCTGAAGATGAGGCCAAAGGAAGGGGAACCAAACTTGACGAGGCCAGTAAGGAACAATGAGAATTATTCTGCTTCCCAAAGACTGTGCTTTCTGAATGACTCTGGGCATGAGAGGAAACGGAGGAAAGGCATACAGAAGTCCTGAGGGCAAATCGTGAGCAAGTGCGCCTCTCGGTGTCCCCCCCGAAGGGGGAATTAGGGTAAAGTAGTTGCTGCACTTGACATTCATGGGAGTGGCAAAAAGATCGCAGCAAGGCAAACACCATGTTCAGAAAATCATTTCCGCTACATTCTGATTGAGAGACCACTCATGAGGCATTAAAATTGCCCTGCTCAGCTTGTCTGCTATCACGTTGGACTTTCCTTGGAATGTGCGCTGCTATGAAAAAGTGCTGGGAAGAAACTGCCCATTGCCAAACTCTTAGGGCCTCGCAACACAGGGGGTAAGATCTGGTTCCCCCCTGCTTGTTTATGTACCAAACCACAGACATATTGTCTATCTGTATCGCAATTGTCCCTAGAGGGAGAGAGTCGTGAAGTGCTTGCAACACAAGAAGCACTGCTCTCATCTCTAGGACATTTATAATGCAAGTGAGCCTCATCTTCTTGCCATGTACCTTGGACTATTATCCCCAGATAATGCCCCCCCCCCCACTCTATCTGGGAAGTGTCCGTGGTCACCATAGCTATGGGTTGTTGTGGAACAAAGGGTCTCCCTATGGTCACATGAATGGGACGTATCCACCATCTTAAGCCGTTTGTTGCATGATTCCGTTATCCTGATCGGGTGAGACATAGGAAGCTCCTGAAGTGACCATTGGGAGAACAACAGCCACTGAAAGATCCTCATGTGCATTCTGGCAGGAGGAACCAGTGTTATTGTGGAAGTCATTCTCCCTAGTAATCTTAGAATTATCTTTGCTTCACCTTGGTCTTGCGAAGAAGATAAAGAATATGCTGTCTGAGTGCTACAACTCTGTCTGTTGGAAGACATGCTACCATAGAAGCGGTGTCTAGGTCTGTGCCTATAAATGTAATATGTTGACAGGGCAACAAGGCAGATTTCTGAAAGTTGACTGCAATACCCAACTGAGTGCAAATGTCCAAAGTTAGATCTCTGGCTTGTTGGAGTAGATGCTTGGTGGTGGCAGATAGAAGCCAGTCATCTAGATTGGGAAACCCTCAGAATCCTAGACGCCTCAGGTGAGCCGTGACTACTGCCATGCATTTGATGAACACTCTGGGGGCTGTACTGAGACCAAAGGGCAGAGCTCAGAAATGATAATGACTGGCTCCCAGCCGGAAGCGTAAGTACCTTCTCGATGTCCTGTCCATTTTTATGTGGTAGTAAGCATCTTGAAGGTCTATCGAGCACATCCAATCATCTTTCCCTAAAAATGGGAAGTATAGGCTGCAGTGTCACCATTCGGAAGTTTGATTTCTTGACAAGTTTGTTTAATTTGCTTAGGTCTAATATAGGTCTCCAGTCCCCTGTTCTTTTTGGCACCAAAAAGAATCTTGAGTAAGTTCCGAATCCTATTTGGTCTGTGGGGACTTCCTGGATGACTCTTTTGTGCAGCAACTTTTGAATCTCTATAGTTGCTTGCTCCCTTAGATTGGGTGGAACATCTGGGATTGTTCTGGTCTGTGGAACAGGATTAGAAAATGGGATGGAGTACGCTCTGGATATTATTTTTAGTACCCATTTGTCTCTTGTGATTGTTTGCCAAGCTTCTGGGTACATGGATTAACGTTTCCCGACTGCCTCCAGAGTAGAGCAGTCGGGCCTCCTTTCAGGAGCGCTGGTAAGGGTGTCCTTGAAAGGAATCACACTCACCCTGGTTCTGCGGGCCCTCTCTGCCTCTGGGGCGGCATCTACCATTGTTACCTCCCCCTCTGTCCCTGGAGAAGGAACCACCCCATGCGTCCTGGAAAACTCTCTGGGATCTTTTGAACCACATTTTCCCACTTTTCTGACTTTTAGGATAAGGTCTTGAAGGTATGGAAAAATGTACTCCAATGGCAGAGGGAGTTTTTCCTTCCTGCTCGCATCGGGTGAGAGTGTCTTTTACTTTGGGTCTAAAGAGTGAGGAACTATCAAAAGGGGCGTTAGTAAAAGTAGACTTAAAGGGCTCCACAAAATTGCACAAGCTCATCCAGGAGTGTCACCTAAGGGAAACTCCGGAGCCCACTGCCCTGCTCGCTCCATCAGCTGCGTAGGATATCAGCCTCATGGAGGAGTTGACGATGGAATTTAAGGTGGATAGATGGAAGGAGACCTTCCCATTCACCCCCGCAGCTAATGTACCTTGTAGAGTATCTCCTAGCTCTTTCAGAAGATCTCTTTATAGCCTTCTAAAGTGAGTTAGGTAGTTCAGCAATCGGAGTGTAAATGTCGCTGACGAAAAGACACACTTCCCATATCTGTCCATCGTCTGAGAGTCTTTATTCGGATGATGAATAGATGAGGATGTCTCTGAAAGTTCTTTCTTGGTGGCTGGTGCCACCACCATAGCATCTACAGGTACCCCCTTAGTGAGGAAATCCTTTCCCGAAGGAGCTGACAAGAATTTATTTGGCCTCCAAGCGAATGGTTCCATTTTGTCAGGTGACAACCCACGCCTTTTGATTAACCAGGTCCATTAGCTCATCGAAAGGTGGAGACACCCAGGAAGCTTAAGGTTGAGATCCAAAAGCCTTCAGGTACACTGACTCCTCATCAGAAGGGGTGGTGGCCTGCTAGCCACATCTCTGCTTAAGGATCTCTAGAATATCTGCAAATGAGATATCATCAAAGGACGACCGTGGGGACCCTTCCAACTCCTCAAGGTCAGTGTCTGAAGTGATGGACTCATCTGGAGAGTCTATATGCTTCCTCTTGCAAGTTCTCATCCAAGGTGGCTCCTCAGAAGGACATTCTGGGGAGGCCTCAGAGGAGAGTGGTTCACCCAATGGGGGATCCTGAGGCTCTGGATCTCTGCTGTCCTGCGGAATGGGTGGTGCCAAGACAGTAGCCAGTGCCTTAGGGGGACGACTGCTAGTATCCTTCTGTGGAGCTGTATGGGTAGACAGCACACTCCTCATCAGCTCAAAGGTGGATCCCACTGGCTTCGAAGACTCCCACGGTTCCAAGAAGACAAAGGAAGGCAATGGAACCAGAAAGATCAGACCTGAGGTCAATGTAGAAGCTGTGCTCACCCGGGCCGATGCTCCAAGGGGTAGGCTTGGTATCGAAGATGATCGGGGCCGAGAATCCCCCCCTGGGGCCAACCGGGGAACCTCGGCTCTCAGACTCTTAGGGTGGCACCGAGAGTGTCGGAGCAGAAGTCGGTTCCGTGAACACCGAATGGGGTCTCAGAATCAACAGATCCACAGTAAGTGATACCAAGCATGCCGGCTCTGAAAGTCCAGCTTGGCTCAGAGGAGGAACAACAGTGGGTACAATTGGTACAGTAGGCTCCGGGACCAAATGGGTCGTAGCCGAAAATAATTTAGTTACTGCTGGCGACTTCAAGAGTCTACGCACCACCCATTCCACATCATCATCAGAGAAGCTCCTGGTGGACCTGGAGGATAGGGATGGAGAACGAGACCTGTGCAGAATGGGAGATCTCAGTGTCAGAGAAACCGGAGAAATATCCATGGACTGGCACCAAGAATAGGTATTTTGCGACTCTGAGGACTTTGGAACCGAAGAACCAGGCTTGTCAATTAGTATAACCTCTAATGTCTCTGAGAACTGTGGAGCCGAGGAGGTAGTGGCCTTAGAAATTTTTGTTAACTTGACTGACAGCTCCAACGGAGCCGATGTTGCAGGTGATTGTCTCTTATGGGTCTTTTCCTTTTTTGGAAGAAGAACAAGAGGAAGAAAAACTATGGATAGCTTCCTCAAAAGTTGGCTTTAAGAACCCTTTAAGGATCAATTTGTTTCTCCTTTCTTGTAGAACCCTGGCACTGAAGGAGTGACAAAACATGCAATCCTCTTGTAAATTAATTGCTCCAAGGCAATACACACATATGACATGACCATCTGTGATAGACATTTTTTGTGAACACTTCTGGCATTTTTTAAAGCCCAAAGGCTTATATTCTCTCTCTTTTGGGTCTTTAGACATGATAAAGATAAGACCACAGTATTATAACAAGAAATTTTACTACTGAACTACTTAACTAAACTGAGTAGTTAACTATGGGAAACACGAAGGAGACAGACAACAAGGGAGAAAAAATAGGGCCTCTAACTCAAACAGTCCTATTTCCCAGACAAACAACACACTAACTACAAGCCCTCTAACTAAAACGGGCGAAGAGCTCTCTAATTTTAAATGAGCTACTAATTAACTACGACAAGATACAATAACAACCACTACAAGGGATACAGTTAGGCCTACAAAATGACTGCCAAAGGCAGCACCAGCGGGAATAAAGCTATAACTATATAACTACAGCAAGAAAAAGCACAGCAATTTAGATATTACTAAATACTAAGCTATCTATTATAAAATAGAACAAGATACAGGTTTTAAAAGGAAATATGAAGAAAAATTTTTCACAACTTAGCCACAGCCAAGATGAGTGCATCCAACCTCGTAAAGTGGAAAACAAGATCTGGGGAATTACACCACTGCATTATGGGATACCTACTTGCCACGAGCCAAGTTTGAGTCTTTCAGCTGTGTATTTGGCCGAGTTGGAGCCAAGAATCGGCTCTGAACCCATCACTGTAAGAATGAAGGCGAGATAGGACAACATAACATCAGTTATTTAAAACACACACTGGAGAAAAGCCAGGATAGGGAAGGAAAAAATAGGCCTTGAGATTAACAATGGCCACAGTAAAACAGCAAGGTAACAAACACAGTCAAAAAACTGTTAAAGGAGTTAAGTAATTAAACTAAGCTAAGCTACTAACTATTTCAATCCCAAAATGGGAAAAAGACTATTAAATTTTGTAGGAAAATAAATGATTGAAAGAAAATCACCTAGCCAGAACCAGTGTGAAGCACGTGATCTGTTTAGCGGCAAACGAGATCTGGGGAATTCTCTAGGCCATCATGTGATAGGGTGTAAGCCATGAGCTAGTTGAAGACCTCAAGTTTTTGTAAATGGCCGAGTCGGAACTGAGGATCGGTTCCAAACCCAACCAGTACAGAATGAAGGTGAGACAGGACAACATCACATCAATTGTTTCATTTGTAATACATCAGATGTGACTATGTCAATTATATATAATATACAAAGCACAGTATAAGGTATAGGTTATGAGTTGGAAGCAGTGAGATAATTAGAGTAATTGTGAAGACTGAAACAGAGTATCTAGAGACAGAAAGTAAGGTGATAGGTTGTTGTTGTGTCTTTCGGCTTTTCCCAGTTAGGGGTCGCCACAGCGGAACTCCGGTCCACTAATGACTGGCAGTAGATTTTTACGTGCCGAGTTGCCAGCTCTGATGCACAACCTTCAACGAAGGTACGCCCACTCGCGCATATCTCTACACAGAATACACCCTAGCTGAGAATCGAATGGGACAACGTCTTACTGTGAGGCGACAACACTACCGCAGCACCACCACCGCAGTATAGGTATGGTGAGTTTATAGGTGAGATAAGTTAGACATATATTAAGTAGGCAGCAAACATCTACAGAGAAAGATAGATACGGTATGTATGAGAAAACCAATACAGATGGATGTCAAATGAGAAGTTAGACAAGAGGGAAAGATAGTCAGCCAGGAGTTAGACAAGAGCAGAGCCAAGAATTAGAAAGATGGGACTTTAGAAGTAGTTTGAACTGTGAGGGGATTAGCAGTGGTTATGATGTGTTCGGGGGTTAGGTTCCAAATTATGGAGATTTGATTACAGTAGAGAGCATCTCCACAGTGATTGTTAGCTTTTGTAACTTGTAATAGGAGTTCATCAGAAGATCTCAGGTGTCTTCTGTTAGATAGAGACTGAAGTAGATTACGTAGTGCAGGACACTTGTCAGGCTGATATATTATGTCAAAGGTCATTGTAAGTTGGGTGAAAGTTAAGTAATTAGGTAACTCAAGCCAATTTAGTTGACATAAGACAGTGCAATGATGTGATCTATATGTTGTGTTAGTAGCAAATCTGACATCTTATTGTAACAAGCGTCTAATTTTATTAGATCTGTTTTTCAGACTGGTAAAGATAGGAGAGGCAAAAAAAAAAAGAGTAGAGAGTAGATGAGTCCTAGCAATAGTTTGTCTTGTGGAGTCAGTGAGGTAAGGTTTAATTCTGTAAAGTGAACCTAGTTTAATATGGACTTTATATATTATTAGAGACAAGTGTTTACAAAAGTAATAAAATAGAAGTTATGTCCTTACCATAACGTTCCATGTGGAGTGTTCATCTCGCCTTTGTTCTTACACATGGGTTCGGAGCCGATCCTCGGCTCCGAGTCGGCCGCTTGTCAAAGCTCTGCATCGAGAAGAAGCTCGAGACCAACCTGTCTCCCACAATTCCCTCTGCCTTTACCTCAGATCTAGTTTGCAAACAACACCAGATCCCAACAGGAATGAAACACTCAACATACATGCTAAGGCGTAGCTGAAAACAGCAGTAACAGCTGAGAGAAAGAAACGGGAGAACCAAACCAGACATCTAAACTGGACGTTCTTCCTGAACTGAGGGTGGGAATGTAAGAACAAAGGCGAGATGAACACTCCACATGGAACGTTATGGTAAGGACATAACTTCTATATGTGATAGTGTTCAATCTCGCCGTTTGTTCTTACACATGGGTAGCGTCCCTAGCTCCGTGACCCTGAGACACTCACGGAAGAACGTTCCTGAGCACAGTGGAACCAAAGGTTGCCCTGTCCCTGGAAACCCTATCCACTTTGTAATGAGTGATGAACGTATGTGATTTAGACCAAGTGGCGGCCGCACAAATAGTGTCCAAAGGTAGGTGGGCCACGTGAGCCAGGGATGTAGATATTGATCTAGTAGAATGTCCTTTCGGTTTGACAGGTAAACTCTGCTCAGTAGCAGTATAAACAAATGTAATACAATCAGATAGCCATTTGGAAAGGGTACGCTTCGTCACTGCCATGCCCTTTCTGATGTCCGCAAAGGCTATAAAGAGTTGATCTGCCTTTCTGTGATCCTTTGTTCTATCCAAGTAGAATCTGAGTTGTCTATGAACATCCAACTTATGTAACATATATTCCAACTTATTGGAATGGTTCTTGAAAAATGTGGGGAGCTCAATGGACTGATTAATGTTATTGATTGAACAAACCTTGGGAAGAAAGGACGGGTTGGTGCGAAGAGATACCCTATCAGGGTGAAAGATCAAATATGGGTGTTTAATGGAAAGAGCTTGAAGTTCTGATACTCGTCTGGCTGAAGTGATAGCTACCAGAAAGAGGGTTTTCCATGACAAGAACTTCAAAGAACAGGAAGAGGCTGGTTCAAAGGGTGGTAGCATTAGTTGTGATAACAGGAGGTTCAGATTCCATGGTGCTGTAGGGAACCTGACTGGTGGCCTAATATGAAAAGACCCTTTTAGAAAAGCCTTACAAAGCCTATGAGCCATAATAGGCGCTTCATTTTCTCCCACATGAAAGTTCGAAATAGCAGCCAATTGAACCCTCAAGGTGGCAGGAGAAGCTCCTTGGTGAAATAGTACGGATAGAAACTCCAAGACTTTGTTCAGTGGGGCTACTAAGGGATCCAAATGTTGCATAGTTGCCCATTATACAAAACGCTTCCACTTACTAGTGTAAATCTTTGTAGTGGAAGCTTTATGAGAAGCCACTAGAATATTTTGAACCGCAGGAGAAAGAAGATCAGACCTGGCTAAGAAGGGAAGCGGAGCAGCCAAGCTGCTATAGTCTGAGGGACAGGAGCGACGGGTGGGGAGCCCCTGACGAGTGGGTCAGTAGATCCGGCTCCGGGTCCAGAATCCAGGGTTCCCGTATTTGGTGTGCTTGAAGAAAGGGAAACCAAATTTGACGAGGCCAGAATGGGGCAATGAGGATTACAGTCCTCTCCAGGTTGTTGGCTTTCTGCAGAAATCTTGGAATCAGAGGTATAGGAGGGAAGGCGTACAGGAGACTCGGGGGCCAATCGTGAATCAGAGCGTCCCTGGGGACTTCCCCTGGAGGGGGTAATAGGGCAAAGTAGCTGCTGCATTTGGCGTTCATTGGAGATGCAAACAGATCGCAGCAAGGCTGGCCCCACTTGTGGAATATCATGTCCGCAATTGTTTGTTTGAGGGACCACTCGTGAGGTAACAGGATGGCTCTGCTCAACCTGTCCGCTATGACGTTGGATAACCCCGGGATGTGCGTTGCTATCAGAAAGCGACCTGTGGACTCTGCCCATTGCCAAATTCTCATGGCCAATCTGCATAACTGGTAAGATTTGGTTCCTCCTTGCTTGTTTATGGAGAGCTCTCAACCTGGAGAGCTCTGTGCCATTAACTAAAACATAAACAACTAGCTAAGATGATAAGTACTTTGTATACTGTGATAAAGAAATATGTATCCTGTCTAACTCTACGTCATTATACTGCCTACCGTCCTTGCTAATATGTTATTAATGTTACATTTGTAGTAATCTCAGAAATAGTAATGGCAGTCTTGTACTTGTATGTAAATAGCCTATGTTTTTGTTAAGTTCTTTCAGCTCATTTACTGTACCTAATTATCAATGTAACTCTGTTGGAGCTTTTCTCCCCGGGCCTCCGCTGAAAAAGTATCCAGTCGGACCATCCCGGTTAACAAATGTAAAATAAATATAAATAAATAAATAAATTGTTTATGTACCAGACTACGGACATGTTGTCCGTTTGAACTGCAATGGTCCCTAGAGGTAGAAGGGGAGAAAAGTGTTGCAACACCAGAAACACTGCCCTCATCTCCAGAACATTGATGTGCAGGTTGTACTCTGGATTGGTCCATTCTCCTTGGACTGTCTGTCCCTGAAAGATGCCCCCCCACCCTATCAGGGAAGCGTCCGTGGTCACCGTAGCTGTCGGAGTGGGTAGCACAAACGGTCGGCCGCCAGAGAGATTGCAAATCTGAAGCCACCAAGACAGGTGCGATTTGCAGATGTTTGTGATGTGAATTTCGTGTGTCAGCGGTAACTGTTGGAACGACCATTGTGCGAATAGCAGCCATTGAAGAACTCTCATGTGCAGTCTTCCCAAGGGTATCGCAATGAGGGAAGCTGCCATGAGACCCAAAACTTTCAGAACCAGTTTTGCCGGGGATTTCTTGGACAACAGGAGAAGAGATATGTGATTTTGTAGAGAGGCTATTCTTTCTGAGTGAAGCCTTAGAATCAAGTAACGAGTATCCAAATCTGCTCCTATGAATGAGATATGCTGTGATGGCTGTAATGTAGATTTTTCGAAATTTACGGAAATTCCGAGATGAACACAAAGTTCTAGTGTGTAATCCCTGGCCTCAATCAGTCGACGCTCGGTGGTGGCAGTAAGGAGCCAGTCGTCCAGATACGGAAACACCTGGAATCCTAGGCGTCTCAAGTGAGATGCTACCACTGCCATGCGTTTGGTGAAAACCCTGGGGGCTGAGGTTAGACCAAAGGGCAGGGCCCGAAATTGAAAGTGACTGGCTCCCAGCTGGAAGCGCAAGTGATCCCTGGACGCTCTGGCCATTTTGATGTGGTAGTACGCGTCCTTGAGATCTATTGAGCACATCCAGTCGTCCTTCTGTAAGAATGGAAAGATTGATTGAAGCGTGACCATCCATAACTTTTCTTTCTTGACGAAAGTATTGAGCTTGCTTAGGTCCAGAATTGGCCTCCAGTCCCCTGTCTTTTTTGGAACTAAAAAGAACCTTGAGTAAGTTCCGAATCCTCTCTGGTCCGCCGGGACTGGTTGGATGACTCTTTTTTCTAGCAGCTTTGAAATTTCTATAGCTGCAGGATCTCGCAGATGGGGCAGTACATCTGGGAGTCTTTTTTGCGGTAATGGGGGAAATAGAAACGGAATTCTGTAACATCTGGTAATAATGCTTTTTACCCATTTGTCTGAGGTAAGATTTTGCCAGGCCTGAGGGTATAAAGCTAAGTGACCCCCAACTGCCTCCAGAGCAGGACAGTTGGTCCTCCTCTCAGGAGTGCTGGAAAGGCTTCCCAGGGAGTGTATCCCTGTCACCTTGGTTTTGCGGACCCCATCTGCCGCCAGGGCGACGTCTTCCACCTCTGCCCCCCCTCTGCCTCTGGAGGGGGCATCACCCTGTGTGCCTGGGAAAGAGCCTTGGGGTGTTCACCAAAATAGCCTTTACAGGTGAAGAAATACCGGGAGTCCTTATCAAGAGTGGAACTGGAGCAGCCAAGCGGTCAGCTTCAGGTTGTCCAGGTTCGGAGGAGGAATGCAGGATGGATGGGATATCAGATCCGGGATGGGATCTAGAATCCAAGGAGGATTCACCGAGTGAGACCTTAGGAAGGGGAACCAGATCTGTCGAGGCCAGAATGGAGCAATGAGAATCATTCTGCAACCCACCCGAGACTTTCTGAAGAACTTGCAGCATCAGAGGCAAGGGTGGATAGGCATACAGAAGACCGGGTGGCCAAGCATGCACCAGAGCGCTCTTGGGGTACCTCCGGGAGGAGGTATTAGAGCGAAAAAACTGTCGCTTGGTGTTTGAGGGAGAAGCAAAAGATCGCATGAAGGTGTTCCCCACCGTGCGAATATGCGTTCGCTACTTGACAATTGAGAGACCACTCGTAAGGGGTCAGAATGGTGCGACTGAGCTTGTCCGCTAGGATGTTGGACCGACCCGGAATGTGCGTTGCTATTAGAAAGCGATTGGTGGAGATTGCCCATTCCCAAACTCTCATGGCCTCTCGACAAAGAGGGTAAGACCTTGTTCCCCTTGCTTGTTGATGTACCAGACAACAGACATGTTGTCCGATTGAATCGCAATTGTTCCCAAGGGAAGAAAGTCCTGAAGTGCTAGCAACGCTAAGAGCACTGCTCTCATCTCTAGAACATTGATATGCAGTAAGGTCTCTGAATCGTTCCACGTGCCTTGGACTGTTCGCCATAAAGTGCCCCCACCCGAGGCGGGAGGCGTCCGTGGTCACCGTGGCGAGAGGGAGAAGCACAAAATGGGGCCTTTGTGGAGATCCGGCGAGTGCAGCCACCACAAGAGGGACCACTTGCAAGCCTTGCTGATCGCTATGGGATGATGCATGGGGAGAGCAAGGTATGACCACTGTACTAAGAGCGTCCACTGTAGAATGCATATTGAGCCTGGCAAGAGGAAGAAGTGCTATAGCCGAGCCATGGACCCTAGGGCCCTCAGGACCAACTCCGCTGGAACAGAACTTGAATGGAGAATGGCCCGCACCTGGAGCTGCAGATTTAGAACTCTGTCCGCAGTGAGGAAGGCTCGTAAACTCCTTGTGTCTAGCCTGGCCCCTATAAAACCTAAGAGCTGTGTGGGCCAGGTTGGACTTTTTGTATTTATTGTGATGCCCAGAAAGGGAGCAAGATGGAGAAAGGAGTCTCGCCAAGAGAAGTAGATGCCTTGTTGGGCGGTAAGAAGCCAGTCGTCCAGGTAGGGAAAGACCTGCACCCCTGAAGCCTCAGGTGGGCCGCTACCACTGCTAGTACTTTGGTGAACACCCTGGGGGCTGTGGTGAGACCAAAGGGAAGGACCCGAACTGGTAGTGACTGGCTCCCAGCCGAAGCGGAGAAACCTCCTGGAGCGCCTGTCCATCAGGATGTGGTAGTACGCGTCCTTGAGATCTATCGAGCACATCCAGTGATTTTCTCCCAGAAGGGGAGAATAGATTGCAGAGTGACCATTCGAATTTTTCTTTGGGGACTGCCAGATTCAAGAGAGAGAGGTCTAGGATTGGTCTTAGTTCCCCGTCTTTTTGGCACTAAAAGAATCTGGAGTAGAACCCTGATCCGATCTGGTCTGGGGGAACGGGCTGGATGGCTCTTTTCTTTAGCAGATGGCCAATTTCTGCCAAAGCGGCCTCCCGTTGACCGGGTGGGACGTCTGGGAGGGACTTCAACTTTGGAAGGTGAAGGAAAGGAATGCGATATCCCCTGGATATGATTTGGAGAACCCAGCGGTCCGATGTTATGGACTCCCATGCCGCTAGGTGCCCCGAAAAACGTCCCCCGACTGCCTCCAGAGTAGAGCAGTCGGGCAACTAAGGGTTGCCGGCCGCTCAGAGAAAGGTTCCCTGGAACCGAAGTTTCTGGGAGCCCCTCTGCCTCTAGGGCGGCGTCCTCCCTGTCCTCCTCTGCCACGGAAGGACTGGTTGTCCGGAGCAGGCTGGGACTGCTGCGACTTCGAACCACATCTTCTTCTGACCCTTTGGTTCCTAGAATAGGGCCTCTGGGGTGCAGAGAAGCGGATTCGACGGCAGACAGCGTCTTCCCGTCCTTTCGCTCTGGGTCAACGTCCGCGAACGGTCTTGCCAAACAGAGCAGAACCATCAAAGGCCTTGAAGGGCTCAGAAAAATGCGAGTGACGGAGCCAGGCCTGGCGTCTAGTGACCAGTCCTGTCCCGCAGCTCTAGCGGCCCTCCGTGCATGGGAGAGTAGCGCATAGAAGTATTTGTAACTGACCTAAGAGTGGCCATGGGTGGAGTGCAGAACTCTGTCCTCCTCCGAAATGGACTCAGGGGATGCGTATTCCTTAATAAGATCTCGCTGCATCCGAATAACATGTGCCAAATAGTTCAGCGCCCTTACTGAGAAGGTCGAACTGAACATCCGCTTCCCCAAGTGGTCCATCATCCGAGACTCCTTGCTCGGTGGGTGGACTGAGGACTCTCCTGAGCCAGTTCCCTCTTTGTGGCCGCCGTCAACATGGCATCTACCGGAGGCCCCTTACTCCAATGGGTCCGGTCGGATGGCGGACTAAGGATCCTATCCGGTCTTTTGGGAATTGGCTCCACGGTGTCCGGTTCCTTCCACGCCCTGGTGGTAATAAGGTCCACCAGGGGTCGGCAGGGGACACCCAAGAGGTAGACGGGCCCGTTTCAAATGCCTCCAAGAACACGGACTCGTCCGAGGAAGACTTGGGGGCAGACCACCCCTTATACGGAGCATTTCCATGATGTCTCCAAAGGAGACATCCTCGGGGTGACCGTGGGAGCCTTCCCTTCCTCCAAGTCCGTGTCTTCTGTGAGAGACTCGGGGAGTCAATGTGCCTCCTTTGACATATGCTTGCGAGGGCCTCCTCTGGGGGCTGTCAGAGGAGTCCTCAGCAGCAATTTGCTCCATAGGAGCAACTTGGGGCCAGAGAACGGGCTGTCCCAGGGGCGGATGGTGGAAGCCTGGCCCAGTGCAGAGGGAGGGGGGAGGAAGCCGGGCGAAGCAAGTGCCGGGGTCCGGAGACCCTCAACAGAGCCCTCTCCACTACATCAAAGGCCGAAGGAGCCGACCTCGACCAAAGGATCCGACAATCGGCTCCCTCGGATCCGAAGAGTGGATCGAGCCGGCGCTGGCACTCGGATCCGAAGGGACAGTGCGCTCCGACACAGACGGCGCCGAAGGAGCACTGATCCCCGGATCCGGCTCGGATCCAGGCTCCGAGATCGGGTCCGACTTTTCGAGGGCAGGGTCGGGTCCGAGTACCAAGTACTATCGGCTCCGACCTTCCCCGCCCGCTGCTCGGCTCCAGCTGCTCGAACCCGGATAGCGGGTCGGAGAAGGAGCAATAGGCTTAAAAGGGTGTTGAGCTCCCCGGAGGGAGGCAAGAGCACTCCCATCTGCATCTGGGCCTGGATGAACCTTCTCATCATCCGGTCCAGATCAGCATCAGAAAGGCTATGGGTAGATCTCGAAGAGGCTACCGAGGTAGGCCTGGAGTGCCTCCTCGATAGCCTCGACGGAGATCGGGTCTCCTCCTCCTCAGGACCCGGTGAAAAGCACACAGGGGACCGGGCCGAAGGAGGAGACCCGACGAACGGAGCCGGGAGAAGCCGCTTGGCTGGCGGGCCGAAACAGAGGTCTCGGCCCGCCAGGTGCTTCTCCCTCCGTCCTTTAGCAGCATCCCTCTCCTCTCCAGAAGCGGGAGTTTGAGTCCCAGGAGCAGGAGGGGTGCCACAGGGAACAACTGCAGCCACAGTAGTCCCGAAGGAGCGGAGGCGGGCGAGTCTGGCGGTAAAGACCCGCCAAGACCAGCTTGGACCCCCGCTCCCTCAGTGCCCTGGGGATGACACCTGCACAAAGGGAACAGCCAGATCTGAGCTGTTCAACCCGAGACATAACACACCGAGTGTGGCCATCAGCCGGTGAGAGCTTATGGCCACACTCGAGATTTCGAAAATATAGATTTAGGCTGGTCAGCCATAATCTATAACACAGTAAAAGTTACAAAAGTAACTTAAAAACAAAAGACACACAGGCCTACACACACACTCTACGCAACAGCGAGGAGGAATAAAATTACTTACTTTAACTCAAAATAAACTCAAAATACACTTATAAGAAAGGGAAACCTAAACTTTCACACAAATTCACTCAAAACCAAAAATTCTCTGATTTTAACAAGAAATAGAGTTCACTTAGCTGAGAGCTATGTACCCAAATCCAGTCACCAGCGCGGCAAACGAGATCTGAGGTCATGAGGGTAGAGCAGGGCATTATGGGTGAGGGGAGGAGCTGAGAGCTTGGATCCATAGCTGGAAAACCATGCCGGTTCGGATCCGATATCGGACCCATAACCCACAGGTTGCAGACAAATGAATATCCTACTTCAGATCTTTTAGTTATGTACTCACCATAACTTCAGATGTTTGGGATCCATCTCGCCTACATTCTGACTGATGGGTTCGGAGCCGATCCTTGGCTCCGACTCGGCACGCTTATGCCAAAGAACGAAGTCTCTTATTGGCTGAGCTTACTATATCCCAGGATGCACCACTACCAGTCGCCCAGATCTAGTTTGTCTGCATACATGCACACACGCATGCACTGCTTATATAACATTGACAGATGATACAAGATAAAAAACAGTAGAACTCAAACCGTTCAATCTCTTCTGATCTCCAAGGTAGGGGGAAGGAGGGTGGGTATTAGGAATGTAGGCGAGATGGATCCCAAACATCTGAAGTTATGGTGAGTACATAACTAAAAGATGTTATGTGATCCTATCTCGCCTACATTCTGACTGATGGGACAGCGTCCCTAGCACCTAAATCCTGGGTGGCTCACTGGAAAACACTCCTGAGTACCGTGGAACCAAATGATGCTCGTCCTTTAGATGCCACATCCAATTTATAGTGGGAAATGAAAGTGTGCGGGTTGGACCAAGTAGCCGCAGCACAAATCTCAGAAATAGCGAGCTTGGAATGGAATGCAATAGAGGTAGCCATAGCTCTAGTAGAGTGAGCTTTGACAGATGTTGTAAGTTGTTTATTTGAAGAGGAATAAGCTTGAGTTATGCAATCTCTGATCCATTTGGCAATAGTAGCTTTAGTGATGGTTTTACCCAGTTTATTATCTGAAAAGGACACAAACAATTGATCTGTTTTCCGAATTTGTTGAGTCCTATCTAGATAGAAGCACAATTGCCTGTGAACATCCAATGTATGGAAGGTGTATTCCGCTTTGTTTGAAAATTTTGGAAAGAAAACTGGTAGCTCTAAAGGTTGTTGGAGACAGAGATTAGAGCAAACTTTTGGGACAAAAGATGGATTAGGTCTAAGTGATACTCTATCCTTGTGAAAAATCAAGTACGGTGGTTTGATAGATAGGGCTTGAAGTTCTGAAACTCTTCTTGCAGAGGTAATTGCAATTAAGAAGGCAGTTTTCCAAGATAGATATTTCAACTCACATGTAGCAGCCGGTTCGAAGGGAGAAGATGTTAAGGCACGAAGTACCAAATCAAGATCCCACGGAGGCAGGATGAAAAACTGGGGTCTTAAAAGCACAGCACCTTTCATGAAAGTTTTACATAATCTGCTGCTCATCAACGGTGGGTCTATGGAATCGTGAAATTTGGAGATAGCTGCTAGTTGGACTTTAATAGTAGAGACTGAAGATCCTTGATTAAACAAGGATGTTAAAAATTTCAAGACCTCTGGTATCGGGGCAGTAATAGGGTCTAAGCCTCTGAGTTGAGCCCAGATAGCAAACCTCTTCCACTTACTGTGATACAATTTCTTAGTGGTGGGTTTGTGGGCTGAAGATAAAATGTGAATAACTTCCGGGTCCAAGGTGTGATTTCTGACTATAGTCGGAAGTGGAGGAGCCAAGCTGTTAATTTCAAAGTGTGAAGGGACTGGTGCTGTTGTCCCGACTGATGAACCAGAAGGTCCGGAATTAGATCCAAGAACCAAGGACCGTCCAGGGTATATTTCTGTAGGTAGGGAACCATACCTGATGAGGCCAGTACGAGCAATTAGAATCATTGTGGACCCCAATTGGGAAGCTTTCTGGATGACTTTGGGGAGGAGTGGAATCGGAGGGAAAGCATAAAGCAGTCCTGTTGGCCAAGGTTGGACTAGAGCATCCGTAGCTGTCTCCCCTTGGCCGGGGTCAAGGAAAAGAACCTTTTGCACTTCGTGTTTAGTGGCGTTGCAAACAGGTCGCAGCACGGAATCCCCCATCTTTTGAAAATCTGAGCTGCAACTGTTTAGTTCAGAGACCACTCGTGAGGAGAGAGAATAGTCCTGCTCAGTCTGTCTGCCAATACATTGGATTTGCCTGGAATGTGGGTCGCTACCAGGAAGCGCTTGGTAGCCACTGCCCATTCCCACACCCTCACGGCCTCTCTGCAAAGGGGGTAAGATCTGGTCCCTCCTTGTTTGTTTAGATACCAGACCACCGACATGTTGTCTGTGTGGATGGCGATAATGCCTTGAGGGAGAAACTTGTGGAGGGCTTGTAAGGACAGAAGTACAGCCCTCATTTCCAACACATTGATATGGAGAAATGTTTCGTTTGGAAGCCAAGAACCCTGAACTGACCTGCCCAGACAATGCCCCCCCCACCCCGTCTGGGAGGCATCCGTAGTCAAGGTGGCCACCGGAGGGGGTATAACAAAGGGTCTGCCCTGATTCAGATTGGATGGCAGAAGCCACCAGCGGAGGTCCCGTTTGCACGTTTCTGTAATCAGTATGTGATGATTGAGGGGGAGATCTTGAAAAGACCATTGTGTCGATAATAGCCACTGGAGAATCCTCATGTGCAACCTTGCCAGAGGAACTAGGAGAACCGTGGCAGACATTGAACCTAAAAGTTGCAGGACCATCCTGGCTGGGGCTTTGGATCTTAGAAGCAGGGCTCGGACTTGATCCTGTAATGTTTGTATCCTTCGGTAGGAAGGAAGATCCGATTAATTTTGAGTCTATCTCTGCTCCTATGAATCTTATGCTGAGAAGGCAGCAAGACAGACTTTGACCAGTTGAATGTAATTCCCAGGGAAGCACCCAGGGAGATGGTGGCTTGTAGGTTCTCTAGTAGTAGATGCCTGGTGGTGGCAGTCAGGAGCCAGTCGTCCAGATAGGGAAACACTTGGAATCCGAGACTCCTCAGGTGAGCAGTCACTACTGCCAAACACTTGGTGAACACCCTGGGGGCTGTGGTGAGACCAAAGGGCAGTGCACAAAATTGGAAATGACTGTCTCCCAGGCTGAAGCGCAGATACCTCCTGGACGCCTGATGTATCGGTATGTGATAATAGGCGTCCTTGAGATCTATGGAGCACATACAAACATCTTTCTCCAACAATGGGAGAATGGATTGTAAAGTGACCATTCGGAATTTGGACTTCATGACGGACTGGTTTAGTTTGCTGAGATCCAAAATGGGTCTCAGGTCCCCTGTCTTTTTTGGCACTAAAAAGAACCTTGAGTAATTTCCGGATCCGATCTGGTCTGTGGGGACCGGTTGGATGACTCCTTTTTCTAGCAGCTTTGAAGCTTCTGCGGCTGCAATTTCCCTTTGACTGGGTGGTGGGTCCGGGATTTTTTTGGACGGTGGGGGTGGTTGTGTGAAGGGAATGGTGTAACCTCCGGCAATAATCCGAAGCACCCATCTGTCCTGAGTAATAGACTCCCAGGCTTTTAGGTGCTTGGCAAAACGGCACCCGAATGGCTCCGGAGCAGCACAGCCGGGCAATCCCTCATGGAGTGTGGGAGGCTGAAGAGCCACGAAAGGACTCGCGGTCTCCAGTGTTGCGGGGGCCTCTGCCGCCTCTGGGACGGCGTCTCCCAGAAAAATTTCCCCGTCCTCTGCCTCTGGAAGGGGAATCTTCCTGCTGTTGAGGAAAGAATTTCTGTGATTTGTGGAACCACATCTTCCCTCCTCTTTGGCCTTGGGATAAGGCCGAAGGGAGTGGAAAATCGTGCTCCGGCAGATAAAGTCTTTCCCTCCTGCTCACAGCGGTAAGAGTGTCTTTACCTTGGGTCCAAACAAAGAGGACCCATCAAAGGGAGCGTCGGCAAAGGAAGACTTGAAGGCCTCCAAAATGACACAAACGGAGCCAGGCTTGTCTTCGAGAGCCCCGCCTGTGCCTGCCGCTCTGCCCGCCTTCCTTGCCGCATATGAAATGAGCCTCATGGACGAGTTAGAAATCGAGGTAAGGGTAGCCAACTGAGAGCCAACCGACTGGGCTAGCTGCTCAGGTAGGTTACCTGAGAGGGAGTCTGAGAGCTCCTTGACCAGATCCCTCTGTAGTCTGGTGAAATGTGCCAAATAATTCAGGGACCTCACAGTAAAGGCCGCTGAAGTCAGGATGCGCTTCCCGTACCAGTCCATGCTCCTAGACTCCTTATTAGGAGGATGGACGGACGTTGAAGCCTCTGCCACGTCCTGCTGGGTAGCAGATGCCACCACCATGGCATCTACAGCCACGCCTTTCGTTAAGAACTCCTTCTCGGGTGGGGCAGACAAAAATTTGTTAGGGCGAGAAGGCACTGGTTCCACAGTATCTGGATGTTCCCACGCCCGACAAACCAAATCTAGGAGCTCGTCAAGGCGGAGACACCCAGGAGGCGGAGGGCTGAGCCCAAGGCCGTGAGGAACACCGACTCATCAGCGGAGGGGTTTGGAATTCCAGCCGCCTCGTTGCTTGAGGATCTCTAGAATGTCTGCAAATGAGACATCATCCGAGGACGACTTTGGGGACCCCTCCGCATCATCAAGATCAGTGTCCGATGTAAGAGACTCATCGGGGGAGTCCACGTGCTTCCTCTTGCACGATCTCTTCCTTGGGGCTCCTCCAAGACAACTCCGAAGACCCTCAGGAGGAGGGGAACCCCAGTGGGGTAACCTCAGGCCCGGGGCTCCGCTGCCTAGAGACAGGGGAACTGCCAAAGACCCAGTCTCCATGCCCAGGGAAGGTGCCGGTAAAGCCGTAGAGATGGCCAAAGAAGATTTGGCCAAGGCACTCCTCATAGCTCTGAAGGCCAGACCCCCAGAATCCTGGGAGGGTCCAGTCTCCGGAGCCATGATAGCAGATGGAAGTCCTGCGGCCGAAGCACCGAGAGGGAGGCTTGGAACCGACTGCATTGGTCCCGAAACGTCACCCCCGGGCCCGGCCGAAGAAGTCCGTGTGCTAAACTCGGACCCGAAGGCCGGGGTTGGAGTAAGGGTCGGAGCCGACCCTAGGATCTCCACTGACTCCATCAGCACCTGCTCCGACGGAGCCGAAGCGGTCAGAGGAGGAATGGCAATGGAATGGGCTATCGGCTCCGAAGCCAATTGGGTAGGAGCCTAAACAAATTTCTGAAAGACTGGGGACTGGAAAAGTCTTTGGAGTACCCTGTCTATGTCCGAATCTGACATCCTTGATGACCTGGAAGAGACCGAACGGGTCCGAGTAGGCCTCTCCAACGGCTCCAAGGGACTAGGGGACCGGCTCCGAATCGACTCTATAATTATCGGCGCCGAAGGAGTGTCCAAACCAATTTCCATTGGTGCCGAAGAGGGCTTCGGCGCCGAGGAGGAAGTGTCTGAGCGGACAACCTTCATCGGTTCCAAGATCAGTGGAGCCGATGAAGATGACCCGCCTCTCGAGGCCCCAGCCGTCGGCTCCGAACCCAGAGGAGTCGAGGCTGGAGGCATCGAGGCAGACTGTTCCGCCCTCGGCTCTGAAGTCCGTGGAGCTGAAGGAGAAGCCTGCCTATGTCTTTTGGCGGTCGGTTCCGACGGGCTGGCCGGAGCCGACGCCCTTTTCTTCTTTGCAGGAGAAGGAGAGGAAGCTAAAGCCTCTTCAAATGAGGGTTTAATAAGGCCTTTTAAAATAAGTTTATTTTTCCTCTCTTGGAGGACCCTCGAGGAAAACGCGTGGCACACGCTACAGGACTCCTGCAAATGTTTGGCGCCCAAACAGTACACACAGAGAGAATGGTCATCTGTTATTGACATTTTGAAACTGCACTTAGTGCACTTCTTAAAACCTGAAGGCCTAGGAGCCTGAGACATTATGGCAACCAATTTAGTGAACTAGCAAAAAACCAAACACACTAAATATCACAGAAAAAATTCTTTTTTTTTTTTTTTTTTTTTTTTTTAAACAAAAGGCTGTCACAAATAGACAAATATAACTAAAGGGATCCAAGAGTCCCTAAATAAAACGGGACTTGAACAACAACGGACTGACAGGGGAAGGCCCTTAAACTCAAAGGGGACCTCTAGTCAGAAAAATGCAATCACTACACAAAAATTCAACAGAAACATTCACTCATACACAAAAAACACGAGACAGCTGTTAAAACAGCTTTTTGTTGAAAATTTAGGAAATTCCTGACAGGAAAGTTAGTGAAGAAAACACTACTTAGCTCAGCCAGCTCGAGACCACGTCTTTGCTTGTTAGCGGCAAATGAGATCTGGGGGACTGGTAGTGGTGCATCCTGGGATATAGTAAGCTCAGCCAATAAGAGATTTCGTTCTTTGGCATAAGCGTGCCGAGTCGGAGCCGAGGATCGGCTCCGAACCCATCAGTCAGAATGTAGGCGAGATAGGATCACATAACATCCATATTTTTCCACCTCGTTGCCCTTTGGGGTACGGTCTGGATGGGGTGGAAAAACGGACTCCGACAGCAGACAGAGTCTTTCCCTCTTGCTCACACCGGGTAAGGGTCTCCTTTACTTTGGGGCCAAAGAGAGTGGCACCGTCAAATGGGGCGTTAGTAAAGGAAGACTTGAAGGCTTCCGCAAAGGAACATAAGCGCATCCAGGATTGTCTACGAAGAGCAATCGCTGAAGCCGCAGCCCTACTCGACCCTTCGACTGCATACGAAATGAGCCTCATGGACGAGTTCACAATTGATGTAAGGGTATTGAGCTGTGCTGTAACTTTTTCCGCGACAGCAGCATCTGTAGTACCCTGGAGGGTATCTCCCAGCTCTTTGATTAGATCCCTCTGTAAACGTGTGAAATGTGTCAAGTAGTTCAGCGATCGCATGGAAAAAGCCGCTGAACTAAAAATATGCTTCCCCTACCTGTCCATAGCCCTAGAATCTCTGTTAGACGGATAGACAGATGAGGAAGATTCAGACATCTCCTTTTTAGTGGCAGCTGCCACCACCATAGCGTCCACTGGAACTCCCTTAGTGAGATATGCCTTGTCTTGAGGGGCCGTAATATATTTATTAGGCTTTCTAGGGACTGGTTCCACCATGTCAGGTGTCTCCCATGCCCTTCAAGCAATCAAATCCATCAACTCATTGAAGGGCGGAGTGACCCAGGAGGAAGAAGGGAGAGCACCGAATGCCTTCAGCAAGACTGACTCATCCTCAGAAGGGGGTAGGGCCTGCCAATCACCTCTCTGTTTGAGGATCTCCAGGATGTCAGAAAAGGAGACATCCTCCGAGGGTGATTTTTGGGACCCTTCTGACTCATCCAAGTCAGTGTCCGATGTTAAGGATTCTTGTGGAGAATGCAAGTGTCCCCTCTTACACAATCTTTTCCTCGGAACTTCCTCGGAGGGGCATCCGATGAAGCCTCCAGGGAAGAAGGGGCTCCCTCTGGGAGCGGCTGAGACACTGGTGCTTGACGCTTTGAAGTAGCCGTGGGTGCAGAGGAGGATAACGGGCCTTTATGGGAAGGAGAAGCTGTCTCTGCTGAAGTGGTTGTCTGAGTCGACAACACCTTCCTCATTAGGTCGAAGGCCCCCGGGTTCCGAGTCAAGGAATCCCTCGGTTCCGAAGAAAGCGGAGGGATCCCCGAGACGGGGACCGAGGGCATCGACCCTGATGACAGAGCCGAATTGATCCGTGCCGAGGCACCGAGATGGAGAGTCAGAACCAAAACATCGGTCCGACTCTTGGTCCCAGAACCAAGGATAGATCGTCGGCTCCGCGATTCCGGTAATGGATCCGTCGGAGTCGAGGTGAACGGTGCCGACCGAGAGAAAGATGGCTCCGGCACCGAGGGCTCCACGATCATCAGATCAGCCTCTCCCGGCTCCGAAGGCTGAATAGGCCTCGGAGGAGGAACAGATGGAGATAAGGGAAGGCCTTCGAGTCTCGAGACCAACTGGGAAGAGACTGAGATGAGTTTGGACAAGGCCGTATTCTCCATCAACTTCTGCACCACACGGTCTACGTTGGAGTCAGAGAGGGGTCTAGAAGAACGCGTCAAAGGAATCGAAGACGGAGCCGACCTCAAAAGCACAGGAGGTGGAAGCTCCGTCACCGGTACCAAGACTCGAGGCTCGGTGACAGACAAGACAGAAGTTCGACACTCGGCCCCGAGGTCTGTGGAACCGGTGAACGAACTTTAAACGAAGAGCTCGGAGCCGACGACATGGGCTCCAACGTCTTCGACTCCTTCGAGGATTTAGATGCCTGGTCCGATTTATCAAGAGCCTCTTGAAAGGCAGGCTTCAAAAGGCCTCTGTCCATGAGCTTCCTGCGCCTATCTGTCATGACCCTTCCACTGAAAGAATGACAAATGGAACAGTCTTCTTGCAGATGGAGAGGGCCAAGACAGTAGACGCAGGAGCTATGGTTATCTGTGACAGACATTTTCTGTCCACATTGGCACCGTTTGAAGCCTGACTTCGCTTTCTCAGACATTATCAAGAAAATAAAACAGTCAAATCCAGTAATGTTATATACCTGAATATATAAATATTTACACAGTCCTGATAACAGACAGTCACAGCCAAGAACACTAATGGTGGTACCACCAGAATAAGTGTTTAGTCAAATCCAAAATTTAGTCAAATCCAGCAGTAAAAATCGAAGTTAGAGGGTGGGGTAGGCCCCGAGGGAAACTAACTAACTATATATATACTAATATATATAAGTATAAGGTAAGAAACCCTCGACTCACTACACACACACACACACACACACACACACACACACACACACACACACACACACACACACACACACACACACACACACACACATTAAAGGTTTTAAATTGAAAATAGAAGAACTATCTAAGTAATCCTAGAAAAAAATATGATATCTTATCTGCCAGTTGGTCTGAGCTCATCGAAATTGATGCGAGAGTTGCAGCGGCAAACTAGATCTGAGGTAAAGGCAGCGGGAATTGTGGGAGACAGGTTGGTCTCGAGCTTCTTCTCGATGCAGAGCTTTGACAAGCGGCCGACTCGGAGCCGAGGATCGGCTCTGAACCCATGTGTAAGAACAAACGGCGAGATTGAACACTATCACATTAAATACATTTCATGTTATTATCAATTGTAACCCCAATAGCTTAGTGTGTGGTACAGGTTCAATCTGAAATTGTTAGAAGAATATATCTGAAAAGGAGAATGCAGATCTGAGTTTTTTTTTACTTGAAAAAAATAGTTATGTATGTACTCCCACAACGTTCCATCTGTGTTGTCTGCTTCAGTCTTCATCAAACCTGTGGGTTTCAGTTCCGATCTCGGAACTGACTCGGCCATTAGCAAGCTAAAGCTTCCAAACTAGAGCTCCTCTCACCCTGCCCATACCCCCTTGCTCCTCCCAGATAACTCAGATCAAGTTTGCTGCCAATTTTCCCAGCATACAAAATAAGAAGTTATATACTTATCATAATGTTCCATGTTTGTTGTCCATCTCGCCTACATTCTTGCAGGTTGGGTTTGGAGCCGATCTCAGATCCGACTTGGCCGAATACTAAAGCTCGAGAATTTCCACTGGCTTGAGGCTAACCCCTATCCCATGATGCTCTAGGCCACATCCCAGATCTTGTCTGCAAGCAAGATTTAGACCAACCCAATCAGTATACCAGAAAAAAAATACATGCGTGTGTGTGTGTGTGTGTGTATGTGTGTGTGTGTGTGTGTGTGTGTGTGTGTGTATATATATATATATATATATATATATATATATATATATACATGTATATAGATATATATATATATATATATATATATATATATATATATATATATATATATCTGTACATGTATATATATATATTAAAGACACAATCCCACACTGGAAGGCAGAACAGGTGAAAACAGCTTATTGTTGGCTTCAAAAATCTTAGTAAACCTCGAGTTTATAAAAACAGGTTTATTCACAAAGTAGATGTTTCCGGAGCAGCTTTGTGAACTCACCTCCGCTTCATCAGACATACTACTGGTTGAACAACAGGGCATAAATATACTACAACAATTAACTAATCAACCAATGAGACCCATCACAATTTATTGGCAATTATGCCTTAAAACCCTTCGATCCTTATTCATTCTAACCAAATAATTATTTAAAACCATGATTAAAACAACTAATGAACTATGGTAACAATATACATTAGATCATATATACAATAATTTAAACATGCTACAAAGCTGATATAAATAACCATCTACTTAATTCTGTATATCAATATACTATTTGTTGAAACATGTTACTAACAAAAATCAATATACATTTATTAATAATATAAGTAGCTATAAATATAAATAAAAATGGGGGGGGGGGATCACAATTATTAATGGAGCCTAAAATGTCAATTAATAATCATATATAGAATAGGAATAATAATGTACAGATGTTTATATAAATATAAATAAAACTAGAAGGGGTGACAATATTTAATGATGTAAATATAGCTTAAACCTAACGTAATCTCCTGCCCTTAAGTATAGGTTTAATACTGGCATGTTCATTGAGGCCATATCCCCAATGCGAACCTCAAGTATAGGTTTAATAGGTTTAATGCAGCATTTGGCTATATCCCCAATGCGAACCTAGTCTCAGAATCCATTTAATTTCGGATTGTTCGGTCAAATTAACAATATCTCCCAGTCTGGTACTCAAATTTTGCACATGTAACACTTGAAAACAAAACTTGTGGTCTCCACCTTCATTCAAGACATGCTTAGCGATAGCACTATAATCTTGTCCTCTACTTATACAGTAGAGATGGTCCCTCCTTGCTTCTCTCAGAGTCTCACTTTATTATTATAATAAATAAAAAAAAACTTTTCTCACTTTCTTACATATACTATATATATTAAGTACGCACATGTGCTTATATTTTTAACTCCCATAGGCCCGTGTTAGCACTATAATCTTGTCCTCTACTTATACAGTAGAGATGGTCCCTTATACGTTCTCTCAGAGTTCTATTACTCTTACCTATATAAAACTTAAAACACTTTCTGCAGTGGGCGACATATACTATATTACGAGTACGACATGTGCTATTATTTTTTAACTCCCATAGGCGCCCCGTGTTAGGATTCCTAAAGAATCGTGACTCGTCCACATAATCACATTGTGGACAAGATCCACACTTCCTGGTACCCCCAAAAGAAGGGGTAATTCCTATTTGTCTATCACCAATATTCTGATAGCAAAGCCGTTGCTTCAGATTCTTCATATTACTAAATATAAAACTCGGTTTGTCACCCACTAACATCCTAGTATTATTATCTACTATTAAGATGTTCCAGTTATCACTAATCACCTTTTTAAAACTATTAATGTTGGATCCATATGGAATAACAATGCCAATATTCTTTTCAGGCCTATTATATTTAGTTACTGCATAATTTACATTACTATTTGAAAAATAAGGCTTAGCCCTATCATTGCGCTCTGCTAAAACTTGTAGAATCTCAAAATCTATTAAATATTCATCATAACCTCTTTTAAGAAAATACTGTTTAAGATTAACTAGCTCTTCATCCAATAGGGAGTCATTACTACAGAGTCTACTAATTCTAAATGCCTGTCCTCTAACGATATTTGAAAAAGTTGATGGCTTGTGCATACTACTTGCATGCAAAAAAGAGGCTCTATAGCAGTCCTTCCTATTAACAGTGGTTTGATATTGCCCATTTAATTTTATAATCACTACGTCTAAAAAATTTATCCTATCTATGGACTGTACGACTGAAAACTTCAGAAATGAGCTACTACTATTGACTTGTTCATAAAATGCTGTTAATGATGCACTATCACCATGCCACACAAAAAATAAATCATCTACAGAACGTCTGTAGCATAGGACTTGTTCACATTTTATGATGTTCTCTTGTTCCCATGCTTATGATTCTCTTGTTTTCCCATGCTATGTTTCTCTGTTCTCCCATATATCATAACTAAATTAGCATAGGCATTGGCACATCTAGTACCCATAGCAATGCCAGTCCTTTGCACATAATAGTCATCACCAAACAAAAAAACATTATTTTCTAATACAAGCTCAAGTAATAAACAAATAAAATCTGCTTTACATGCACTCATCCATTCACATTTCAACAGTAAATTCTTATTTGACCTATCATTAATCAATGTCGAATGGGAATGTAAATGTAAATAATATTTCGGCGTCCATGGTGGTCAAAATATATTCTCGCGTCATGTCCAAGCTACCAAAAAAGTCATATAGTCCTGATAGGAAATGTTTGGTATCAATTAGTACGTAGTCAAAATGTTTCAGAACACATTTAAGTTCTGAATCTAAATAAATTGAAATGGGTTCAGTGGACCACCCAGCGCCAGACACAATTGGTCTGAACGGTGGTTTATAAGCATCCTTATGAACCTTGGGTAGGCCATATAATTTTGGTATTAAGGGATGTTCGACCTTAAAGAATTCTTGTAACTCATCAGTTATCAAGCCAAGGGATTTGCAGTCAAGCAAAGTGTTATTAATGTTCTCAATAATTAGACGGACATCATCCAATTGTATCTTAACATAAGCATCACCTTGTAACATGTTCCCCATACTATTCATGTAAAAAGCAGTGTCTATAACAACAGTTAGACCCCCTTTATCAGTGGGTCGTATAGTTATATCTCTATTCTGCTGCAAGTCCATTAAAGCCTGTCTCTCAAGAGCAGTTAAGTTATCAGTCAATTTATGTTCAAAGTTGTCCGCCCCTTCATATAACGAATTCTCAACTCCTTTTATAAATAGTTCAACATTGGGTGGCGCATGCGGTACATAGTTACTCTTACGTTTCAATGTGCAAGCTGGACTCCTATTTTCATTACCAAACATCAATTTTAAGGTAATGTTCAAAAAAACCAAAAAAGTTTTGTTTTTCTAAATTTAATTTATCACTAACATTCATTCACTTGGAACAACTTTCAAACCTTTTATTCAGCAGGTCAGGTGATTCTCATTTAGTATAAAAAGATAGTTCCATTTCCAGGTAGTTTGGTTGCCATAGTTAGTTTCGTCAAGGTACATACCTGTTGACTCAACGGTTGATCTCTCTTTTTGGAGACTTTCAGTTCCTCTGAGTCCAACGACCTCTTCCTCCCTTGTCTGATGGGGAGGGGTGCTAAAGGGAAGCTCTCACCAAGTGGTTTCTCTACGGGAATTTTCCTTCTGACATCTGTTCCCAGGTCCAGGGGTTTATTAGCAACTACTCGTTTCTCCATAGCAGTCACATTATCAGCTGGCGTTGTATAAACGGATGGCAGGGATCAGGGGACTTAAGGGAATGTATGTGGTATTCTAATATCTAACATCATTGGGTTCCTTGTTCTCTAAGGGTTGTATGCCGACTTCTACGGACTCTACAGACGGTCGTTCGCCTTGCACTTTTTTGCTTCTCCTTATCATATCGTAACGGATTCTTCTACAACTGCCGTGCTGTCTCTACACATCCGGAAAAACCTCTCAAGGTGATTTCACGTGTCTGTATAGGATTCTTCGGCCATACAAACACATTATTTCGTTCGAAATCTTGCAAGTCTCTAATAAGTTGTGTTTCTTAATTCCAATTAGATTAGTTTCATATTTCTGTACTCTATCTATCACATCATGTAGGAATAAATCAGTTTGTTCATACCCATAGACACTAGTCAGTTCATTCTGCTGCTCAACAATTAAGTCACGTAGCAAAAATTCTTCCGGTTGGAAAAAATCAAGTAATAGCTGCATATAAGCTTGGCTCGCCCCGATGTTGATTTGTTGCCATTTAATCAAAAGCTCGGGGTACAGATTGCCGTATGTGGGCATATTAAGGATCCGAAGACCCCTAGGTATCACCTTGTGTTGTAAACTTGCTTCGTGATACTTGCTTCATGATACCTTTGTATGTAAGCGTTTGTATTTATAAATATTATTTTCGATATCCTTCTTGAGTGTTCTTATCAGTTTTTCATTAGTATCTTCACTCATAGGTATGAATGTTGAATCATTTACACTCACTTGTAGCAAAGGATTAATATCAGTCACAAGAAAACTCCGCATTCTGTTGAATGACTCACCATTCGGTGCTTTACTAGTATCCTGTCTTGCTGCTTCCATACTGAACGATACACAAAAGGATAAATCCAAACAACGAAAACCAAAAGCAAAGTTATTTTAAAGACACAATCCCACACTGGAAGGCAGAACAGGTGAAAACAGCTTATTGTTGGCTTCAAAAATCTTAGTAAACCTCGAGTTTATAAAAACAGGTTTATTCACAAAGTAGATGTTAGCGCTTTCGCGGAGCTCACCTCCGCTTCATCAGACATACTACTGGTTGAACAACAGGGCATAAATATACTACAACAATTAACTAATCAACCAATGAGACCCATCACAATTTATTGGCAATTATGCCTTAAAACCCTTCGATCCTTATTCATTCTAACCAAATAATTATTTAAAACCATGATTAAAACAACTAATGAACTATGGTAACAATATACATTAGATCATATATACAATAATTTAAACATGCTACAAAGCTGATATAGTTAATTGTTGTAGTATATTTATGCCCTGTTGTTCAACCAGTAGTATGTCTGATGAAGCGGAGGTGAGCTCCGCGAAAGCGCTAACCTCTACTTTGTGAATAAACCTGTTTTTATAAACTCGAGGTTTACTAAGATTTTTGAAGCCAACAATAAGCTGTTTTCACCTGTTCTGCCTTCCAGTGTGGGATTGTGTCTTTAAAATAACTTTGCTTTTGGTTTTCGTTGTTTGGATAGGAAAACAAAAACAGAAACAGAGACTCCAAATCATCATAACTATGTACATAAGTAAAGAGTTGTCCACCAGTTCCTCCAGGAACACAGGGTGGGGGCAGGAGGGAAGGACGCAAGAATTTAGGCGAGATGGACAACAAACATGGAACGTTACAGTAAGTACATAACTTCTTAATGTTATGTTGTCCTATCTTGCCCTAATTCTTGCAGGTTGGGACAGCGTGCCTAGCACCTTTATCCCCGGGTGGCTCGGGAAAAAATATTCTTCAATACAGTGGATCCAAAGGAAGACCTGTTCCGGGAGGTCACATCCACTTTGTAATGAGTGATGAAGGTATGAGGTCCCACCCATGTGGCAACTGCACAAATAGAATCAATAGGAAGTCTGACCTGAAAAGCAGAGGATGTTGAGACTGATCTTGTGGAATGTCCTCTTATCTTCTTTGGTAGTTGTTTTATTATTCTTATTGTAAGAGAAGGAAATGCAATCAGTAAGCCACTTTGACAAAGTTACTTTGGAAACTGGCTATCCTTTCTTTTTATCAGAAAAGGGCACAAAAAGCTGGTTGAATTTCCTGAGGTCCTTTGTCCTATGCAGGTAAAAATGCAACTGCCTATGTACATCCAACTGATGCAGTTTATATTCTGCCTGGTTGCTGTAGTTCGGAAAAAAAAAACAGCAATTCAATGGATTGGTTTATATTATTCTCTGAACAGTCTTTTTGGAGAAATGAGGGATTAGTTCTCAAGGATACCCTATCCTTGTTAAAAATGATATAAGGGGTACGAACAGAAAGAGCTTGTAGTTCTGATACCCTCCTGGCAGAGGTTATGGCTAATAAAAGACAGTCTTCCACGACAAATACTTCAAATCACAAGATGATGCGGGCTCAAAGGGTTGTAAAATCAGCGAGGTTAGAATGGGATGCAGATCCCAAGGAGCTGGGGTTTCTCTGATCGGGGATCTGAAAAGAAAGGTACCTTTGAGGAAAGCTTTACACAGTCTATGAGACATAATAGGAATTCCCATTTCTCTAGTATGGAAATTAGAAATGGCTGTCAACTGAACTCTGATGGTAGCTGCTGCAGCTCCTTCATCAAAAAGTTTAGAAAGAAATTCTAGAATTGCAGTAATAGGAATTGTAAAAGATTCTATGTTCTGTCCCACAGCCCAGCATGAAAATCTCTTACACTTACTAGAATACAGTCTCTTCATGGATGGTTTGTGGGATGTGGTGAGAATATGACTCACTGCAGGGGAAAGGGAGTAAAACCTGGCTAAGCATGGAATTAAAGCAGCCATGCTGTCAACTTGAGGGTTTGGGTAGACAGATGGAACTCTCCCGAAGAGTGGGTCAGGAGGTCTGGATTTGGATCCAGAATCCAAGGTTCCTCAAGCAGACGGGTCTAAAGAAAGGGGAACCAAACTTGCCAAGGCCAGTAAGGAGCAATGAGGATCATAGCATTTTCGATGAGCTGGCTTTCTGTAGTACTTTGGGACTTAGAGGAAAAGGGGGAAAGGCATAGAGAAGTCCCAGGGGCTAATAGTGAACCAGTGCATCCCTGGATGACGTCCCCGGAGAGGGAGTGAGTTCTTCACTGATTTGTTTAGTAATGTCAGGTCCAAAACTGACCTTATGTCCCCTGCCTTTTTTGGAACTAAAAAGAACCTTGAGTAGATGCCCGAACCAACTTGGTCAGGAGGGACCTCCTGGATGACTTGGAGCAGCTTTGTAATTTCTATAGCTGCTTCCTACCTCTGATTGGGTGGCACATCGGGGAGGTAAGTCTTTGGTTTGGGAAGATTTAAAAAGGGAATGCAGTAGCCTCTGGATACAATCCTTTGCACCCATCGGTCATTTGTGATGATTATCCAGGCATCTGGGTGCAAGAATAAGTGCCCCCTGACTGCTTCCAGAAAAAGGCAGCTAGGCAACCTTTCAGGGATGCTGAAAAGGTCTGTCCAAAAAAGAATCTTGAGACCCTTGATTTTGCAGATCCCCTCTGCCACAGAGGCAGCATCTACCACTATAACTATTTCTCCCTCTGCCCCTGGGGGAAAAGTCTCGCTGAGATTCCTGGAAAGGATGCTGAGACTTCTTGAGCCACATTTTTTACCACCATACTGATTCCTGGAGAAGGATCTTTGTGGGGTAGAAAAACAAATTCTGATGGCAGACAAGGTCTTTCCATCTTTCTCACTAAGGCAGAGTGTGTCTTCAGCTGTGGGCCAAGCAATGACAAACCATCAAAAGGTGTATTGACAAAAGACACCTTGAAAGGTTCCACAAAGTCACATAACTGCATCCAGGCATGACTCCTAATGGCAATGCTGAAACTGGTGGCCCTTGAGGTGCCTTCTGCAGGGTGGGAAATCAACCTCATGAATGAGCTGGATATCAATTAAAGAGTGGCCATTCTGGAGGAAAAGATCTTCTGTTCCTCATCAGAAATGGACTCAGGGACCAAGTTAGAAAGTTCCTTGATTAAGTCCCTCTGCAGCCTCTTAAAGTAAGATAAGTAGTTTAGCACTTACAAAGGAAACATGGCAGAAGTGGAAACCCCTCTTTCCAAATCTGTTCAAAGCTCCAGACTCCCTCTTAGGGGGCTGAGCAGTGGACCTTTCCTGAGCCAGCTCCTTTTTGGTGGCTGCCGCAACAACAGCCATCTACTAGGATCCCTTTGGTCCAGTGCAATCTATCTATGGGGCCACTGAGTATCTTATCTGCCCATATGGGTATGGACTCTACAGTGTTTGGCTCCTTCCATGCCATGGTAGATACTAAATCAATAAGTGCATCCACAGGGGTGGACACCCAAGATGTAGATGGGCCAGTGTCTCATCTGGGTTAGGGTTTTGGGTAGACCATCCACTTTTTTGATTGAGGATCTGTAAGAAGTCTGTAAAGGAGACATTGTCAGGTGGAGATCTTGGGGACCCCTCCCCTTTCCTCAAAGTCAGTGTCAGTCATGACCGATTCTTGAGGGGACTCCAAGTGTCTCCTTTTACACTTCTTTTTCTGAGGGACCTCCCCGATGGGATGCTGTGGGGAAGTATCGGAAGAAATTTGGGGTTCCACAGTTGGAAGAGACTGGAGGCTTTCTTGGAGCAGCTGTCCCAATGGTAGACTTGAGCCCTCCAGTCACTGATTCCATGGAGGTAGGGATCAGATCCGAAGGTGGGAGAACCAGAAGTCCTCTAGTGTGGGAGAGGAACTCTCCACCACCTTGAAGGCAGATGGAGTATGAGGATCCAAGAGTCAACCTTCTGGAGCTGAAGTTGTTGGAGCAGAATTCTCTGGAGCCCACGCAATCCTCCTCTCTGAAGGGGAGTCTACACAGAGCAGTTGAACGCCAAGGCTCTCAGGGGAAGCGACAGCTCCAAAAACTTCAGAGTCGAAGTAAGCCGCTCAGACTCGACGTCTAGGCTTTGGCTCTGAGAGGCACTGGGTCCCGACACTGTTGGAGCTGAGTACATCAGGGAGATGGTCGACTCGAAGTAATAACAACTACTGGATCTGACATCTAGGTTCTCGGCACCATCAGATCCGACAACTCCAAAGCAGGAGGTTGAATTGGAGAAGGAGCCACAGGATGGAAAGGAGAATGTCTGCTCACAGATCTGGGAGGGGATGGAACTGGCAAATCCCCCATCTGGCTCTGTTTCTTGAGGAATTGTATCATCAGTCTATCCACCTAATGCTTGGACAAGCTCCAGGAAGACCTGATTGAAGAAGAAGCTGATAGTGGCCTGGACACTCTTTTGAGAGAGACCTCCTTGACAGGAGATCTCTGCACCAAGACACCTGGCCCCAAAGTAGTGGGAGGAGCACTGGGAGCAGAAGGAGAAGAGACAAGAAAAAGAAGTTATGTACTCACCATAACATTCCATCTGAGTAGTTAGACTTTATTCTTCTGCACATATGGGTATTCAGATCCGGTTCGGATCCGAGCCAGCAAAACTTTTACAAGCATCAGCTCCGAGCTCCAAGCTCCTCCCCTACCTATAATACATCACTTCCTCCAGACTAACCCCAGATCGAGTTTGCTGTCACTAACTAGCAACGTAACTCACAATCCAAACAGGATAAGACCTGAATAGTGAGAGGATGGAGGGAGGGAAGGTGCAGAAGAATGAAGTCTAACTACTCAGATGGAACGTTATGGTGAGTACATAACTTCTTTATCTGAAGTAGTTAACTTCACTCTTTCTGCACATATAGGACAGAGTCCCCAGCTACTATTATTCCTGGGAGGCCCTTATGGAAGGATATTTCTGAGCACCGCAGAGCCAAAGGATGCTATCCCTCTAGAAATCAAATCTAATTTATAATGAGAGATAAATGTATGCAAATTGGCCCACGTGGCTGCCGCACAGATATCATCTAAAGGTACTTTTGACCAGAAAGCTGCAGATGTGGCCATTGATCTAGTGGAATGAGCCTTCAATAAGCCAGGAATAGATAAGCCTTTGTCCTTGTATACTTGTGCAATACAAAGAGTGATCCACCTTGCTAAGGACACTTTCGAAACTGCTTTGCCCAAACATGGTTTTGAAAATGAGACAAACAGTTGATCCGACTTTTGGTAGGGTTTAGTCCTATGAAGGTAAAAACGAAGCTGTCTATGGACGTCCAATAAATGGAGTCTATATTCGCCTTTATTTTGGAAATTTGGGAAGAAGACTGGCAAATTTATAGACTGGTTAATATTGGCTGCTGAGGACACCTTGGGAAGGAAGGAGGGGTTTGTACACAACAAAACCCTGTCCTTGTGAAAAATCGAATGGGGGGGCACGGAGGATAAGGCCTTTTAGCTGAGTTGATGGCAACCAGGAATGCCGTCTGCCAAGACAAGAATTTCATAGGGACTGATCCGGCAGATTTGAAAGGCGGAGAGGTCAATGCTTGAAGGACTAAAGTCAGATCCCAGGGAGGAACTGTCTCTTTAACTGGAGGTCGCAAGAGAAAGGTGCCCTTCAGGAACGCTTTACACAATTTGGCAGAGGCCAGAGCAACCTTATTTTCACCCCCATTGAAATTAGAGATGGCAGCCAGTTGAACCTTGATGGTGGAAGAACTTGCGCCCGATTGAAAGAGACCAGCCAAAAAATCTAAAACAACTGGAATGGGGGCTGTAACAGGGTTCTGATTGCGTTGAGAGGCCCAAATGGAAAACCGTCTCCACTTGCTACTGTAGAGTTTCCTAGTGGAGGCTTTGAGAGATGCTACCAGAATGTTCTTAACAGGGGATGAAAGTCCGGGAGTCCTGATGATCATGGGAACTGGAGCAGCCACGCTGTCAGCTTGAGACTGTCCAGGTTGGGCAGGGGCAAGCCCGACGGATGAGCAAGTAGATCCGGGCATGGATCTAGAGTCCATGGAGGAGCCAAAAGGTGAGACCATAGGAAGGGAAACCACACTTGGCGAGGCCAGAAGGGAGCTATGAGAATAACTTTGCACTGCAACCGGCAAGCTTTCTGAAGGAACTTCAGTATCAGAGTTAACAGGGGATAAGCATAAAGTAACCCGGGAGGCCAAGCATGGACTAGAGCGTCCCTTGAGACATCAACTGGAGGGGGGATCAGAGCAAAGAAATTGCTGCACTTCGTATTGGAAGGAGACGTGAAGAGGTCGCATCAAGGTTAACCCCGTACGAGGAAGATTCTCTTCGCCACAGATGGATTTAGAGACCACTTGTAAGGCAGAACGATTGCCCGGCTTAGACTGTCCGCTAAAATGTTGGAGCATCCCAGGATATGCGTTGCTATCAGAAACCGGTTGGTGGATATGGCCCACTCCCAAACTCTCATGGCCTTGTGACAAAGAGGGTAAGATCAGGTCCCTCCCTGCTTGTTGATATACCAGACTACTGACATGTTGTCTGATTGAATGTCCCTGGAGGTAGGACAGGATGGAAGGCTTTCAATGCTAAAAGCACTGCCCTCATCTCCAGGACATTGATGTGTAGCTTGGTCTCTAGTAGGGACCACGTGCCTTGGACTGTTCTTCCCAGGAAGTGCCCCCCCCGCCCGAGTTGGGAGGCATCCATGGTCACCGTGGCTTGGGTCGGCGGGGCTACAAAGCTGCGCCCCGCAAGTATGTCTGATGACTGAAGCTACCACTGGAGTGACATTCTGCATGTCCGGTTGATTCGGATTTGGAAAGTCATCAGGAGGTCTAGCCAGGACCATTGAACTGCTAAATTCCACTGAAGGGTTCTCATATGAAAACTTACAAGAGGGAGATGGAAATGGAGGCTGCCAGTGAACCCAAAGCCCTGAGAACATTGCCTGCTGTGACTACAGAGTGCTCTGAGATAGCTGACACGTGGAGTCTGAGATTTTCTATCATTTCCGGGGTGAGAAAGATCTTTGACTGAATAGTATCCAACCGTGCCCCGAGGAAGTCTATGACCTAAACCGGAACCAGGTGGGACTTGTTGGGGTTGATCGTGATGCCTAACTTGTGAGCCAGACAGAGAAAGTAGTGTAGGGCCTGGCACAAGAGATGTTTGGTGGATGCAGCGAAGAGCCAGTCGTCTAGGTAGGGGAATACCTGAATGCCCTGAAGTCTCAGGTGAGCTGCTACGACTGCCATTACCTTGGTGAACACCCTAGGGGCTGTGGTGAGACCAAAGGGTAGGGCTCTGAATTGAAAGTGACCGGCCCCTAGCCGGAAGCACAGAAACCTCCTGGAGCTTCTGTGGACCTTGATATGTTAGTAAGCGTCCTGGAGGTCTAACGAGCACATCCAGTCGCATTATCCTAGAAACAGTAGAATGGACTGTAGAGTGACCATCCAGAATTTTTGTTTCTCTACCGACAGGTTGAGGATAGACAGGTCCAGTATGGGCCTGAGGTCCCCCGTCTTCTTTGGCACTAAAAAGAACCTGGAGCAGATGCCTGATCCAGACTGGTCGGGGGGGATCGGTTCGATGGCTCGTTTTTGTAACAGTTTCGAAACCTGTAAAGCTGCGGCCTCCCTGTGATCGGGTGGAACATCTGCGAGGCATGCTGGAGTTATGGGAGATGATATGAAAGTGATAGAATAGCCTTTGGATATGATGTTTAACACCCAGCGGTCTGTAGTAATGGACTCCCATGCCGCTGGATGTAAGGAGAATCTTCCCCCGACTGCCTCCAGAGTAGAGCCTTCGGGCAACCCCTCAAGGTTGCTGTGTGGGCCTGTCGGAAAAGGGTTCCCTAGGCCCGAAGTTTCTGGGACCCCATCTGCCTCTGGGACGGTGTCGGTCTTGTCCCTCTCTGCCTCTGGGGGACAAATAGCTCTGAGTTTTCCCGGAAAGACTGTGATTTCTGGAACCACATCGTCTTTTGCCCTTTTTGGTTCCTGGAATAGGATCTCTGGGGGTTAGAGAAGCGGATTCCGATGGCAGACAAAGTCTTTCCGTCCTTCTCACTCTGGGTGAGTGTGTTGCGTACTGTCTTCCCAAAGAGGGATGATTCATCGAAAGGGGCGTTAATAAAAGACACCTTAAAGGGATCTACAAATTGACACAGTCTGATCCAGGCGTATTGCCTCAAGGCAATGCCTGTACCAGCAGCTCTAGTGGCTCCCTCCATAGCATGGGAGAGGAGACGCATAGATGTATTTGTCACTGATTTCAGCGTAGTCATCTTGGCAGTAAAGGACTGCTTGTCCTGCTGTGACAGAGACTCCAGGGGCGACTCAGTTAGTTCCATTATAAGATCATGCAGCAGTCGGGTAACATGTGCCAAGTAATTCAGCGCACGGATAGAAAAAGTCACTGACGAGTACATACGCTTCCCGAAATGATCCATTGACCTGGACTCCTTGAATGGTGGATGGACCGAGGAACTCTCCTGTGCCAGTTCCTTTTTTGTGGCAGCTGCAACCACCAAAGCAACCAAAGGGGCTCCTTTGGACCATGCCTGCCTATCTGACGGCGGGGAAAGAATTTTGTCCGGTCTTTTGGGTATAGGCTCCATGGTGTCAGGATCCTTCCATGCCCTAGTGGTGATGAGGTCCACCAAAGGGTCGGCTGGTGGGGAAACCCAGGAAGTAGATGGGCCCGTGCCAAAGGCCTCCAGAAACATGGACTCATCCGTAGAGGGTTTGGGGGCTGACCAAGCTCTTCTTTGGCGGAGGATCTCCATAATGTCTCCGAAGGAGACCTCCTCGGGAGGTGATCTGGGGGAACCTTCTGTTTCACCTAAGTCCAAATCAGTGGTAATGAACTCAGGGGAGTCCAAATGCCTCCTTTTACACTTGCGTTTCTGAAGTTCCTCTCTAGTGGGACTTTCTACAGAGGACTCGTAAGCCTACGGGGGGTTTTCTGAGGGGAACAACCTGGGGTTGCTTTGGCACAGGCTGTCCCTGAGACAGGGTGAGGAGAGCAGAATCCGAAAAAAGGGAGGTCTGGGTAGGATCTGAGTAGGTGAGCTGTTGTCTCAACCCCTGGGAGAGAACCCTTTCCACTGCCCCGAATGCTGATGGAGAGCCCACCTCATTAACCCATAAGGATGAGGCCCTCCCCGAGTCCGAAACAGGGATCAGAGCCAAAGGCAGGGTAGTCTGGGCACCAAGGATGGGATCCGAAAGAGAATAACCTCGACCCTTGGTTCCGACTCCCTGACCATGGCCCCGAGAGTCTCCTGGATCCGAAATCAGATCCGAGGAACTCAAGGTAACGTCCAGCATCGAGGAGATGAGAACCGGCGGTGCCGAACCAACAGTTCCAAAGGGCCTCAGATCCGAGAACCCCGAAGCGTTGGGTCGGATCGGGGAAGGAGAGATTGGGTGAAATAGAGTTGTAGAAGGACCCTCTCCAATGGGAGAGGGACCTGGTAAGACCCCCATCTGAATCTGATTCTGGATGAACCTCCTCATCAGCCTGTCCATGTCAAGGTCGGAGACACTGCAAGTCGACCTTGAAGAAGAAGCGACCGAAGCGGGTCTTGGCTGGATCTGAGGGGAGTGCCTCGGCTTCGAGGGCTCCATCGGCTCCATTGAGAAACGGGGAGAGTGGAGCCAGGAGAACGGGACCTGGGACTTTAGAAGAGGGGCTGGAGAAAGACTCCCTGTCGGGGGATCTTTTTCTGGGCCTGTCCCTCTCTTTGTGGCGCTTCTCCCTCTCTCTCTTGTCCCTACCTTTCTGGGATGAATCTGAGGCCGCAGGATGAGCGGGAGGTTGAGTCCCTGCCTGCAAGAAGTCACTGGCTGGAGCGGAGACCGAGGCAGACTCTAGGGCAGAAGCTGGCAGCAGACCCTTGGCTACGAGCTTAGCTTGACAGTCTTTCAAGGCCCTGAGGTTAAAACCCACACAAATGTCACAGGAGGCTGACAAATGGGAGACCCCTAAACAAAGAACACACAGAGTGTGGCCATCGGCTGGTGAGAGCTTGTGACCACACCCTGTGCATTTTTTAAAAAGAACTTTAGGCTGTTCAGCCATAAGGGCTGAACAGTAACTAAACCCTAAGGCCCACACACACACACACACACACACACACACACACACACACACACACACACACACACACACACACACACACACACACACACACACAACAAGGGATGGGGCCTAGGTGGGAACTAAAACTACCAACAAACTACACAGAAAAAAACTTTTTATTTATTTTTTTTTCTAAACACGACAACCACGCGTGGAGGGGGAAGGAAAGGGGGAACAGGTACACACACACCAACTGTACTGAAAAGAGAAAAACAAGAGCAGCCTTACCACCTTCACTTAGAGCTCAGAGACCATGATGCTAAATCTTAGAGCGGCAAACGAGATCTGGGGTTAATCAGGAGGAAGTGATGTATTATAGGCAGGGGAGGAGCTTGGAGCTGATGCTTGTAAAAGTTTTGCCGGCTCGGATCCGAATCGGATCCAAATACCCATATGTGCAGAAAGAATGGAGTTAACTACTTAAGATCTATCAGATACACAAGTCTCAGATCCGAGGGTTTTAGAGCCTTATTTGGTATCTCAATGGATGAAAAGGATCTCTCCAGGGAAAGTTTCCTATGTTCCCTGGCCTCCTTATGTTTATTTTTGGGGGTTGAGCCCCTGAAGTGGAAGGCACAGAAGGAGCAGGAGAAGGAAGGAAGCCCTTTAAAATGAGCTTGTTCCTGCAGTCTGCCAGCACCCATGAACTAAAGCCCTTGCAAATGTCACAAGAACTGTCCAGGTGCACTGGACCTAGGCAGTAAATGCACTCCCTGTGGGAATCAGATAAGGGAATCTTGTGCCTACAATAAGTGCACTTTTTAAAACACAAGGGTTTATTGGGCTTATCAGCCATAATAAACCAAAATTCTACCTTAACTTTAGACAGAAGAGAGAGACAGATAGAAAGAAGAAAGGAACCCAAATAAGAGAAACCCACAGGAAGTCTAACTAGACCAGAAAACATTTTTTATATAAAGTTAAGATTTAGGAGGTAAAAATCGGAGGAGAGGATAGAGAAAAAAACAAGAAAACCATGGCTCAAAGCCAAGTTATGACTTAGTGAAAATTTTTTTAGGAGCTCTCAGAGCAGTGAAACCTTGATGCTTTCCGAATGAGTGGAAAACATGATCTGAGGTAATCTGGGGGAAGGAAGCATTATGGGTTGGAGAAGAGGAGCTCAAGCTTTGAATCCTAAGCTTGTAAAGCAGTCAAGTTTGATCCCAGGGTCAGATCCAAAACTCACAGGTTGAGGAATGAATGAAAATGACAACATCAGATCAAATTATCACAGTAATGTATTTCAAGTTGCAGATCTCAAGATACTATACACTGTCCCAATCCCCCACAAAGTCAAACAAATAATTACTTTATTGTGATCACCCTAACTGTACTTTGATTTCATCCACAGATTGATTCCCCCAGCAAGTAATCAATTCTGGTGATCACATGTGAGGTGTGATTGTCAAATGTATTGCAACAATAGCCACAATAATGTATTTCAACTTGCTGCTATATGACACCCTATTCCCATCCCGAGAATAAAAAAATGAACAAAAAAAAAATAGGAATATACTGTGCTTTGTCTAAGCAGATAATGGGACAGGAAACATGCAGACAGCTGAATGATTCTGTATGAAGAATGGATTACCACCTTTATGGAACTGCTCTGAGGGCAGACAAAAGAAGCATCCCCTAGAGGCATATAAATACATGCCTAGACAAAAGATCAAGGGTTATGGACAGATAAAGATGGCAAACTGAATGTAGACCATGACAGACTACAGAAAGGCTTTAGTACAAAATGGTAGAAGACCTTGCTTCCCATGTAAAGGACAGCCTGCACCATTCTCTGAAACTTAAAGGGAACAAGAAGTGGAGGAAGGAACTCCAGTACAGATGATAGGCAAGGGGTTATTTTCTTTTCATAGTCTGCCAAATCCTCATAGTTTTTACTTTTGTAATCTAGAATTCTGATAGGCGTGTAGAACTAAAACCATTACTCATCTAAGCAGCATTGTGAAAAAATAGAAAGTAGCTGCTCTGTAGAAATATCTAAACATATCAGTGATGGAGAATGGCTCCTTAATATAAGAACAATCCTAAAAGCAGTAAATGAGCAAAAGTCTTGTCAGATACTTTGGAAGAACCTGCAGTGTTGGGTTTCTCAGCAATGCATGGTCCCTAAACAAATGTCAGAGCTGCATATAATTGGACTGACCATGCCTGTGGTCAGGACTGAGGAAACACTAGGTCCTGAGATGGCCTACAAGAGAGCCATCAGAACCCTAGATGTAGGTAGTGAGCAAGGTGATTAGCTCAGAAGATGCTGCAGCACACCCCTAAATTAGGTCCTACTAAGACGATCATCTCCGAAGACCGTGCATCAGACCCCCTCCAAACAAGGTCCTAGGAAGGCAATTGTCTCAAAAGACCCTGCAGCAGACAACAATCCAATGTTCTAACAAAGCTATCAGCTCAAAGACCCCAAATCAGACCGCTTAAGAAGGTCCTAGCATGGTCAATAGGCTCCAAATAGTCTTTAAAGTCCTTGCATCAGACCATGAACAATATCCTAGCAAGGGTGAAAACTCTATAATCAGTCAGGAAAAAAAAAGCAAATAAAGTCACACACAAGATCACCAGAATGCACCAGCATATGGCATTAACATTGCCAGTATAATGCCTAGGAGCATTTTATCACAGAGCAAGATAGCTTCAAATGAAACTACACCTTGATCCATAACTAAACACTCCCCCACTGGAGCATGTTACCATATGACAAAGGTTGAGAAGGCATCCGCAACTGACTCAAAACAGAAATATGTTACTGGCAGTAAGTTACAAGGGTTAACCAAGCACTTAAGGTGACATCCTAAACTACTGCTATGCTAAAGCAGAGACGAGAAGAAAGAAGACAGCTAGCAAAAGGTGTGACAGCAGTGTTAACCTCATTGAAAGAGATGCTAAATCCCAAAAACAGACAAATCTAAAAGGACTGAAAAGTATAAGGGAAAAAAATAGGTGTTAGTGTGTCAGACAAACCAATGCAAGGGTAGGCAACAAAGATATACCTGTCCTGTATCTATCCCTAAGGGAGAAATATCTGAAAGTCCCATAATCCTTGCTATATGTTGTAATGTGTCAGACGAAAAAGGAGTCACATTAGCAAAAGAAGGAAATAAACCAAGGGTTAAAACTTACACATCTTCAAAAACATCCATCAGGTGTTATGTAGGCAGCTGGGGATTAAAATCTCTCAAATGAGGAATCTAAGACATATCTATAAACATAAAGAGGAGAGGGAATCAACAGCACACGCAGAGGAAGGCCTAGTCATGAGTAACCTCTGATAACATGGGACACTAATCAAGAAAAGGTGCTCTATGACAAAAGAAGGAGCCCCTTCAGTACTTCAAACTGTATGGCTAGAAGAAATAGCAACAGATGAGAGGAAGAGAAAAGCCAGATTACCCTCAAAAACATCAAGGTCAGAATGAGATAAGTAGTCACATCTGACCACAAAGAATGTTGATAGAAATCATTGTTGATACTGTAGCTGCCAATATCCACATCCATGGAAATCTATCAAATCTGTGAGGATGTCAGGGTTAAGAAGATAGAAATCCAAATATGTATGAATCAAGGTTGACACCACTAAGGCAAAGACTGACCATAAAGGAACTGTCAGTCCTGAGAAGATCTGAGGGTAGGGGTGGGGTGAAAGAAGCTGAGGTCAACAGGCTTGAGGTTGGCTCTGTCGAGAATAAGACTGACCCCAAAAGAATCTGTTAAACCCAAAGTAGCTCAAGGTCAGGAGAGGTGAGGTTGAATCCAAAAACATTGAGGTTGATTCTGTTGAGGTCTAGATTAACAATAAAGGAATCTGAATGCTTTCAAGGAGGTATCAGGGGTTAAATGAAGTTGAGATAAAAAAACAATGGTATAGAAGTCGACAAAGTCAGGGTTGATTCTGAAGGAACCTACTGACTCCTAGAGGGAAAAGCTTATAGGAAGATGCCAAGAGAGATAGACTTTTGCTTTAATAAAAGAAGGCATTAACCCTGAGGAAGGGATCAAGCTTAAACTGTAGTAATGCCAAAAATAAAGAATCAATGCCAGGTGTAAAGGATCCAGCTGACACTGGAACTGAAACACAGCTGGTGAAAGGACCAGAAATAAACCACTGGCTGAAAAGCAACCACAGAAAAAAATCATAAATACACAACACTGAACCCTAAGTTTTAAGGCTGCTAAAAAAAAGCATGAAACCCAGACTGAAGAACAAATGCTGGGAAATACCGCTCTGACATAAACCAAGACAGAACATGGCTGATGAAAGGGAGAAAGGGACTGAGATAACTCTGGGAGTGGTAGTAAAAACTGGACTACTCCAAACACGTCTGCCAAGCAAGCCAGAATTAAGGAAAATACAGCAAGTCGAGCAATAGTAAAATGCAACAGAACTAAATGCCATGTTCCAAACAAATAGTGGATTACTACACACGGTCAAATGAGTATAGAAATATCAACCAGCAGGGACAGCAGAGTGGTGCAGCAAAAGTGTGCTTGACCCATAACCCTGAGGGCAATACGTCAAAAACATCTCCTGCTATGCAAAGGGGAGGAACCTCTTAATACTGATCATATTTTGGGAGCTGCTCAAATAAACACACTGAAAGCTTTGAAGGCAAGCCTTACAAAAGATAAAAATATATATGCCAAAGTAAAGCAAAGTCTTGCCACCATGGTGGAGGTAAAAAATCCAACTGTTTAATAAAATGTAATAAAATAACACAATTCAAAACACCAGCATAAATCTTGATGAAACAAACAGGACAAGCGCTTTTCAGCTATCTAGCTTTCAGGATATATAAACAGATAAGCACCAATGAAAACAAAGCTATCTAGGTAATTTCCTTCCTTTCAACTCAGGTTTCAAAGGAACCATACTATTAAGTCCTGGTTCCTTATCAGCCTGTAGTTGGCTATCAAACACATCTCTTAAGTATTCTGTGTGATTTTGTCTGTCTCCATCTCTTTAATTTTTTCCACTAATTGCAAAACCATAAATAGAAATTTATGTGTAGGATGACTTTGTATATGCCGTGCCAAAGCAATATTCCTGTTCTCCAGGCATATATCACTCAAATGATGTGACATTCACTCTTTTAAACATCTACTCGTCTTTCCCAAATAGAAGCAAATGCACTGTTCACATGTAGCTATGTATACAAGATTCCGACTTACACAATCAGCATAAACATTAAGCCTGCAAAGTCTATGTGTAATTGGATGTTCAAAAATATTTTTAGTGTTTATAAAGGCACATCCCTTGCATCTTTCAGAGGGATATGTCCCTGTTTTCATAATATGTGTCTTTGGTCTCCTCTGAACATCTTGGCACAATAATCGCTTTAGGTTCTTCCTGTTCCTGAAACAAAACTTCAGATGTTCCCCAGCTATTCTCCTGACATTCGGATCTGCTGTTAAAATTTTCCAATTATTTTTATTACCTGACATTTGCTCCACATCATTGCTGTATGTTAACAAAAACCTAATTCCCCCTTCTGTAGTATTAGTTCTTACTTTTTTTTATTTCATCTGTATTGTCTTGCTTAGTGTAACATGGTCTTCCTACAGACTAGCTCAAAGCCTTATTATCACTGATGGTTCTATTCATTTCTTTACTATTGTAACCACATTGTTTAAAATTCTGTGACAGATGTTTGATCTCAGCATTACAAATGGTGCCATCTGTACATAATCTCGAAGTTCTCAAGAACTGTCCTTTTAATATATGTGAATATATATGTTTGGGATGCATGCTCATCCTATAGCGCATGTGATTCTTTCCAACAATCTTTTCTATGGATATTCATGCTGAGTGCATGATGCGGGTCAAATTCCAACCTAATGTCCAGAAAATCAATGCTGCTACTAGAGCTTCGTGTCTCAAAACTTAAAAATGACATTGTTTCACCAAGATACTTACTGAATTTGTACAGTTCAGTATCATTTCCTGCCCATAACAGAAACATATCATTCACAAATCTCTTGTAGAATAAACTATATCTCCTCCAAGGATTTACTTCATTCAGTACATGTTGTCATGACAATATTGGAGTAGTTGTTGGCACAGGGTGTGCACATTGCTACTCCCATCTTTGCCAATAATAATTTCTCCCAAACATAAAAACATTATTTTCCAACATGATCCTAAGTAAAGAACATATCTGAATAATAATACAACATAATAATACAACTTTCAAAGGTGTTATCTTCCTCCAAGAAGCCACAAATGGCTTTTATGTCATAATCATTTGGTATTACAGTAAACAGGTTCCTTACATCCATTGTTACCAAACTCATTTTTACTTCTGGATTAATATTGTCAAAGCTTTGATATAAAGATCTTAAAAACTGTGAAGTATCTTTCAAAATTTTGGGTACTTTCATAGTTATAGGCTTCAAATGATGTTCCACAAAAATGGAAGCTGGCAGGAGATGTGCTGGATAGCCAATTTACAGGCTAATATGGAACCAGGACTTAATGGTATGGTTCCTTTAAAACCTGTATTGAAGGAAATTATGTAGATAGCTTTGTTTTCATTGATGCTTACCTGTTTAAATATCCTTGGATTACAGGAAATGGTAGGATCTGAAAAAGGCTTAGATAGCAGAAAGCGCTTGCCCTGTTTGTTTCATCAAGAATTATCCTGTTTTTTTGAACTGTGTTATTTTACTGGGTTTTGTTAAACAGTTGTTTTTTAGACAACTGGATCTTTTACCTCCACCGTGCTGGCAAGACTTTGCTTTACTTGGACAAATATATTTTGAGAGTTGGGGGGTTGTATAATGGTTAGGGTATTTACCTCACAGTCATGGGGTATAATGCTTGATTCTCACCTTTGAAAGGGAAATTGGCTAGACTTAAAATGGCCCACTAGGGCAGCTAGCGTAGTACTTACCTATGAACCAACACAGATTCATTCTATAAAGGTGATGTTGCATCAGGAAAAAAAATAGCTACATGCCAAAACTGAATTAAGCCAGGGTAACACAAGCGAGCAATTGTTAACTTTTGCTAAGATTAATTAACTTATACAGTGGATATTAAAGGTGTACACATCCCTGTTAAAATGCCAGGTTTTTGTGATATAAAAAAATGAGACGGCAATAAATAATTTCAAAACTTTTCCCACCTTTAATGTGACCTATAACCTGTACAATTCAACTAAAAAACAAACAAATCCGTTAGGGGAAAAATATAAAAAATAAAAAACGTACAATACGCTGGTTGCATAAGTGTGCACACCCTTAAACTAATACTTTGTTGAAGCACCTTTTGATTTAATTACAACATTCAGTCTTCTTGGGTACACACACCCCCAAAAAAACTTTAAAATGGCAAAAAAGCAGAGGAAGGAGTGATGACTAAGCAAACAGCTGTTCTGACTTCTGACAGGAAAAATATTCCAAAAGTAAAAAGGAACATATAGACATTGAAGGTAAATAGAAGACATACCCAGGTCCAACAAACACCAGCAAAAATCCACTATAACTTAAGAAAAATAAGCAGATAGCCTAGGGTCATTTTTTTCAGTGCTACTGACTACTTGCATAACTGAGGAAATCTGAACTTGTGTCCTCAGGCACTGGCATTGTGGTTAAAAGAGAGGCACTAGGGTGGCCAGGGAAATTTTTATGAGCTGATCTGACTAAGAATCTGACGGTCTTAGTCAGACAGATGAAGGATATGAAATGACCAACATCAGATCCTTTGATTTACATAAAATATTTTCAGAAACTTTTATAAAAAGGAAAGCCGGAAACAAAATACTTTTTTTCATTTAATTCTCTGGTAATTAGAATTGATAAGAAACCTTTCTGACCGCAGACTATCCACACACTGACAGCTCACTCAACCAGTCAATGACTGATTACTTAGCTGAGCCAATCAATCAGTAAGGGTATCTATCTACTGCTAAAGAATTATGAAGTAAGTTAAAAACTCTTTTTGATGGCTTAACACCCAAATATTAAGAATTACTTAGGTGGCATATTGTGGATAATTAGAAGTTATGTACTTACCATAACTTGGCATCTGTATTGTCCATTTTCATTCTTCCTCACTACTGAGTCTCTGATCCAATCCTCGGATCTGAGTTGGTCACATTTTAGACTTGGATCCTAATTTCGAGCTCCTCCCTCAATCCACAATGCTCTACCCTCTCTACAGCTTCCTCAGATTGAGTTTGCAGCCTGTTTACATAAAAAAGGTATAGTAAAGATGGAAAAAAGAACCAGACACTCAAACCAGGATTGTAAAAGATCCTAAAATTTCACTAAATGCTCTAGGAGTCACTAGGTTGATGGATGGCGGGGAGGGATGATGAGAAAGAATGAAAAGGGCAACATAGATGCCAAGTTATGGTAAGTACATAACTTCTAAATATGATGTCGTCCTTTTCATTCTTTCTCACTACTGAATCATAGTCCCCAGCTACATTACCCTTGGGTGGCCTCAAGGAAGGATATGTCAGAGCACTGCTGAACCGAAAGAAGCTTTGCTTCTGGAGACAATGTCCAATTTGTAGTAAGTCACAAAAGTATGCATCTTTGACCAGGCAGCTGTGGCATAAACATCATAAATTGATGCTCTGGAGGAAAAGCCACATGAAGTGGCCATAGATCTAGTAGACTGGGCTTTAGGAGGGCGAGGTAACTGTAGACCATTATTTGAATAAATCAGAGAAATACAATCTGTAATTCATTTGGCCAGAGTAACCTTAGTGACTGCCTGACCTACACGGTTAGGAAAATAAAAATAGAAACAGCTGTTCAGATTTCCTATACTGTTATGTTATATGAAGGTAAAAATGAAGCTGTCTATGGACATCAAGAAAGTGTAAAACATATTTGCCCTTGTTAGAGAAATTTGGAAAGAATAGTGGTAATTGAATAGATTGATTAATATTAGTCACTGTGGCCACCTTAGGCATAAAGGATGGATTGGTACAGAGGGATACTCTATCTTCATGAAAAACGATGTAAGGCAGTTTGGATGACAAGACCTGCAGTTTAAAAACTTTCTTTGCTGATGTAATGGATAACAAAAATATAGTCTTCCAGAGCAGAAATTTCATGTCACAATCACTAGCTTGTTCAAAAAAGGCTTTTGAGAAAGGCCTTGAAGAACAACAGTGACATCCCACAGGGGAGAGGGTTTTTTTTTATTGAAGGTCGAAGTCGAAAAATCCATTTCATGAATGCCTTGCATAATCTAGATGCAGAAAGGGAACTAGAAAAATTTCCAGCATGAAAGTTGGATATGGCTGGCAGATGAAGTTTAATAGCAGAGTAACTAGTCCCTTCCTTAAAGAGTGATGTAAGAAAATGAAGGATAGCTAAAACAGGGTCTGAAAAGGGATCAATATTCTCTTTAGGAGCCAAATAGCGAACCTTTTCCATTTGCTTCTGTATACTTTTTTAGTGGATGCTTTTTGAAAAGCTAACACAATGTCTCTTGCAGGGGAAGCAAGCCTGGACCTTTGTACAATTAATAGAATTGGAGAAACCAAGTGGTTAGTTTGAGGACATTTAGACTGGGATATTGAGCCTCCATCAGATGTGGCAGGAGGTCCTAAGTAGGCTCCAGAATCCAAGGAGGATACTTCGGCTGAGACCAGAGACAGGGGAGCCATACCTGACGAGGCTAGTAGAGGGGGCAATGAGGGTTACTGAGGTCTTCAGCCTTCTGGCTTCCTGTACAAATTTTGGGATCAGTGGAAAAGGGGTATAAGCATAAAAGTGACCGGAGGGCCAATCATGAACTAGAGCATCCCTCGGTGACTGGATGGGGGATCAGAGCAAAGTACTTGCTGCACTTGTTTTGGTGAAGCAAAGAGGTCACAGCAAGGTTGGCCCCAATGGCTGAAAATCAAATTCACTACTGATTGATTGAGGGACCACTCATGAGCCAGAATGGATTTGCTGAGTTTGTCCACCAAAACTCTGGATTTCTCCAGTATGTGTGTTGCAAGAGGAAAGTGGTCTGAAGATATTGTCCATTCCCAGACCTTCATAGTCTCTCTGCACAATGGGTATGAACAGGTTCCTTCTTGTTTGTTGATCTACCACACCACTTATATGTTGTTTGTGTGAAGTGCAATAGTTCCAAAAGGAAGAACATCCTGAAAGGTTTGCAACATCAAGAGGACCACTCTCATCTCCAGAACATTGATATGCAACCTGGTCTTTGAATGAGTCCACATGCCTTGGGCCATCTTCCTCATGAAATACCCCCACCCCACTGGGAAGCACCTCTGGTCGCAGTGGCTGGGGGGGGGGGGGGGCAGAAGAAGAAAAGGTCTGCCAATGTAAGGATCGTCCAAACAAAATCCACCACTGAAGATAACGTCTGCAGACCTATGTTAGTTTGATAGGAACAGATAACGAATTGTAAAGAACAGACCATGGAACAGTCAAAGTCCATTGGAGAACGTAGATACAAAATCTTACCAATAGAACTAGAGTGATGGCAGCTGCCATAGATCCAAGGGGTTGAAGTATCACTCTTTCTGGTGGAGATGGATTATCTAGAATGGGCTGTACCTGATGTCTCAATGTCATTATGTGATGAGGGGGTAATGAGGCCATTCAATTTAAGTGTCCAACAGAGCAGTAATGAACTCCAGCCTTTGTAGTGAAGAAGGATTCAATTTGATTAGGTTTATGGTGATGCCAAGGGAGCTGGAGCTCTGACATAGATAATCCCTGGCTTGAATTAGTTGATGTCTGGCTGGGAAAATTAGGAGTCAGTCATCTAAATATGGAAACACATGGAATCGCTGCAGTCTCAAGTAAGCTGTGACCACTGCCATATATTTGGTAAACACCCTGAGGGCTGTGGTGAGCCCAAAGGGAAGACCTATAAATTGGTAATGATTGGAGCACAGATGATTTCTGGAGTACCTGTCCATTTTGATGTGGTAGTATGCATCCTGTAAGTCCACACAGCACATTCAATCATCCTTTTGCAACAGTGGTAGAATGGGCTGAACCATAACCATGCAGAACTTTGACTTCTTTACATACAGGTTCAGACTGCTTAGATCCAGAATAGCTCTACATTATGAATATGAAGATAGAATGTTTCTAGATATATATTATGTATTTTAGATTTATTGTATTTTATTAAATAGTCACACTTATGTTGTGTCATACACACTTAGCTTTAAGCAATGCTTTCTGATCTATAAGAGAGAATACAGCTTTAATGGTAAATGGGTTATTGAGTCACATGATTATTTTAGTTTAGTATATATAGGTGTGGTTTACCTTTGTTAGTATACACCTGAGGAAGCAACATGTGAAAGCGCTTGTGTGACAATAAAGAAGACTTCTTATACTTTTATTCTTCGATTCAAGTCTGCTTTTTTACCTTTATTGAAGACTGAAGACTGCTTTTTTACTTTGATTTGGACACTGGAGCCTAACCTCAGCATTTTTTCTGGATTCTTTACATACAGGTTCAGACTGCTTAGATCCAGAGTAGGTCTCAGGTCCCCAGTTTTCTTTGGCACTAAAAAGAAGCAGGAGTAGGTTCTGGATCCTCTTTGTTCAGTTGGGACCTCTTGGATGACTCTTTTTTGCAGTAGTTTGTAAACCTCTATTACTGCATACTCCCTCTGACTGGGTGGAACATCAGGGAGTCTCACCTGACTTTGAGGAGGTGGAAGGAAAAAGGGAATGTAGTAACCTCTGGAAATTATGCTTAGCACTCAGGCATTTTTTGTAAGTTTGGTCCAGGTGCCTAGGTGGAGTGAAAAATAACCCCCAATTGTCTCCAAAGCCGAGCATTTGGGCAATGCTTCAGGTGCGCTGGTATGGACTATCGAAGAAGAGTTCTGTGTAGCCCTGATTTTGTGCCCCCCCCTGCCCCTGTGGCAGTGTCTTCCATTGAAACTTTCTCCTCTGCTTCTAGATGAAGAATCCCCATGCTGATTATGAAAAGACCTTGGGATCTTCAGAACCTAGTCTTCTTCTTACCGCACTGATTCCTGGAGAAAGTGTACTGAGGAGTAGAAAACTTGATCCCCACTGCAGAAAGAGCTTTTCCCTCCTGTTCACTGCAGGTTACGGTATCTTTGATGGATGGCCCAAATAAGGAGGTGCCATCAAAGCGGGCATTAACAAATGATGCCTTAAAGGGTTCCATGAAATCACAAAGCCTCATCCAGGCACGTCTTCTGATTGCAATACCTGAGCAGGCTGCCTGTGAGGTGCCCTCTGCTGCATGGGAGATGAGCCTCATGGAAGAATTAGTGACAGAAGAAAGAGTAGCCAGTTGGGAGACACTTTTTTGAAGTCCTCTGCCAACATGGTCTCTGTGAGAGATTTGGAAATCTCCCTGATCAGGTCTCTCTGCAAACAAGTGAAGTGTGCCAAGTAGTTTAAAGACCTCAGTGCCAAGTTAGCTGAGGTCTTTGAACTACTTGCCACACTTCACTTGTGTAGACATGGTTATCAAATCTGTCCATCAATTTTGACTCCCTGTTAGACAGGTGAACAGAGAAGCTCTGCCCAGCTATCTTCTTTTTGTTAGCTATCCACTGGAACACCCTTTCTCCAATACAGTCTGATATTGGGGGGAATAAGAATTTATCGGTGTGCTTGGGGTTGGGTTCAGTAGTGTCCAGCTCCTTCCAGGCCCAGCGGCAGACTAGGTCTATCAGGTCAACCACCGGGGAAGGGGGGTGTCACCCAAGATGTAGAAAAGCCTGCCCTTCCTTCACCCTCATCTAAGTCTGTGTCCTCTGTGAGAGACTCCAGAGGGGAGTCAAAGTGCCTTATTTGCAAGACTTCTTACGATGAGCTTCCTCTGAGGAATGATCAAGGGAGGTATCAGAAGAAGAAGAAGGGGCTCCCTCTTGGAGAAGATCTTGGGGACTTCTCAAGAAGGTCTGACCCTGGACAAGCATGACGGGTGCAATACTCAGATCCAATGGACAGCAAGGAAGAGATAGAACAGGTCAGATCTCTGTGAAAAGAGAAAAGCCTTTCTACATCCTGGAAAGCTGATGGACCCGTTGAAACCCCTTCCCTCTCCCTCGGAGCCCATGCAGCTGAGAAAGACAGGCTAGGAACAACCCTGAGCCATGGCCCCCAGATAAAATCAGACCCAAGCTGTTGAGAGCCAAAGCACCAACCAGAAGGGATGGATCTGATAAACTCTGAGCAGAACCCCTACACTCGGATCCAACACCACCTTCTCAGATCCAAGACCCACTCTGATCTGACAACATCAGGGCAGAGCCACCAGGGTAACTCTCAGAGTTGAGAAAGGGAGCATTCTCAGAGCCAACACCGACTATCTCAGGTATCTAGGATCCTGGGACTCCAAAGCGGTTGACCAGATTGGAGAAGGAGATTCTATAGTTTTGGCAGGAACACTCATGGACCTAAAGGGGGGGTGGAGCTGACAAAACCCTCATCTGAATCTGAGTTTTGAGGAATCTTCGCATCATCCTGTCCATGTCTTTATCAGAAAAACTCCTACAGGACCTGGAGGAAGTAGTTGAACCAGGCCTTGAGTGCCCCTTAGGAGTTTGTAATAACTGCAAGTAAGGCAGAAGAAACAGTCCTGACTGAATACTCAGAGCTTAGGCACCAAGCTGTAAGATCTCTAGATCTATGATCCAACATGGAGCTAGAAGACCTAAGGAAACCTGGAACAGAAATTACTTCTATCAGATCCAAGGAGAGCTTTGGATCTGAAGCAGTAGGAGTCGGTCTCAGATCTCAGGAGGTTGGATCCGAGGGCTTTGAAACCTTTGCTGGTGGCTCCAAAGAGGCCCTTGAAGTTTTATGATGACTTGTAGAGGGATTTTGAGCCCCTAGTAAAGATGAGGAAGATGCGAGCAACAGCCATTTCAGAATTAACTTGCTCCTGCAGTCTGCGATAGCTCGAGGATTAAATACCTCACAAATGCAACAGATAGACTGTAAATGCTCTGGCCCAAGATAGTGTACACATTTCTCATGTGCATATGACTGAGGAATCTTATGGGAATAGGCAGAGCAGCGTTTAGAACCTGAGCGTTTGTCTGACATCCTGAAACACAGACAAAAAAGGACACACAGTTGCTGAAAAATATCAACAGCAGTTGAACAGTTTTAATAAACATCTACAAATAGTAGAGAACTAATTAAACTATCTAAACTATTTAAACTATCAGATGTAACACATACAAGTAAACTAGTTAATTCTAAGATTATTTTTTTGTAACTCAGAAGGCGGGAAAGATTCCGATAATAAAAAGGAGAGGGAGAAAGAAAGGCAAATAAAGACCCTAACACCTTTGAGAAACTTACTGGGAGGGGAGATAAGGTATGAAAAAGAAGTTACGTACTCACCATAACGTTCCATCTGAGTAGTTCTACTTCATTTGTCTTCAACCTGTGGGATATGGATATTATCGGAACCGAGCCGGCAACTTTACTAGCATCTGTGCCGAGCTCCAAGCTCCTCCCCTTACCGATAATACACCTCCATTACCTTCCAACCCCCAGATCGAATTTGCTGAACCTTATACTGATAACATGACCTGAAAAAAATACTTGTGACCTATAACAGCAGCCCATAGGCTGTTCATATCCCAAGGTCCAGGGGAAGGAGGGAGGGATGGTTGAAGATAAATGAAGTAGAACTACTCAGATGGGACGTTATGGTGAGTACATAACTTCTTTATCTGAAGAAGCTTACTTCATTTGGTCTTCAACCCTGTGGGACAGAGTCCCCAGCTACTAAATTCCTGGGAGGCCCTAATGGAAGGATATTCTAGAGCACTGCAGAACCAAAGGATGCTCTCATTCTGGAAGTCAAATCCAATTTGTAATGAGAAATAAACGTATGAGATGAGGACCAAGGACCAAGTAGCTGCAGAAGAAATATCATCCAAAGACACTCTAGACCAAAAGGCCGCAGACGTAGCCATGGACCTAGTTGAATGAGCTTTCACCTGACCTGGAGGAGACATGCCTCTGTCCTTATAGACCTGAAGGATGCATGAAGAAATCCATTTAGCAATAGTGACGTTGGAGATAGGTTTCCCCAAAAAGGGTTTATAGAAGGATACAAACAATTGATCAGATTTACGGAATTTTTCTCTCCTGTGTAAACAGAATCGTAACTGTCTATGAACATCCAACAGGTGGAGTTTGTATTCCATCTTGTTAGAAAATTTAGGAAAAAATACAGGCAAATTGATGGTCTGATTGATATTGACTGATGATGCCACCTTATGAAGAAAGGATGGGTTGGTTCGAAGGGAAACCCTATCTTTGTGAAAAATCATGTAAGGAACTTTGATGGACAAAGCCTGTAATTCTGAAACCCTTTTGGCAGAGGTAATAGCCACCAGAAAAGCTGTTTTCCAAGATAAATATTTCAGATCTGCTGTTGCAGCAGGCTGGAAAGGCGGAGTGACCAAAGCTTGAAGATCCATAGTAAGGTCCCATGGGGGAACAGGATCTTTGACCGGGGGGCGTAACAAAAAGGTGCCTTTAATAAAGGCTTTACACAGTCTGGAGGAGGCTAGAGAGGCAGCAGAATTCTCGCCCACATGAAAATGAGAGATGGCAGCCAATTGAACCTTGACAGTAGAAGAACTAGCTCCATGTTGAAAAATATCAGCCAGAAAATCAAGAATGGTGAAAATAGAAGCCGCATAGGGGTCTAAACTCCTTTGAGAGGCCCAAAAGAAAAAACGTTTCCACTTGCTGCGATAAACCTTCCTGGTCGAAGACTTATAAGAAGCCACCGAAATAGATCTAACTGAGGAGGATAGTCCAGAAGTCCTAGCAATCATGGGAACTGGAGCAGCCAAGCTGTGAGCTTCAAAATGTCCAGATTCGAATGAGGCACCCCTGAAGGGTGTGGAATTAGATCCTGAATGGGATTCAGGATCCAAGGTGGAGACAGAAGATGAGACCAAAGGAAGGGAAACCACACCTAGCGAGGCCAAAATGGGGCAATGAAGATCACTTTGCTCCCCAGTCAATGAGCTTTCTGTAGAAAACTCGGAATAAGAGGTACTGGCGGGTAAGCATACAGAAGACCGGGAGGTCAAGCCTGAACTAGAGCAACTCTGGGGGACTCCCCCGGCAGGGAGTTCAGAGAGAAAAACTTGCTGCACTTCGAGTTGGAAGGAGTTACGAAGAGATTGCAGCAAGGTTGACCCCACTCGCGGAAGATCTGTTCTGCTACTGAAAGATTCAGAGACCACTCGTAAGGCATCAGAATGGTCTGACTTAGCCTGTCTGCTAGGATGTTGGACCATCCTGGAATGTGAGTTGCGATGAGAAAGCGACCGGTAGAGATCGCCCATTCCCACACTCTCATGGCCTCACGACAAAGGGGGTAAGATCTGGTCCCACCCTGTTTGTTGATATACAAGACCACTGACATATTGTCTGACTGAATTGCAATCATTTCCACAGGAAGAAAGGCATGAAGGCCCTGCAACGCTTGGAACGCCCTCATCTCTAGGACATTTATGTGCAAGCTGGTCTCTACAGGGGACCACAGGCCTTGGACTGTTCTGCCCAAACAATGTCCCCCCCCACCCGAGTTGGGAGACATCTGTGGTCACTGTGGCTTGGGCCGGGGCTGGAACAAAGGGTCGTCCATCCAAAATGTCTGGAGAACACATCCACTATATGAGGGACTGCTGACAGACTCGACTGAGTTGAATTGGATATTCCAATGGCAGTTCCAACAGGGACCATTGTACAGCTAGAGTCCACTGTAGAATTCTCATGTGTAACCGGGCACATGGGAGAAGAGTTATGGTCACCACCATCGAGCCTAAGCCCTCAACACCGATTCCGCCATTGGGAGATGAGAGTGGCAGATCAGGGAGACATGCCTCCACAGGTTTTGTACTGTCGCAGCGGTCGGGAAGATTTTGTACTGAAGAGTACCTAACCTGGCCCCAATGTAGTCTATCACCTGTACAGGATCTTGGAGTGATTTGGATGCATTTACTGTGATTCCCAAATGCAGGGCAAGAATCAGAAAATAATCCCTGGTTTGGGAGAGTAGATGCCTGGTGGGAGCAGCGAGGAGCCAATCGTCCAGGTATGGATAGACCTGAATCCCCTGAAGCCTCAGGTGAGCCGCTACCACTGCCATCACTTTGGTAAACACCCTGGGAGCTGTGGTGAGACCAAAGGGTAGGGCTCAAAATTGGTAATGATTGACTCCTAGCCAAAAGCGGAGGAATCTCCTGGAGCTTCTGTGCATTTTATGTGCTATGGAACAGAATCCCGGTCCATGTGAGACAGAGCACCTCGCTGGCTCTGTTCAAGAGGAATCTTGACCAGTGGATGGGAGATCGTAGGTTTACCCCGGGGATCATCTCTGTATCACTGCTGGACAGAGGCACGGCAAACTAATGGGTATAGTATTCTTCAACCTAAGGGGTGGTGAAAGCCACACAACTCTGGCTTGGCTTATAAATGCCCTAGGGCAGATAGCCTAGTATGAACCTATGAACCTATAAGCATCCTGGAGATCTAACGAGCACATCCAGTCGCTGTCTTGCAGGTACGGCATGATGGACTGTAATGTGACCATCCAGAACTTCTCTTTGGCAACTGACAGGTTCAGGGTAGAAAAGTCCAGAATGGGCCTTAAGTCCCCCATTTTATTTAGCACCAAAAAAAAACGGGAGTAGAAGCCTGATCCGGACTGATCTGGGGGACGGTTTTGATGGCTCGTTTTTCTAGCAGCTTGGAAATTTCCTGTGGTGTTCCTTCCCTTTGCATGGGTGGTACGTCCAGGAGGTGTCTGTGAGATTTGGGGGCCCCACAAAGGGAATAGAGTACCCTCTGGATATGATCTGAAGCACCCAGTGGTCTGATGTTATGGACTCCCATACCACTAGGTGCAAGGACAATCATCCCCCAACTGCCTCCAGAGTAGAGCAGTCGTGCCACCCCTCAGGGTTGCTGCCCGGGTCTGTCCGAGAAAGGTTCTCAAGACCCAAAATTCCTCAGACACCTTCTGCCTCTGGGCCAATATCCATTCTGTCCCCCTCTGCCTCTGGGGGAAGAAGAGCCCTTAGTGTCTCGGGAATACTGTGACTTCTGGAACCACATCTTCTTCTTCCCCTCTGGTTTCGGGAAAAGGATCTCTGAGGGTTCGAGAAGTGGATCCCAATGGCAGACAGTGTCTTCCCATCCTTTTCACTCTGGACTAATGTCTCTTTGACGGTCTTACCAAAGAGAGTAGAGCCGTCATAAGGGGCATTGGCAAAGAACACCTTGAAGAGTTCTGGAAATTTACATAATCTGAGCCAGGCATTGCAACTCATGGACACGCTGGACCCAGCCACCCTAGCCGTTTCTTCCATAGCATGTGAAAGGAGTCACATGGACGTACTCTTCCAGCTCATTTAGCAGGTCGTATTGGAGTCTGGTGACATGGGCCAGGTAGTTCAGCACCCTAATTGAAAAGGTAGCTAAAGTGTTAACCCGCTTCCCTAGGCGGTCCATCATCCGTGACTCTCGGTCAGGAGGATGAACCGAGGAACTCTCCTGGGCAAGTTCCTTCTTTGTGGCTGCTGCTACCACCACAGAATCTACGGGGGAGCCCTTGTTCCATACTGGTCTGTCTGTGGGGGGACTTAAAATTTTGTCAGGTCTTTTTGGGATTGGTTCCATGGTGTCCGACTCCTTTCATGCTCGCGAAGTGACCAGATCCACCAAACGATCCATGGGAGGGGACACCCAGGAAGTAGATGGGCCCATGCCGAAAGCCTCCAGGAACACGGACTCAACAGAAGAAGGTTCGGGGGCAGACCAACCTCCCCACTGGTGCAAGATTTCCATGATTTCTCCAAAGGAGACATCCTCGGGAGGTGACCTAGGGGAACCTTCTCCATCATCCAAGTCTGTATCCTCGGTGAGGGAATCAGGGGAGACCAAGTGCCTCCTCTTGCACGTATGCTTGCGAGGCACCTCTCCAGTGGGGCTCCACGGGGGGAACTTGCAAGCCACTTGTTCCTCAGGGGGAACCGTCATGGGCTCCTTGAGCACGGGATGTCCCTCTGGTAAAATGATGGGGACCGTAGAAAGAGCCGAGGGGGTCTGGCTGGGGGCAGTCAGAGGTCTCAATCCAGCGGAGAGAACCCTTTCTACCACGTTGAATGTCAAAGGAGAGCAAACCTCCTGAGAAACCAACAAGGAGGCCAGTCGCCCCGGGTCCGACGAGAGAATCAGAGCCGGGCCAGAAATGGACAGAGCTCTGAGGGAGGGAACTTGGCCAGACAAAGGCAGAGCTGATGAAAAAAGTTCCACTCCCTTGGATCCGACACTCAAGCTCCGGCTCCGAGAGTCGCTCGGAACTGAGCTGGTCAGATCTGACATGCTCCAAGCAGCTGTCGGCATCGAGGAAACAGGTACCATAGGCACCGACCCCCTGACTAAAGCCATCCTTGGATGCGAATACTCTGAACCCGATGGATGGATCGGAGAAGAAGATATCGGCTGAAAAAAAGGAAGTGAGCTCCCCCCTCCTGAGGGAGGGTGGGCTGGCAAGACCCCCATCTGGATATGAGTACGGATGAAACTCCTCATCATTTTATCCATATCGACTTCAGACAAAGACCGGGTGTACCTCGACGATGCCACAGACTCCGACCTTGCGGGTGGGGACACCGAGGCCCTAGAAGCTGAGTGTGTCTCCTCCGGCTGTGGGGAGAACCTCGGCGATCAGAGCTGAGGTGAGTCATGGATCCGTAAGGTTTTTTACTTGTGAAAGGAGGTCCGGAGACCTCTTGCACTTTTCCCTCGCCTTCGACTCTCTCTCCTACTCTCGACCCCTTTTCTGCTCCATTTCCACAGGCTTTTGTACAGGAGGTTGAGTCTCAGCCTGGGAGGGAGGAGAAGACAGGGGAAGAGAAGAAGGAGAGGTGGCCACAGCAGCCACTGTGACCAAAGCTGAAGACAAGGCAACAGTCTCTGAAGGGGGAAGAAGGCCTTTCAGGGACAACTTGGCCTTCCTATCTTTAATGGTGCGAGGGTTGAACCCCGCACATATAGTGCAGTCTACACTCAGATGGGCCACGCCCAAGTACATAACACACAGAGTGTGGCCATCCACAGGGGATAATTTATGGCCGCACTCAGTGCATCTTTTGAAAATAGGCTTGCCAGCCATACTGTCAGAAGAAAGAAAAAATTAAAAGAAAATATTATTTTCTTTCTCTCTGAGAATACCCACTCACCACACTCACACATAGAAACACTGAGAGGGGGAGGGGGAGCAAAAAATCCACACAACTATTCTAACTAAGCTAACTACCCTAAAAACTATAAAGTCGACGCACCAAGCGAGGGGAGGAGAAAGGGGAACCTACTCTATCACTATCTAAATATTTTTAAAGAAAAAAGATATTTTTTTAAGTTTTTACCCACTTGAAAACCTGGAGCTCAAGAGATCACAATGCATAAGCTATTTGCGGCAAACGAGATCTGGGGTTGGAAGGTAGTGGAGGTGTGTTATGGGTAAGGGGAGGAGCTTAGAGCTCGGAGCAGATGCTAGTAAAGTTGCCAGCTCGGATCCGATACGAATTCGTATCCCACAGGTTGAAGAACAAATTAAGTAAATTACTTCAGATACAGGAAAGATGTGAAATGGAAGAGAAAATTTAGAAACTAGAAGGACAAAACTTAGCTTAAGCTACTTGCAGTCACTCGAGAGAAGAAATCTGCGTCTGTTTGCTGAGGTGGCAAACGAGATCTGGGGAAGCTACAGAAAGGGTAGAACATTGCAGGTAGAAGGAGGAGCATGAGATTAATATCCAGGTCTGTAAAATGTAGCCGAATCAGATCTGAGGTTTGGATCCAAGACCCAATAGTAAGGAAGAATGAAAAGTACATCAAATTGTCTTTTATGGATATTTCATCAGCAAGTAGTAATAGCGGGTGGATGCCTTTGTAAGAAACTGCTAAACTTCTTCATAATGTAACTATGTGTAATTAGCCAGAGATGCACTTGGTTGCTGCTGTGTGTGCAAAGCCGGAGAGACAATAATCAAATGGCATGGAGGTTTATATGTGTTTGCTGTCATATGTTGATATGTCACTGAAGAAATATGTATCAGTGCTGCTATATGGTACTAGAAAGCATTGATTGTGAATTTTATTTTGATAATCTGGTATGCAGCAGTCTGGGAATGATGAATTTTGCTTTGTACAAACATGATCTTAGCAGCTACCTTTGTAAGTGAAGCATTCTGACACAGTTCTCAGACCTCACCATCAGCAGACAGACATGTTAAGAAGATCAAAAACAATAATTTATCACAAATAAAAAAATTACATCAAAGGATACGGATTTCAGAAACAGGCCTCAGAATGGAGAATTTTCTGTTTTTTGCAGCTATAAAATAAATAAGAATATAATTAAATAAATAAATAACAGTTAAAACTCAGAATATTCCTACACATTGTTTGTAATATTAATTTCTGCTGAAATTAAAATAAATAAATAGATGTGCATTTTAGACTATAAAGAAATTAGGCATCCAGACAAATAAATATTTTCATTCTGGATATCCCAGTTCAAAGAAACCAAAAACATATTTTTGTATGGCTATGTGCTACCACAGAAGCAAATTCAATAAAAAAAAAATAAAATCAGTATGTTTTACATTGTACGTATTGGCTGTGTTTAAAATGACATGGACACTGACAACTCCAGTATTAATCAGATTAATATGAATGTTAATTCTGTACATGTGCTGATCCAAAATGGACCTTTACAGCCAAGCCAGGGTACAAGCAAAATAATACAAATAGGGTACACATGTTATGCATTTACATGAAACAGGAATAACTACATAATACAAAATTATCATAATTTTTTCCATTTCACCTCAATGGTAAAAAAGAAGTTATGTGCTTACCATAACGTTCTATGTGTGTTGTCCACTGTAGTAAGAATCTTTGTGTTCAACATCTTTGTATCCTGTATAGGAAGGGTTAAAATGTGAAACTGCATTGCGTGCAAAGAAATAAGCTAAAATGAGTTGTTTTTCTTGTAAGGAATTTGCTGACCAGAAAGGAATGCACAGATGCTACTTTGGTCCAGGCACAGGCCTATCTTGGGACTGACCTCTGACCAAGGAGGAGTGCATAGATGTTACCTTGATGTAGGCACCAACTTATCTTGTGTCTGACTTTTTTACCATCTAAGGCTCCACTGAGTGAATTTATAGCCTTGACTGAAATTCCTTGTCTAGTAACCAGTTGCTGAGTATGCACGAAAGAGGGTATATAAACCCATGTAAAGTGTGTAGAAATTAGACTGCTAGCAACAGAACTTTTTGTGGCAGATCTCCATGCATGTTAAATAAACTCTTTTTGGCCTACCTTTTTGATTCTTCCAGTATATGTTAAGAGTATTAAAATCTTTTGACATTTCTGGCTTGGGGCCACCTCTTCACGAATTTAATCGCATAAGAGGGACTGAAAACCTGTACAGGAAGGGAGAACGAATCTCGGCTCCCTTGAATGGAAAGACCTCCGACAAAAAGTCGTAAGTAGAGGCCAGTCACTCTTAGATTCGATCCGTGGACGGTGATAACGAGGGCGGAAGATCCGCAGTAAGGTAAGCTTTTTTGTTTTTTGTAAAAGGTTTTTAAGGGACTAATCAAAAAGGAATTTCTTTTGTTTAAATTTTACAAAAGACCGTAGAGATCTCAGGAAAAGGAAACAGTTTTTCTTTTAAATAAGAAAATGGGAAACAGTTTTTCTTTTAAATAAGAAAAATGGGAATAGGAAGCAGTTGTTGTGTTAGTAAGGGCTGCTTAAATAAAAGGACTGAGGATGAGGAATATATGTTTAAATTACATCCAAAAACTTAAAATATATGAAAAATGGAAAAAGACTATGGGTTTAGTGGTACCTTGAATAAATCAGAATGTCAAAATCTAGTGAGAGACCCAAGAGGGACACAGGAGGTAAGGTTAAGAAACAAAAAGGTAGGATTTCCTCAAGCACAGAAATGGTTAGAAGAAGCTAATAAGAGACATAGGGAACAATTTTCAAATAAGGGAAGTAGTGGCTCGAGTGCAAAGGTGCATTTTTGTCCACAAAGAAGATGACGAAACATCTATTGTCTGTCGTGAAACCAACGGCCCTACCCTTGTATTCTGATGTCACTAAAGACAGGGTTAGTCCACCCCAGTATCAAAAAGAAAGAAGCAGAAAATCAAGAAAAGGTGTCCTTCATAGTCTTACAGGAGGCAGAGAAGCAGGGAAAAATACCCTCCATAGTTTTACAAAAACAAGCAGAGGAGACTCTGGAGCAACCATAGTATAGACAAATCAGAGTAAAACAAAAGAAGCTAAGGTACATACCCTGTCCACACACTCGTATCCCTTTACATGCAGATAAATATCTTGAGAAAAAGAAAACAGGCTCAAACCTTTATGGTGAGCGGATAAAACACTTATGTTAATGTAAGCTCCGTCCAACAGAGGTAGAGGAAGGGACAGGGTAGAGGCAGAGGGAGAAGGAATGTAGGACATTTTGAAGATTACGAAGGCAGACAAAAGAGGGGGAATGTTTTAAATGCAGTAAGAAGGCATTTCGCAAGAGATTGCCTGAATCCCGGGAAATCCACTGCTGCTCCAAATCATAGTTCAGCATGACTATATAATGGCAGCACGGACGAACCGGACCCAGATGCTGAGGTCGACTGGCAAGAGTCAGTAATACAAAATGAGAATGATTTTGAGAATGTGAATAAAGAAGGTAAAAGGGAATGTGCAGGATGGGAGAATGAAGTGACTGATTTTTCAGGCGACGGGCTAATATCAGGTTATTAATTTAACAGCTGGCTGTAACTATGCAGCTAGAGGCACAACCGATTATCACACTTCAAGTGGAAGGGAAGGATGTAGAATTTTGTGTGATTCAGGGGCCTCCAGGACCCTGCTAAAACCTCTGCAGTGCCATCTGATGTAACTTCTGATGACTATGTATTAGTCAAGGCAGCCAATGATTTATAAAGAACCACTATCTAAACCCTTATGGTTCACGGACCCTGAAACTAACCAAACTATCAGGTTTCGAGTCATTGTCTCTAAAATTTGCCCTGTAAACTTATTAGGAAGAGATTTAATGCACGTGTTTGGCATAGCAGCTGTGCCGACTGCATCAGGGATTCTAGGTAGAAATTCAAGATGTTATGTTGCAGGTGGGGCAGGGTGATTTACACTACTGGTACAGTAATGATCTTGTCGAAACTGGACCACAAAATGTAGTAAATGAGCTAACTAATTTGGCCTTAAGTAAATATGGCACACAACCGCCAGTGGTAGCTAAACAACTACACTGTACAATGTACTACAGAAAGTATGTAGGACCAGGCGACAAATATGAAGAGCAATTCTTTAAACACAAGGTCACAAAAATCTTGTTACAAAACCTATATTGGGATAAAGCAGGAAATTCTGCAGTTACATGCAGTCTTACAAAAGATATGCAGTTACTTTTGCAATAATTCTATTGCACATGTCTCTGTAACAAGGGAAGAACAAATGGCATGGTATCTGGTGGGAGGAAAGTTACTGAATGGGCTAAAATGATGCCAGAACAGTTGGCATGTAAAGACAGGTACAAAGACTAAATTGGGTCACCCAGGCTAGACCAACAGTGCACCTCCGAAGACAGGCTAACGCCACCCGGGAGGGCCATTCTGACTATATCTCCTAACCCCGCAGGAAGAATTAAAGTTACAATCAGTGCCAGACTCCTTATGGTCCCTTGGGCAACATGACATTGGGCTAATAAGAACAGCAGGACAGGTTAAAATAACTCCAAAATCCGACTTTAGACCTCACAAGCGTCAGTATCCGCTAAGTAAAAGGCAGAAGAAGGCATTCTACCAGTGATCACGGCTCTATTACAAGCTGGGGTTTTAATTCCATGCACAGATTCGTAACACACCCTTGTTCCCAGTAAGGAAACCGGATGGGACCTGGAGAATGGTACAGGATCTGCAGGCTGTGAATGCTGCTGTGGTACCAAGGGCTATGGTCCCAGATCCATCTGTTTTGTTAAATGATATCCTTCCCACAGATAAGTATTTTTCTGTCATTGATATCAGTAACGCATTTTTCCATCCCTCTACAGGAAACTAGTAGGTTTTGGTTCGCTTTTACGTTCATGAGCAAGCGGTACACCTACACAAGGCTGCCAAGAAATGTCAACAAACCTGGCACAGTTTCAACCGAGCATGGCTGTCATCTACGACATCTTACTGGCTGCACCCACGGAGGCTGTCTGTGAGTCGAAACTATTCGGTTATTGCATTTCTTGGCGAAAGAGGGACATAAGGTAAACAAATCTAAATTACAATTTTGTAAAGCTGAAGTATGATATCTAGGCTATACCATTTCAAATGCTGGTAGACAACTGGATAGCTGTAGAAAAGAAGCTATTTTACAGGCACCAATGCCCAGTACAAAAAGAAATGATGTCATTTTAGGAATAACTAACTTTAGTTGGATTCCCAATTATGCAGAGGAAGTGAGTCCACTTTCAGAACTTATTTACATGACGCTGAAATGGACAGATAAGGCAATACAGGCATTTACTAGGGTAAAGCAACTGATAGCAGGATCTGCAACACTTAGCTTCCCTGACTATACAAAACCTTTGTTCAGACAGTAGATTGTAAGCAGGGTTTTATGACATCGGTTCTTTTACAAATTTATGGGGATAAGTTGAGGCCATTAGCTTTTATTCCAGTAAACTGGACACAGTGGCACGATCGTTGCCACACTGTGTAGCTGCACTGGCGTGCAGGCGTCTGCAACCCTAGTTTTGTTTCATGACCTGTAATACTTCTACAGGATAAAGTTACCTTTCTCTCTCTAGCAGACACTTGTCCTGCATGACAACATTACTATCACAACCACACATGACCATTGAGCGATGCACCACTCTTAATCCAGCCACGCTGTTACCTACAGCTGATGATGTTTAGACTTAATACACTCTAATGTCTTGCCAAGACCAGACCTTAAGGATCAGCCTTTGGCAAATTCAGATTGGACCCTGTTCGTAGATGGGTCAGCACGTAAGAATGAAGCAGGTATTACACAAGTGGGTTATGCAGTCACAACTGAGACTAAGGTACTAGAGGCAAAACCTCTCCCCAGGAATCTGTCCGCTGAATTGATTGCTTTGACCAGAGCATGTACCATTTCCAAGGATAAGGCAGTTACTATCTACACAGATAGTCAGTATGCTTTTTCCACGGTCCATGTCTTTGCACAGCAATGGAAAAATAGGGGAATGGTTACTGCCTCAGGAAAGGAAATAACCTTTAATCCTTAGCCTCTTACAAGCTGTCCAACTGCCACGGGATTGGCCATCTGTAACACAAATGCCAAGGATCCAGTATCACTTGGAAATGCACTAGCTGACAAAACTGCAGTGTAGCCTTAACCTCTACTTTTGCACTCGAGACCACACAGAAGGAACTTCATCCTACAGATAAATTTGATCTACAAACTTTGCAAGTAATGCAGGAACTTAGTACAGTTCAGGAAAAACAGCGATGGGTTAAATATGGGGCTATTCAGAAGCAAGGAGTTTTGTAGGTCCAAATGATAAGTATGTTTTGCCAACAAACCTTTTAGGTATGCCTCATTAGTGACGCATGGCCCATCTCATCTGGGCCCTGCTGCTATGGTTCAAATGACCCAGCAAATTTTCTGGACCAAGGGCTTTATAGCATATGCTAAACGGTTTTGTTTATCGATACCATGGTGGTGTAATGAATCACCCCGCAGCTTTCCCGCTGCCTCCGTATCCATTTCACACAATCTGTATGGATTTTATTGAACTAACCCCTGTTCAACAAAAGCGATTTGTATTAGTCATTATTGATGCTTTTACAAAATGGGTTGAAGCTTTTCCAGTAACTCATCCAGATGCCCTGTCGGTAGCCAAGGCCCTTACGAATAATATTATCCCTCATTTTGGGCTACCCACACGCATCTATTCTGATAACGGCACACATTTTGTAAACCAAGTTATTCAAAAGCTGGCTGCCGTTTTCAGATTGACTTAAAACATCACTGTGCCTACCACCCACAGTCAGCAGGGTTGGTTGAACGCCATAATGGCATTCTCAAAGGCAAGTTACGTAAACTCATGGCCGAGACACATCAGTCTTGGATAAACTGCTTACCTCTGGCACTCCTGTCCATACTCCCACTTCAAAAGGGGTCACACCATTTGAACTACTATATGGGAGTACGCCCCGCAGTGGCAAGGTCTTTTGAAGAGATAGCAGATTACATGAGGAAAATGCTGACAAAACTAACACTTCTCTAACAAATGATTATTTTTCAGATCAGAAGAACAACAGGATCCTGGAAGTGAAGCCGGGCGAGTGGGTGTGGATTAAAATTGTGGGAAGGCCCATACCAGGTTTTGATTCGACACCCACAGCAGTTCGAATAAAGGAGCGAACATCTTGGATCCACCTGACACATTGCAAGATTGTCAGGAAATTTGAGTTGAAAAGAATTTGAGTTCCCCTGAGGAACATTGATTAGTAGTAATCCTGTTTTGTATGAACTTTTCTGACTGTTGTAGCAATGCAGGAAAATACCGGAAGGGAGCAGTCCTTCCCACAAAGGCATTGTAAAATAATTTTGTTATTAGTGATTGTAAGTGTTATTTTTCTGTTTTGGCCATTTTTATTTTCACAACGAGCCAAACAAAGAGAGATGAAAATACAGCTTGGCATCCACCTTTTAACACGTATCAGGCTATTAAATATGCATATGCTTTGTCTTTTAATGTTTCAAATTGTTGGATATGCACAGCTATCCCGACTGTACATGGTGGTCTGATGTTAGGTACAGTCCCTTGGGGGCAAATGATACATGGACCAATTTACTATTTGAAACGGAGATAGCTGTAAAGGACAAAATAGCATTACCCCTCATGGGTCGTCAGAATGGAACTGTATGTTTCCAGAGATCTGGAAAAATTAAGGTTGGATGGAGTCAATGTAATATAACCATAATTCATAACTGTACATTAGATGGGCACTGTGCAACAAGTTTCAAGCCTATAAGAGTGCTTATTAATAGTACAGGGCTTATTAATGTCACTAGTTTTGTTGAAAAAATGTTATCTGTGTATGATCTTTTGTTTAAAGGGATACAAGACAAAGGAAATCATTCTATTCCAGTAAATATCACTCTTAAAGTGAATGACTGTTATTTTGTCTGTGGTAAAAGCATACAAATGGTTACCAAGGAATTGGTCAGGCAGTTGTTTTTGGGTTATTTGGCACCAGCTATAAGACATTCCTTTACTCTTCCCCAAGGTAAAATACGAAATGCGTGCTGTGAATAAACCTGTTAATCTAACATTGATGCATCCTGGATCTATCATCACGATTTGGCCCACAGTAGCAGCAAGGGACTGTCACACATGGACTTGGGCGATGATGTCATTTCTTGGGCTGGTATTCTTCCAGCCTATGGGACAGTAAAATCTATTTGGGAGCTCAGAAAATTGTCAAAACTGTTAGAAACTCTGAGCAATGCAACTTTTTCTGCGCTGGAGTTGGTGACGGATGAGTTAACTGCAATAAGGACTGTAGTGTTGCAGAATCGTATGGCGCTCGAACTCACCCTAGCGGAGGAGAGGTACTTGCAAGTGTTGTCCGTTCATTACAGACAACTGATATGACATTAACAGTCATCTGGAGATCCTACAGCAAGTTTCTGAACTTACAAAACCAGGACAGAATCCATTGACTGACTTTTTCCAAAATTGGTTTGGGAATTGAGGAACATGAATGTCTTAATTGCTGTATGTATTGGTGCCATTATATTCCTACTGTTGGGTTGTTGCTGCATTCCTTGCATCCGAATGATAATATCAAGTGTATTGTCTGCCAATGCAACTAAAGCTTATTATTCTGAATATACAGGAAATGAACTGTGTTAAAACCTGTATGAATAAAATGTATTACTGGGGATACAAAGTGTTGTGAGGGGAAATGTAGTAAGAATCTTTGTGTTCAACATCTTTGTATCCTGTATAGGAAGGGTTAAAATGTGAAACTGCATTGCGTGCAAAGAAATAAGCTAAAATGAGTTGTTTTTCTTGTAAGGAATTTGCTGACCAGAAAGGAATGCACAGATGCTACTTTGGTCCAGGCACAGGCCTATCTTGGGACTGACCTCTGACCAAGGAGGAGTGCATAGATGTTACCTTGATGTAGGCACCAACTTATCTTGTGTCTGACTTTTTTACCATCTAAGGCTCCACTGAGTGAATTTATAGCCTTGACTGAAATTCCTTGTCTAGTAACCAGTTGCTGAGTATGCACGAAAGAGGGTATATAAACCCATGTAAAGTGTGTAGAAATTAGACTGCTAGCAACAGAACTTTTTGTGGCAGATCTCCATGCATGTTAAATAAACTCTTTTTTGGCCTACCTTTTTTGCTGCGTGATTCTTCCAGTATATGTTAAGAGTATTAAAAATCTTTTGACATCCACCTTTGCCTTTATTCTCACTTGTGGGTCAGATCCGATCCATCAGATCCCTCTCTGCCTTTTTCAAAAGCTCGAGGCCTTCACCATAGCTCGTCGACATTCTGCCTTACCCATAATGCAGTTCCCTAAACCCTCAGATCTTGTTTGCCCATAAGAGAAAAACATCATTGGAATTAAGGTTAAAGGTAAAAATATTTATAGTGTAAGAAAAAAAAAGTGGTTTCTGAGGTTGTATAGTCTAAAGGATATCCAATTACTACTACCAGGTCTCCCAGGAACGTAGGCAGGGGGTAGGTGGGTGGGTTGTGAGAATAAAGGTGAAGATGGGCAACACACATGGAATGTTATGTTAAGTACATAACTACTTTATCTGATGTTACCAATCTCACTTTTATTCTCACTTGTGGGACCGCATCCCAAGCTACCGGATTCTTGGGTGGTTCATGGGAAAATATTCCTCAGGACCATAGAATCAAAGGATGCTCCACTCCTGGAGGGCAAATCTACCTTCTAATGAGTAATAAAGGTATGATGGCTTGCCCATGTGGCTGCAGCACAGATACTTTCCAAAGATAGCCTTGCTTGGAAAGCTGAAAAAGTAGCCATCCCCCTGGTGGAATGAGCTTTGACATGTGCTGGGAGTGTTTTGTTCTTGGAATTGTAAATAAAGGAAATGCATTCAGAGAGCCATTTGGATAAGGTAACCGTAGATACTGGTAAGCCTTTCTTACTGTTAGAACAGTAAACAAATAGCTGATTTGATCTTCTGATTTCTGCAGTTTTATGTAGGTAAAAACATGACTGTCTATGAACGTCCAGTAGATGTAACGAATATTCTCCTTTATTCTGAAAATTTGGGAAGAATACTGGTGATAGTATAGATTGATTGAGGTTACTTTCAGATACAACCTTGGGCAAAATGGAGGGGTTGGTGGGTAAAGAAACTCTGTCCTTATGAAAATTAAGTACGGTAGTTTGACAGATAAAGCTTGTAATTCTGAAACTCTACTTGCTGAGGTGATAGCCACTAAAAACAGCGTCTTCCAAGAAAGAAATTTTAAGTCACAGCTAGCAGAAGATTCACAGGGAGGATAGATAATATGTGATAACACAAAATTTAGATCCCAAGGTGGAGACGGGTCTTTGTACAGAGGCCTTAGAACTGTACTGCCTTTCAAGAAAGCTTTACAAAGCCTGTTTGACATGATTCTATAACCATTTCCTCCTATATAAAAGTTTGAAATTGCTGCCAACTGAACTCTAATTAGTAGCTGCAGCAGCACCTTCATTAAAAAGTTTAGCCAAGAAGTCTAATATAAAATGTAGGGGAGCAGTAAAGGGATCAAGCTTATTAGAATTAGCCCATAAAATACACACCTTCTATTTTCCCTTGTACAGTTTTTATGTGGATGACATATGTGAAGAAATTAAAATGCATCTTACAGGAGAGGAAAGGGAAGGAAGCCTGGCTATCAGGGGCATCAGAGTAGCCAAGCTGTCAGTTTGAGGTTGTTTAGATTGGGATGAACCATTCCTGATGGGTGAGTCAGAAGATCTGGAATGGGGTCCAGAATCCATGGTTTGTCCCGAATATGAGGCCGAAGGAAGGGGAATCAGAATTGTTTTGGCCAATAGGGACAATTAGGATCATTGTCGTCTTCAACAAACTTGCTTTCTGTAGTAGTTTGGGAACTAGAGGAATTGGTGGATAGGCAGAGGATCATAGAATCATAAGAGGTTACTAGGCTAATGGCCCTGGGGCCCTTACAAGCCTAGCCAAGAGTTTATCCCTCCAAAAAAACCTCAGTCAGCATCTGTCGCCCCTGTTAATGAGGGACATTTGTGGAATAAAGAAGTCCTGGGTGCCAATTGTGAACAAGTGCATCCCTTGGGGACTTCCCCATAGGGGGGATCAGGGCAAAGTAGTTGCTACATTTAGCAAAGATGGGTGAAGCAAAAAGATTGGAGCAAGGCTGGCCCCATTTTCGGAGAATCTCTTCTGCAATTTTTTGATTGAGGGACCACTTGTGTAGCAATAGCATAGCTTTGCTCAGTTTGTCTGCTATTACATTGGATCCCCCTGGGATGTGTGTTGCTATCAGAAAGCGATTGGAAGATGTATTTAGCCCATTGCTAAACCCTTACGGCGTCCCGACAAAGGGGGTAAGATTTGGTTCCCCTTGCTTGTTTATGTACCAGACTACAGACATGTTGCTCAATTGGATTGCTATCATTCCCAGTGGTAGGGAGTCTTGAAATGCTTGCAACACTAAAAGCAAGCCCGCATCTCCAGGACGTTTATGTGCAAATGGGCGTCATGTTGATGCCAGATGCCTTGAACTGCCTTCTCCAATTAATGCTCCCCCACCCTATCTTGGAAGTGTCTATGGTCACCATGGCTTGGGGTTGGGAAGGAATAAAGTGACGGCCTTGAGATACCAGAGGCACATGAATCCACCATTAAAGATCCTTTTTGCATGAATTTGTTATCATGATTTTGTGTGTCATTGGTAGTACTAGAATTGACAAATCTGCCGGAAGTAACCACTGAAGTATTCTCATGTGAAGATGAGCTAAGGGAAAAAGGACAAGTGAGGCGGTCATTTTGCCCAGTACTTGAAGAACTAGTTTAGCACAAGCTTATTTCTTTCTGATCAGCATTCTTACGTAACACTGAAGATTATCTACTCTGTCTTGTGAAAGTTTTCCTATCATCCTTCTTGTGTCTATTTCTGCTCCTATGAAGGCCAAGTTCTGACATGGTTCTAGAGCAGATTTTTTGCTGTTTATTGTAATCCCTAAAGAGGAACAGAATTGTAGTATGGAGTCCTTGACCTGTAGCACAAGATGCCTGGTCGAGGCGGTTATGAGCCAGTCATCTAGATATGGAAACACCCAGAATCCTTGATGTCTCAGGTGAGCCTCAACTACTGCCATGCATTTGGTGAACACTTTGGGGGCTGTAGTGAGACCAAAGGGCAGAGATCAAAACTGGAAGTGACTGGCTCCTAACCAGAAGCGCAAGTACCTTCTGGACCGCCTTTCCATCCGTATATGTTAGTACACATCCTGAAAGTCTATAGAGCACATCCAATTGTCTTTTTCCAAAAAAAGGAAGCATTGACTGCATTGTCACCATCCGGAATGTGCTCTTTTTTACCAAGTTGCTTAGATTGCTGAGATCCAGAATGGATCTCCAGTCCCCTGTTTTCTTTGGAACTAAAAAGAATTGAGTAAATTCTGAATCCTCTCTGGTTTGTGGGGACTTCTTGAATGACTCTTTTTCTTAGCAACTTTTAAATTTCTAAGGCTGCTTGTTCCTTCTGACTAGGTGGAATGTCTGGAACTGTTCTGATTTTGGGAATGGAGAAGGAAAAGGGAATGACATAACCCCTGGATATTATATTCTGCACCCATCTGTCGTTTGTTATTTTTAGCCAGGTGTGAAGGTGCAGAGACAATCATCCCCGATTGCCTCCAGAGGTGGATAATCGGGCACCCCCTCAGGAGTGCTGCAAGGGCCTACTAAAGAATGATTCTCTGAAGCCCTGATTATGTGGGCCTCCCTTGCTGCAAGGGCAGAGTCTTCCATTATTGTTCCCCCGTCTGCCTCTAGGAGAACTTTCAACCTGTGTGTCTTGGAAAAGTCTTTGTGATTTTTTGAACCACATCTTTCCACTATCCCTTTGACCTTTGGGAGAGGGTCTGGTGGATGCAGAAAAATGTACTCCAATGGCAGATAAGGTCTTGCCTTCCTGTTCACACCTGGTGAGCATCTCTTTAACTTTGGGCCCAAAGAGACAGGAGCCATCAAAAGGGGCATTAATGAAGAAAGACTTGAAGGGCTCTGTGAAATTGCAAAGGCACATCCAGGCCTGCCTCTGAAGTGAGATGCTTGAACCCGCTGCCCCTACTAATTCCATCTGCTACATATGAGATGAGTCTCATGGAAGAGTTTACAACCGAATTTGGCTAACTTGTCTGCAACTGCATTAGCTACAGCTCCTTGGAGGCAGTCTGACAACTCCTTTATCAGATCCCTCTATAGTCTAGTAAAATGAGTTAAGTAATTCAGTGTCAATAAGATGAAGGTTGCTGACGAAAAGAAGTGTTTCCTGTATCTATCCATGCTTCTAGAATCTTTATTCAGGGGATAGATTGTGGAACTGGTTTCAGATAGTTCCTTTTTAGTGGCCGCCACCACAACCATGGCATCAAGTGCTATACCTTTTGTAAGGAAAGTCTTATCCAAAAGGGGTAGCAATATATTTATTTTGCCTCCTGGAAGTAGATTCTGAGAGATTAAGTCAATAAGCTCATTGGAAGGATCTGTCACCCAAGAGGTGGAAGGGCGGGACCAGAAAACCTTCAGGCATACCGACCCCTCACCTGAAAGGGTTGTGGACTGCCAGTCACCTCTGTTTTAGCATTTCTAGGATGTCTCCAAAGAAGACATCTTCAGGAAGTGACCAAGGGGACCCTTCTGCATCATCGAGGTCGGCATCAGATGTGACTGACTCCTCCGGGGAGTCCAGTTGCTTCCTGTTGCAAGTCCTCTTCCAACTGACTTCCTCCGTGGGGTAATCTGGGGAAGTTTCAGAACAGGGAGGTGTCCCTTGCTAGACATCCTGAGGTCTGGGGTCTCTGTGGTCCTGTGGAAGGGGTACATGAGTAGGCAAAGTCACTGGCCCAGAAGTGAAAGGAAGATCTTGGAGAGACTGTGTCTGCGACTGGGATGTAGTCATTACCCACCTCATAACCTCAAAGGCACCCTGTCCCTGATCCAAAGAAATCCCTGGATCCAACAAAAAGGTAGTCAGAGCCAAGGGAATCTCTGGCACAGAGGACAGGCATTCTAAGGCAGAGATAGGATCCAAACTCACCAGCACTGAAGCACCAAAAGGCAGGGTTGGATCCAGTGAGATCCAAACCTGTTCTCTGAGTCTGATCTCCTAGTGATCTCCCTTTCTGACAGAGCAGATGAACTCAGGGCAGACGTCAGATCCAAGGAACCTTTGGGCCTTGGATCTGAGATGGACACCAGCTGGACATCTGACTCTTCTGGCACTGAAACCAGGGGACAGATCAGAGGAGGAATACATGCCAATGGAGGGGACTTTGTCGAATCCGTTGCCTTTGGGCTTGGACCCAGTAATAACTTGGCCAAAGATGGTGTCTTCAGAAGCCTCTGCACTACCCTATCCACATCATCATCTGACAAACTCCTGGTAGGTCGGGTAGATAAGGTAGGGGATCTAGATTTTGTCAAAAATGGTGATGGGAGCCGAGAAGATATAGATTCCAATGCTGGAGAATGGCTCCGAAGTCTAAACTCAGTGGGAGCCGAAGAGATCGGAGAAGAAGGTTCAGGTTGCTCCAAATATCTCTCGGGTCCAGAAGCTACTGGCAGCTCCAAAGGATCTGTAGGAACAGTCAGATCAGGTACTTTCTGTCTTGGCTCCAAGGATGATTTTGGATTCGAGGAAGGTTGCTTTTGTGTTTTAGCTGATGATTTAGAGGACTCTGGAGAAATAGCCTCAGAAAATGGAGTTTTAAGTAAGCCTTTTAATATATGTTTATTTTCATGCTCCATAAGAGCCCTTTGGTTAAAGCCATGGCAAATGGAGCATGATTCTTGTAGATGTAAAAGACCGAAGCAATATACACACAAAGTATGTGTATCACTTAGAGGCATTTTTTCCCACATTGTTTGCATTTCTTAAACCCTAAGGGTTTCCCATCCTGTTTTCAGACATGTTACAAAAAACAACTTTTAGCCAATAAAATTCATGCTATGGAAAATAAGAAAGAGAAAACAATGCACACACACACACACACACACACACACACACACACACACACACACACACACACACACACACACACACACGCCCTCTAACTACAACAAACGTTAAGGGATTGAGGAAAATTAGAACTTTTTTTTAAATGAATTATAGTGGTAGAAATTAAGAACGTCCTCTTCCTCTAACTTAAATGGACATTGGAAGGGGAAGCTAAAAAAGGGAAAAATACTCATACAACCAGAAAAATGTCCTCTAACTTAAAAGGATGTAAAGAAGGGTAAGGAAATTGCTAAACTAACTAATAGAGAAAACAACTAAGTAGAAATTATAAAAAATATACAAGTAAACTTCACTTAGCCCAGAGCTTCCTGGAAGGACCACATCTTTCATTAAGCGGCAAACGAGATCTAAGGGTTTAGGAAACTGTATTATGGGTAAGGCAGAATGTTTTGCTGAAGGCCACGAGCTTTTGAAAAAGGCCAAGCCGGATCCGATGGATCGGATCCGTCCCACAAGTGATAATAAAGGCAACGTTGACAACATCATATTATTTTATTTATATTTTAGTTTTCCAGTAAGAAAAAAAAACACATGATATTGTACATTCTGCTAGGTATGACAAAGCAATAGCAATAAGCAACTGTATGTTAATACAGCTATTGATAAATACGGTAATGCATGCATCACAATGCAAGTAGATAGTAGGTGTTATGCAGTGAATTCACTTTTGCATTAGTAATGATCTTAATATATTAAAGGGATGTACATATTTACTATATTTTCAGTGCTGGCATACATTATTTGTAATATAGGCACCTGAAAAGAACTGTTATACAAAATAATTACTATCATATTGCAGAAACAGTGGTTACAGAAAGGGTAAATTTGTACTAGATTGAAAGCAGTTTTTATGTTAGAGCATTGTACAACAACAGTATGATAAGAGGAATGTTTCTACATGTGAAGATTGCTCTTACTCAGAGCTATTTTATGACAGTAGACTTGAATCTTGAACAGGAGTCATTTTTCCTGTTTTTTTTTTTTTATTTCAAGCAGTTAACGTAAACCAAATTAATGGTTTTAATACAGAGAAGAGTTTGTACCCAAGTCAAAAAGGTCTTCCACCAGTGGTAATCCCTAACACAGTCCCACTATAACGATCCTATGCATTCTGTAGAATCACTGAGCTGGGCCATTTCCTCTGATGTACTATATGCTAGTGAGGGATTCTGGGGTAGTGGCCTATGCTAATTAGCCATGTGCTCTCCTCCAGAAATGCCTGCAGAAAGGCATTTATGTAACCAAGTGATTCAGAGAATAGCTCAGCTGTGTTGTTAGTTTGGCCAAAAGTTCATGTTCACCCACTACCTTCAGTGGGTCAGACTGCATTAGAGGTAAGTGCCAGGGAGTTTATCGGACAGGTACTGCTGGGGGTATGTGTGCAGGTATATATGGCCTCAGATGGTGAGATGAGAGAGTGAGAGAGTGAGTGAGTGAGTGAGTGTGTGTGTGTGTGTGTGTGTGTGTGTGTGTGTGTGTGTGTGTGTGTGTGTGTGTGTGTGTGTGTGTGTGTGTGTGTGTGTGTGTGTGTGTGTGTGTGTGTGCGTGCGTGTGTGTGTGTGTGTGCGTTGAGGGGGATGTCATACACCTAAACTTCCATACACTAAATAAGCACATCCTGCAATATGGGAGGGGGGACTACATACCAGAGAAATATCAAGTAAAAAGTTAATAGAACAACAGTTTTTCATCATGAAAAAATATATGGCTGAGGGGGGTGAGTACTATACACCAAGGATAGTCCTTAAATATTACTCTATAGTCACTTAAAAAGTTAATACATCAACAGTTTTACAGCAAGAAAGAAATATGGGTGGGGGAGACACAAAACACCAGGGATGTTCTTTAAAAATTATTCTACAGTCAATTAAAAATAAAAGAATAACAGTTTTGCAGCACAAAAGATGCATGAAGGCACTAGACATCATGGATAGTTTAAAATATTATTCTACAGCCACTTTAAAAAGTTAATAGAGTAACAGTTTTGCTGCATCAAAGATGTATGGAGAGACACTAGACACCAGGGATTCTCTTTAAATATTATGCTACAATCACATAAAAAGTTAACAGAAATGAAGGTTATGCACTTATCATAATGCTAGATCCTGTCATTCATGTCTGTCAGATATGACCTGGGGTCCCCAGCCACTTGTCAGATCTGACCTGGCAGAATTAGTACTCCAGCTTTGAGCCCCTTTAAGAATTTTCCTCCCATAATGCTTTGGTGCGCTGCGTTACCTCAGACTGAGTTTGGTGCTTTATCAACATTCACAGAAGCATAGTGAACATATACACAGATATGCTAATAACAGCAATTACACTGTCAGCAAAACTAGGTCAAAAATTCTTCAGGTCCTGTAAGGTCAAGGAGTTCAAGGATAGGAGATGGAGGGAGAGTTGTATCGGATGGACATGAATGACAGACTATAGCATCATGGTAAGTACATAAATTTCACGGCCTGTTCATTCAGTCTGTCCAATCCGACCTGTGGTTCAGAATCTCAAGTTACTGAAGGAAATCCAAGGTGGCATAATGACAGGTGACCCTTGAGGAAGAAGGCACCAAAAGATGGTCTAAACCTAGAAATGGAATCCAATTTATAATGTCTGACATAGGTGTGCATATAGGACCAAGTTGCATATGCACATATTTCGTCTTTTGAAGAGCAACTGAGAAAGGCAGTAGATGCTGCTGCTACCCTAGTAGAATGACCCTTTGGTTTACCTGGCAAAGGCTGGTTGTGCGAGGCATATATAAAGATAATACAATCAGTAAGCGATCTGGAAAGAGATTATCTTGGAAACTTTCCTACCGAGCTTATTCTGAACAAAGGAAGCATAGAGATGAGGATCCTTGCGGAAGGCCACAGTTCTGTGAAGACAGAAGCACAGCTGTAAATGCACAGTTAGAGTGTGCAGAATGTGTTATTTTTTATTAGAATGATTTGGAAAAATACTGGCAAATGAATAGACTGCACCATGTTTGTTTCAGAAGCTATTTAAAGCAGAACGGACAGACTGATGGTGAGAAAAACTTAGTCCTGGTGAAAGACCAAATAAAGGGCTTATGAGAAAAGGGCCTGAAGCTCCTGGCAGAAGTAACAGCTATTAAGGAAAGTGTCTTCCATGATAGAAACTTTAATGTAGTTGAAGAAACTGGTTTGAATGGTGGCATTGTCAAAGCTTCAAGCACAAAGTTCAAGTTCAAAGGAGGAATAGGTTCTCTGATTGCAGGTCTGAGCAAGAGTGTTCCTTTTAGAAAAAAAATTGCAAAGCTTATGCAAGGAAAGGAACTGGTCTTGGTACCCTGTACAAAAGTGGAAAAAAGCTCCCAACTGTACTTCCACCAGGGAATTCATTTTGCTAAACCTAGCTGGGTCAAAAGCCATTGAAAGAGAGCATCATTTGTGTATGCACCAGCAGTATATGAGGGAGAAGGTGAAAATCGTCATATTGTCTTACAGGCTGAATGAAGGGAAGACCCAGAGTATTTGAAGGGCAAATTCAGGGAAATGTGTAACCCCCAGACAAATATTAAATTAGAGAGGCATTTGCATTACACAAGAGATCAGAAACCAGGGGAAACTTTTGCAGCTTATATCACTGACCTGAGAAACAAAGCTAAAACATGTTGGTTTGGTGACTTAAAAGATGAGTTAATAAAAGACAGACTTGTGTGGTAATAATAGTGCTGCTGTGAGAAAGATTTTGGTTTGTGACAGTCATTTAGCATTGAGTAAGGCTATAGAAGTTTGTCAAATCCATGAAGTTACAAAAAACACACAAGTATGCTTGCAAGTGACAAGGGCAAGGTTTCAGCAGGCTCCAGAGCAAATGTAGATAGCATGCAACACATGGCAAACAGAAGTAGGCCAAAGCACATGGCAGCCACAGCCCCTGCTGGTTCACCAGGGACACCACGTTGTTTTCCAGTAAGTTCTAAGAAAGGAGCATGCTCAGTGTAGTACAAGCATAAAGCAGCAAAACACAAGTCCAGCTTTATTGTTAACTGTCGCAATTGTGGTGTCAATCATGAGTCTTAAAAGAAAGAAATGCTTAGCATTTGGTAAGCAGTGTCACAAGTGTAAAAAAATGGAACAATTTTCAAAAGTTTTGCAACTCAAGTAAACCCCACACAGTCGTAAAGAAGGGTTACTCAAAAAAGCAAATTGATCAAGTAGACTGCAACCCTACTTTCTATGTAGATGGTGTATCATTAATTGGTGAAAGAACTGATGCAGTGAATTTGTTGGCAAAGAGCAAAGTGTTTTGTACTGTCCAGATCAATGGTAAATCTACCAAGCTTAAAGTAGACAGCAGTTCAAAGTGTAATGTTATATCTACAGACACATTTACTAAAGTGCGAATTAATGAGCAACTCAATGTGGCCGGGAGTGTGAAACTTTTTGCTTATGGAGGTGAAGAAATTCAAACCGAAGGCTCAGTAATGCTTTCATGTTACTTGGTTAAGAACTGTTACAGCTACGTAGTTCGAAGACCTGTGCAGTCATTATTGGGTATCAAAGACACTTTGAGAATGAATCTGCTTTCTTTTACTAACGAAGTTCATCATATAAGTGCATACCCTAATTACAATATTTCTGAAGTCATTTTCTCAGAGTATGCTGATGTTTTCGATGACAAATTGGGCAAACTTCCAGTTGTGTATTCCATGAAGTTAGACCCAGAGGTCACTCCCATAGTCAAACCAGCAAGAAATGTTCTGATAGCTATGCAGGATAAAGTCAAACTTCAGTTGGATACAATGGTACAGCAAGGTGTAATTTGTCCAGTTACAGAACCAACTGAATGGGTAGTCATCCATGGTAGCAGCTCACAAAAAAGGCTCAGATGAAATCAGAATATGTACTGACCCAAGAGATTTGACCAAAGCATTGAAGAGGCCGCATCATCCAATGCGTACAGTCAAAGAGGTCGCAGCTCTGATACAGAATGCCACTGTTTTTTTCTGTCTTGGATGTAAAAAGTTAATTTTGGCAAGTAATACTTGATCGCAAATCCTCATTACTAACTACTTTCAGTACCCCGTTTGGCAGATATAGTTTCCTAAGGATGTCATTTGGAATAAATTCTGCAAGTGAAGTCTTCCAGTGTGCAATGGAGCAAAAGTTTTCAGGTTACCCTTGTGCCATAATAGTAGATGATTTATTGGTTGGAGGCAATGGTGAAGCAGAGCATGACAGAAACCTTAAGAGAGTTCTAGACAGAGCATGTGAAGTAAACTTAACGCTCAGTCCTCTGAAGTGTAAATTCAGACTACCTGCAGTTACATACGTAAGTCATTTATTTACCAGTACTGGCTTGAGATCAGACCCGACCAAGCTAGCAGCTATTCTTGAGATGGCAGCACCAGATAATATTCAAGCTATACAGCATTTCCTAGGCATGGTCAACTATTCAGGCAAGTTCATACCAGACTTCAGCGAGTTGATAGCACCTTTAAGAAAGCTGAAGAGCAAAAATGTTACATGGTCTTGGTTGGAACAGCACCAGAAGGCATTTAACACCTTAAGCAGAAAATTGCCACCATACCTACATTAAGATACTATAATGTCAATAAACCAGTCACTCTTTCCTATGATGATTCAAAATTTAGTCTTAGCAGAGTTATTCTTCAAGAAGGCAGACCAGTAGCCTATGCATCTTGAACACTTACCCAAGCTGAAATACAATATGCTGAAATTGAGAAAGAACTTTTGGCAATAATGTTTGCATGTTCCAAGTTTTATAATCATATCTATGGTCAAGCTATTCAGATTGAAAATAATCACCAACTTCTAGTTGCTATTCAAAAGAAGACTATGCATTCAGCTCCAGCAAGATTACAAAGAATGATGCTCAAATTGCAAAAGTATAACTTCAAAATGGTCTGTACAAAAGGCAAACTTCTTTATCTGGCTGATACCTTATCCAGATCTCACAGAAATACAATGTAACAGCTTGACGCAGAAGAATTTTGACTTTGATGTGATGGCAGTACGTAATTTCTCTACCACTAAACATGATGAGATGCAGATCACACAAAGACTGATCCAATTTTGCATAAGCTTAAACCACTACATTAATGTTGGATGGCCATCAAAGCAATCTAGTATACCACCTGAAGTGCAAACCTATTTTTCTTACAGAGGTGAGATGTTGATGTTAGATGGCATTATTTTCAAAGGTCCTAAAATTGTTGTTCCTGCTTCCTTACAACATGAATATATCCAGATTTTGCAATGGGGTCACCCAGGTTCCGCAACTACTAAGAGAAGGGCAAGAGAACTAGAATTTTGGCCTTCATTACTGAACGACGTTGATAAAGTACTTTCTTCTTGTTCAGTATGCAATTGTACTAAACTACTTTTGCAAATAGAACCACTTCACCTAAGTCAAGTTACTGAATTACCTTGGTCAGCAGTAGCCACTGATATCTTCCTGTGGGACAATCAACATTACTTAGTATTGGTAGACTCTTATTCAAACTGGTTTGAGATTGATCTACTACCTAATCTAACATCCACTACTGTTGTTACTAAGTTGAAACGTCATTTCTCAGTCCATGGTAGTCCACACAGTTATTTCTGACAATGGTACTCAATTTACTAGTCAGCTATTTCAGAAATTTGCAAGAGAATGGGACTTTGTGCATATTACTAGCAGTCCTGAATATCCACGGTCAAATGGACTAGCTGAACGTGCAGTGCAGAGTGTAAAGCAATTACTTAAAAGGTCAAAGTGTGACAATACCGATGCCTTTTTAAATTTACTTAATCTCAGAAACATACCCCATGACGTTAAACTTGGCTCACCCGCTCAAATTCTATCCAGATAAACCAGAACAATGCTACCTATTAGTTATAGTTTATTGTGGCCTAAAGCTAAGAACCACAAAACCATCAAAGCCCAATTATTCAGGAAGCATTTCTATCCAGAAGTCCAGTTATGATAAACCGAGCAGATTTCTTCTTCCATTGAAAAAAGGAGAGACAGTGAGGATACAAACAGTGAAAGGTTTCGACCAGATTGGTCAAGATATAGGTATATGTACTGAGCCGAGATCCTACTTTGTAGAATCTGAGGGTGTGGAGTACAGGAGAAATTGCAGACATCTTCCTGTACCAGAATTGTTATCGCAGCATTGTTCCTGTGATACAGACTCTAGATCTCAGAGCAAGTCAGACATTGTTCCCATCCCAGAACGTGTCTTAACTTCTACTTTCATTCCTGAGGATGTTCCAGTTATTCTCAAGGTTGAACATTCAGCAGAGACAGTTCCAGTTGCTAAATCTAATTCTCAGTTTTATGTCGCACGATTTGATTGTATTTCCAGACCCAGTATGAAATACACAACGACATGGACATAACTGTATATATGTACCTAGTTCTGTATAATTGCATGACAAAGAACTATTTGTATTATCTGCATGCCAAATGAGATTGACAGCATTGCACAATCTACTTCTCAAAGAGGGAGGATGTAGGACAGAGTGTATGTGTTTCAGCAAGTAATCAAGGTAAATGACTGGGGTCAGTAAGGGAAACTCCACTTGCTACTACTGGTCTAAAAGGTGGGTGTAGAACAAAGTGTTTGTGCTGTATCTGTAAGAAGCATATCAAGAACGGAATGTGCACATATAAATAGCAGGCATGTGCTATACCCAGTGCCATTTTGAGAGTGCAACCAGAGAGTAAGCATGTATGAATGGAATAGCTAGTTTGCATATATAAGCTACCTAAGTTAAAGTCAGTAAACTTCTGTCATGATGTGTCTGTATATAATAAAGCTGCTTGAACAGAACCCACAAAGACTCTTATATCGTACCCTGAATAGGAGAGTGACAGTGGGACTTCTTTGTTCTTGTGTGGCTTTGAGATTCCAAAAAAGTAAGGTAAACGTGGGCATGGGCTTCATAAATAATTATATTTTCAGTAATACGTTTTTCTTCCCATAATGTGGTGAAATTAGTGTTCCATAAATCATACGCTCTTTTTATGACATCCATGATAAATAACTCATAAAATCTGTTATCCTCCAGCAGGTTCTCTATCATTTGTTTGCAGCTAGTGGTATCAGTCATGAGTATACCTCCTCCCTTGTCTGCCTTCATTACACTTCTAGATTTATCATTGCCTAGCTCGATCAATGCTTTTCTTTCTCCCTGTGTTAAGTTATAACGTTTTTTTCTTAGAATGTTTTTAAGTAGAATAATCCAAGAGTGCAAAAGGACTGGGACAAAGTCCAAAAGTATAAATGAATAAAAACAATTGTCCACCAGGGCTAAGTGTAGAATCCAATTTAATTAATAAATAAAAACTGGTAAGCGCTGTTGCGGTAGATCTGCTTCTTATAGGTTCATAAGTTTATAAGTAAGTATTAGTCTATCTGCCCAAGGGCATTTATAAGCCTAGCCAGAATGTGTTGGCTTTCGCCACCCCCTTAGATTAGTTCCCCGTGCCTCTGCCCAGCAGAGCCATTAGTTCCCTGCGCCACTGTCCAGCAGAGCCACTGCAGTGATCCCCAGGGCAAATTTTCTGTTCCCCATCCACCCATCAAGGTTTCTCTTGAAGAGTGTTAATGAGGGGCTCTGCCTGATGTATATTGGAATCCTGTTCCAAAGCATGGGGAGTCTCTGGGATAGGCATCTATCCCTCCAGCATGTCCTATTTATTGTTGTGGTGAGGTTTATATCTCTAGAGCTTGTGGCTCTCCGGGATTTGTTTTTTTTTTTAGGTGGAGCATGTCCATCAATTCTGGGTTGGACATGGCCTTGTATGTCAGGCAGAGATCAACTCTGAGTAAGCAGTATGCAACCGAGTACAGCTGGAGTTTCTTGACTTGGGCTGCATAGGGCATCTGTTTGAGGCCAGTAATCCTCTTGGTGAGGTACTTTTGTGGTCTTTCCAGCTGTTGCAGGTGTCTTGTAAGGTACATCCCAAATGGGGCATTGTATTCGATGATGGGTCTAATGAGTGATGAGTAGAGGCACAATAACCTCTTTTGTTCTAGATGCAAACCCTTTTGTGATTAGGTGGGCCACATAGAAGGATTTTCTAACCACCTTGGCAATATGATTATCAAAGGAGAGATTACTATCTACTTGGGTCCCCAGATCCCTTATTACATTTTCTGTATTTAGGGGACTACCACCTATGTGGTAGTTCGCGGGTACTTTGTTTTTTCCAAAGGGGATGACTATGCACTTTTTGGCATTTAGCTTGAGGCCATGATTTTGACACCAGGTATCCGTCTCAGTGAGACCCATCTGGAGGGTGTCTGTATTAGCCGGAGAATCAGTTATGGCCCCTAGTTTGCAGTCGTCTGCGAACCTGGCAAGCCATAGTCCTCCTATGCTTGCCTGTACCTCTGAGACGTATATACCGAATAGGAGGGGTCCTAGGATTGAGCCCTGGGGGACGTCACTTGTAACCGGTTTAGAGTCGGACGTAGAGCCTGCAACTCTCACCATGTGGGTTCTAGCCATGAGCCAGTTGGCAACCCATCTCGTGACATAGGGGTTTATGTTCAAGCTGGTGAGCTTGTCTATAATACTAGAATGGGGAATGGTGTTGAAAGCCTTTGCGAGGTCTAGGTAGGCTGTGTGGACCTTCTTTCCCTCGTCTAATTCCTTGGTAACCATCTCAAAGAAGTCCACCAGGTTTAGAAGGCATGATCTGCCCTTAACAAAGCCAAACTGGGTAGGGTCCAAGGTTTGGAGGTTCCATATGTCTCTGTTAATGAATTCCATGATGATGTGTTCCATAGCCTTGCAGACCAGGCTAGTCAGGCTTATAAGGCGATAGTTCCCAGGGTCCGTTGTGGCTTCACCTTTGTGGAGCGGGATAACTGTTGCTGTGCGCCACTCTGTGGGTACGTAGCCTGTAGAGAGGCTAAGTTTGAACAGTGTGTTTAATTGAGGGGTTAGTTCATTTTGGAGACACAGCCTGGGTCACCGTCTGGTCCCATTGAAGCTGTGTTTTTGGCTTTGGATAGGGCTGTTTCAACCTGTGTGTCGGTGACTGATGGGGCCCTAGATTCTTCTGGTATAGTTATGGGCCCTTTAGGGGGTGAGAGGGGGGTGAAATTTGCACTAAACCTGTCTGCCAGAATGTTGGCAATATCAGTCGGTTCACTGTATTTTGTGCCATTCTGCACTAACTCAGAGCTATTTTGTGCCATTCTGCACTAACTCAGAGCAGATCTGAGAGTTTCCACTTAGGTTCTTGACACAGCTAAAGAACGCTTTGTGGTTATCTTTGGAGTCATTGGCAATTTTTCTTTCGAAATTAGCCTTGGATGATTTAATAAGGGATCGTAGTTTCTTGCTGATTCTGATCAGGGATGTCTTTCCTTTTTGGGGTTTTACTCTTTTCTGTACTAGTTTCCTCCTTCTGTTGTATAGCTTGTTTATGGCAGGGGTCCAACAGACTGGTTTCCTTTTCTTGGAGGAGTGAGTCATGTTTTTACTTGGGATAGCATGATCCATGCATTCCTGCAGATGCTCATAGGGTGCCTTTGAAAAGGTTTCAGCAGCTTGGACAGCACTGTCCTTTAGCATGGGGGCTGTGAACCTTTCCACCTCGATCTTAAGTAACATGAAGTTTGCTTTTGAAAAGTTTGTCATGGTGGTTTCCTTGATTGGGGGTGGGGGTGGAATGTGTATATCCAGAGTGATTAGTCTATAGTCTGATCTAACCAGCAAGGGGTTGACCTCCGGTGTGGAACACCAATCGCCCATGTTGGTGATGACCAGGTCCAATATGTTGTTCCCTCTGGTGGGGGTGTTGACCAGTTGATCCAGGGCGTTTGCGTTTATAAATTCTAGGAAGCGTCGGGCAAGGAAGTTAGTACTTGAGAAGTTCTCCCAGTTTATGTTTGGGTAATGGAAATCACCCAGTATTAGGGTGTTTGGTAGGACCTTCATATTTCCCAGTGTCTCCAGAAATGTGGAATGGGGCTACTGGGCCATGGTGGGTGATCTGTAGCAAGCTACAATTTGGATTGCAGTTTTGCCCATTGTTAGTTGCACATGGATGATCTCTGATGCATTGTGCTGCGCCACTAACCTGGAGGTGTGGGTATCCTTGATGAATATGGATACACCCCCGCCTTTTGTGTTTCGGTCTTGGTTATGTGGCTGAAAGGTATAGTATGAGTTATAGCCTAGTAGTGCTGGGGTGCTCTCAGGAGCCTTAAACCAGGTTTCTGTTACTGCACAGATGTCGATGTTCTCCATACTGAGGAGTGCCTCGAGTGCGTGCATTTTGAGGTTTAGACTTCTGGCGTTGAGTAGTATTGCCCTCAGTTTTTGGTTACTTGTGCTATTTATGGTGGTGGGTTTGTCTTTTGAGCCTTGCCTAAAAAAGGCACTATGGGGGCGGCAAGAGCCTTGGCCAGTATTCAAAAGCCTAAGAGTGACAGGTGAAAGCAATCTCTTGCGAAGCAATGTGGCTTGTCGAGCATGTCATCCCAGGCGGACAGATTCATAGGTTCATAGGTTTATACTAGGCTATCTGCCCTAAGGCATTTATAAGCCTAGCCCAAAGTTTTGTGGCTTACGCCACCCCTTATGTTAAAAAATACTGTGCCCATTAGTTTGTTGTGCCTCTGTCCAGCAGTGACACAGAGATGATTCCTGGGGTAAACCTACGATCTCCCATCCACCGGTCAAGATTTCTCTTGAACAGAGCCAGCGAGGTGCTCTGCCTCACATGGACTGGGATTTTATTCCACAGCATAGGGAGTCTCTGGGTGACAATTCTATCCCTCCAGCATGTCCTATTTATATCTGTGCTAAGGTTTAAGTCGCTTGCTCTAGTGGATCTGGTAGATTTGGATTTTTTGAGGTGGAACATGTCCATTAATTCCGGGTTGGACATGGCCTTGTATGTCAGGCACAGGTCACCTCTGAGCAGGCGGTATGCGACTGAATAGAGCTGGAGTTTCTTCAGTCTGGCAGCATATGACAGATTTTGGAGTCCCTTTATCCTTTTGGTGAGGAACTTTTGGGGTCTCTCCAATTGCTGCAGGTGTCGGGTGAGATACATCCCGAATGGGGCATTGTACTCGATCATTGGTCTGATAAGTGAAGGGTACAGGGGAACAATGACCTCACTTGATCTGGATGTGAATCCCTTCATGATCAGGTGGGCAATGTAGAAGGTATTTCTAACCACTTTAGCAATGTGAGTGTCAAAAGAAAGGCCACTGTCAACCTGGGTCCCCAGGTCCCTGATAACCTCTTCTGTGCTTAATGGATTGCCACCTATATGGTAGCTTGGGGTTACCTTGTTTTTCCCGAAGGGTATGACTATACATTTTTTGGCATTTAACTTCAGGCCATGGCTCTGGCACCAGTTATCAGTTTCCATGAGACCCCTCTGAAGGATATCTGTGTCCGATGTACTTTCCACTATGGCGCCCAGTTTGCAGTCATCTGCAAACTTTGTCAGCCATAGTCCTCCTATGTTTGCCTGTACTTCTGAGAAGTAGATGCCGAACAACAGGGGGCCAAGGACTGAGCCCTGTGGGACACCACTTATGACCAGCTTGGAGTCTGACATGGCGCCAGCAACTCTAACCCTGTGGGTTCTGTCCTTTAGCCAGCTTGCAACCCATCTTGTGACATATGGGTTTACATTTAAGCTGGTAAGTTTCTCTATAATACCCGAGTGGGGTATTGTGTCGAAAGCTTTTGCAAGGTCAAGGTAGGCTGTATGGACTGCCTTTCCCTCATCAATGGCCTTGGTGACTGTTTCGAAGAAGTCGACCAAGTTCAATAGGCATGATCTGCCCTTGACAAAGTCGAACTGGGTCGGGTCCAATGTCTGCAAGTCCCCTATGTCTTTGTTTATGAGTTCCATTATGATCCTCTCCATAGCTTTGCAGACCAGGCTTGTTAAGCTTATGGGGCGGTAATTACCAGGGTCCGTAGAGGCACCGCCTTTGTGGAGTGGGACCACAGTTGCCGTACGCCACTCCTTGGGCACGTATCCTGTGGTAAGGCTAAGATTAAACAGCTGCCTTATATGCGGGTTTAGTTCCTCGTTGAGTTCGTGTAGCACACAGCCGGGGACACCATCCGGTCCCATTGATGCTGTGTTTTTAGCTTTAGAGAGAGCAGCTTTCACCTGCGCATTTGAGATGTCTGGGAGGCTACACTCCGCTGGGATAGTTATCTCTCCTTTTGGGGGAGAGGTGGGTGAAGTTTGCACCGAACCTGTCTGCCAGTATGTTGGCAGTGCCCGTGGGTTCACTGATTGTTGTATCATTTTGGACTAATTCTGCACATATCTGGGAGTTTCCACCCAGGTTTCTAACATAGCTGAAGAAGGCCTTATGATTGTCTTTTGAATCTATTGCAATTTTTCTTTCAAAGTTGGCCTTGGATGATTTTATGAGTGCTCGTATTTTTTTACTAATAATGATCAAGGGTGTCTTCTCTTTTATGGATTTTGCTCTATCGTGTAACAGCTTTCTCCTCTTATTGTAAAGTTTGTTTATGGCTGGGGTCCACCAGACTGGACGTTTGCCCTTGGTGGAAAGAGTCTTGGTTTTATTAGGGATTGCCTGATCCATGCAGTCCTGGAGGTGTTCGTAGAAGGCATTTGTAAGGGCTTCCGCAGCTTGGATTGTGGTTTCCACTGGCTCGGGGGCCTTGAAGGATACCACACCAGTCTTGAGTAGTGTGAAGTTTGCTTTAGAAAAGTTCTTCACTGTGGTCTTTTGTTTGGGGTGGGGCGGATGTGGATTTCCAGTGAGATAAGTTTGTGATCTGATCTCACCAATGAGGGATATACTTCCAGTGTGGAGCATTTTGTCCCCATGTTTGTGATGATGAGATCTAGTATATTTTCTCCTCTTGTGGGAATGGTGACTAGTTGTTCCATGGCATTTGAATTTATGAACTCCAGGAACCTTTGGGCTAGAAAGTTGGGGCTTGAGTAATGTTCCCAGTCTATATTCGGTAGTTGAAGTCACCCAATATAATGGTGTTTGGAGATACATTTATACCCTCCAGTGTCTTCAGGAAGGCTGTGTGGGGTTCCTGAGTTTGAGAGGGTGGCCTGTAGCATGCTACAAATTGTAGAGCAGTTTTGCCTATGGTTAATTGCACCTGGATGGTTTCCGATGCTTCGTGCATTGCCACCAACCTGGAGGTGTGGGTATCCTTGATGAATATGGATACCCCCTCCTTTTGTGGTGTGGTCCGGGTTTTGGGGCGGAGCATGATATGAGGTAAAACCTGATAGTGCCGGGTGCTCTCAGGAGCCTTGAACCAGGTTTCAGTCACAGCACAGACATCGATGTTCTCCATACTGAGAAGGGCCTCGAGTGCGTGCATTTTGAGATTTAGACTTCTGGCATTGAGCAGCATTACCCTTAGTTTCTTCCCATTTTTTTTCTAGGGTGGTAGATTTAGAATTTGAGCCTTGCCTAAAAAGGCACTATGGGGGTGGCAAGAGCCTTAGCCAATATCCGAATCCCAGGGTGACAGGTGCAAGCCATCCCTTGCGAGCAGCGTGGCTTGTCAAGCATGTCATCCCAGGCAGACAGACACTGGATCCCCTTTGAATGACACCAGAAATTAAGCCAATTGTTAAAGCTGATCATCTTGTCTCTATGTTGTGGCATCATTCTTGGTGAAGGAAGTATACTGCTCAGGGTCAGGGTCATACCTGCCTGGGCTACATAATCAGAGAGCTCCTCTATGTCTCTTTTCATGTAGTCCAGGGAGGTACGTCTCAGGTCGTTCACACCAGCATGGACAATGACTGTGTCATATTTGTACTTGCTGTGGAGTGACCCGAGTGCTTGTGTTATGTGGCGGATTCTAGCGCCCGATAGGCAGCTTACTGTGACCCTCTCCTTGTTCAGCCTGGTGAGTGGGACGTCAGTGTGTCTGACTATGGAGTCACCTATGGCAAGTATGTTTGGTGTTGTATTTGACCTTAAGGGCTGTGACTGCTTTGCACACTGATTTTGTGGTTTATGTGTTGCCTGTGGTGTGTCATGAGGTGGCAGTTGCTTGGATGTCTGCTTTGGAGGCCTCTGCTGTTTAGGTAAATTTTTGCTCAGAGCCTCCGAGTATGACTTTGTGTGTTTATGTGTTTGATTCATTGTTGTGATAGCTTTATGTGAGACTGGTTTTGTGGTGTGTGTAGCTGCCTTCTCCTCCTGTCTGGTCTTGCCAGTCCTGAGTTGAAAGAGCTCAGCCTCCAGTTTGGCTAAATAGCTGCATCTCTCGCAAGTGTTTGTGTTATGTGGGAGGAGGAGAGGGTTGTCAGTGTACATGAGGCAATTGTAACATTGCCTCAATATTCCCAAATTCACCAACTGGACAGGAGAGGACGCCAGCATCTGGCCCTTCGACATGCTAGAGAAATTTAGAAGTTAGGGTGTAACTGAATAAGAGAGGACTTAGTAAGGAAGTAGGTACTCCTGGGGGGGGGGGGTTTGCTAGTGAGGGACTTTGTATAATACAGAAGTGCTAAACCTGAAAAGAAGATGCTTTTAAGACAAGTAAAAGCTTTTAGGAACAAGTGCTGTGCTTTTTAGTTAAGGGATATACTGTTTAGATTACTAGTAGAGCAGTTCTAAGGGAAAAAATGAAGAACAGACTTTATGGAGCCAGAAAAAGTTTAACCTTGTTAAACCAGCGCTGCCCGATGCTGCTCTAGTGGCAACTCCACGCTAAATCGCTCTAAAGCATGCTTGATAGCAGGGGCTGGAAAGAGCCAGGAATTGAACCAAAACGGCCAATAAAACTACAGTTTCAAGTCAGTAACCACTCCCATGGGGGGCAGGGAAGCAGCTCAATGTTTTTCACTGCCACTGATCAACATAGAGACTTTCCTTTAGCCCAAGCAAAAATGGCCTCACAGAAACTTACGAAACAATTCAAGAACAGCAAGCCTGTAACTTGAACTTTTTTAAATCTCAGAAAAGTGGGAAAAAAGCAAGATTTTTTTTTGTTTTTTTTCAGAGATAGCAGAGGTTCACAAGTAATATCAAGTTATAACAGTGCAGTAAATAATCCCACACAAGAGTGCTAGGTCAAAGAATGAAAATATGCAAGTTTTGAGAAAAAAATGATTTTAAAATTAAGTGCAAACAGGAAATTCAGTAAACAGCTTTTGGTTGTGCTCTAAATACAGCTACTAATGCAGAAATCAAGTTTAACAAGCCAGAAAATGCTCAAACTAGGCAGCTATGCAGAAAACACTTATCAAATAAACAGAGGAAAAATAATTAAAATCTCAAAAGTGGCTCCTTTCATCTCTCAGCGTTTTCTCCTCTTGGTGGGTGCTTCACCAACAGCCAACAAGCCTGAAAAGATGCCAAAACCACGAGGCAACTAGGTTTTAAGAGAGGAAGATGAAGGAGTTTTGGAAATGACCTTGGCCAATAAAGCTACAATTTCAAGTCATTAACAACTCACACAGGGGGCAGGGAAGCAGCTCAATGTTTTACACTGCCACTGATCAACAGAGAGACTTTCCTTTAGCCCAAGCAAAAATGGCCTCACAGAAACTTACAAAACAGTTCAAGAACAGCAAGCCTGTAACTTGAACTTTTTTAAATCTCAGAAAAGTGGGAAAAAAGCAAGATTTTTTTGTTTTTGTTTTTCAGAGATAGCAGAGGTTCACAAGTAATATCAAGTTATAACAGTGCAGTAAATGACCCCACACAAGAGTGCTAGGTCAAAGACAGAAAATATGCAAGTTTTGAGAAAAAACGATTTTAAAATTAAGTGCAAACAGGAAATTCAGTAAACAGCTTTTGGTTGTGCTCTAAATACAGCTACTAATGCAGAAATCAAGTTTAACAAGCCAGAAAATGCTCAAACTAGGCAGCTATGCAGAAAAACTTATCAAATAAACAGAGGAAAAATACTTAAAATCTCAAAAGTGGCTCCTTTCTTCTCTCAGCGTTTTCTCCTCTTGGTGGGTGCTTCACCAACAGCCAACAAGCCTGAAAAGACGTCAAAACCACGAGGCAACTAGGTTTTAAGAGAGGAAGATGAAGGAGTTTTGGAAATGACCCCTTTTGGCCAATAAAACTACAGTTTCAAGTCAGTAACCACTCCCACGGGGCAGGGAAGCAGCTCAATGTTTTACACTGCCACTGATCAACAGAGAGACTTTCCTTTAGCCCAAGCAAAAATGGCCTCACAGAAACTTACAAAACAGTTCAAGAACAGCAAGCCTGTAACTTGAACTTTTTTAAATCTCAGAAAAGTGGGAAAAAAGCAAGATTTTTTTTTTTTTGTTTTTGTTTTTCAGAGATAGCAGAGGTTCACAAGTAATATCAAGTTATAACAGTGCAGTAAATGACCCCACACAAGAGTGCTAGGCCAAAGACAGAAAATATGCAAGTTTTGAGAAAAAAAACGATTTTAAAATTAAGTGCAAACAGGAAATTCAGTAAACAGCTTTTGGTTGTGCTCTAAATACAGCTACTAATGCAGAAATCAAGTTTAACAGGCCAGAAAATGCTCAAACTAGGCAGTTATGCAGAAAAACTTATCAAATAAACAGAGGAAAAATACTTAAAATCTCAAAAGTGGCTCCTTTCTTCTCTCAGCATTTTCTCCTCTTGGTGGGTGCTTCATCAACAGCCAACAAGCCAGAAAAGACGCCAAAACCACGAGGCAACTAGGTTTTAAGAGAGGAAGATGAAGGAGTTTTGGAAATGACCCCTTTTGGCCAATAAAACTACAGTTTCAAGTCAGTAACCACTCCCATGGGGGCAGGGAAGCAGCTCAATGTTTTTCACTGCCACTGATCAACAGAGAGACTTTCCTTTAGCCCAAGCAAAAATGGCCTCACAGAAACTTACAAAACAGTTCAAGAACAGCAAGCCCGTAACTTGAACTTTTTTAAATCTCAGAAAAGTGGGAAAAAAGCAAGATTTTTTTTTTTGTTTTTTTTTTCAGAGATAGCAGAGGTTCACAAGTAATATCAAGTTATAACAGTGCAGTAAATGACCCCACACAAGAGTGCTAGGTCAAAGACAGAAAATATGCATGTTTTGAGAAAAAAACGATTTTAAAATTAAGTGCAAACAGGAAATTCAGTAAACAGCTTTTGGTTGTGCTCTAAATACAGCTACTAATGCAGAAATCAAGTTTAACAAGCCAGAAAATGCTCAAACTAGGCAGCTATGCAGAAAAACGTATCAAATAAACAGAGGAAAAATACTTAAAATCTCAAAAGTGGCTCCTTTCTTCTCTCAGCGTTTTCTCCTCTTGGTGGGTGCTTAATAATTAGCCCAGCCAAGTCTCAAACCCAGGATGCTGTGCTCTACAATCACAGCAATGTACCCCTACACCATCTGAACTAATCCCCTTTGAATGACACCGGAAACTTAGCCAATTGTTGAAATTGATCATTTTTTCTTTATACTGTGGCATCATTCTTGGTGAGAGCAGGATGCTACTCAGGGTCAGGGTCATACCGGCCTGGGCTACATGATCAGAGAGCTCTTCCATGTCTCTTTTCATATAGTCCAGGGAGGTATGTCTCAGGTCATTCACACCAACATGGACAATGACAGAGTTGTATTTGTACTTGTTCTGGAGTGACCTGAGTGCTTGTGTTATGTGTCGGATCCTGGCACCCGACAGGCAGCTAACTGTAACCTTCTCCTTGTCCAGCCTAGTTAGTGGGACATCAGTGTGCCTGACTATAGAGTCGCCTATTACTAGTCTGTTGGGTATGTTATTTTGAATTAAGGGCTGTGATTGCATTGTGCACTGATTATGTGAAGTATGTGTTTCATGGTTGGTGATGGGGTGTGGAGGTTGCTTGGATGTCTGCTTTGGAGGTCTCTGTTGCTCTTGCAGATTTTTATTTAGAGCATCCGAGTATGTTTTCATGTATTCATGTGTGTTATTTGCCGGTGTTGGTTTATTAGGTCTATGTGGGACTGGTGGTGTGTTGCAAGTATTACCCTTCTCCTCTTGACTGTCAGTTCCAGTCTTGGGTTGAGAGAGCTTTGCCGCCAGTTTGGCTGTATAATTGCATCTCTCGCATATATTAGTGTTTGGTGGTAGGAGAAGAGGGTTGTCTGTGTACATGAGGTAGTTGTAACATTGCCTCAAAATGCCCAGATTTGCCATTTGGACTGGAGAGTACACCGGAAACTGCCCTTTGAACATGCCTGAATAGGTAGAGTAAGCTGTTTTTCTGACTGGCTGGTGGGGACGAATTGACAGCCTTGTCCTTCTGGACAGTATAGGGGGTTCTAGTGCTAGGGTTAATTAGTGCTTGCTATGAGTTTTAAGCAAGTGCTTGACTGCGAAATGAATGATTTGAGTGCTAAAGTTGAAGGTTTGTCTAGTTCCAAGGGAAATATTGAAGAGTAGACTTCGTGGAGCCGAGAATAGTTTAACTCTAGCTAAACAGCACTGCTCGGTGCACAAAACCGCACAAATGAAGTTTTTATAGCAGAGAAGTGAAAGAGAAACAAATTAGCCCAAAATGGCCAATAAACTACTAACTTCTGGGCTGAAACCATTCCTCCAGGGACAGATAGGCTGCTCAAAGCTCCCCTCTCTCACAGGTGAACAGAGAAACTTCCTTCTATCCAAGTAAGGTATGGGCAACACAGAAACTTGTAACTCAGCCCTGGATTCAGCAATAACCTGAAAACTGGACTATACTAGTTCAGAAAGGCGGGTAACAAGTATATTTATTTTGTCTGTTTTTTTTTTCAGAAAATAGAGTAGATAAAATCAAAACAACACTTTAAATGCACAGAAAAGACTATCACACTTTAGCGTGTAGCCTACAACAGTTAAACAGATTATTTAAACACAAAAATGACTTAATTCAAGTGCAGGCAGCAAATAAGTACAATATAAAGCAATAACAAACTTTTAAAATCACAGATTCACTACAAAAACTGGCGTTTTAGGCTTAATTAGTTAAGACAGCAAGAAAAGCAGAAAAATTATACTTAATCACTCCAAAGTCACTCTTTTGGCTCTCTGCTGCTGTAGAATCTGCAGAACACCATAACACAAAAATAACATCTAAAACATTTAAATAAAACAAAACAGCCAGTCAAAAACTGAACACAAAATCACAAGATAACAATTAGTGATGCAAGCCCCTCTTTTTAAGTGCTGGTTTTAAAAACACAGCATTGCTGGGTGCAAATTAGCTCTGAGGTCTAAAATACAGCACAGCTCAGCATATTCAGTTTCATTCATAATATCCCCTTTATGAAAACCATAATCAACTTTGCTAAGCACTAAAAACTTAATGTGGTGGGTATCTCCATTATCAGCAACATGCTTAGATAATGCATTACTAGGTTTCTTATTTCGAATATCATTAGTGTGTTCAAGTATCCTTTCCTTTAACGTGCGGTTGGTCTTACCTACATAAAAACCTTCACATAGAACACATTTGGCCAAATATACTATATTTTTATCAGTACAGTCCGCATAAAAATAAAATGCAATACTACTTAATGATCTAGGATGAATAACAGATGAAACTGTGTAGAAATACCTACATGCACTACAAGATCTACATGCATAGGTACCCCTACGCTCTGAGTATAACCTTCTAGAGGGTGTCGGTTTGTACCATAAACTTTGCTTCAATGTTCTGTTATTCTTGAAGGCAAATTTAGGACATGGCCCTAATATTTAACATAAATCAGGATCTGTCATAAGTATAGGCCAATTCTTCTTCACAATGTCACATACTATATTCACATTGCTAGAGTAAGTTAAAGTGACCCTATTAGTTTGCATTTAACTCATTGTAATCCAATGGTTGTGTTATTTTTTCCAGAGAAATAAGGTTTGGTCTTAGTACTTCTAACTCCTCTAGCCTCATATATGACCTGTTCTATGTCTCCTATTCTATAGCCTCAGTCTTCAACTCTAAGGTTATCTAGAGCCTTCTCTAATGGTGTTGCTTCAGTGTGTAACCTCATAACTGTAAGTACCTGATTCTTCAACACATTCCTGGGAATGTGCCTTGGGTGCATGCTTGTTTTATGGAGAATATTATTCTTTTTACAAGGTTACCTAAACATACTTGTGGATAAATTACCGAACATATTCTTGTTGACCGAAACATCCAGAAATTCTATACAAATATCAGAATAATCCATAGTAAATTTAAGAAAGGATGTAGTGTTCTGTGAATAACCTACAAATTCTATCAACAAGTCAACGGACCCTTACCAAACAAAAATATGTCATCAATAAATCTCTTATAAAACTTAATGTGTGTCCTAAAGCGTTCTTCATTAAAGACTAATTGCTTCTCCCAATGTGCAAGCACAATGCTGGTATAAGTGTTTGCACACACCATACCTATTGCAACCCCCACTTTCTACAAGAAATACTCTGATTCAAACATAAAAAAAAGAAGTTATGTACCTACCATAACATTCCATGTTAGTTGTCTTCATCTCGCCTTCTTTCTTGCTGGTTGGGATCGGAGCCGAGACGGCCATTTTCAATAGCTCGAGAGCTGTTTACTGGCTCAAGGCTACCCCTTATCCCATAATGCCTAGCGATAGCTACCCAGATCTCGTTTGAAATAGCTAACTCCAGACATAACAAGAGAATAAACCAGTCAAAAGAACTGGTTGACTTACACCTCCCATATCCTCTAAATCAATAGAGGGAAACAAAGAATACTCAGTGAGAGAAAAGGGACTCCTCTTGATCCACTAGGACAGGGGGATGGAGGGTGGGACACAAGAAAGAAGGCGAGATGAAGACAACTAACATGGAACGTTATGGTAGGTACATAACTTCTTTATGTTAAGTTGTCTATCTCGCCTTCATTCTTGCTGGTTGGGACAGTGTCCCTAGCACCTAAAATCCTGGGTGGCTCAGTGGAACAGACTCTTCAGAACAGTGGAGCCAAAATCAGCTCTACTCCAGGAGACTATATCCCCCTTGTAATGAGAAATAAAGGTATGAGGATTTGCCCACGAAGCAGCTGCACATATGGAATCCATGGGCAACCAAGACTGGAAAGCTACAGAGGTGGCTAATGCCCTAGTAGAATGACCTTTTGCTTTAGATGGTAATTCCTTATCCCATAACTGATAAATAAATTAAATAGTATGGGATAGCCATCTAGATAAAGTAACCTTGGAAACTGGGAGACCTTGTTTGTTTAAGGCATAAGACAGAAATAATTGGTCTGATTTTCTTATTTTTTTAGTTCTATGAAGGTAAAAATGCAATTGCCTGTGCACGTCCAATTGGTGAAGTTTCTACTCTGCCTTGTTGCTATGATTGGGGAAGAAAACGGGGAGATCTATAGACTGATTTAAATTATGTTCAGAGCAGACCTTGGGAAGAAATGAAGGATTTGTCCTCAGAAAAACTCTATCCCTATGAAAAAACAGATAAGGGGGATGGACAGTGTCTGTAGTTCTGAGACTCGTCTGGCTGAAGTAATAGCAACCAGAAAGAGTGTTTTCCAAGAGAGAAATTTGATGGAGCATGATGCAGCTGGTTCAAAAGGAGGCAAAATTAAGGACGTTAGGACTAGATTAAGGTCCCAGGGAGGAGGGGGGGGGTCTCTCACTGGAGGTCTAAGAAGAGATGTCCCTCTCAAAAAGGCTTTACAGAGCTTGTGAGACATGATGCTTGAATTCTGTAACCCGATGTGAAAATTAGAAATGGCTGCTAATTGCACCCTAATGGTAGCGGAAGCGGCTCCAGAATGAAACAGTTGTGCTAGGAACTCTAGGATCTCATGGACTGAGACTGAGGAGGGATCCACATTCCTAGACTCAGCCCAATAATAAAAACATTTCCATTTGCTAGCCTAAATAGTCCTGGTGGTGGACTTGTGTGAGGAAACGATAATCTCACTGACTGTTGGGGAAATGCTAGGGAGCCTGGCTAGGATTGGAAGTGGAACAACCAAGTTGTGAGCTGGAGAGTCTGAAGGGACTGATGCAACCCGCCTGACTGATGAACCAGTAGATCTGGAATCGGGTCCAGAGTCCAGGGCTGATCGAGAAGATAGAGGTGTAGGAACGGAAACCAAATCTGTCGAGGCCAGTAGGGGGCAATGAGGATCATTTTGCAACCCAACGACTTTGCTTTCTGTATGAGTCTTGGTATAAAGAAAAGGGAGGAAATGCATAAAGGAGTCCCTGAGGCCAATCGTGGACTAGATCGTCTCTGGGTAGGTGACCTGGAAGTGGAAGGAGGGAAAAGTAGTTGCTGCATTTGCTGTTGAATGGGGTGGCAAAAAGATCGCAGCAAGGCTGTCTCCATTTGCGGAAGATCAGGTCCGCAACTTCCTGATTCAGAGACCACTCATGAGGCATGAGGATAGCTCTGCTGAGCCTGTCCGCATTGATGTTGGATCTCCCAGGGATGTGCATCACAATTAGAAAATGTTGGGAGGAAATCACCCACTGCCACAGTCTGAGTGCTTCTTGACACAACAGGTAAGATTTGGCCCCTCCCTATCTGTTGATGTATCACACTACTGCCATATTGTCTGTTTGGATTGCAATGGTCCCGGAAGGAAGAGAGTCTTGAAGGGCTTGCAATGCTAGGAGCACGGCTCTCATCTCTAGGACATTTATGTGCAGATGGTACCCGTGAGGTTGCCAAGTGCCTTGGACTGTCCTGCCCAAATAATGCCCCCCCCCCATCAGGGAGGCATCTGTGGTCACTGTGGCTACTGGAGGGGGCTGAACGAAGGATCTGCCCTGAGTCACTAGTGGGGAGACCATCCACCAGGAAAGGTGCCTTTTGCATGCTTCTGTAATCATGATCATGTGAGACATGGGTAGCTCTTGGAAAGACCACTGTGTGAAAAGAAGCCACTGAAGAATCCTCATATGGAAGCATGCCAATGGAAGAAGGGGGATGGCAGCTGCCATGGAGCCTAGAGTTTGAAGGACATATTTGACTTGTATCTTCTTGCTCTGCATTAGAACTTGCACTTGTTGACGAATAGTGGACACTCTTTCCAGAGGTAACCTTGCAAACAGTTCCTTTGTGTTTAATTCTGCTCCTGTGTAAGTGAGAGACTGAGAGGGCAACAAGGCAGATTTTTTGAAATTTATGGGTGCAAAAAGTGATTGTGTAATCCCATGCTTGTAGGAGTTGATGCCTGGTGGTATCAGTGAGGAGCCAGTCGTCTAGATATGGAAACGGCTGGAATCCTTGACGTCTCAGGTGAGCCGTGACCACTGCCATACATTTGGTGAACACCCTGGGGGTTGTGGTGAGACCAAAGGGCAGAGCTCTGAACTGGTAATGACTAGCCCCCACCTAAAAGCAAAGAAATCTCCTGGAACATCTGTCCATCTTGATATGGTAGTAAGCATCCTGAAGATCTATAGAGCACATCCAATTGTCCTGACCCAGAAAGGGTAGACTGGACTGTAGCGTGACCATCCGAAACTTTGTTCTTTGTACAGATCTGTTTAATCTGCTGAGATCCAAAATGGGTCTCCAGTCCCCTGTCTTTTTTAGTACTAAAAAGAACCTTGAGTAAATTCCGGATCCAAGCTGGTCTGCAGGGACCTACTGGATGGCTCTTTTTCTTAGCAGTTTTGAAATTTCTATAACTGCTTGCTCTCTCAGATTGGGTGGAACATCTGGAAGGGCCTTCTTTGACTGTAAGGGGGTTTGATGGAAGGGAATTTTGTAACCTCTCGATATAATGGACAGTACCCATCTGTCTCTTGTTAAATTTTGCTAGGCTTTTGGGTACAGCGAAAGTCTTCCCCCAACTGCCTCCAGAGGTAAGCAGCCGGGCAACCCTTCAGGGATGCTGGAAGGGCTTTTCAGAGAAGGATTCTCTGTTGCCCTGGTTCTGCGGACCCCCTCTGCCGCGAGTTCAGCATCTATTATTGTTGTTTCCTCCTCTGCCTCTAGAGGAAAAAATCACTACGTGTGTCAGTCAAGACTCCCTGAGATTTGCGGAACCACATCTTCCCACTCCTCTGACCCTTGGGGAAGGGTCTTGAGGGAGTGGAAAAATGGACTCCCATGGCAGAGAGAGTCTTGCCTTCTTGCCCACACCTAGTCAAAGTGTCTTTTACCTGTGGCCCAAAGAGAAAGGAGCCATCAAACGGGGTGTTGGTGAAGGACGCTTGAAAGGGTTCAGCAAAATTACACAGCCGCATCCAAGCATGCCTCCTGAGGGCCACAGCAGTGCCCGCAGCTCTACTCGCTCCATCGTCAGCATAGGAAATGAGCCTCATGGAGGAGTTGACTACGGAATTTAGAGTTGCTAGCTGGGAAGTTACTTTGGCTTGAACTCCCTCAGCTGTAGGATGTTGGAGGGTATCTCCTAGCTCTTTTAGGAGATCCCTCTGAAGATGAGTAAAGTGACATAAGTAGTTCAGGGACCTCATGGAGAAGGTCGCTGAAGCAAACATTCGCTTTCCGTATCCGTCCATTGTCCTAGACTCCTTGTTAGGAGGATGAACAGATGAAGAGGTCTCTGCCATCTCTTTTTTGGTGGCAGCTGCTACTACCATGGCATCAATGGGCACACCCTTAGAAAGAAACTGCTTATCCTGGGGGGCTGTAATGAACTTATTTGGTCTCCTCGGAGTTGGTTCCACTGTGTCTGGAGCTGACCAAGCCTTTCAAGCCACTATAGACATGAGTGGATCAAAAGGTGGAGAAACCCAGGAGGTGGAAGGTCGGGAACTGAAGGCATCCAGGAACACGGACTCATCCTCAGTATGGGCTAGGGGAGTCCAGTTCCCCCTCTGCCTAAGCATTTCAAGGATGTCTGCAAATTAAACCTCTTCAGAGGGCGATCTCAGGGACCCTTCCAAATCATCTAAATCTGTATCAGAAGTAACAGACTCCGGGGAGTCAATGTGCTTCCTCTTGCACTTTTTCTTCACAGGGGGCTCCTCTGAGAGATCAGGAGAGGCCTCAGAAGAAGAGGAAACACCCAATGGGGTGTCCTGGACCATCGGTTACTTATGCTTGGGGTCTGGAGGAGGAGCAGAGGTTGGCACAGACACTATAGGGAACAGAGTCGGTGGAGCCGGTAGTGAAGCTACGCTCCGCATGACCTCAAAGGCACCCCGATCTCGAGGAAGAGAAAGCTCTGGCTCCGAAGAAACAGGAATCTTTCTCCGCGTTGAGGGGGACAGCTCTGAAGCCGATGTTGGAGCCGAGCTCACCTGCGCCGAAGCTCCAAGAGGGAGAACGGGGTCGGACAAGGGTCCGATGCCACTCCCCCCCTCGGAGCCAACGAGAAAGCCCTGGTGACCAGATTCCTCGATCGAAGGAAGTATCGAGGAAATCGGAGCCGAGGCTGGAACCGAAGAGGATATGGTGATTGGAGCCGACGGTTCCACTACCCGAACCCCAACGAACTCCGACAACGAACTCATTGGAGTCGGAGGAGGAATATCAAGTGAAGTGGATGGAGCTGATACCTGTTGAGGAGGGCTGGACAATAATTTAGCTAGTGCCTGTGACTTTAACAACCTACTGACTACTCTCTCCACATCGTGATTCAACAGCCTAGAGGACCGTGAGGAGTGAGAGGACCGGTGGCTATGCTCACTTTGAAGCAATGGAGACAGAGGAGCCGAATGCACTGACTCTAAGGAAGGGGACCTCAGCCTCTTGTGACTCTGAGACGGCTCTGAAACATCCGATGGAGTCGACAGGGAAGTTGTCTTGTTGGTGCCAGCCGGAACCAACTTAGAAGGTAAATCCAGCACAAGAGTTGGTTCCGAGGATGGAGCCGACGACTTAGTGGACTTTGGGGATTTCACTGGCTGTGAACTCTTTGCCGGTGAATCCTGGGGTTTTAACAGACCCCTAAGAATTAGTTTGTTCTTACGCTCCTGCAGGACTCTTGGACTAAAAGCATGGTAAATAGAACAAGAGTCCTGCAGGTGAACAGCGCCTAAACAGTAGATGCAACTAGTGTGCCCATCTGTCAGAGACATTTTCTGACAGCATGAGTCACACTTCTTAAAACCAGAAACCTTAGCTTCCTTAGACATGCTGTACTAAAAAAAGGAGGCCTAAGAAGTAACTACTGACACAAAAAACAGTACTAACCTAGACAAACACACCAGTACTATGCTAACTACAATATATATATTTTTTATAACAATAAGAGAAAAAAAGAGAAAAAGGAGAGCCTCTAAGTTAAATGGCTAACCTAGGGATGGGGGAGGGGAGAACTCTCTAACTTAAACGAGTTCTAACACAAGGGTGAGATACAAGAAAAAATAACAGCAACAAGTATAACTATTCTAAATAGAAAAAAATACTAGAAAAATTTAAAATTTAGAAGGAAAGTTTACACAAAAAGCTAAATATACGAGCCTGAGTCAGAAAAACGACACCCTCGCAGCTGAAGCGGCAAACGAGATCTGGGTAGCTATCGCTAGGCATTATGGGATAAGAGGTAGCCTCGAGCCAGTAAACAGCTCTCGAGTTATTGAAGATGGCCGAGTCGGAGCCCAGGATCGGCTCCGATCTCAACCAGCAAGAATTAAGGCAAGATAGACAACTTAACATCATTGGTTTCGAGTATCAGTTCCAAGAGAGCACATAATAACGTAACTTTTGAATTAGAAAAAACACTATCAGATGTAAGAAATAATCTAACACTGTCTATCCCTTCTTCATTAATGATCGCTGTAAAAAGTGAATTCACATCGAGCCTTACAAACAGAATTCTCTCAAAACTATAAAGGTCTTTAGACCACATGTAAAGATCATGCAAAAATTGCTTTGTATCTTTCAAAATGAGAAGTTATGTACCTACCATAACGTTCAATGTTAGTTGTCTTCTTCTCGCCTTCTTTCTTGCTGGATGGGTTCGGAGCCGACCCTCGGCTCTGACTCGGCCTATACTAAAGCTCGAGAGCTATTTATACCGGCTCAAGGCTACCCTATGTCCCACAATGCTAGGCGCTAACTACCCAGATCTCGTTTGATAGCTGAAACCATAGCAGTTCTGCTCTCCAACAAAAGGAGGAGAGGAAACCTCACTCAAAAGTCACCTAGACCTATAGCTACCAGTAGGGATAGCCTAGGGGGCAAAACTGAGGCAAGAAGAAGATCCCCAAGGATCCTTAGGTCTGTCCAGGCTAGGAGGATGGGGGGGTGGGACGCAAGAAAGAAGGCGAGAAGAAGACAACTAACATGGAACGTTATGGTAGGTACATAACTTCTCAATGTTAAGTTGTCAATCTCGCCTTCATTCTTGCTGGATGGGACCGTGTCCCTAGCACCTTCACCCTGGGTGGCTCATCGGAACAGACTCTTGAGAACGGTGGAACCAAAATTAGCCCAGCTTTGGGAGGCCATGTCTAATTTGTAATGAGAGATAAAGGTATGAGGAGAGGCCCAAGTGGCTGCCGCACAAATGGAATCTATTGGTAATCTAGCCTGAAAAGCTATTGAGGTGGCTAATGCTCTAGTTGAGTGAGGCCTGGGCCTTGACGGTAGCTTTTGGCGTCTGAGCTGATAGATGAAAGTTATCATAGAGGCTAGCCTTCTAGAAAGGGTTACTTTGGAAACTGGAAGGCCTTTTTTGCCTGCTGCATAAGATAGGAAGAGCTGCTCAGATTTCCTAGCTTGCTTGGTTCTATCCAGATAGTAACGGAGTTGACGATGAACGTCTAGAAAATGCAGCTTTTGTTCTGCTCTGTTGGAGTAGTTGGGGAAGAAAACTGGAAGATCGATAGTCTGATTTAGATTCGCCTCAGAAGAAACCTGGGTAAAAAGGACGGATTAGTCCTGAGGGACACTCTGTCTTTATGGAAAACTAGATAAGGTGGACGAGTGCAAAGGGCCTAAAGTTCTGATACTCTTCTCACAGATGTTATGGCGACAGAAAAAGAGTTTTCCAAGATAGCAATTTCAAGGAGCAGAAAGCCGCAGGTTCAAAGGGGGGAAGAATCAAGGAGGTTAGAACCAAATTTAAGTCCCACTGCGGTGGGGGGTCCCTGACTGGGGGCTTAAGCAAAAAGATACCTTTAAGAAAGGTTTTACAAAGCTTATGGGACATGATACTGGAGTCCGAAAGGCCTGCATGAAAGTTCAAAATAGCCGCTAACTGTACTCTGATGGTGGAGGAAGAAGACCCTGAGTGAAACAATTCGGCTAGGAAGTATAGGACTGATTGGATAGGGGCAGTAAAAGGATCTATATTTCTAGCTCCTGCTCAGAAGGAAAAACACTTCCACTTGCTGGCATAAATCCTCCTGGTGGATGACTTTAGGGAAGCTATAAGTATGTCACGCACAGAATAGGAAATAAGGGGAAGCCTGGCTAGGGTTGGAATTGGAGCAACCAAGCTTTGAGGTTGAGAGATTGGAGGGATTGGTGCAGCTGTCCCGACTAATGGGTCAAGAGATCTGGCACTGGGTCCAGATGCCAGGGCTGCCCCAAGAGGTAACGATGCAGGAACGGAAACCATATCTGACGAGGCCAGTAAGGAGCAATGAGGATCATGGTGGCTCTCATGGCGGTAGCTTTCTGAATCAACTGAGTGATTAATGGAAAGGGGGGAAAGGCATACAGAAGTCCCCGAGGCCAATCGTGGACTAGAGCATCTCTGGGGGGTTGGCCGGGAAGAGGGAAGAGAGTGAAGAAGTCGTGGCACTTGCTGTTTTGAGGTGTTGCAAAAAGGTCGCAGCAAGGTCGACCCCATCTCTGAAAAATTCTCTCCACTACTGCTTGTTTGAGAGACCACTCGTGTGACATGAGAATGGCTCTGCTCAACCTGTCCGCTATGATGTTGGACTTCCCAGGGATGTGCATTGCTATCAGAAACCGCTGAGAGGAGATCGCCCACTGCCAAAGTCTGAGAGCCTCTCGACATAAGGGATAGGACTTGGTTCTGCCCTGCTTGTTGATGTACCACACTACAGACATATTGTCCGTCTGAACTGCAATAGTCCCGATAGGAAGAGAGCCCTGAAGGGCTTGCAACGCTAAAAGTACTGCTCTCATCTCCAAGACATTTATGTGCAGGTGGCACTCGAAAGGTTGCCATGTGCCCTGGACCATCCTGCCCTGAAAATGCCCCCCCCCCCCCGATCAGGGAGGCATCCGTTGTCACCGTGGCGACCGGGGGAGAAGGAACCAATGGTCTGCCCTGAAGGACTTGAGGGGAGACCATCCACCAAGAAAGGTGTTTCTTACAAGACAGGGTTATTAAAATGTTGTGTGACATTGGAAGTTGTTGAAAGGACCACTGGGAAAAAAGCATCCATTGAAGGATCCGCATATAAAAGCGAGCTAGGGGAAGTAGAGTAATGGCTGCCGCCATGAGACCTAATACCTTCAGGACAAACCTGGCTTGGATTTTGTTGTTCTGAAGAAGGATGTGAACATGCCTGCGAATATCTAGAACTCTTTGCTCGGTTAGTTTTGCAGAAAGCCGGACTGTGTCCATGGTGGCTCCTATGAAGGTAATAGACTGACAAGGCGACAAGGCAGACTTTTCGAAATTTATGGAGATACCTAGCCATTTGCAAGTTTGAATGGTGTAATCTCTGGAGAGGAGAAGTTGACACCTGGTGGTGGCAGTGAGGAGCTAGTCATCTAGGTATGGAAACACTTGGAATCCATGACGCCTCAGATGAGCCGTAACCGCTGCCATGCATTTGGTGAACACTCGGGGGGCTGTAGTGAGACCAAAAGGCAGGGCTCTGAACTGATAGTGACTGGCTCCCAGCCGGAAGCGGAGAAACCTCCTGGAGCTCCTGTGCATCTTGATGTGGTAGTACGCATCCTGAAGGTCTACTGAGCACATCCAATCGTCCTGACCCAGAAAGGGTAGAATGGACTGTAGCGTGACTATCCGGAACTTCGTTCTTCTTACAGACTTGTTTAGTCTGCTGAGATCCATCCCCTGTCTTTTTTGGTACCAAAAAGAACTTGGAGTAGGTTCCGGATCCTTGTTGGTATGCTGGGACTGGCTGGATGGCTCTTTTTGTTAGCAGTTTTGATATTTCTAGTACTGCTTGTTCCCTTAGACTGGGTGGAACATCTGGGAGGGGTCCTTTTGGCTGAGTTGGGGTGTGGATAAAAAGAATTTTGTAACCCTCGCATATGATCGACTGTACCCATTTGTCTTGGGTGAGTGAAAGCCAGGCTTCCGGGTACAGCGATAACCTTCCCCCGACTGCCTCCGAAGGCAGACAGTCGGGCAGCTTCTCAGGGATGCTGGAAGAGTTTGTCAGAAAGAGACTCTCTGCTACCCTGATTTTGCAGACCTCCTCTGCCCCTAGGGCGGCATCTGTTATTGTTCCCCCCCCCTGCCTCTAGAGGGGAACTGACCTCTTGCGTCAGGCGCGACCTCTTGTGGTTTACGGAACCACATCTTCCCACCCTTCTGACCCTTAGGGTATGGTTTAGACGGGGTGGAAAAACAGACTCCCACGGCAGAGAGAGTCTTGCCTTCTTGCTCGCATCGGGTCAAGGTATCCTTCACCTGAGGTCCAAACAAAGCTGAACCGTCAAAGGGGGAGTTAGTGAAGGACGCCTTAAAGGGGTCTGCAAAGTTACAAAGCCGCAGCCAGGCGTGATGCCTTAAGGCAACGCCTGTGCCTGCAGCCCTACTCGCCCCATCGGCCGCATAGGAAATAAGCCGCATGGAGGAGTTGACAATGGAATTCAGGGTTGCCAGCTGGGAGTTTATTTTGTCCTGAGACCCCGCAGCTGTTGGATCCTGTAAGACCTCACCCACTTCTTTGAGCATGTCTCTTTGAAGGCGGGTGAAGTGGCACAGATAATTCAGCGACCGCATGACAAAGGTCGCTGAAGAAAACATCCGCTTGCCGTACCTATCCATAGTCCTAGACTCCTTATTAGGAGGATGGACAGGTACTGAAGGATCAGCCAGTTCCTTCTTAGTGGCTGCAGCCACCACCATGGCATCAACCGGGACATCCTTGGCTAAAAACTGTTTGTCCGAAGGGGCTGTTATGAATTTGGAAGGCCTCCGTGGGGTAGGTTCCATCGTATCAGGGGCCGTCCATGCCTTCCGCGCCACCACTTCCATGAGGGGGTCAAAGGGCGGAGACACCCAGGAGGTGGAAGGGCGAGAGCCAAATGCCTCTAGGTAAACTGACTCGTCCTCGGAAGGATTAAGGGTAGACCAGTTCCCCCTCTGCTTCAGGATCTCAAGGATGTCTGAAAAGGAGACATCCTCAGAGGGGGACCGTGGGGACCCTTCCGACTCATCCAAGTCGGTATCCGATGTAATGGACTCAGGGGAGTCTACATGCTTCCCCTTACATTTCTTCTTCTGAGGAGGTTCCCCTGATGGATCAGGGGAGACCTCGGAAGAGGAGGATATTCCCAATGGGGAAACCTGAGGCGTTGGATCTCTACGGTCGGGAATGAGAGGGTGGGTAGAGACAGCAGCAGGCACTACAGAGGGAGGAGCTGAGGGAGCCGACCGTGGAGCAGGCACAGGGGCCAGCACGCTCTTCATGACTTCGAAGGCGCCCCTATCAGGCAAGGTAGATAGTCCCCGCTCCAAAGAGATAAGGACCCCTCCTGGCACTGAGAGGGATGGCTCCGAAGCCGATGTCGGGGCCGAACTTACCAGCGCCGAAGCTCCAAGAGGGAGAACGGGGTCGGACAAGGGTCCGATGCCACTCGCCCCCTCGGAGCTGACGAGGAAGTCCATGCTCCTGGATCCCTCCAAGGATGGGACCATGGAAGAGACCGGAGCCGACGACGGAGCTGAAAGGTGGGGTATCGACTCCGACGTGTCAACGGCCACGGCTCCCACGAGCTCCAGCTCCGAACTCAGAGGAAGAGTCGGAGGAGGAATCGAAGATGGGGTGGGAATAGCCACTGTCTGTTGAGAAGGGCTATGAAGCATTTGGGCTAGTGCCTGAGACTTAAGAAGTCTACTAACCACCCTCTCGAGGTCATGGTCCGAGAGCCTGGAAGACCTGGAGGAATGGGTTCGATGGCTCCGCTCCGAGAGTAAAGGAGACCTCGGTGCCGAGTGAACAGATTCCAAGGACGGAGACCTGGACCGTTTACGGCTAGCAGATGGCGCCGCCACCACTATCGGCGCTGTCTGAGTCCTAGAATCATCGGCTCCGGCTCGAGCCAATGTAGAAGCCTGAATTTGAGGAACGTCGACTCCAGCCGGAGCCGATGAGGAAGACTGTGTCTTGGAAACATCGGCTCCAGCCAGAGCCGATGTAACAGCAGTCAGAGCACCACCAATCGAAGGCTCTGAACTTGGATCCGACGGCTTAGATGGCTTTGAAGGCTTCCCCGATGATGACTTGGTCGGGGAACCTTCAGGCTTTAACAAGCCCCTCAAAATTAACTTATTTCTGTGTTCCTGCAGGACTCTTGGACTGAACGCATGACAGACCAAACAAGAGTCCTGCAGGTGCAGAGGGCCTAGGCAATAAACACAAGAAGTGTGACCGTCTGTCAGCGACATTTTCTGACAGCACGAGTCACACTTCTTGAAGCCTGAGACCCTGGTGTCTTTAGACATCCTAAAAAGTACAAAAAAAAAAAATATATATATATACACACACACACACACACACAGACACCCTTTAAAACAAGCTAAGTCAGTCACACAAAAATTAAACTGACAAGTTAAAGAAAGCAGAATAGGCCCAAAGGCCTAACCCTATAAGGGACCGGAAGGGGGATTAGCTATGAAGGGAAGCTAATGGGATGGTCGCTAACTAAAAACTAACTGAAAATCTGACTAAAAGATAGAAATTTAAGAATTATAATATCTAACCTGTAGAGCCGGTAATAAACGCACCTCGCAGCTGTAAGTGGCAAACGAGATCTGGGTAGTTAGCGCCTAGCACTGTGGGACATAGGGTAGCCTCGAGCCGGTATAAATAGCTCTCGAGCTTTAGTATAGGCCGAGTCGGAGCCGAGGATCGGCTCCGAACCCATCCAGCAAGAATGAAGGCGAGATTGACAACTTAACATCATCAGTTATAGTGTCTAGAACCGACCTTAATTGTTTTTCCACATACATAGATTTTGGATCTGTAAGCCAACCTCTACCCGACACAATAGGATGGAAAGGGGGGGGGGGGTCAGTACTATTCTTATGTACTTTGCGCAAGCCATAAATACAGAAATTATGTACTTACCATAACGTTCCATGTGAGTTGTTCATCTCACCTTCATTCTTACAAATGGGTTCGGAGCCGATCCTTGGCTCCGAGTCAGCCTACTACAAAGCTCAAGGTCTTCAGATGTTTGAGGCCAAGTCCCTATCCCATGATGCACCAAGAGTTACCTCAGATTTTGTTTGGTGTGCATAATAATACCATGTGTTATTCGATCACTCCATAAGAAGCTATAGAAGGGTTGAGCAACCAGGAAGAATCTAGCATCTCGGTCTTCAAAAAACCCAGGAGGGGGTAGGAGGGTGGCAAGTAAGAATGAAGGTGAGATGAACAACTCCCATAGAACGTTTTGGTAAGTATATAACTTCTTTATGCGAAGTTGTTCTATCTCGCCGTTCATTCTTACAGATGGGTAGCTTCCCAAACGCCATCTATCTCGGGTGGCTCACGGCAGTATGTTTTTCAGGACAGTAAACCCAGAGAAGGCCCTGTCAACTTTGTAATGAGTGATAAAGGTATGAGGTCTTGACCAAGTGGCTGCTACACAAATGTTATCAATAGGAAGTCCAGCAGAAAAGGCAGAGGATGTAGACACTGCTCTGGTTGAGTGAGCCTTAATTTTGCGTTGTAAGGGCATATTGGCAGCTGAATAAGCAAAAATCAGATAATAACTTAGATAGACTTGTTTTAGCCACTGGCTAACTTTTCCTGGAGTCTGAAAAGGAAACAAAAAGCTGTTCAGATTTCCTAAAATCTTTTGTTCTATCCAAGTAAAATCTGAGCTGTCTGTGAACATCAAGTTTGTGCAGCATATGTTCTAAATTGTTGGAGTGATTGGGGAAGAAAACAGGCCAATCAATAATTTGATTAAGATTAGCTTCAGTGCAAACTTTAGGCAAAAAGGAGGGGTTTGTTCGAAGTGAGACTCTGTCAACATGGAAAATCAAATAAGGAGGCTTAATGGACAAGGCTTGAAGCTCTGACACTCTGCGGGCAGAAGTGATAGCTACTCAAAAGATAATCTTCCATGACAAAAATTTGAAGTCACATGAGGAAGCTAGCTCAAGTGGAGGAAGAATAATGCAGGAAAGCATAACATTTAGATTCCATGTGGAATAGGGAGATTTCGCAGGTGGTCTGAGATGAAAGGTCCCTTTGAGAAAGGCTTTGGATAGTTTGTGTGACATAATGTCCAATCCTTCAAATCGAAGATGAAAAGCTGATCTGGTGGTCCCTGCCATTAACAAACTCTACAACAGAAGGAAGAAACTGTTGCAAAAGAGAGTAAAAACCCAGGTATGGAGGAACTCACTGATGAGCCTCTGTAAGAAACTAAGATCTCTCATAAAATCCTTGAAAGCTAATTTTGAAAGAAAAATTGCCACAGATTCCAAAGACAACCACAAGGCATTCTTTAGCTATGTCAAGAATCTCCATGGCAACACCCCAATCTGCACCAAACTACAACAGAATGGCACAAAATATACAGAGCCTACTGATATTGCCAACATATAGGCAGATAGGTTCAGTGCATACTTTACTCCCCCCTCACCCCCAAAGGACCCATAACTATACTAGATGGTTGTACAGCCCCGGCAATCACAAACACACAAGTAAAAACAGCACTCTCTAAAGCAAAAAACACAGCATCCATGGGACCGGACAACATCCCAGGCTACGTCTTACATGAACTCCAAAATGAACTAGCCCCCCCACCTAAAATCCATGTTCAACCACAGCCTCACCACAGGCTATGTGCTCACAGAATGGTGCACAGCAATGGTTATCCGACTCCACAAAGGAAAAACCACCACAGACCCCGGAAACTATAGACCTATTAGCCTGACAAGCCTGGTCTGCAAGGCCATGGAGCATATCATCATGGAACTCATAAACAAAGATATAGGTAACCTCCAAACTCTGGATGCTACCCAATTCAGATTTATAAAAGGTAGGTCATGTCTCCTAAACCTGGTAGACTTCTTTGAAACAGTTACAAAGGCCATAGACGAGGGCAAGGTAGTCCACACAGCCTACCTGGACATTACTAAAGCCTATGACACTATCCCTCATTCAGGAATCACTGATAAACTCACCAATCTTAACATAAACCCTTATGTCATGAGATGGGTGGCCAATTGGCTCATGGAGAGAACCCACACGATAAGAGTTGCTGACTCCAGATCCGACTCCAAACCAGTGACAAGTGGAGTACCCCAGGGTTCAGTCCTGGGACCCCTCCTGTTCAGTATATACTTCTCGAAAGTGCAAGCGAACACCAAGGGTCTATGGTTAACCAAGTTCGCAGATGACTGCAAACTGGGTGCCATTATCAATTACCCCACCGAAATAGACATCCTGCAAAAGGGCCTCACCGAGACTGACACCTGGTGTCAAAATCATGACCTCAAACTAAATGCCAAAAAATGCATTGTTATCCCCTTTGGCAAAAACACGGTACCCATGAATTACCAAATAGGGGGAAGTTCACTTAACACAGAAAGTGTGATAAGAGACCTTGGGACCCAAGTGGATAGTAACCTCTCCTTTGATAACCACATTACCACAGTGGTCAGAAAATCTTTCTACTTGGCCCACTTAATCACAAAAGGGTTCACATCTAGAAAGAAGGAAGCCATAGTCCCCCTCTACTCATCACTTATCAGACCCCTCATTGAATACAATGCCCCGTTTGGGATGTACCTCACAAGACACCTACAACAACTTGAAAGGCCCCAAAAGTACCTCATCAAGAGGATCGCTGGCCTCAAACAATTGTCCTATGCCGACCGGCTCAAGAAACTCAAACTCTACTCGGTCGCATACCGCTTACTCCGAGGAGACCTCTGTCTGATATACAAACCTATGTCAAACCAAGAATTATTGGACATGCTCCACTTGAAGAAATCCCAATCTCCCCAAGCTACACGCTCTAGGGACCTAAACCTCACCACAACAATGAATAGGACATGCTGGAGGGATAGATTTGTGTCCCAGAGACTTCCCATGCTCTGGAACAAGATTCCCATCCATGTCAAGCAGAGCTTGTCATTAGCATTATTCAAGAAAAACCTTGATAAGTGGATGGGCGACAGGAAATTCACTCCTGGGGTTATGTCTGGGGCACTGCTCGATAGAGGGGCAGAAATTTAACAATACATGGGTAGCGAAAGCCAATACACTGTTGGCTAGGTTTGCCTTGGCCCCCTGGGCCAATAGCCTAGCACCTACCTATGAACCTAAATAAGAAATGGCAGCAAGATGAACACGAACTGTCGCTGCTGCAGCTCCTTTGTTGAAAATCATAGTCAAGAACTCTAAAATGGAGGCCACAGTGGCTTGGTAAGGATCAGTGTTGTTTTGAGAGGCCCATATAGAAATTTCTTTCCATTTGCTAAGGTATAGCTTCCTCATAGAGGATTTATGAGAGGATATGAGAATTTGTTTCATCTAATTAGAAAGGTTGTGGGACCTGGCTATGATGGGAATTGGAGCAGCCAAGTTGTCAGTTTCAGGGACTGAAGAGAGGGATGAAGTTCCCCCGACGAATGCGTCAGAAGATCTGGAGCTGGGTCCAGAATCCAAGGGCCCTCCAAAAGATGAAGTCGAAGGAAGGGGAACCAAATCTGATGAGGCCAATGAGGGGCTATTAGAATGATGGTCCTTCCCAGGGCTTTTGCTTTCTGTAGGACCTTGGGAATTAATGGAATTGGAGGGAATGCATAGAGGAGACCTGGAGGCCAATCGTGCGCGAGTGCATCCCTTGGGGCTTCTCCCAGAGGGGAAATCAGGGCAAAGTAGCTTCTGCATTTCATGTTCATGTGGCTGGCAAAAAGGTCGCAGCAAGGCTGACCTCACCTGCGGAATATTCTGTCCGCTATTTCTTTCTTTAGGGACCATTTGTGAGGTAACAGAATTGCTCTGTTCAGCTTGTCTGCTATCACGCTGGATTTCCCCAGGATCTGCGTTGCTAACAGAAAGCGCTGGGTGGATATAGCCCACTGCCATACTCTTAGAGCCTCGCGACAAAGGGGGTAGGACCTGGTTCCTCCTTGTTTGTTCAAGTACCAGACCACTGACATGTTGTCTGTCTGAATCACAATTGTACCAAGAGGAAGAGAGTCCTGGAAGTACTGCAACGCTAAAAGTACTGCTCTCATCTCTAGGACATTGATATGCAGATGTGTCTCTTGATCGGTCCATATGCCTTGGGCTGTTCTTCCCTGAAAACGCCCCCCCCACCCTATCAGGGAAGTGTCCATGGTCATTGTGGCCGCTGGTGGGAGTAGAACAAAAGGACGACCTATCGTGAGATGAAGAGAGGTCAACCACCACTGAAGATCCTTTTTGCATGTGTTCATGATCATTATAAGATGAGACACTGGGAGCTCTTGGTAAGACCATTGAGGGAACAACAGCCATTGCAGAATCCGCATATGCATGTGACCCAAGCGTATAGCTAATATTGCAGCTGCCATCATGCCTAACAATTTTAGTACTTCTGATGCTGGAGCCTTGTTTTTGGCTATGATATTGTGGACCTGCTGACGGAGTAGTAAGACTCTTTCTGTTGGAAGTCTCAGAGTGGTGGTGGTGGTGTCCAATTCTGCTCCAATAAAAACAGTATGTTGCGATGGCAACAAGGAAGATTATTCTGAGTTTATCATAATGCCCAGCCGACTGCAAAGTGAAAGAGTGGTATCCCTGGCTTGAATGAGCTGATGCCTGATGGTGGCAGTGAGGAGCCAATCGTCTAGGTACGGAAACACCTGGAATCTTGAATGTCTCAGGTGAGCCGTGACCACTGCCATACATTTGATAAACACTCTGGGGGCTATAGTGAGACCAAAGGGCAGGGCACAAAACTGGTAATGATTGGCCCGCAGGTGGAAGCGCAGATGATCCCTGGATTGTCTGGCCATTTTTATCTGGTAGTACACATCCTGGAGATCTATCGAGCACATCCAATTGTCTTTGCCTAAGAAGGGAAGTAGAGAATGAAGTGTGACCATCCGGAACTTCTTCTTCTTGACAGATCTGTTTAGCCTGCTGAGATCCAAAATAGGTCTCTAGTCCCCTGTCTTTTTTTGGAACTAAAAAGAATCTTGAGTAAGACCCTGTCTGGTCTGCTGGGACTGGTTGGGTGACCCTTTTTTAGCAACATTTGGACCTCTACTGTTGCTTGTTCCCTGTAATTCGGTGGAACATCCGGGATTTTTCTTGTCAGTGGAGGGGGTGTTTCGAAAGGAATGAAATATCCTCTGGAAATTATACTTTGTACCCAGTTGTCATTTGTTGTTTTGAGCCAGGCATCTGGATAGAAAGATAAGCTACCCCCGACTGCCTCCAGAGTAGGACAGTCGGGCCTCCTTTCAGGAGCACTGGTAGGACTTCCCAAAGAAGTGATCTCTGTCACCCTGGTTTTGCGGACCCCCTATGTCACGAGGGCAGCATCTTCCATTATTGCCCCCTCCTCTGCCCCCGGAGGGGGGTTCACCATATGTGTCCTGAAAAGCTCCTTCGGCTTTTTGGAACCAAATCTTTCCTCCCCTTTGACCCTTGGGGTAGGGTCTGGTAGGGGTGGAAAAACGGACTCAGACGGCAGACAGAGTATTTCCTTCTTGCTCACACTGGTCAAAGTTTCCTTAACTTTGGGCCTGAAAAGAGATGAGCAATCAAAAGGGGTATTTACGAAGGATGACTTGAAGGGCTCTGCAAAGGAACACAAGCGCATCCAGGAGTGTTTCCTAAGAGCAATTCCTGTAACCGCTACCCTGCTCATTCCATCAGCTGCATACGAAATGAGGCGCATGGATGAGTTAACAATGAAGTTGAGGGTAGCAAGCTGGGAGGCAACTTTATCTGAAGCTCCTGCAGCTACTGTACCCTGTAGAGTATCTCCAAGCTCTTTAAGGAGATCTCTTTGCAGTCTAGTGAAATGGGTCAGATAGCTGAGCGAACGCAGTGCAAAAGTCGCTAAACTGTAAGTGTGCTTCCCATATCTATCCATGATCCTGGAATCTCTGTTAGGAGGATGGACAGAAGAGGAAGTTTCTGAAATGTCCTTTTTGGTGGCTGCCACCACCACCATGACATCATGTGGTGCACCTTTGGTCAGAAAGGATTTGTCCTGGGGAGCAGAGATAAATTTATTAGGCCTCCTGGGGACAGGCTCCATGGTGTCCGGAGACTCCCACTCCCTTCGTGAGACCAGCTGCATAAGCTCATCGAAGGGCGGAGACACCCAAGCGGTGGAGGGTTGAGACCCAAAAGCCTTCAGGAGAACCAACTCTTCTTCAGTAGGGTGGTAGACTGCCAGTCTCCCCTCTGCCTAAGGATTTATAATATCTCAGCAAATGAGATATCCTCAGATGGGGACCGTGGGGATCCTTCTGATTCATCCAAGTCGGTATCGGATGTCAGGGACTCCTGATGGGAGTCTAGATGCTTCCTCTTACTGATTCTCTTCCTGGGAACCTCATCAGTGTGGGCTTCTAGTGAGGTCTCGGAAGAGCAGAAGCCATCCAATGGGGATGCCTGAGGCAAGGATCTGTGAAGCAGAAGCACACACAGGCGCTTTAGGGGTGGAGGTAGCCAGACCTGAAGACGCAGATGTCTTAGGAGACAGAACTCTCCAAATGGCTTCAAAGGCACCTCTGTTCCAAAGAAGAGGGACCAATGGATCTGAAGAGAGAGTCGATACCCCCGGCACCGGGACAGTGGGCTCCGAGCCAGAGGTAGGAGCCGAGCTCATCCGAGCTGAAGTCCAGAGAGGCAGAGTCAGAACCGACAAGTCGGTCCGACTATCCTCCCAGGACCCGACCAGAGAGTGTTGGCTCCTAGATTCCTCGATCGGCATTGAGGACATCAAAGTAAATGGAGCCAAAGACACTGGAGCAGGCGTCGACTCCGAAGGTTCCATGATCAACAAGTCCGACTCCTCTGGCTCCACTAGTATGGCTTGGAGGAGGAAGAGTAGTAGCTGGTAAGAGGGTCTTTGGTCGGAGCCGATAAGAATTTAGCAAAGGCTGGTGCCTGGAAAAGCTTCTGCACCACATGATCCACATCCAAATCAAAAAGGCTAATCGAAGACTGAGATGAGTGGATAGAAGGTGGTACCAACTGCAACAGTGGAGACGGGAGACGTAGGTAATTCGGATACCGGTTCCAGAACTGGGGACCAGCTCCAAAAGGATAAGATGGTTGGCTCCGAGGTCTGTGGAGCCGACGTCAAAGCCTTTTTGGATTCCTTACTCTCAGAGGTCTTGGAAGACTTCGAGGACTTACTGGATCCATCTTGGTCACTCAAAGCTTCTTGGAAAGAGGGTTTCAGCAAACCTCTATCGATCAATTTTCTCTTTCTCTCCTGGACAACCCTAGCAGAGAAAGAATGACATATGGAGCAGCTATCTTGGAGATGCAATGCTCCCAAACAATAAACACAGTTAACATGACAGTCAGTGACAGACATTTTCTGGCCACATTTAGGGCATTTTTTAAATCCTGACTTAGGGTGTTTGTCTTGGTCAGCCATACTATACAAACCATAGTATCAAAAAAGGTTACTGTAAAACTGGACACACCCAAACAATTTTGATCAATAACAACAATCAACAAGCCCTTTAAAAAAAATGGGCTAAACGTCATACACACACACAAAAAGTATTTATCTAAACAAAGATAAATAAAGTATCAAGTTGTGACAGAAAGTCACTGTCTAAATGCACACAACAATACTATATGCTACTATTTCACACACTGAAAACTAAACCTTAGCTCTAATTATTTCAAAACTGTGACAAAAAGGTCACTAACTAAGCACACACTAAATCTAAACTATTAATAAAGATAGCTGTGACAGAAAAGTCACTCTTTAAACACAAAATAATAATCTAAACTAGGCCTAGGAAAAACGAGGCCAAATAGTAATTTAAGAAAAAAGCGCACCAAGGTAAAGGGAATTACACAATAAAGATGTAAGAGCTTATATAAGTATCTAAAACTACTATTCAGAAGGAATTATCAATATAATGAAAAATATTTGAAAAAACAAGGTTTTTACTGGCCTGAGATAGCAATCTATTGCAGTGGCAAACTAGATCTCAGGTAACTCTAGGTGCATCATGGGATAGGGACTTGGCCTCGAGCTATCTGAAGACCTCAAGCTTTGCAGTAGGCCGACTTGGAGCCGAGGATCGGCTCTGTGCCCATCTGTAAGAATGAACGGTGAGATAGAACAACTTCACATTATGGGTATTCTCGGATGTTCCACCACAAAGTACATGTATAGGTTATAATCTATCAAATCTATCATGAAAAGGTCATACAAATAAAAATTCACTCTATTTATAATGCCTGTAACTTGAAATCTTTGTAATCTCAAATATACATCTGCATCTTCAAGCATACTGAACATTTTATCAAGATACAGAGACTTATCTAGCACAACTATCCCACCACCTTTGTCAGCTGGTCTTACAATTAAGGGCTATGCTCTAGTTAATTGATTCTGGTCTTCATATTCATTAAAATTCAAGTTACAATAGTTAGCACCACTCTGTTTAGCATAAATACAACCTCTCAAATCATCCTCACATAAATTGATAAAGCTTCTAAAGCTGGTAAAAAAATCAGGTGTAAAAACACTAGGCTTCCTAAAACAATTATGCATTAAGGTTTTCTCAAGAAAAACTACACTAAGCATAGTGTTCCTTGCAAATAATTTTAAATCCAATATAGTTCCTCTTAAATAAGCCTTTGTGGCAGGGATAAAGGATAAACATTTTTTAACACAGCAATCTGCTCATCAGTCAAAACAAATGATGACAGATTAAAAATGAAGTCACCTGTTTGCGGCTTCTTGTTTCCGGTCCTTTCCATTTCATTGAGTTGTCCAAGCCCATCCTGACCCTCTGTCTCCTACTGTGTAATTGTCCCTTTCTCCCTTCTTGCCGAATTGGTAAAGCTTTGGCTAAAAAAACAGAATTAAGGGACTGGGAGTCTTTAGAAGTGGAAAGAATCACTGCTGCAAACTCTGTTCTAATGCTGGTGTCAATATTTTAAGCCGAAACTCACTCACTACCTCTTTGGCTTGTTATAGAGGAGTTGATAGCTAAAGCAGCTCCATTACTTGTACATTGAGAAGGAATCAATAACTTCATTCGCATTCGAGCTGTTTTCGCATGGCGCGGTTATTTCACTTGAGCTAGAGGCATCTTTACCAGTGTCCACATTGTGGGCATTAACTCTATGATGTATCTCGTTTATGATAGGATCCTCATGTATAGTTGCCATTGTGATTGGGCACCTTGCTTCATTGGGATCATCAATGTCTATTCCAACTGGTTTGGTGCTCAGTGGCCAGGAAACCCCCCCCTGGCATAAATCTGAAGAATCTCTTTTCATTTTTTTTTTATTTTCTCATTCTGAAGTTTCCATTCATAAATGGATATAGTGCAAAGCATTTCATCAACTAGCCCAATATATAATTCACTATTGTAAGTGTCAGAAATCTCAAGGTACAAAGCATTTATGTCCCTAGATAGGACATTCCTGGGAATGTGCCTTGGGTGCATGCTTGTTTTATGGAGAATATTATTCTTTTTACAAGGTTTCCTAAACATACTTGTGGATAAATTACCAAACATATTCTTGTTGACCGAAACATCTAGAAAATCTATACAAATATCAGAATAATGCATAGTAAAATGCATAAGCATACTTAGAATGGGGAAAGCTTACCGGAGATTTTGAAACGCTGGCAGGTTTTGAACCTGCAATTGAGTTTTGACTACATGCACTTAATGAATGACTTTTTTCGTCCAGAGAAAGAAGTCCTACCAGGGACATAAATGCTTTGTAACTTGAGATTTTCGACATTTACAATAGTGAATTATATATTGGACTAGTTGATGAAATGCTTTGCAGTAATTCCATTTATGAATGGAAACTTCAGAATGAGAAAATAAAAAAAATGAAAAGAGATTCTTCAGATTTCCACCAGGGTTTTGTTTTTTCCTGACCACGGAGCACAGAACCAATTGGAATGGCTGTTGGTGATCCCAAAGAAGCAGGGCACCCAATCAAAACGGCAACTATACATGAAGATCCTCTCATAAATGAGAGACATCATAGAGTTAATGCCCACAATGTGGACAATGGTAAAGATGCCTCTAGCTCAAGTGAAATAACCGCGCCATGTGAAAATAGCTCGAATGCAAATGAAGCTATTGATTCTGGCTTGAATTCCACTTATTTGCAAGGAACACTATACTTAGTGTAGTTTTTCCTGAGAAAACTTTAATGCATAATTGCTTTAAGAGGCCTAGTGTTTTTACACCAGATTTTTTACCAACTTTAGAAGCTTTTATCAGTTATGTGGGGATGATTTGAGAGGTTGTATTTATGCTAAACAGAGTGGTGCTATTATAACTTGATTTTTAATGAATTTGAAGCCCTGAATCAATTAACCTAGAGCACAGCACTTAATTGTAAGACCAGCTGACAAAAGTGGTGGCAGAGTTGTGCTTGATAAGTCTATGTATCTTGATAAAATATTCAGTATGCTTGAAGATGCAGATGTGTATTTGAAATTACAATGATTTCAAGTTACAGGCATTATAAATAGTGAATTTCTGTTTGTATGACCTTTTAATGACAGATTTGATAGATTATAGTCTATACACGTACTTTGTGGTGGAACATCCAAGAATACCCATAATTTATGGCTTGCCCAAAGTACATAAGAATAGTACTGACCCCCCCCCCTTTCCGTCCAATTGTGTCGGGTAGAGGTTGGCTTAGCAAGCCAACATCCATTTATGTGGAAAAACAATTAAGGTCAGTTCTAGACACTATAACTACTGTTTTGAAAGATACAAAGCAATTTTTGCATGATCTTTACATGTGGTCTAAAGATCTTGATAGTTTTGAGAGTCTGCTATTTGTAACGTTCGATGTGAATTCACTTCTTACAGTGATCCCTAATGAAGAAGGGATAGACAGTGTTAGATTATTTCTTACATCTGATAGTGACTTTTCTAATTGAAAAGTTACATTATTCTGTGCTCTCTTGGAACTGATACTCGAAAACAATATTTTCATGTTTGAATCAAAGTATTTCTTGCAGAAAGTGGGGGTTGCAATGGGTACGGGGTGTGCCAACACTTATGCCAACATTGTGCTTGCACATTGGAAGAAGCAATTAGTCTTTAATGAAGAACGCTTTAAGACCCACATTAAGTTTTATAAGTGTTTTGTTGACGACATATTTTTTGTTTGGCAAGGGTCCATGGACTTGTTGATAGAATTTGTAGGTTATTTACAGAACACTACATCCTTTCTTAAATTTACTCTGATATTTCTATAAATTTTCTGGACGTTTCGGTCAACAAGAATATGTTCGGTAATTTATCCACAAGTATGTGTAGGAAACCTTGTAAAAAGAATAATATTCTCCTTAAAACAAGCGTGCACCCAAGGCAATTTCACAGGAATGTGCTGAACAATCAGGTACTTAGAGTTATGAGGTTACACACTGAAGCAGCACCATTACAGAAGGATCTAGATACCCTTAGAGTTGAACTTTTTGACCGAGGCTATAGAATAGGAGACATAGAAAGGTCATAGATGAGGCTAGAGGAGTTAGGAGTACTAAGACCAAGCCCTATTTCTCTGGAAATATAACACAACCATCAGATGACAATGAGTTAAGTGTTATAGAGCAAACTAATAGGGTCACTTTAACTTACTCTAGCAATGTGAATATGGTATGTGACATTATAAAGAAGAATTGGCCCATACTTAGGACAGATCCTGATTTATGTAAAGTATTAGGGCCCTGCCCCATGTTTGCCTTCAAGAATAACAGAACACTGAAACAATGTTTATGCTACAAACAGACAGCCCCTAGAAGGTTATACTCAAAGCGTAGGAGTAGCTATGCATATAGATCTTGTAGTGCATGTAGGTATATAGGGACTGTTTAATCTATTATTCATCTTAGATCATCAAGGAGTATTGAATTTTATTTTTATGCGGACTGTACTGATAAAACTATAGTCTATTTGGCCAAGTGTGTCCTATGTGAAGGTTTTTATGTAGCTAAGACCAACCGCACATTAAAGGAAAGGATACTTGAACACACTAATGATATTCGAAATAAGAAACCTAGTAATGCATTAGCTAAGCATGTTGCAGATAACGGAGATACCAACCACTTTAAGTTTTTAGTTCCGAGGAAAGTTGATTGTGGTTTATGTGAAGGGGATATTGTGAATGAAACTGAATATGGTGAGCTGTGCTGGATTTTAGACCTGAGAGCTAATATGCACCCAGGTCTTAACAATGCTGTGTCTTTAAAACCAGCACTTAAGAAGTGGGGCTTGCATCACTAATTGCTATCATGTGATTTAGTGTTCAGTTTTTGACTGGCTGTTTTGTTTTATTTAAATGTTTTAGATTTTATTTTTGTGTTATGGTCTGAAGAAGTGGATCTGCAGTGAAAGTGCTTACCAGTTTTTATTTCTTAATTAAATTGGATTCTACACTCAGCCCTGGTGGACATCTGTTTTTTATTCAAGTTTTTTTAAGTAGTTTCCTGATATCCATCTCACATTTCACTTCGAAAGCAGCTAATGTTTGATGTAGTGGTGGACAATAGCTGCTAGGCCTTTTTATAGTTTAATCAATAGTTTTATTTTCAATGTTATTAATTTTGCCATGAAACTGTACCGTTAAGTTGAGCTTCCTCACAAACATTCTAAGGTCTATCAGTATCTGAGCTACCTCATTCCTGCAGCTTGGTACAAAAGTAAGTCCTTTGGATAACACACATTTTTCATCTTCAGTCATTGCTTTAACAGAGTGGCTCCAGATAAGTGGACACCTATTATTATGGCTGTGGCTGGTTCCTCTGTCTGAGCCTTGGGCCTGGGTTGCAGCCAGGGTTTCAGTCAGGAAGGCCCAGGTATTCTATTTCCCACTCCACTGTCCACTGTTTGGTTCTTCTATCTCCCTGGGGGCTCGTGGATACGGTCTGAGACCTTTGGAATTCCTCCTGTGCTTTCTGGAATCGTGATGGGTTGTGGCAATATTCTTCGCTGTGGTTGTGGTTGGTGGAAACCTGGTAAAAGGGGCAAGTTCTGGGGCTCTAGTGGTAGTCATGTTTCTAGTTCTGGTATGGGTGCTGGCTTTGGTATTGGTGAGGTGGTTGGTATCTGTGCTGTCGATATTGGTGTTCCCGAAGAAATTGGTCTCTGTGAATGTGCTGCTGCTCCTGGTAGCTGGATTGTCTGTGGTCCCGGTTGTCGTGGAAGTCCTGCAATTCGTCCTATAGAACTCTCTGTCAGTTCTGGTCACTTCTGTGACTTATGTTTCTGTCCTGATCTATCTGTGATGTCAAAGGCTTCTGAGTAGTGCTGATAGCCAGAAGGGATTGGGATGGTGGGGAATGAGATGTTGGCGGGGGGGGCAGCCCATGGTGAACCTATATTGTGCCCCTGTCTGGTTTTGTGCGAGGATCACCCCTGGGAAAATTCCATTGAGGTCTGCTGGTCCAGTTATACTTTTCCCTATATCACCTGTTATATCTAAAACCTTGCCTGTTGTTGGGTCTCTTGTTGTTGTTATTATTATTATTATTATTATTATTATTATTGTACCTCCTAGCAAGTCTCCCAGGATCATCTTTGTCCAGTAGATCTTGTTTCATTTTTTCATTTTATTAATCTTCTTTCCTTAATGGACTGCTCATATCCTTTCACTCTTTCCTTTAGCAGCTCAGATTTAGCATCTAGGTCATCGTGATTCTTATTTTCCAATGATGTTTTTAAAAATGTGATATTAGTATTTGTAGCTATTGCACACTAAGGTTGTTCCTTAATAGCAGACGAAAAAGTTTGTAGCTGGCATCCTTTAAAATATCTTCCCATTCCTTAGAAACTGAATCATCCATACTTTTCCACATCGGTCTTTTGTTCAATCTAAGTCCCTTGGTAGTCTCTTTTTATCTATGCTTTGTTGTAAATAAATGGGTTCCCAGTAGAGACCCTGCATATGTTTCACTTGCTTTTCTAGTTTAGAAGAAGTCTTTGAATTCATACTTTGTGGGCCCATTCCTCCTTGTCCATTTTCTGTATCTGTTTGTATCTGATCTGCTTCTGTATCATTCCAGATAGGTACAGTTAGTAAATCTCATAGTCTGTCATTATCCATGTTTTAAAATGCTGGAATTCTACACCAAATAGGGGATCCTTTGATGGAAGAAAAACCTTGGTCTCAGAAACCAAAGTGCCAACCAAAAAACAAGTAATCTCAGTGGTATCCCCAAAGCCTCAAACAACTCACTAAACAAGTATAGCGGGTCCAAAATAAAACAGTGTAAGAAACTTCTCTATGTAGAAGATTTTCAATTGATACATAGCTAATCACTGTATATTAATAAGATCAGATAATGGTAGTAGAAGTAGCTAACTTAAACTTGTCCCAAGTCAAAAAAATAATAAAAAAATATAATTTGATATATTATACAGAATTACTAATTATTCAGAAGTAATCCAAGCCAGGTAGACAGTCTGTTTCCAGTCAAAAATCCATTATTAAGTACACAGACAAGCGATCCAAGTAAAACAAAAACAACAGAAAAAGAAGTGATGTACTCACCATAACGTTCCATGTTTTTTGTACATCTCGCCATTCATTCTTACTTGGATGGGTTCGGAGCCGAACCTCGGCTTCGACTCGGCTGAATACACAGCTGGTAGTCTCAAACTTGGCTCTTGGCAGGTAGGTATCCCATGATGCAGTGGTGCAACTCTCCAGAACTTGTTTGTTGCTAACTTACTAATCAGTAACATAAATGAATATATATATATATATATATATATATATATATATATATATATATATATATAGGACCCCATATCAAGGAGAAACAAACTGAGTCAAGGAACTCCTGTAAGGAGGAAAGATAACCACCAGGTCCTCTAGGAGTCCTATGGATGGGGGAAGGAGGGAGGGGTCGTAAGAATGAATGGCGAGATGGACAACAAACATGGAACGTTATGGTGAGTACATAACTTCTTTATGTTATGTTGTCCTATCTTACCTTCATTTTTACTTGGATGGGACAGCGGCCCTAGCACCTTTTCCCCGGGTGGCTCACGACAGTACACGTTTGAGCACAGTGGAACCAAACGAGGCCCTGTCCCTGGAGGCCAAATCCACTTTGTAATGAGTGATAAATGTATGAGGATTTGCCCATGTAGCTGCAGCACAAATGCTGTCCATAGATACTCTGGCCTGAAAAGCAGATGACGTAGCAAGTGCTCTAGTTGAATGACCCCTAATTTTGAATGGCAGTTCTCTATATACTGGAGGTATAGATAAAAGTGATACAATTTGAGAGCCAATTTGAAAGAGTAACTTTAGAAACTGGCATATCCTTTTTTACCGCAGAGGAGGAGATGAATAATTGGTCAGATTTCCTGAAATCTTTAGTTCTACGCAAACAGAATCTGAGTTGTCTATGCACGTCCAACTGATGAAGTCTATACTCTGCTTTGTTGCTATGGTTGGGAAAGAACACCTGCAGCTCAATGGATTGATTGATATTGGCTTGACAGCAAAACTTAGGTACAAAAGATGGATTCGTTTGTAATGACACTCTGTCCTTGTGAAAAATCAGATACTCTGAAACCATTCTGGCAGATGCCACGGCTACTAGAAAAATGGTCTTCCAGAAAAGAAATTTGAGGTCACAAGATGAATAAGGCTCAAATGGTGGCAGTGTAAGTTGAGATAGGACAAACTTTTAATGCCAAGGAGGAAGTGGTTCCTTAAAGAGAGGTCTCAATAAGGAAGCGCCTTTAAAAAATGCTTTACACAACCTGTGTAACATTAAATTAGGAGAATGGTCACCAATGTGGAAATTTGATATTGCACCCAGCTGGACTCCAATAGTTGCTGCAGCCGAAACTTGTTGGAAGAGTTCTGCCAGGAATTCTAGAATGGATTGAGTAGGCGCAGAAAAAGGGTCAATGTTTCTATTGTGTGCCCAGTGAGAAAATCCTTTCCACTTGCTTGAATATAGTCTTCTAGTAGAAACATTATGAGAGGACATCAGTATGTGTTTAACTCTTGGAATAAAATTTTGAAGGCTGACTAAATTAGGAGGTGGAGCAGCCACGCTGTCAAGTTGAGGGTGTGGAGAGAAAGATGAAGTGTACCTGACATATGTGTCAGCAGGTCTGGAACTGGGTCCACAGTTCAAGGCTTCTCCTAAAGATGAGGCCAAAGGAAGGGGAACCAAATCTGATGAGGCCAATATCGGGTGATGAGAATCATCCTGCTTCCCATGGATTTTGCTTTCTGGATGACTTTGGGTATGAGGGGGAATGGAGAAAAGGCATAAAGAAGTCCAGAGGGCCAATCGTGTACAAGTGCATCTCTTGGTGTCTCTCCCGGCGGGGGAATTAGGGCAAAGTAGCTGCTGCACTTGGCATTCATGAGAGAGACGAAAATATTGCAGCAAGGCTGACCCCATTTCCAGAGGATCTTTTCTGCCATGTTCTAGTTCAGAGACCACTCATAACACTGCCCTGCTCAGTTCTCTGCTATCACGTTGGATTTTCTTGGGATGTGCATTGATACTAGAAAGCGCTGGGAATAAATTGCCCATTGCCAAACTCTCAGGGCCTCGCAAAAAAGAGGGGAAGAACTGGTTTCCCCTTGCTTGCTTATGTACCACACCACTGACATATTGTCTAACAGTATAGCAATCATCCTTATTGGAAGAGAGTTGTGGAGTGCTTGTTCTCATCTCTAGAACATTTATGTGCAAGTGCGCCTCATGTTCCTGCCATATTCCTTGGACCATTCTTCCCAGATAATGCCCCCCCACCCTATCTGGGTAGCGTCCATGGTCACTGTAGCAACAGGTTGTCATGGAATAAAGGGTATCCCGATGGTCACATGGTTGGACTGGATCCACCACTGTAGGTCCTTTTTGCATGACTCCATTATTCTGATGAGGTGGGACATTGGGAGCTCTTGAAATAACCATTGGAAGAACAAAAGCCATTGAAAGATTCTCATGTGCATTCTGGCAAGAGGAACTAGTGTTATGGTGGAAGCCATTGTTCCTAGGAGTTTCAGAACTACTTTTGCCTTTACCTTGTCCTTGGGAAGAAGGTGAAGTACTTGCTGCCTGAGGGATGAAATTCTGTCGGCTGGAAGACGTGCCATCTAGGAAACAGTGTCTAGATATGCACCTATGAAGATAATATGTTGACAGGGCAACAAGGCAGATATTTGTAAGTTGACTGTTATGCCTAATTGAGCACAAATTTCCAAAGTCACATCCCTGGCTTGCTGGAGTAGATGCTTGGTGGTGGCAGTTAGGAGCCAGTCATCCAGATAATGAAACACTTGGAATCCCAGATGCCTCAAGTGAGCCGTGCTACTCCCATGCATTTGGTGAACAATCTGGGGGCTGTAGGGAGACCAAAGGGCAGAGCTTAAAACTGATAATGACTGGCTCCCTGCCGGAAGTGTAAATGACTCCTCGATGCTCCTCAATGCTCTGTCCATTTTTATGTGGTAGTGCGTATCTTGAAGGTCTATCGAGCACATCCAATCACCTTTCCCTAAGAAGGGAAGTATTGACTGCAGTGTCACTATTCAGGACTTTGACTTTCTGACAGATTTGTTTAACTTGCTTAGGTCTAATATGGGTCTCCAGTCCCCTGTTCTTTTCGGCACCAAAAAGAATCTTGAGTAAGTTCTGAATCCTGTTTGGTCTGCGGAGACTTCTTGGATGACTCTTTTGTCTAGCAACTTTTGGATTTCTATAGTTGCTTGCTCCCTTAGATTGAGTGAAACATCTGGGATTGCTCTAATTTGTGGGACAGGGTAGCAAAAGGGAATGGAATATCCTCTGGATATTATTCTTAGTACCCACTTGTCTCTTGTAATATTTTGCCAGGCTTCTGGGTACAAAGACTAACTTCCCCAACTACCTCCAGAGTAGAGCAGGCAGGCCTCCTTTCAGGAGCGCTGATAGGAAAATCTGCAAAAGGAATCACTGTCACTCTGGTTTTGCGGACCCCCTCTGCCTCTAGGACAACGTCTACCATTGTTACCTCCCCCTCTGCCCCTGGGGAAGGATTCACCTCGCACATCTTGGAAAGCTCCCTGGGATCTTTTGAACCACATTTTCCCACTCTTCTGACCTTTAGGGTAAGGTCTTGAAGGTACAGAAAAATGTACTCCAACGGTAGAGGGAGTTTTCCCTTCCTGCTCGCATCTGGCGAGTGTGTCTTTTACTTTGGGTCCAAAGAGTGAGGAACCATCAAAGGAGGAGTTAGTAAAGGCAGACTTAAAAGGTTCCACAAAATTGCACAAGCACATCCAGGAATTTCTCCTCAGGGAAACTCCTGAACCCGCTGCCCTGCTTGCTCCATCTGCTGCGTAAGATATCAGCCTCATGGAGGAGTTGACAATAGAATTTAAGGTGGATACTTGGGAAGAGACCTTCTCATTCACCCCTACAGTTAATGTACCTTGTAGAGTATCTCCAAGCTCTTTCAGGAGATCTCTTTGTAGCCTTGTAAAGTAAGTGAGGTAATTCAGCGATCGGAGTGTAAAAGTCGCTGACAAAAAGACACGCTTCCCATATCTGGCCATTGTTCGAGAATCTTTGTTCGGAGGATGAACAGATGAGGATGTCTCTGAGAGGGGTCCTTCTTAGTGGCTGCTGCCATCACCACAGCGTCTACAGGTACACCCTTTGTGAGAAAATCCTTTCCGGTAGGGGCTGACAAGAACTTGTTTGGCCTCCGAGGGACTGGTTCCATAGTGTCAGGTGAGTCCCATGCCTTTTGAGTGACTAAGTCCATTAGTTCATTGAAAGGCAGAGACACCCAGGAGGCTGAAGGTTGAGATCCAAAGGCCTTCAGGTACAACGACTCCTCATCAGAAAGGATGATGGTTTTCCAGCCCCCTCTCTGCTTTAGGATCTCCAAGATATCTGCAAATGAGATATTTTCAGAGGACGACTGTGGGGACCCTTCTGACTCCTCAAGGTCTCTATCTGAGGTGACCGACTCATCAGGGGAGTCTATATGCTTCCTCCTACAAGTTCTCTTCCGAAGGGGCTCCTCAGAAGGGTATTCTTTGGAGGTCTCGGAAAAGAGGGGTTCATCCAGTGGGGGATCCTGAGGCTCTGGATCTCTGCTGTCCTGTGGATGGGGTGGTGCTGAGACAGTAGCCAGTGCCTTAGGGGGACAAATGTCGGTATCCTTATGTAGAGCTGTAGAAAGAGACTGCACACTCCTCATCAGCTCGAAAGCAGATCCCACTGGTTCCAAAGATGTCTCCGGCTCTGAGGAGATGGAGGACACCCTCGGCCCCAGGGAGATCGGCTCCGAGGCTGACGTGGTAACCAAGCTGATACGATACAATGCTCCAAGGGGGTTGACTTGGAACCGAAGAAGTTCGGGATAGAGCATCCCCCTTGAGGCCGGCCAGAGAACCCCGGCTCCGCAGACATTCCTGATGGGCCGAGAGAGTCAGAGCAGATGTCGGCTCCGTGATCATCAAAGGGGGTACCGACGGTTCTACAGTAAGTGGTACCAGGCACTCTGGCTCTGAAGGTCCAGCTTGGCTTGGAGGAGGAACATCTGTGGATGCAATGGTCTTGGGAGGCTCCGAGACCTGATGGGTCGGAGCCAATAACAATTTGGCTAGTGTCAGCGACTTCAAGAGTCTGCGCACTACCCGCTCCACATCATCATCAGATCATCAGATAGGCTCCTAGTGGACATGGAGGATAAAGAAGGAGAACGAGACATCTCCAAAATGAGAGCTCTCAAAGTAGGAGAGACCGGTGGAATGTCAATGGACCGGCTCTAAGACATGGTATCTTGCGGCTCCGAAGAACTTGGAGCCGAAGAACCAGGCTTGTTAATAATGATGACCTCTGTCGGTTCTGTGGGCTGTGCAGCTGAGGAGGTAGATCTCCTAGAAAGTTTAGACACATTTTCTGGAGGCTCCAACTGAGCCAAAGAAACAGGTGATGGTCTTTTGGAAGGTTTATCCCTCTTTGAAAAAGAAGAGGATGAAGAAAAAGAAGTATTCTGCACAGCTTCCTCAAAGGTTGGCTTTAAGAGCCCCTTGAGAATCAGTTTGTTTCTCCTCTCCTGTAACACTTATGCAGTAATGGAGTGACAGATAGTACAAACCTCCTGTAAATGAATAGCCCCTAGACAGTATACGTAAACAACATGTCCATCTGTAATTGACATTTTTTGTGTATATTTTTGACATTTTTTAAAGCCCAAGGCTTATGCTCTCTCTCTTTAGAGTCTTTAGACATGATAGAAGAGAGTTCCCAAAAACAAAACTACAAAGGCAACTTTTCAGAACTGTGATATACAACACACTCTAAACTAAACAACACTGCACATCTAAGTATGGATAAACTAGAAAACTCTGACAAGAAGAGTAGCACTCTAATCTAATAAACACTACATATCTAAGTAAATATAAACTAGAGAAACTTTGACAAGAAGAGTAGCACTAGGGCCTCTAACTTAAACGGACCTAGATACCACGGATAACACACACTAGATAGTAATACTACCAGCCCTCTAACTAAAATGGGCAATTAGCTCTCTAATTTAAACAAGCTAAATAGCAACTACTGCTGAGTAAAGAGTATAATAAACAACACACCACTACACTCTACGGGATACAACAAGGCCTGCGAAAAAAAAAACGACGGCCAAAAAACAGCAGAAAGTGATAAGGTTAGCTACATGCTTAATCTAACTATTTAAACATGCAAACAAACACTATAAATGCAAGACTACTAGAAATGTTAGCTAACAGTGAAAAAGACAAAAACATAGCCATGGCCAAAAAGAGCACATCCAACCTCATAAAGCAGCAAACGAGATCTGGAGAGTTGCAACACTGCATCATGGGATACCTACCTGCCACAAGCCAGGTTTGAGACTTCCAGCTGTGTATTCGTCCGAGTCGGAGCCGAGGATCGGCTCTGAACCCATCCAAGTAAGAATGAAGGCGAGATAGGACAACATTAACATTAGTAGTTTAATCACAAGCTTTCTAACTATATATATATATCTATATATCTATATATATGTATATCTATCTATATATATATATATATATATATATATATATATATATATATATAGATATATATACTTTTTATCAGGTAAGGGAGTGGTTTATTGTGCTGTAGAACACGGTGTATTGGTATACATGTTAAATGCACATCCCTTCCCCATCAGTGCGACATTCAAGCTGGTCCTGCCCTACTTAGTAACTATCATAATAATATAACCCTTATGTGCTTCAAGTAAAAATTAATAATGATGTGGTACCTCTTATTAACCAGATTATTAAGGCTGTGATTTTATCCAAGACAATATACTACATGGCTGGAAATATATAAACCTTAGACCATTTGGCAATCTAAAAATATATATATCAATATATACATATATATTTTGCATGCAAAAAATCCACTGTGCAAACCATATTCTACTTCCATAATCTATTGTTAACAAAGATCACTTTCTTTCTTCTATACTTCTTCGGGTCTGTGTACAAGAACCCTAAAAACTATCTACAAAAATATTATTGCATAATTAGCTAGTATTGTTATTAAACATAATTTCAAATAAGTGGAAAAAAGAATAAGAAAAAGAAAAAAAGTATGATGATAGAAACAAAATATACACTTTTATTAAAAATTATTTACCATGGTATTTAAAACTAGATAGAAGAATAAAATAAAATAAAATTAGTCATGTAAACAATGTGGCAATTTTCTAAGTTCTAGTACACTTTTAAGTGAACAGCAGTAGTTTAGTCCAGGCTTCCTGAAAGAGTTCAGCTTCAATTGCCACGAGTTCATGTTTTTCCAGCATATTCAGGATGTCTCCTTCAAGATCACCCATGTCTATACGATCTAGTACCTGGAACTTAAAACCTGTGTGTCCTTTATGCAGAGCAATGTGTTTGGCTAGTGCATTATATTCATATATATTTTTAGATTGCCAAATGATCTAAGGTTTATATATTTCAAACCATGTAGTATATTGTCTTGGATAAAATCACAGACTTAATAATATGGTTAATAAGAGGTACCGCATCATTATTCATTTTTATTTAAAGTACATAAGGGTTATATGATTATGACAGTTACTAAGTAGGCCAGGACCAGCTCGAATGTCACACTGATGGGGGAAGGGATGTGAATTTACTTCCGCGGTGGTGCAGCGGTAGCATTGTTGCCTCACAGCAAGAGGTTCTCCCGTTCGATTCTCGGTTGGTGTGCAGGGAGTGCCTTCTGTGTGTAGTCTGCATGTCCTCCCAGCGGTTGGGTGGGTGTTTGAAAGACATGCGTAAATGGGCGTGCCTTCGCTGAAGGTTGAATGTCGAGCTGGCACCTCGGCATTCGTGAAAATCTACTGCCAGTCATCAGCGGACCGGAGTTCCACTGTGGCGACCTCTAACCGGGAAAAGCCGATAGACAACAACAACAACCAATAGACTGTGTTTTACAGCACAATAAACCACTCCCTTACCTTGTAAAAAGTATATATATATATATATATATATATATATATATATATATATATATAGTAGTTAGAAAGCTTGTGAATAAACTATTATTCTGTTGTTTTTGTTTTACTTGGATCTCTTGTCTGTGTACATAATAAAGGATTTTCGACTGGAAACAGACTGTCTACCCTGCTTGGATTACTTTTGAATACTTAATAATTCTGTATAATATTTCAAATTATTATATATTTTATTATTTTTTTGACTTACAACAAGTTTAAGTTCACTACTTCTACTACCATTAGCTGATCTTATTAATATACAGTGATTAACTATATATATATATATATATATATATATATATATATATATATATATATAATATATATATATATATATATATATATATATATATATATATATATATATATATATAATATATATATATGGGCCTAGGATATATGGCCGAAAATCCAAGCCCCCCCCCCAAGTTCAGTTTATTAATGTCTGCCATTATTTAATATTGCCTAATTGCTATTCATACTATGAGGAAGTAGTTCTAAACCTAATTAGGTGAGGGGCTTCACCCCCCCCACACTCCCCCTACTTTAATATTCTCACTCCGAGATAGCACTAGAGTGGGGAACAGGGCATATACACTGTCATTAGTGTTTTCAGCCAAATGGATTTTCGGCGATTTGGACCCTATGTCAGATATTTTCGGCCATATGGATTTTCGGCCATATATCCTAGACCCATATATATATATTATATATATATATATATATATATATATATATAATATATATATATATATATATATACATATATATATATATATATATATATATATATATATATATATATATATATATATATATATATATATATATATATATATATATATATATATATATATATATATATATATATATATATACATATATAAAATCTTCCACACAGTGAAGTTTCTTACACTGTTTTATTTTTGGACCCACTATACTTGTTTAGTGGGTTGTCTGAGACTTTGGGGATACCACAAAGCTTACTTGCTTTTTGTTATTGCCCACTGCCAAACCTTCACTGCTTCCCAACATAAGGGTTAGGACCTGGTTTCTCACTTCTTGTTGATGTACCAAACTACCATCATACTGTCTGTCTGGATAGAAATCATGCATATTGGAAGGTAATCCTGAAGTTCCTGCAACACAAAGATGGCTGTCCTCAACTCTAGGATATTGATATAAGTTTAAGCCTCATTGTCAGTCCATAAATCTTAGACCATCCTTACACTGCAATGTCCCCCTACCCCAAGGAGAAGGCATCTCTGGTTACCACTGTTGCTGAGGGAGATGGACAAAAGATCTACTGGAATGAAAGAGATATTGCCAACATACTGGCAGACAGGTTCAGTGCAAATTTCTCCCCTCCCTCTCCCCCAAAAGACGAAATAAATATCTCAGCTGAATGCAACCTCCCTGAAATCTCAGATGTCCAGGTGAGAGCTGCCCTCAGCAAAGCTAAAAATACAGCATCCATGGGACCTGACGGTGTCCCGGGTTGCGTGCTACGTGAACTCCTAGAGGAGCTAAACCCGCACATAAGAATGCTGTTTAATCTTAGCCTTGCTACAGGATATGTCCCTGAACACTGGCGTACAGCTACAGTGGTCCCACTCCACAAAGGTGGCACCTCTACAGACCCTGGAAACTACCGTCCCATAAGCTTGACCAGCCTGGTCTGCAAAGCTATGGAAAGGATCATTATGGAACTCATAAACAAAGACATCGGGGACCTACAGACAATTGACCCTACCCAGTTCGGCTTTGTAAAAGGCAGATCCTGTCTTTTAAACCTAGTGGACTTTTTTGAAACAGTCACTAGAGCCATCGATGAAGGCAAAGCAGTTCATACAGCCTACCTGGATCTGGCAAAAGCCTTCGACACAATACCCCACTCAGGCATCATAGACAAGCTCAACAGCTTAAATGTAAACCCGTTTGTCACAAGATGGGTTGCAAACTGGCTAAAGGACAGAACCCACAAAGTCAGAATAGCAGGAGCTATGTCAGACTCTAAGCCAGTCACAAGTGGAGTCCCACAGGGCTCTGTCTTAGGACCCCTCTTGTTCGGCATTTATTTCTCAGATGTGCAGGCAAACATAGGGGGGATGTGGCTGACAAAGTTTGCAGACGACTGCAAACTAGGCACCATAGTCGACACACCAGCTGACACATGCATCCTCCAGAAGGGCCTCACAGAAACAGACGACTGGTGCCAGAGTCATGGCCTTAAACTAAATGCCAAAAAATGTATAGTCATCCCCTTTGGAAAAAACAAAGTACCCAGAAATTAGCACATAGGTGGTAATCCACTAAGTATGGAAAAAGTAATCAGAGACCTGGGGATCCAAGTTGACAGTGACCTCTCATTTGACACCCAAGTCGCCAAACTGGTTAGAAAGACCTTCTACCTTACCCACCTTATCATGAAGGGATTCACATCCAGATCAAATGATGTCATTGTAACCTTATATTCCTCCCTTATCAGGCCTATGATTGAGTACAATGCCCCATTTGGTATGTACCTCACCCGGCACCTGCAGCAGCTGGAGAGACCCCAAAAGTACCTTACCAAGAGGATCAAGGGTCTCCAGCATATGTCATATGCTGCCAGACTGAAAAAGCTCCAGCTCTATTCAGTAGCATACCACCTGCTCAGAGGTGATCTGTGCCTTACGTACAAGGCCAAGTCCAATTCAGAATTAATGGACATGCTCCACCTCAAAAAATCCAAATCCATCAGAGCCACGAGAGCTAAAGATCTAAACCTCAGCACAAATATGAATAGGACATGCTGGAGGGACAGATTCATAACCCAGAGGCTTCCCGCACTCTGGAACAGGATACCTGTCCATGTTAGGCAGAGCCCCTCACTGACTCTCTTCAAGAGAAATCTGGACGAATGGATGGGTGATCGTAGGTTTACCCCGGGGGTCATCTCTGTGTCATTGCTAGATAGAGGCACAGTAAACTAAATTTAATTTAAATTGTACACTTTTGTATCATTACATGGGGTGGCGAAAGCCACATACACTTTGGCTAGGCTTATAAATGCCCTAGGGCAGATAGCCTAGTACTATACTATGAAACTATGAATCTAGCCACCACTGTAGATGTTTTCTACAAGAACTGATTATGAGAATTGGCTTGGAAATGGGGTGTAGAATCTGGGACCATTAGGCATGCAAGAGCCATTGAAGAATTCTCATATGGTAATGTGTGTGCACTGAACCATCAGAATTGATGAGGCCATTAGACCCTGAACCATGAGAATCAGTGCTGCACTGGGAGATGTAGTTTGAAGAAGGGCCAGAACTGCCTTCCTCAAGGATTCAGTCCTTTCCATTGGGAGGGATACTATAGATTTCATTGTGTTCAGGTGGCAGCCTATGAAAAGAGTCCTCTGGATGGGAGAAGACTGGATTTCTGAAAGTTTAAAAATATCCCCAAGAACAGACACAGCCTGAGTAGGTAAGGTTTGGCCTCCAGGAGAGATTCCATTGTGGAAGCAGCCAGGAGACAGTCATCTAGATATGGAAAAAAAAAGAAGTTATGTACTCACCATAACGTTCCATGTGAGTTGTTCATTTCCACTTCATTCTTACTGATGGGTTCGGAGCCGATCCTCTGCTCCGACTCGGCCAACTGCAAAAGCTTGAGGTCTTCAACTAGCTCGAGGCCAACTCCCTATCCTGTGATGCACCTTGTGCTTCCCTCAGATCTTGTTTGCTGCCAACAGGCTACATACTGCTAGTAATATGCTAATATTGGAAACTGGATAAGAGACAATAACACCATGACATAAATGAATTCTTGGTCCTCAAGAAGCCTGGATGGGTGTTGGAGGATGGGATGCAAGAATGAGGGTGAGATGAACAACTCACATGAAACGTTATGGTGAGTACATGACTTCTTTATGTGAAGTTGTTCTATCTCACCGTACACTCTTACTGATGGGTAGTGTCCCAAGCACCATCTTTCTTGGGTGGTTCACGGAAGAATGTTTTTCACGACAGTGGAATCAAAGGACGCGCTGTCCCTGGAGGCCTTGCCTACTTTGTAATGAGTGATGAAGGTATGAGGCTTTGACCAAGTAGCTTGTGCACAAATAGTTTCTAGTGGTAATTTATCCATAAAGGCTAATGAAGTAGATGCAGCTCTAGTAGAGTGGGCCTTTATTTTCTGTTGTAACGGTGCATTCACTGAACTGTAAGTGAAGGATATACAATCTGATAACCATTTTGATAAAGTGGTTTTCGGCACTGGAATGCCTTTTTTAGACTCTGAAAAGGAAACAAAGAGCTGATCTGTTTTTCTGATATGTTTGGTCCTGTCTAAACAGAACTGAAGTTGTCTGTGAACATCAAGTTTGTGCAGCATATGTTCCATCTCATTAGTATATTTAGGGAGAAATACAGGCAATTCAATAGACTGGTTGAGATTTGCATCTGAGCAAACTTTAGGTAAGAATGAAAGATTCATCTTGAGTGAGACTCTGCCATTAAGGAAAATCAAATAAGGTGGTTTAGTGGACAAGGCCTGTAACTTTGAAACCCTCTGAGCAGAAGTAAATAGAAGTTATGTCCTTACCATAACGTTCCATGTGGAGTGTTCATCTCGCCTTTGTTCTTACACATGGGTTCGGAGCCGATCCTCGGCTCCGTCGCTCTTGCAAGCTCTGCATCGAGAAGAAGCTCGAGACAATCTAATACCCACAATCCCCCTCTGCCTTTACCTCAGATCTAGTTTGCAAGCAAACCAATCTACAGAGAGAGCACATTCATGCTTACATCACATATACACAGAAAGAATCTATACATAACTATATATATAAGCCAAATAGACATATATATAAATATATATGCCAACTATGTACACAATATTGCAACAGCAGCAGAATGCTCCTGGCCAGGCATCAAAAGAACGTTCTTCCTAAGGGCGGGAGGGTGGGACTGTAAGAACAAAGGCGAGATGAACACTCCACATGGAACGTTATGGTAAGGACATAACTTCTATATGTGATAGTGTTCAATCTTTGTTCTTACACATGGGTAGCGTCCCTAGCTCCTTGTTCCTGAGGAACTCACGGAAGGACGTTCTTGAGCACAGTGGAACCAAAGGTTGCCCTGTCCCTAGAAACCTTGTCTACCTTATAATGAGAAATGAATGTATGTGGCTTAGACCAAGTAGCAGCCGCACAAATAGCGTCCAGTGGTAGGCGGGCTGCATGAGCCAAAGATGTAGACACTGACCTTGTGGAATGTCCATTGGGTTTGTGCAAAAGGGTTTGATATGAAGAATCGTAGACATAGATTATACAATCCGTTAACCATTTAGAAAGAGTTCTGTTGGTAACTGCAAGTCCTTTCCTGCTATCAGCAAAAGCCACAAAGAGTTGATCAGTTTTTCTGTGATCTTTTGTTCTATCCAAGTAAAATCTTAGCTGTCTGTGAACATCTAATTTGTGTAACATATACTCCATTTTGTTGGAGTGGTTTTTGAAGAAAGTGGGTAATTCAATGGACTGATTAATATTGTTAATAGAACACACTTTAGGGAGGAAGGATGAATTGGTTGAAGAGAAACTCTGTCAGAGTGAAAGATCAAATAAGGGTGCTTGATGGAAAGAGCCTGAAGTTCAGATACCGCCTAGCGGAAGTAATGGCTACCAAAAGAGAGTCTACCAGGACAAAAATTTTAATGGACAAGAAGAGGCAGGTTCAAAGGGGGGCAACATTAATTTAGACAACAACAAGTTTAGACTCCAAGGTGACGTAGGAGATCTGACCGGTGGTCTAATATGAAAAACCCCTTTTAAAAAGGCTTTACAAAGTCTGTGAGCCATAACAGGAGCTCCACATTCTTCCACATGGAAATTTGAAATGGCAGCCAATTGAACTCTTAGTGTAGCAGGAGAAGCATCCTGATGGAATAAGTCCGTTAAAAACTCTAATATCTTATTCAAAGGGGCTATAAAAGGATCCACTTGGTGTGTATTCGCCCAGAATACAAATCTTCCATTTGCTAGAATATGTGTTAGTAGTGGAAGCTTTATGGGAAGCCACCAATATATCCTGGACTGCTGGTGACAAAGATCAGACCTGGCTAAGTTGGGAATTGGAGCAGCCAAGCTGCTAGATGGAGGGACAGGGCGGGATGGGGAACCCCTGACGAGTGAGTCAATAGATCTGGCTCCGGGTCCAGAATCCAGGGTCCCCGAATGCAGTGTATCTTCAGGAAGGGAAACCAAATTCGACGAGACCAGAATGGGGCAATGAGGATTATTGTCCTGTGTAGGTTCCTGGCTTTCTGGAGAAACTTTGATATCAGAGGAAATGGAGGAAATGCGTACAGGAGTCCCGGGGCCAATCGTGAACCAGTGCGTCCCTGGGGACTTCCCTGGAGGGGTAATAGGGCAAAGTAGCTCCTGCATTTGGCGTTCATTGGAGACGCAAACAGATCGCAGGAAGGCTGGCCCCACTTCATGAAAAATCCTTTTCGCTACTGACTGTTTTAGGGACCACTCGTGCGGTAACATAATTGCTCTGCTGAGCCTGTCGGCTATGACGTTGGATGACCCCGGGATGTGCGTTGCTATTAGAAAGCGACCCGTGGACACCGCCCACTGCCAGATTCTCATGGCCTCTCTGCATAGCTGATAGGATTTGGTTCCCCCTTGCTTGTTTATGTACCAGACTACAGACATGTTGTCCGTCTGAACTGCAATAATTCCCAGAGGAAGAAGGGGAGCAAAGTGTTGCAACGCTAGAAACACTGCCCTCAACTCTAGAACATTGATGTGCAGATTGTACTCCAAATTGGTCCATTCGCCTTGGACTGTCTGTCCCTGAAAGATGCCCCCCCACCCTATCAGGGAAGCGTCCGTGGTCACCGTAACTGTGGGCGTGGGTAGCATAAACGGTCTCCCCTTGGAAAGGTTGCACGTTTGAAGCCACCAGTTTAGATCTGTTTTGCATGTCTTTGTTATAAGAATCTCGTGTGTTAGAGGTAGTTGTTGAAACGACCATTGTGCAAACAGCAGCCATTGTAGGACTCTCATGTGCAGCCTTCCCAAGGGTATTGCAATAAGGGAGGCTGACATGAGGCCCAACACCTTCAGTACCAGTTTTGCAGGAGATTTCCTTGATAAGAGTAGAAGACGTATATGAGTCTGAAGTGATAATATCCTTTCTGGGGGAAGCCTCAGAATCAACTGACGTGTGTTTAATTCTGCTCCTATGAACAAGATATTTTGTGATGGCTGAAGTAAGGATTTTCAAGTTTACGGAAATCCCTAGGTGAACACACAGTTGAAGAGCAAAGTCTCTGGCCTGTAATAGTTGACGCTGGGTGGTGGCAGAAAGGAGCCAGTCGTCCAGATACGGAAACACCTGGAATCCTTGGCGTCTCAAGTGAGACGCTACCACTGCCATGCATTTGGTGAAGACCCTGGGGCTGAGGTCAGACCAAAGGGCAGGGCTCGAAATTGAAAGTGACTGGCCCCAGCCGGAAGCGCAGATGATCTCTGGATGCCCTGGCCATTTTGATGTGGTAGTATGCATCTTCTAGATCTATTGAGCACATCCAGTTGTCCTTCTGTAAGAATGGAAGGATCGATTGAAGCGTGACCATTCGGAACTTTTCTTTCCTGACGAAGGTATTGAGGTAGCTTAGATCCAGAATGGGCCTCCAGTCCCCTGTTTTCTTTGGAACTAAAAAGAACCTTCAGTAAGTCCCGAATCCTTGCTGGTCCGCTGGGACTGGTTGGATGACTCTTTTTCTAGCAGCTTTGAAATTTCTATGGCTGCTGGCTCGCAGATGGGGCGGTACATCTGGGAGTCTTTTCTTTGGGATGGGATGAGATAGAAAGGATATGTTGTAACCTCTGGTAACCACGCTTTTTACCCACTTGTCTGTAGTTAAATTTTGCCAGGCCTGAGGGTATAAAGCTAAGCGACCCGACTGCCTCCAGAGCAGGACAGTCGGGCCTCCTCTCAGGAGTGCTGGAAAGGTTTACCAGGAGTGTCTCCCTGTCATCTTGATGTTGCGGACCCCTCTGCCGCCAGGGCGGCGTCTTCCACCTCTACCCCTCCTCTGCCTCTAGAGGGTCTCCCTGTGTGCCTGGGAAAGATCCTTGGGGTTTTGAAACCACATTTTCCACCACGTTGCCCTTTGGGGTACGGTCTGGTTGGGGTGGAAAACGGACTCCGACAGCAGACAGAGTCTTTCCCTCCTGTTCACACCGGGTAAGGGTCTCCTTTACTTTGGGGCCAAAAGAGTGGCACCGTCAAAGGCGTTAGTAAAGGAAGACTTGAAGGCAAAGGAGCATAAGCGCATCCAGGATTGTCTGCGAAGAGCAATCGCTGAAGCTGCTGCCCTACTCAAACCTAGGAAATCAGCCTCATGGACGAGTTAACAATCGATGTAAGGGTATTAAGTTGCGCTGTCACTTTCTCTGAGACAGCTGCATCCGTAGTACCCTGGAGGGTATCTCCCAACTCTTTGACTAGATCCCTCTGTAGATGTGTAAAATGGGTCAAATAGTTCAGGGATCGCATGGAAAAAGCGCTGAACTAAAAATGCGCTTCCGTATCTATCCATCGTCCTAGAATCTTTATTAGGAGGATGGACAGACGAAGAAGACTCCGACATCTCCTTTTTCGTGGCTGCTGCCACCACCATAGTGTCTACCGGAACTCCTTTTGTTAGGTAGGACTTGTCCTGAGGTGCCGTGATGTATTTATTAGGTTTCCTTGGAACTGGTTCCACTGTGTCAGGAGCCTCCAGCCCTTGAGCAATTAGTTCCATTAGTTCGTCGAAGAGCGGAGTGACCCAGGAGGAAGAAGGGCGAGCACCAAATGCCTTCAGCAGAACTGACTCATCCTCAGAAGGGAGGGACTGCCAGTCACCTCTCTGTTTCAGGATCTCCAATATGTCAAAAGAGACATCTTCGAAGGTGACTTAGGGGACCCCTCTGACTCATCTAAGTCAGTATCAGATGTTAAGGATTCCTGTGGAGAATCCAAGTGTCTCCTCTTACACAATCTTTTCCTAGGGACTTCTTCGTGGGAGCATCCGAAGAAGCCTCGAGGAAGAGGGGCACCCTCCAGGGTGGCTGAGACACTGGTGCCCGACGCTTGGATGTGGCCGTGGGTGCAGATGAGGATAACGGCCCTTTATGGGGAGGAGAGGTTGCTTCCACTGATGTGGTTGTCTGGGTAGACAACACCTTCCTCATCAGGTCGAAGCCCCGGGTCCCGCATCGAAGAGTCTCCCGGTTCAAGAAATGGGAAGAATCCCGACGGGCACGAAGGCATCGACCCGAGGACGGAGCCGAATCGATCCGCCGAGGCCCGAGGGGAGAGTCGGAACCGAAACATCGGTTCGACTCGGCCCCGGAACCAAGGACAGACCGTCGGCTCCGAGACTCCGGTATCGGTCCGACGGAGTCGAGGTGAGAGGAACAGACCGAGAAAGGACGGTTCTGGACCCGAGGGCTCCACAATCAGTAGATCAGCCTCTTCCGGCTCCAAAGACTGAATCGGTCTCGGAGGAGGAATGGATGGAGATAGGAGGCCTTCAAGTTTCGACACCAACTGGGTGGAAACCGAAATAAGTTTGGACAGGGCCGAATGCTCCAATAACTTCTGCACCACGTGATCCACATCGATATCAGAAAGTTTGGAGGAAGAACGGGTCGAAGGAACCGAAGACGGAGCCGACCTCAATAAGGTCAAGGAGGGAGCTCCATCACCGGTTCCAAGACTCGAGGCTCAGGAACCGATACCAGTTGAACACTCGGCCCAAGTCTGTGGAACCGGTGATCTAACCTTTGCTGAAGAGCTCGGAGCCAATGACTTGGGCTCCGACGTCTTCGATTCCTTAGAGGACTTTGATGCCTGGTCAGAAGCATCCAGAGCCTCCTGAAAAGAAGGTTTCAATAGACCTCTGTCCATTAGTTTCCTGCGCCTATCTGTCATGACCCTCCCACTAAAAGAGTGACAGATGGAACAGTCCTCTTGCAAGTGGAGAGGGCCAAGGCAGTAGATGCAGGAACTATGGTTGTCAGTCACTGACATTTTCTGGCCACACTGACAACGCTTGAAACCTGACTTCACCTTATCAGACATTATAGGAGTAAAAGGCAAGTCCAGTAATGCAGTCAAATCCGTGAAAGTTTGTCAAATCCGATAAAAAATTGTCAAATCCGGTATAAAGTCAAATAGTATTAAATTTATGAAGGGTTGTAGGCCCCGAAAAAAATCTAACCGATAAAACTACTTAACGGTACCAAGAAATCAACCAGACCACAACACAATCATCCAGTATAATACTGAAACATCAAACAGAATTAGAAAATCTAATAAAATATAACAAAAAGTTATATCTTAGCTTTTTAGACTCTCGAGCTAGCTCCCAACGATGCGAATGCAGCAGCGGCAAACTAGATCTGAGGTAAAGGCAGAGGGGGATTGTGGGTATTAGATTGTCTCGAGCTTCTTCTCGATGCAGAGCTTGCAAGAGGCCGGCACAGAGCCGAGGATCGGCTCCGAACCCATGTGTAAGAACAAACGGCGAGATTGAACACTATCACATTAGCTATTAAAAATATGGTTTTCCATGATAGATATTTCAAGTCACAAGATGTGGCTGGTTCGAAGAGGGGGCAGGATTATATGGGAAAGAACACAATTTAGGTTCCGTGGCATAACTAGAGCTTTGATGGGTGGTCTCAAATGGACAGTACCCTTGAGAAAGGCTTTGGAGAGTCTATGTGACATAATATTAGACTCCTAGTCACCTAGATGAAAGTTAGTAATTGCTGCCAATTGAACTCTAATGGTTGCTTGCCACTACCCCTTCATTGAAATGTTTAGTCAAAAACTCCTGAATGGATGAAATTGAAGTCAAGTATGGATCAATATTGTTCTGAAGGGTCCATATAGAAAAGCTTTTCCATTTACTAAGATATAACTTCATGGTAGAAAATTTATGAGAGGATGTTAAAATATATTGAGCTGCAGCTGATAGATTGTGAATCCTGGCTATGTTTGGAATTGGAGCAGCCAAGCTGTCAGTTTGAGGGACTGAAGAGAAGGGTGGAGAGTCCATGATGAATAAGTCAGGAGATCTGGCACACTGGGTCCAGATTCCAAGGTTCTTCCAATAGATGAGGCTGGGGGAAGGGCAACCAAATTTGACGAGGCCAGTAAGGGGCTATTAGAATGATGGTCCTTCCCAGAGCCTTGGCTTTCTGTAAAACTTTGGGTATCAGAGGAAAAGGAGGGAAGGCATACTGGAGATCCAGGGGCCGATTGTGTACAAATGCATCCCTTGGGACATCTCTCGGAGGGGGGATTAGGGCAAAGTAGCTGCTGCATTTTGTGTTTGTTGGAGTTGCAAAGAGATTGCAGCAAGGCTGGCCCCATCTGCGGAATATCCTTTCCGCTATTTCTTCTTTTAGGGACACTCATGAGGCAATAGAATCACCCTGCTCAGCTTGTCTGCTATCACACTGGATCTCCCCAGGATGTGCGTTGCTATCAGAAAGTGCTGGGGGAAGTTGCCCATTGGCATACTCTCAAGGCCTCTCAACACAGGGGGTAAGATCTGGTTCCTCCTTGTTTGTTTATGTACCAGACTACTGACATATTGTCTGTCTGAACTGCAATAGTTCCCAGAGGGAGAGAGTCTTGAAAGGATTGCAATGCTAGAAGTACTGCTCTCATCTCCAGAACATTGATATGCAGGTGAGCCTCATATCTGTTCCATGTGCCTTGGACTGTTCTTAACTGATAATGCCCCCCCACCCTATCAGGGAGGCATCCGTAGTCACAGTGGCTATGGGAGTGGTTAGAACAAAAGGGCAACCTAGAGTTACTTGGTGAGATGTCGGCCACCACTGAAGGTCCTTCTTGTAGGAATTAATTATCAGGATTTTGTGTGACAGTGGGAGTTCTTGAAAGGACCATTGCATGAGCAGGAGCCATTGTAGTACATGCCTATGCATCTGACCCAAAGAAATCGCAATGATTGTCCCTAGCAATTTGAGTACCAATGACACAGGGACCTTTTCTCGCAGAAGCAGGTCCAGAACCTGATTTCGTAGAACACAAACTCTTTCTGGCGGAAGGTTTAAGGTCATAGTAATGGTATTTAGCTCTGCACATACAAAAACGGTATGTTGCGATGGTGACAAGGCAGATTTTCCTGAATTTATAGTTATCCCCAACTGACTGCAGAGGTTTAAAGTTGTGTCCCTTGCTTGTATGAGTTGATGCCTGGTGGTGGCAGTGAGGAGCCAGTCGTCTAGGTATGGCTGGAATCCCAAACATCTCAGTTGAGCCGTGACTACTGCCATGCATTTGGTGAACACTCTGGAAGCTCAAGTGAGACCAAAGGGCAGAGCACGAAATTGATAATGACTGGCTCCCAGCCAGAAGCGCAGATGAACTCTGGAAGACCTGCCCATTTTTATGTGGTAGTATGCATCCTGGAGATCTATCGAGCACATCCAATGGTCTTTCCCTAAAAAGGGAAGAATTGACTGTAGCGTGACCATCCGGAATTTTGTCTTTCTTACCGACTTGTTTAGTCTGCTGAGATCCAAAATGGGTCTCCAGTCCCCTGTTTTCTTTGGAACTAAAAAGAACCCTGAGTAAGTTCCAGATCCTCTTTGGTCTGCTGGGACTGGTTGGATGACACTTTTTTCCAGCAACCTTTGAAACTCTGAGGCTGCCTGTTCCCTGTGACTGGATGGAATGTCTGGGTTTTCCTTATAAGAGGGGGGGTTGGCAAAGGGAACTGAGTATCCTCTGGATATGATCCTTTGTACCCAGCTGTCTTTTATTATTTTTAGCCAGGCATCTGGGTACAAAGAGAAACATCCACCGACTGCCTCCAGAGATGGACAGGCAGGCCTCCTCTCAGGTGCGCTGATACAGCTTGCCAAATAACTAGTCTCTGTTGCCCTGGTTCTGTAGACCCCCTCTGCCACGTGGATGGCATCTTCCATTGTTACCTCTTTCTCTGCCTCTAGAGGGGGGGTTCACCATGAGTGTCCTGGAAAGCTCCTAGAGTTTTATGGAACCACATCTTCCCTCCCTTCTGACTTTTGGGGTAAGGTCTGGTAGGGGTGGAAAAGTGGACTCCGACAGCAGACAGGAGTCTTTCCTTCCTGTTGACTTCTGGTAAGAGTTTGCTTCACTTTGGGTCCAAAAAGGGATGAGTCGTCAAAAGGGGTGTTAATAAAGGATGACTTAAAGGGCTCAGCAAAGAAACATAAGCGCATCCAGGAATGTCTCCTAAGAGCAATTCCTGTCCCCGCTGCCCTACTCGTTCCATCAGCTGCATAGGAGACCAGACGCATGGAAGAGTTTGCAACAGAATTCAGGGTAGTGAGCTGGGAAGTTACTTTTTCTGAGACCCCCGTAGCTACTGAACCCTGTAGAGTATCTCCTAGCTCTTTCAGGAGATACCTTTGCAACCTTGTAAAGTGTGTTAGATAGTTCAGTGATCAGAGAGCAAAAGTCGCTGAACTAAACATGTGCTTACCATATCTGTCCATGATCCTAGAATCTTTGTTAGGAGGATGGACAGAAGTAGAAGTTTCTGACAGTTTCTTCTTGGCTGCTGCTGCCAGCACCATAGCATCAACGGGCACTCCTTTGGTCAGGAAGGTCTTGTCCTGGGGGGAAGTTATAATTTTATTAGGCCTCCTAGGGACAGGCTCCATGGTATTCGGGGACTCCCACGCCCTTCGAGAGATTAGCTCAATCAACTCATCAAAGGGTAGAGACACGCAAGAGGTGGAGGACTGAGACCCAAAAGCCTTCAGGGTCCTAAAAGGGATGAGCCATCAAAAGGGGTGTTAATAAAGGATGATTTAAAGGGCTCAGCAAAGGAACATAAGCGCATCCAGGAATGTCTCCTAAGAGCAATTCCTGTCCCCGCTGCCCTACTCGTTCCATCAGCTGCATAGGAGACCAGATGCATGGAAGAGTTTACAAGAGAATTTAGGGTAGTGAGCTGAGAAGTTACTTTCTCTAAGACCCGAGTAGCTACTGAACCCTGTAGAGTATCTCCTAGTTCTTTCAGGAGATCCCTTTGCAACCTTGTAAAGTGTGTCAGATAGTTCAGTGATCGAAGAGCAAATGTTGCTGAACTAAACATGCGCTTACCATATCTGTCCATGATCGTAGAATCTTTGTTAGGAGGATGGACAGAAGTAGAAGTTTCTGACAGTTCCTTCTTGGCTGCTGCTGCCAGCACCATAGCATCAACTGGCACTCCTTTGGTCAGGAAGGTCTTGTCCTGGAGGGAAGACACCTGCAGCAACTGGAAAGACCCCAAAAGTACCTCACCAAGAGGATCAAGGGACTCAAACAGATGCCCTACGCAATTAGGCTAAAGAAACTCCAGCTCTACTCAGTTGCTTACCACCTACTCAGAGGTGATCTGTGCCTGAACTATAAAGCCATGTCCAAACCAGAATTAATGGACATGCTCCACCTCAGGAAATCCAAATGCCTTAGAGCTACACGCTCCAGGGACTTAAACCTCAGCACAGAAATAAATAGGACATGCTGGAGGGACAGATTCATATCCCAGAGGCTCCCCTCACTCTGGAACAAAATCCCAATCCATGTTAGGCAGAGCCCCTCAATGAATCTCTTCAAGAGAAATCTTGACGAGTGGATGGGAGATCGTAGGTTTACCCATGGGATCTCTTCTGTGTCCCTGCTAGACAGAGGCACAGTAAACTAACCTTAAAAGGGCTATCTTCTGTGACCTACTATACAGAGGCGCAGTCAACTAATCTAAAAGGGTGGCGAAAGCCAAACACACTCTGGCTAGGCTTATAAATGCCCTAGGGCAGATAGCCTAGTATCAACCTATGAACCTATGAACCTTCCAGTTTCTCTGGTACAGCAGAAAATCTCAGTTTTTTCCTGCATTCTCTAACCTCTAATTCTGCTATTTTTGGAAAAACATCTCTTCTTGAGCAGTCTCAAACTCAGCCAGCCTTTTCTTCATTTTGACCTCTTATTTTTGTTCAGCTCGTCTGAATATCTGTTTAAAGCTTCTCCCATTTTCCAGGCTTTTGTTATTTGAGTTGATCATACCTCTCAACTGTCCAGATTTTCACAGAATGTCCTTATTTTTGCCTCATATTTTTTATTTTATCTGTTCCTCATAAAATTTTATTAGGCCTCCTAGGGACAGGCTCCATGGTATTGGGGGACTCCCACACCCTTCGAGAGATTAGCTCAATCAACTCATCAAAGGGTGGAGACACCCAAGAGGTGGAGGGCTGAGACCCAAAAGCCTTCAGAAGCACTGACTCATCAATCAGTAAGGTTAAGGGACTTCCAGCCACCCCTCTGCTTTAGAATTTCCAGGATATCTGTGAAGGAGATATCCTCCGAGGAGGACTGTGGGGACCCTTCTGACTCATCTATGTCAGTGTCCGAAGTGGTGGATTCCTGTGGGGAATCCAGATGCTTCCGCTTGCAAAGTCTCTTCCTGGGAACCTCTTCAGTGGGAGCTTCTGGAGAGGTCTCAGAAGCGCAGGGCTTGCCCAATGGGGCTTCCTGAGGCTCAGGGTCTCTACACTTTAGATGGATGTGTGATGAAGAGGCAGACACCGGTGCTCTGGGGGAAGCAGCTACTGGTTTTGATGGTGTGATTGTTGGAGCTGACAACACCCTCCTCACAACATCGAAGGCACCTCGGTCCCAACGGGAAGAACCCCCCAGATCCAAAGATATGGAAGATTCCCTGGCTGCCAGAACAGAGGGCTCCGAGCCCGAGGTTGGAGCTGAGCTCACCTGAGCCGAAGCCCCAAGAAGCAAAGTTGGAATGGAAAAATCAGTCTGACTATCCTCCCCAGAACTGACCGGCGAGTGTCAGCTCCTAGACCCCTTGGTCAGTATCAAAGATGTCAGGGTTGTCGAGACCGACAAGCCTGAAGTAGGCGTTGGGCCCGAAGGCTCCACAATCATCAGCTCTGAGCACTCCGGCTCTGAAACTTCGAGATGGATCGGAGGAGGAACAGAAGATGGTGAGGGGTGGGGATTTTGTCAGTTCCGAAGTCCCAGGGATCGGCCCCGATAAAAGTTTGGCAAGCGCCAGTGTCTGCAGAAGCCTCTGCACCACACGATCCATATCCTTATCTGAGAGTCTTGAGGACTGGAAAGAAGCTATGGAAGAGGCCACTGACTGAAGGATTGGAGACTTTAAAGTAGGAGATACCAGAATCCAGTATCGGGGACGGGCTCCTACAAAGAGTAACAACCTCCGGTTCTGAAAGCGGTGGAGCTGAGGTAGGAGTCTCAATCTGTTTTGAGGTCGATGAACCCTTTTGTAGCTCCAACCCAGGAGAAGACTTAGAAGACAAGGTCTTTGAAGATTTTGATGTCTTGCCTGGTGATTTGTCCTTATCCAATGATTCCTGAAAGGAACACTTCAGTTATCCCCTGGCTATCAGCTTACTCTTATGTTCATGAAGAACACGAGAGCTAAAAGAATGACAAATGGCACAATTCTACTGTAGGTGAACTTCACCTAAACAACAGACACATTCTGTGTGACCATCTGCTATTGACATTTTTTGTCCACATTTAGGACATTTTTTAAATCCTGACTTAGCCTTTTCTTGCTGAGACATGGCAGAACTATCAAATATCTAACTACGTTTGAAGTATAAGACAACACTGTGACAACACTATAGAACTCTTGAAGAATGTACTATTTAAAGAAGGAAACACAGAATCATATTATACCTCTAACTTCTACAATATATGCAAACACACAATAAGAAGAATATAGAATTCCTGGACCTAAAACTTGGGCTCAGGTTCAACTAGCCTTAAAATCTAGCAGGCTTAGCACACACTATGGATTGGGAGAAATAAATATCCAGACAAACCTCTAATTTAAACAGGTTGTTATTCTAAGGGAGATAGATGTAAAAAAAAAATGGCGTAGACAAAACATGGCCACCAACAAGTAGTAAAACACACGCACACTACTTATTCCTAATTATCTATGTTAATAGGATAAAGAAAACTTAACCAACTTCAAAAATTAATTATCCAAGCTAAACTATCACTTTTTAAATGAAATAAAGTTTCACTGGCCAGAGCTGTCGAATCACTTCCGATCTGTTGCAGTGGCAAACGAAATCTGAGGGAAGCACAAGGTGCATCATGGGATAGGGAGTTGGCCTCAAACTAGTTGAAGACCTCGAGCTTTTGCAGTTGGCCGAGTTGGAGCAGAGGATCGGCTCTGAACTCATCAGTAAGAATGTACAGCGAGATAGAACAACTTCACATCCAGGAATTCCTGAAGTTGAAAATGAGCTACTATGACACTCATGCACTTGGTGAACACCCTAGGAGCTGCTGTGAGAGCAAAGAGGAAGGCTCAGAACTTATAATGGCTGTCTCCTATATGAAAGTGAAGGAACTACTAAGTCTCCTTCACTATCTTTATGGGAATGTAAAGTCACTGTGCACATCCAGTCATTTGCCCTGAAGCAAAATTTATTACCCCATGGCCATTCTGAATTGGGCCTTTCTCACATATTTGCTTAAACAGCTGAGGTCCGGTATGGGTATGAGGTTCTGATTTTCCTTGGGAAATACAAAGAATCTTGAATAAAATCCTGATCCCCTGTGGTCTGGTTGGACCCTTACATGCCTCTTTGTGACAGTAAGGAAGCAATCTGTTCTTTCGGTGCCTTTGCCTGACTGGGTTGTATATATGACAACACCTGTCTTGGTCTTGGGGTAGCTAGGAAAAAGAGTATAGAATATCCTATGGATATGATCCCTTTTTCCCATCTGTCCTGCTTGATGACTTTTGTATTTCCTCTTTAGCATGCTCTGCATCAAAAAATGACCTTGACAAATATTCTGAAGTTAACTAGATACAGTAGATTGGATCTCACACCTGCTTCTCGACATTCCCTGATTACTGGAATAAATGTATTCATCTTCTTTCTGGTGTGCAGTGAGTAATCATTTTCCATAAACACTCTACTGTTTTCAACTTTTAGTACTTTGCCCTTCCGCCACTGTTTTGTCAGAATCAATTCTTTCTGCTGGTAGGATTGCATATTTACTACTAGTGGTCTTAGCTGCTTTCTCATAGCAATGTTTGGCATGTACAAAAATCCGCCCTTTCAATTAACAACTCCTGCTGTGGAATACCAGTCCATTTGCTTATTTTTGCTTTCATAAAAAATAATATGGTCTATTCCTGATATGTGCCTCACTGGACTACATAAAAAGAGACATAGACGAGCTCTCTGATCATGTAGCCCAGGCCAGTATGACCCTGACCTTGAGTAGCATCTTACCCTCACCAAGAATTATGCCACAGTATAAAGACAAAGTGATCAATTTTAACAGTTGGCTAAAGTATTGGTGTCATTCAAAGGGGATCCAGTGTCTGTCAGCCTGGGATGACATGCTCGACAAGCCACGTTGCTTCACTAGGGACGGCTTGCACCTGTCACCCCTGGGCTTTCGAATATTGGCTAAGGCTCTTGCCACCCCCATAGTGCCTTTTTTAGGCAAGGCTCAAAAGACAAACCTACCTCCATAGACAACACAAGGAAAAAGAAACTAAGGGTAATGTTGCTCAATGCCAGAAGTCTAAACCTCAAGATGCACGCACTCGAGGCTCTCCTCAGTATGGAGAATATTGATATCTGTGCAGTAACAGAAACCTGGTTCAAGGCTCCCGAGAGCACCCCAGCACTATCAGGTTATACCTCATACCATGCTTTTCGGCCCCAAAACTCGGACCAAACCACAAAAGGAGGGGGAGTATCCATATTCATCAAAAATACCCACAACTCCAGGTTAGTGGCACTGCACGAAGCATCAGAGACCATCCATGTGCAACTAACAGTGGGCAAAATAAGAAGTTATGTACCTACCATAACGTTCCATGTTAGTTGTCTTCTTCTCGCCTTCTTTCTTGCTGGATGGGTTCGGAGCCGATCCTCGGCTCAGACTCGGCCAATACTAAAGCTCGAGAGCTAATTCCACCGGCTCGAGGCTCCCCTATATCCCACAATGCTAGGCGGTAACTACTCAGATCTCGTTTGATAGCTATACCAAGCAACCCTAGTCTCCATAGAATGGAGTAGGGAAACCCACCTCAAAACAACCTGCGTGAAAGGTATCGCAGACCTAAGAAAGGAGAAAGGAGGTGGAAGAACGTGTGGGAATGACGACTTCCAGAGGAAGAACACAAACTGAATTCCTGTTGGTCTGTCCAGGCTTGGGGGAAGGAGGGTGGGACGCAAGAAAGAAGGTGAGAAGAAGACAACTAACATGGAACGTTATGGTAGGTACATAACTTCTTAATGTTAAGTTGTCCATCTTGCCTTCATTCTTGCTGGATGGGACCGCGTCCCTAGCACCTTATCCCGGGTGGCCTATCGGAACAGACTCTTGAGAACAGTGGAACCAAAACTGGCACGGCTTCTGGAAACCATGTCCAATTTGTAATGTGAAATGAATGTATGAGGAGAAGACCAGGTGGCTACTGCACAAATGGAATCTATTGGCAGCCTATCCTGAAAAGCTACGGATGTAGCTAATGCCCTAGTTGAATGAGCTCTAGGTCTTGAGGGTAGTTTTTGATGTCTTATCTCATAGATGAAGGTAATTGTAGAGGTGAGCCATCTAGAGAGGGATACTTTAGTAACAGGAAGGCCCAATTTTCCTTCCGCATATGACAGAAACAATTGATTAGATTTCCTGAATTGTTTAGTCCTATCTAAGTAATATCTAAGTTGGCGATGAACATCCAAAAAATGTAGCTTTTTTTCCGACCTGTTTGAATAGTTAGGGAAAAAGACGGGGAGATCAATAATTTGGTTTAGGTTTACTTGAGAGGAAACTTTGGGCAAAAAGGATGGATTAGTACGGAGGGATACCCTATCTTTGTGAAACACTAAGTAAGGAGGACGACTGCACAGAGCATGGAGTTCAGATACCCTTCTCGCTGAAGTTAGAGTTACTAGAAAAAGTGTCTTCCAAGAAAGCAACTTCAGAGAACATGAAGCTGCCGGTTCGAAGAGGGGAAGGATTAAGGATGCCAGAACCAAGTTCAAATCCCATTAAGGCGGGGGATCTTTGATTGGAGGTTTGAGAAGAAATACGCCCCTTAAAAAGGCTTTACAGAGTTTGTGAGCCATGATGCTAGACTCCGAGACACCAACATGAAAATTAGATATGGCAACCAATTGAACTCTAATGGTAGATGCAGATGATCCTAAATGAAAGAGTTCTACTAGAAAATCTAGAATAGACTGGATAGGTGCTGTAAAGGGATCTATGTTTTTTGACGTTGCCCAAAAGGAGAAGCGTTTCCATTTGCTACTATAAATCTTCCGGGTAGAAGATTTATGAGAGGCTATCAAGATATCTCGGACCGAGCGAGATATTGAGGGAAGCCTGGCTAAGGTTGGAATCGGAGAAACCACGCTGTGAGGTTTAGAGAAAGCAGAGATTGGTGCAGCTGACCCGATTGGTGGGTTATCAGATCTGGTACTGGGTCCAGATGCCAAGGCTGCTCCAAAAGGTAACGATGAAGAAACGGAAACCATATCTGTCGAGGCCAGTAAGGGGCAATGAGGATCATTGTCACTCTCAAGGCGATGGCTTTCTGAATTAGTTGAGATATCAGTGGAAAGGGGGGAAAGGCATATAGAAGTCCCCGGGGCCAATCGTGGACTAGAGCGTCTCTGGTGGAATGGCCTGGTAACGAGAAGAGAGTGAAGAAGTCGTGACACTTGCTGTTTTGGGGAGTAGCAAAAAGATCGCAGCAAGGCTGGCCCCATCTTAGGAATACTTCTTCTAGAACTGATTTCTTTAGAGACCACTCGTGGGGCATGAGAATTGCCCTGCTCAATTTGTCTGCAATAACGTTGGATTTCCCGGGAATGTGCGTTGCTACCAGAAAACGCTGAGAAGAGATCGCCCATTGCCAAAGTCTGAGTGCCTCTCGACATAAAGGGTATGATCTGGTTCCGCCTTGTTTGTTGATGTACCACACTATGGACATGTTGTCCGTTTGAATTGCAATAGTCCCAGTGGGAAGAGAGTCGTGAAGGGCTTGCAACGCTAAAAGCACTGCTCTCATCTCTAAGACATTTATGTGCAAGTGGCACTCGAAAGGTTGCCACATGCCTTGGACTGTCCTGCCCTGATAATGCCCCCCCACCCGATCAGGGAGGCGTCTGTTGTCAACGTGGCGACTGGGGGGGGAAGAGTGAAGGGTCTTCCTCGGAGAAGTTGAGGTGATGTGATCCACCAAGACAGTTGATTCTTGCATGATTGAGTTATCAAAATGGTATGGGACATCGGGAGCTGTTGAAAGGACCATTGAATAAACAGCATCCACTGGAGGATCCTCATGTGAAAGCGAGCCAAGGGGAGAAGGGGAATAGCTGCTGCCATGAGTCCTAACACCTTCAAAACTAATCTGGCTTTGACTTTGTTGCATTGTAAGAGAAGGGAAACTTGTTTTTGAATATCTGACACTCTCTGCTCTGTGAGTCTGGCTGAAAGATTGAGTGTGTTTAAGGTGGCGCCTATAAAGGTAATAGATTGACAAAGCGACAAGGCAGATTTTTCGAAATTTATCGAAATGCCTAGAGCTTGGCAAGATTGGATGGTGAAGTCCCTGGATAGAAGAAGCTGATGTCTGGTGGTGGCGGTAAGGAGCCAGTCATCTAAATATGGAAACACCTGGAATCCTTGACGTCTCAAGTGAGCCGACCACTGCCATGCATTTGGTAAACACACGGGGCTGTAGTGAGACCAAAGGGCAGGGCCCTGAACTGGTAGTGACTGGCTCCCAGCCTGAAGCGGAGATATCTCCTGGAGCATCTGTTCATCTTGATGTGGTAGTACGCGTCCTGAAGATCTATCGAGCACATCCAATTGTCCTGACCCAAGAAGGGTAGAATGGACTGAAGCGTGACCATCCGGAATTTTGTTTTCCTGATATACTTGTTTAAGTAGCTGAGATCCAGTATGGGTCTCCAGTCCCCTGTTTTTTTTGGTACCAAAAAGAATTTGGAGTAGATTCCGGATCCTTGCTGGTCTGCTGGGATTGATTGGATAGCTCTTTTTGATAGCAGCTTTGAAATTTCTAATGCTGCTTGTTCCCTTAGACCGGGTGGAACATCTGGAAGGGATCTTTTGGGTTGGGATGGGATGTGAATAAAGGGAATTTTGTAACCCTCGGATATGATCAACTGCACCCATTTGTCTTGAGTAAGGGAAAGTCAGGCTTTTGGGTACAGGGATAACCTTCCCCCGACTGCCTCCGAAGGTGGACAGCCGGGCAGCCTCTCAGGGATGCTGAAAGGGTTTATCAGAGAACATTTCTCTGCTACCCTGGTTTTGGACCTCCTCTGCCTCTAGGGCGTCTATTATTATTCCCCTCTGCCTCTAGAGGGAATCGACCTTGTCGTCAGATGAGACTCCCTGGGATTGTTTTGGAACCACATCTTTCCTCCCCTCTGACCTTTGGGATAGGGTCTAGAAGGGGTAGAAAAACGGACTCCTATGGCAGAGAGAGTCTTACCTTCTGCCTCGCACCTGGTCAATGTATCCTTCACCTGTGGACCAAACAAGGATGATCCATCAAAGGGAGAATTGGTGAAGGATGCCTTGAAAGGGTCCGCAAAGTTGCATAGCTGCATCCAGGCATGACGTCGTAAGGCAACACCTGTGCCTGCGGCTCTACTCGCCCCATCTGCAGCATATGAGACCAGCCGCATGGAGGAGTTAACGATGGAATTCAGGGTTGCCAACTGGGAGTTCATTGTGTCTTTGAACCCCTCAGCTGTAGGATCCTTTATCAGTTCACCCATATCCTTGAGTAAATCTCTCTGGAGATGAGTGAAGTGGCATAAGTAATTCAGCGAATGCATTGAAAAGGTCGCTGATGAGAACATCCGCTTGCCGTACCTGTCCATGGTCCTAGATTCCTTATTAGGAGGATGGACAGGAACCGAAGGATCAGCAAACTCCTTCTTAGTGGCCGCAGCCACCACCATGGCATCAACAGGGACACCTTTGGATAAAAAATCTTTATCGCTAGGGGCAGTAATAAATTTAGATGGTCTCCTCGGAGTGGGTTCCACTGAATCAGGAGCCGTCCAAGCCTTCCTTGCCACCACTTCCATAAGGGGGTCAAGGAGGTAGAAGGGCGAGAGCCAAACGCCTCAAGATACACTGACTCATCCTCCGAAGGGTTAAGGGCTGGCCAGTTCCCCCTCTGTTTGAGGATCTCAAGGATGTCAGCAAAGGAGACATCCTCAGAGGGGGATCGAGGGGAACCTTCAGATTCCTCTAAGTCAGTGTCAGAGGTGATAGACTCAGGGGAGTCAATGTGCTTCCTCTTGCACTGCCTCTTCCTAGGGGGATCTCCTACCGGATCAGGAGAGGCCAAGGAAGAGGAGGAAATTCCCAATGGGGAAACTTGAGGAGTTGGCTCTCTGCGGTCTAAGGCAAGGGGGTGAGTAGAAATCACCGCAGGCACTGTAGATGGGGGGGCTGAAGGAGCCGACTGTGGGGCAGACCCTGGTTCTAGCACGCTCCGCATGACCTCAAAGGCACCCCTGTCAGGCAAGGCCAGAGGCCCCCGCTCCGAAGAGACAAGGACCTCCCCCGGCACCGACAGGGACGGCTCCAAAGCCGATGTTGGAGCCGAACTCACCAGCGCCGAAGCCCCGAGAGGGAGAGCGGGGTCGGACAAGGGTCCGATGCCACTCACCCCCTCGGAGCAGACGAGGGAAGCTCGGCGCCGAGATCCCACCAAGGAGGAGATCGGAGCAGACGATGGAGCCGAAAGGGAAGGTATCGGATCCGACGCACCGACAGTCATGGCTCCGACAAGCCCTGGCTCCGAACTCAAAGGAGTCGGAGGAGGAATGTATTGGGGAATGGAAATAGCCACTGACTGCTGAGTCGGGCTATGCAGCATGTGGGCCAGTGCCTCGGACTTGAGAAGTCTACTCACTACCCTTTGCAAATCGTGGTCAGATAACCTGGAAGACCATGAGGAATGAGTTTTATGGCTCCGTTCAGAAAGAAGAGGGGATCCTGACCGCCGAATGCACGGAGCCGATAGAGGGGGATCTAGATCTCTTCCTAGACTGTGGATCCGATAAGAGTATCGGAGCCAACGGAGTTTTATCAGCCTCGGCTCCAGCCGGAGCCGAGGTAACAGTATGAGGCTTGGAAACATCGGCTCCAGCCGGAGCCGATGTCGAAGCCGACTTAACCTTTCCAGCAGTCGACTCAGAAACCGGAGCCGACTGTTTGGAAGTTTTAGAAGGCTTCCCAGACACAGACTGAGTCGGGGGGACTTCAGGCTTTAATAAGCCCCGCAAGATTAATTTATTCTTGCGTTCCTGCAGGACTCTAGGGCTAAAACCATGACAAAGAGCACAAGAGTCCTGCAGGTGCAAAGGTCCCAGGCAATACACACAAGAAGTGTGACCGTCTGTCAGAGACATTTTCTGACAGCACGAGTCACACTTCTTGAAGCCTGAGACCTAAGCGTCTTTTGACATAGTGAAAGGAGTGCCTGACAAAAACACAAACACACTACAGATACACCCTCTACTGAAGAAAATTATTAAATTATTAAGGCTAACACAAAGCCACAAACACACATACAAGACCTTAACAAAAAAACTACTAATTTAGTCACACTAAAGGACTGGGGGAAGGGAAGGGGCCGAAGGCCTACAAGTTAAGGGAAGAAAAGGAAGGGAATATAGACCCGAAAAACAGGGGTCGATTTATCTAAATATTAATTAAACTAAAAAGGTTATGGTATGAATCAATAGGGGGTTAAGAAATACCTATTACGGTAAAAACTCTCACTAACCTGCCTGAGCCATTAGAAAAGCACCTCGTCAGCTATAGCGGCAAACGAGATCTGAGTAGTTACCGCCTAGCATTGTGGGATATAGGGGAGCCTCGAGCCGGTGGAATTAGCTCTCGAGCTTTAGTATTGGCCGAGTCGGAGCCGAGGATCGGCTCCGAACCCATACAGCAAGAATGAAGGCGAGATGGACAACTTAACATCTGCCTTTCAGTTTGTAGCCTGCTACAGACCACCCTCCCAAACTCAGGAACCCCACTCAGCTTTCCTGAGAACACTGGAGAATACGAAGGTCTCTCCCAGCATCATCATATTGGGTGACTTCAACTACCCAAACATAGACTGGGAGCACTACTCAAGCCCCAACACCCTCACCCAATGGTTCCTAGAATTTATAAACTCAAATGCTATGGAACAACTGGTCACCACTCCCACAAGCAGGGAAAACATATTGGACCTGATCATCACCAACATGTGGACTCTGTTCCATACCAGAGGTATACCCCTCATTGGAAAGATCTGACCATAAATTAATCTCACTGGACATCCATATCCCGTCCCCACCCCCAGCCAAGGAAATTAGAAGTTATGTACCTACCATAACGTTCCATGTTAGTTGTCTTCTCTCGCCTTCTTTCTTGCTGGATGGGTTCGGAGCCGATCCTCGGCTCCGACTCGGCACTTGCTTTAGCTTAGGAACTCCTTTTACCAGCTCGAGGCAACCCTATATCCCATGATGCAAGGCGGAACTACCTCAGATCTCGTTTGGTAGCTAACCTACCCTGCTAAAGACTATCCTAACATAATTAGGAACACAAGTTCCTAATAGAAGTCCTCATATGAAGGCTCCGGAGGAAACAACCTAATAGGAACTCTTCAAGATCTGTCCAGGCAAGGGGAAGGAGGGAGGGCTTAAGAAAGAAGGCGAGAGAAGACAACTAACATGGAACGTTATGGTAGGTACATAACTTCTAAATGTTAAGTTGTCAATCTCGCCTTCATTCTTGCTGGATGGGACCGTCCCTAGCACCTGTATCCCGGGTGGCTCAATGGAACAGACTCTTGAGAACTGTGGAACCAAAACTGGCCCTATCTCTGGAGGCCAAGTCCAACTTGTAATGAGAGACAAAGGTATGGGGCGAGCCCAAGTAGCTGCTGCACAAATGGTATCAATGGGTAGTCTATCCTGAAAAGCTGCAGAAGTGGATAGACTCCTGGTTGAGTGTGCTTTTGGCTTAGAAGATAGCTGTTTGCCTCTGAGAGAGTACACATAGGAAATAGTGGAAGTCAACCATCTGGATAAGGTCACTTTAGATACTGGAAGACCTATCCTGTTTTCTGCATAGGAGACAAATAATTGGTCCGATTTTCTGAATTGTTTAGTTCTATGCAAATAGTACCTGAGCTGACGATGGACATCCAAAAATGCAGTTTCTGTTCAGCTCTGTCGGAATAGTTTGGAAAAAGACTGGTAGGTCTATAGATTGGTTAATGTTGGTTTGAGATACGACTTTGGGGAGAAAGGAAGGGTTAGTTCTTAATGATACCCTGTCCTTATGAAAAACCAAATAAGGGGAATGAATGCAGAGAGCTTGAATCTCGGAAACCCTTCTTGCAGAAGTGACAGCCAGTAAAAATATAGTTTTCCAGGTCAATAACTTCAAAGAACATGAAGCAGACGGTTCGAAGGGAGGTAGTATCAAGGATGCTAACATTAAGTTTAGATCCCATTGCGGAGGAGGATGCTTTATAGGTGGTTTTAGGAGGAAAACTCCTCTCAGAAAGGCCTTGCATAACCTATGAGACATAATGTTATTGTCATGCAGGCCAACATGATACTTGGAAATAGCAGCCAGTTGTACTTTGACTGTAGATGACGAGGATCCTGAATGAAAAACCTCCGCCAGGAAATCTAAAACCGAATGTACAGGAGCAGTAAAGCGGTCAATATTTCTGGAATTCGCCCAAATAGAAAAACGTCGCCACTTGCTAGCATAAACAGTCCTAGTGGACGACTTCAAGGAAGACACTAAAATGTCTCTGACTGAGTCCGAAATCATCGGTAGCCTGGCTAGGGTAGGAAGTGGAGCAACCAAGCAGTGAGGTTGAGAGAATGAATGGCCCGGTGCTGCTGACCCGATTGGTGGATCAAGAGATCCAGAACTGGGTCCAGATGCCAGGGCTGCACCAGAAGGTGACGATGCAGAGACGGAAACCAAATTTGTCGAGGCCAATATGGGGCAATGAGGATCAACTTGGCTCTCAAAACGGTGGCTTTCTGAATGACTTGTGGAATCAAGGGAAAAGGAGGAAAAGCGTACAGAAGTCCCCGGGGCCAATCCTGGGTTAGAGAGTCTCTCAGGGGTTGGCCTGGAAGGGGAAAGAGAGTGAAGAAATCGGGGCACTTGTTGTTTTGAGGAGTAGCAAAAAGATCGCAACAAGGAGTGCCCCACTTCAGAAAAATCTGATCCACTACAGATTGATTGAGAGACCACCGTGAGGCATCAGAATGGATCTGCTCAGCCTGTCCGCTAATAGGTTGGACCTGCCGGGGATGTGCGTTGCTATCAGAAACCGCTGAGAAGAGATTGCCCATTGCCAAAGTCTGAGAGCTTCTCGACATAACGGATAGGACCTGGTCCCGCCCTGTTTGTTGATGTACCAGACTACGGACATGTTGTCCGTCTGTACTGCAATAGTCCCTGTGGGAAGAAAGTCGTTGAGGGCTTGCAACGTTAAAAGCACTGCTCTCATCTCCAGGACATTTATGTGCAGATGGTATTCTATGGGTTGCCACGTCCCGTGGACCATCCTGCCCTGATAATGCCCCCCCCCACCCGATCAGAGAGGCATCCGTAGTGACTGTGGCAACTGGAGGAGGGGGAATAAAGGGTCGGCCCTGATGAAGAAGAGGGGAAGATATCCACCAGTTCAGATGAGCTCGCACGACTGTGTTACCAAGACTTCGTGCCTCATCGGAGACTGTGGTACGACCACTGCGTGAATAGCATCCACTGCAGAAGACGCATGTGGAAGCGAGCCAGTGGTAGAAGAACAATGGCCGCAGCCATCAGACCTAGAACCTTCAGTATAAATCTGGCTTTGATCTTGTTGCTTTGCAATAGAAGCCGACAATTTTGGATGTCCAGAATTCTTTGATCTGTTAGTCTGGCTAACATTTTGACGGTATTTAATTCTGCGCCTATAAAGGTGATAGATTGGCAAGGCAGCAGAGAAGATTTTTCGAAATTTACTGAAATTCCCAAACTCCTGCAAAGCTGTAGAGTGTAGTCTCTGGACTGAAGAAGCTGACACTTGGTGGTGGCGGAGAGGAGCCAGTCGTCCAAATAGGGAAACACCTGGAATCCTTGACATCTCAGATGAGCTGTGACCACTGCCATGCATTTGGTAAACACTCTGGGGCTGAAGTGAGGCCAAAGGGCAGTGCTCTGAATTGGTAATGACTGGTCCCTAGCGAAAGCGGAGAAACCTTCTGGAGCGTCTGTGAATCTTTATGTGATAGTACGCATCCTGAAGGTCTATAGAGCACATCCAGTTGTCCTTGCCCAGAAAGGGCAGAATGGACTGAAGCGTGACCATCCGAATCTTGCCTTCTTGACAAATCTGTTTAGATTGCTCAGGTCTAATATTGGTCTCCAATCTCCGTCCTTTTGGGGACCAAAAGAATCTCAGTAGACGCCGGATCCTACCTGGTCTGCCGGCACAGTCTGGACGGCTCTTTTTCTAGGAGCTTTGAAACCTCCTGTTCTGCCAAATCCCTTTGACCGGGTGAGATGTCTGGAAGGGATTGTAGAGGTACGGGAAACCTTCAAGGGGATTTTGTAACCCTCGGATATGATCGGCTGTACCCACATCTCTTGAGATAGGGATTGCCAGGCTACTGGGTACAGCGAAATCCTTCCCCGACTGCCTCCAAGGGTGGACAGTCGGGCAACATCTCAGGGATGCTGAAAGGGCTTCTCAGGAAGAGACTCCCTGTTGCCCTGGTTCTGAGGACCCCCTGCCTCTAGGGCGTCTATTGTTACCCCTCTGCCTCTGGGGTAAACTGACCACGTGTGTCCGTGTAGCTCCTTGGGCTTTACGGAACCACATCTTCCCCCCCTTCTGACCCTTGGGGTATGGTCTAGAAGGAGTGGAAAACTGGACTCCAACGGCAGAAAGAGTTTTACCGTCCTGCTCACACCTGGTCAAGGTATCCTTCACCTGAGGTCCGAACAAAGCCGAACCATCAAAGGGGGTATTAGTGAAGGACGCCTTAAAGGGGTCCACAAAATTACAAAGCCGCATCCAGGCTTGGTGTCTAAGAGCAACGCCTGTGCCTGCGGCCCTGCTCGCTCCATCGGCCGCATAGGATATGAGCCGCATGGAGGAGTTAGATATGGAATTCAGGATTGCAAGCTGCGAGGCAATCTTTTCCTGAGCCCCAGCAGCAGAAGGATCCTGGACTACTTCACCCAGTTCCTTGAGAACATCTCGTTGAAGCCTGGTGAAGTGACAAAGATAATTCAGCGAACGCATAGCAAAGGTTGCTGAAGAAAACATCCGCTTTCCATACCTGTCCATGGTCCTAGAATCCTTGTTAGGAGGATGGACAGGTACTGAAGGATCCGCCAGTTCCTTCTTAGTGGCCGCCACCACCATAGCATCCACAGAGACACCCTTGGAAAGGAACTGTTTGTCGAAGGGGCCGTGATGAATTTGGATGGTCTCCTGGGGACAGGTTCCACAGAATCTGGAGGCCACGCCTTCCGAGCCACTACCTGCATCAGTGGGTCGAAGGCGGAGACACCCAGGAGGTGGAGGGTCGGGATCCAAAGCCTCCAGGTATACCGACTCATCCTCGGAGGGGTCAATGGAGGCCAATTCCCCTCTGTTTGAGGAGCTCAAGGATGTCTGAAAAGGAGACATCCTCAGAGGGGATCGTGGGGAACCCTCCGACTCATCTAAGTCGGTATCAGATGTAGTAGACTCAGGGAGTCTGTGTGTTTCCTCTTACCGTCCTCTTCCGAGGGGTTCCCCTGCAGGATCAGGAGAAACCTCGGAAGAGGAGGAAATTCCCAATGGCGAAACCTGGGGCGATGGATCCCTGCGCCTGAGAGCAAGAGGCTGGCAAGAGGCGTCTGCAGGCACTGATGAGGGAGGAGCTAGAGGATGGACCGTTGACCAGGCTCAGAGGCCAGGACACTCCTCATCACCTCAAAGGCTCCCTCCCGGGAGGCGGAATATCCCGCTCGAGGAAACAGGAATGCCCGGCTCCACTGAGAGGGAAGGCTCGAGGCGATGTCGGCGCCGAGCTTACCAAAGCGAAGCCCCGAGGGAGAGCGGGTCGGACAAGGGTCCAATGCCACTAGCCCCTCGGAGCCGACAAGGAAACCCGACGACCGGATCCCTCCAAGGAAGGTCTCAAGGAGGAGATCGGAGCGATGACGGAGCCGAAGGATGTATCGGCTCGCACGAAACAGTCGCTGTCCCGAGAAGCTCCACCTCGGTACTGCGATGTGGAGTCGGAGGAGGTAGTTCAAGGCGTCAGGCTAATGCCAAGGTCTGATGAGTCGGGCTATGGAGCATTTGGGCCAGTGCCTGAGACTTCAACAGCCTGCTTACCACCCTCTCCAAGTCGTGGTCAGACAGCCTGGAAGATCTCGAAGATCGGCTCTGATGGCTCCGCTCCGACAAAGAGGAGACCCCGGAGCAGTGGATACTCAGTAACGAAGGGGACCGAGATCTCTTCGGACGGAGCCATCGGAGCCGAAGTCCCTGAACTCCAGATGGAGCGAAGGTTTCGGCTCCGATGCTGGATAAAGTGTCGGCTCCAGCCGGAGCCGACAAGGCTACAGTAGATAAGGTATCGGAGCCAGCCGGCACCGAACCCACTACCTTCGAGGCAGATACATCCGTTCCAGCCGGAGCGATCTCGGCTCGAGCCGGAGCCACCGGGGAGGCTTAGATACTGAAGCCTGAGCCGGTGGCTTGGAAGGTTTCCCAGACCCTGCCTTCGAGGGAGAACCTTCTGGCTTAAGTAAGCCACGGAGGATAAGTTTGTTCCTCCTTTCCTGCAGGACTCTCTGGCTAAAGGAGTGACACAAAGCACAGGAGTCCTGCAGGTGCAAAGGCCCCAGGCAATAAACACAAGAAGTGTGACCGTCTGTCAGAGACATTTTCTGACAGCACGAGTCACACTTCTTGAAGCCTGAGACCTTGCCTTCCCTAGACATATCCTAGGTGGAAGAAACACAGACAAACCCCAACAAACACACAAATTAATCCCCTACACACAACACACAGGGAGGGATTAACAACTGGGGTTTAAGGCCTAACTAAAACTTTTACACTAAGTTGTTTAAAAAGAAGTTATAAAAGTTTGAAAATAAGGGAATAGGGTGGGCTGTAATCACTACAGACTACACTATGACTAAAAAAACGGGAAATAAAAATACTAACTAAGCTTTTCTTTCTTTTACAAGAAATTCACTTACCTCTGCTGGTAAAGGAGACCTCTTTCGCTAAGCGGCAAACGAGATCTGAGGTAGTTCCGCCTTGCATCATGGGATATAGGGTTGCCTCGAGCTGGTAAAAGGAGTTCCTAAGCTAAAGCAAGTGCCGAGTCGGAGCCGAGGATCGGCTCCGAACCCATCCAGCAAGAATGAAGGCGAGATTGACAACTTAACATCCACGGTGAAGAACTTCTCAAAAGCAAACTTCACACTTCTCAAAACTGAGGTGGAATCCTTCAAAGCCCCCGGGCCAGTGGAAAATACGGCCCAAACCACAGAATCCTGTACAAACGCATTCTATGGACACCTACAGGAATGCATGGATCGTGCTATCCCAAATAAAACCAAGACTCACTCCTCCAAAGGCAGGAGACCTGTCTGGTGGACCCCAGCCATAAATAAGCTATACAACAGAAGGAGGAAGCTACTACATGATAGAGCAAAATCCCATAAAGGGAAGGCATCTCTGATCAGTACTAGCAAGAAACTACGATCCCTCATAAAATCATCTAAGGCCAGCTTTGAAAGAAAAATTGCACAAGACGTTAAAGATAATCACAAGGCCTTCTTTAGTTATGTCAGGAACCTGGGTGGCAACTCCCAGATATGGTCTGAGTTAGTGCAAAATGACAAAAAATACACTGAAATCACAGGCATTGCCAACATCCTGGCAGACAGGTTCAGTGCAAACTCCCCCCCCTCTCCCCCCCGCCAAAAGAGCAAATGTCTATCCCAACAGAGTGTAGCTTCCCTGACATCACAGATGCACAGGTGAAAGCTGCCCTCTCCAAAGCAAAAAACACAGCATCAATGGGACGGGACGGTGTCCCGGGCTGCGTCTTACACGAGCTCCAAGAAGAACTGAACCCTCACATAAAGTCACTGTTCAGTCTCAGCCTTATTACAGGATATGTTACCAAGGAATGGCGTACAGCAACAGTGGTCCCACTCCACAAAGGTGGTGCCACAACGGACCCCGGAAACTATCGCCCTATAAGCCTGACTAGCCTGGTCTGCAAAGCTATGGAGCGTATCATCATGGAACTCAAACAAAGACATTGGGAACCTCCAAACACTGGATCCTACCCAATGCGGCTTTGTTAAGGGCAGATCTTGCCTCTTGAACCTGGTCGACTTCTTTGAAACAGTCACCAAGGCCATAGATGAAGGGAAGGAAGTCCACACAGCCTACCTGGACCTTGCAAAAGCCTTCGACACAATGCCCCACTTGGGCATCATAAATAAGCTCACCAGCTTAAATATCAACCCCTATGTCACAAGATGGGTTGCAAACTGGCTCAGGGATAGAACCCACATGGTCAGAATTGCAGGTGCCATGTCAGATTCTAAACCAGTTACAAGTGGTGTCCCACAAGGCTCAGTCCTGGGACCTCTATTGTTCAGTATATATTTCTCTGAGGTACAGGCTAACACGGGAGGATTATGGCTGACCAAGTTCGCAGATGACTACAAACTGGATGCCATAATCGACTCACCGACTGACACAAGCATCCTCCAAAAGGGTCTCACAGACATGGATAACTGGTGCCAGAGTCATGGCCTAAAGCTAAATGCCAAAAAGTGCATAGTCATCCCCTTTGGGAAAAACAAAGTGCCCACAAATTACCACATAGGTGGTAATCCATTAATCTGGAAGAAGTAATTAGGGATTTGGGGACCCAAGTAGATAGCAATCTCTCCTTTGACAATCACGTTGCCAAAGTGGTTAGAAAGACCTTCTATATAGCCCAACTTATCACGAAAGGGTTCACATTTAGATCAAGAGAGGTCATTGTGCCCCTCTACTCATCACTCATCAGGCCCATAATTGAATACAATGCCCCATCTGGGATGTACCTTACCCGACACCTGCAGCAACTGGAAAGACCCCAAAAGTACCTCACCAAGAGGATCAAGGGACTCAAACAGATGCCCTACACAGTTAGGCTAAAGAAACTCCAGCTCTACTCAGTTGCTTATCGCCTACTCAGAGGCAATCTGTGCCTGACGTATAAAGCCATGTCCAAACCAGAATTAATGGACATGCTCCACCTCAGGAAATCCAAATGCCTTAGAGCTACATGCTCCAGGGACTTAAACCTCAGCACAGAAATAAATAGGACATGCTGGAGGGACAGATTCATATGCTCCCCTCACTCTGGAACAAAATCCCAATCCATGTTAGGCAGAGCCCCTCAATGACCCTCTTCAAGAGAAATCTTGACGAGTGGATGGGAGATCGTAGGTTTACCCTTGGGATATCTTCTCTGTCCCTACTAGACAGAGGCACAGTATACTAACCTTAAAAGGGCTATCTTCTGTGACCTACTATACAGAGGCACAGTCAACTAATCTAAAAGGGTGGCGAAAGCCAAACACACTCTGGCTAGGCTTATAAATGCCCTAGGGCAGATAGCCTAGTATCAACCTATGAACCTATGAACCTTCTAGTTTCGCTGGTACAGCAGAAAATCTCAGTTTTTTCCTGCATTCTCTAACCTTCAATTCTACTATTTTTGGAAAAACATCTTCTTGAGCAGTCTCAAACTCAGCCAGCCTTTTCTTCATTTTGACTTCTTATTTTTGTTCAGCTCGCCTGAATATCTGTTTAAAGCTTCTCCCATTTTCCAGGCTTTTGTTATTTGAGTTGATCATACCTCTCAGCTGTCCAGATTTTCACAAAATGTCCATATTTTTGCCTCATATTTTTTATTTTATCTCTTTCTCATAAAATCTGTAGTTTTCTGAAAAACCAGTCAAGACTGAGGTCACTAAATAATGACATACATTTGAGGTTTATCCTTCAGAAAATACACGTTAGCACAAATTCTGTTATTTTAGCAATTTGCTAAGTTTTAAGGGCAATATTTAAAATTTGTCCCTATTTTTTTGGTCATTGTCCCCACTTTATTTTGGGCTTTGTCCATATTTCTTAAGCTAGGAATTTGAGAAGTATGGAGTTGATATACTCCTTATACTTCTCAACCTCTTAGCACAAAAAAATCTGGACAAAGCCTGACAGAATGGGGGAACAAAGGCCCAAAAATGGGGACAGATTTTAAATACTGCTCTTATAAACTTAGAAAGTTGCTAGAATAACAGGATTTGTCTTGGCATGCATTTTTCAGAAGGATATGAAGCGTGAAACACAAATGTAGATCATTATTTAGTGACTTCAATCCTCAGAACATCCCAGTGATTTGCCAGAAAATCACAAATTGTATGAGGAATAGACCAAAAATGTTGTATCTTTCGGCTTTTCCCAGTTAGGGGTCGCCACAGCGGAACTCCAGTCAGCTAATTATTGGCAGTAGATTTTTGCGTACCGAGCTGCCAGCCCTGACGCACAACCTTCAATGAAGGTACGCCCATTCATGCATGTCTGCACACAGAAGACGCTTAAGTTGAAAATCAAACAGGACAACGTCTTACTGTGAGGTGACAACGCTACCGCAGCACCACCACCGACTAAAAATATGAGGCATAAATCTGGACATTCTGCCATAATCTGAACAGTTGAGTCATTCCAAGGGGATCCAGTTTCTAACAGCCTGGGAAGACATGATCGACAGACCACGATGCTTTGCCACAGATTGCCTGCATCTGTCCCCCTTGGGCTTCGGGCGTCTAGCAAAATCTCTTGTCTCCACCATAGTGGCTTTTTTAGAAAATGCCATGATGTCCAAACCAACATGAAAATTTTATCAAAATGCAAATTAAAGGTCATGCTGCTGAGCTCTAGGAGTCTAAACATGAAACTGCACTCATTGCAAGCATTCTTAACCCTGGAAGATGTTGATATTTGTGCAGTCACAGAAACCTGGTTCAAAGCTGCAGAGAGCACCCCAGCCATACCAGGTTACTCATCCTGTCATACATTCAGACCCCAAACCATGGGCAGCAAAACAAAAGGAGGTGGAGTTGAAATATATATTAAAGACATACCTGCCTCCAGGCTGGTCAAACAGTATGACACACAGGGGACACTCCAGGTGCAATTAACCGTTGACAAGACCACCATTGAAATCTTAGCTAGCTACAGGCCCCCAACTTTGACTCATGATGCCCACTCCATCTATCGGGACCTCTTCAAATCTATCAAGATTCAACCCTTTAACCTGATCCTGGACAACTTTAACTATCCAACCATAGACTGGAAGCACTACTCATGCCAAAACACAATTGCCCAGAGATTCCTTGATTTCATCAAAGCAAATATCTTGGACCAGCTGGTTGATGCCCTCACAAGAGGTGAAAATATCTTGATCTTGGTATTAACCAACATGAGTAACCACTGCAGCATCCTTACAGTGTCATCCTCCCTGGTAAGATCCGACAACAAAGCAGTCGCTTACAAAGTCACCATCTCCCCCAACCCCACTCCCCCAGCTATGGTCAAACAAAAAACTTCTCCAAGGCTGATGACAACCTCCTGAGTGAAGGTATAAACAGCTTCACAGCCCCCTCCCCTCCATAGGAACTGACACATATGTCCACACCTACACCAAAGTACTTTACACGCATTTATATCGCTGCATGGAATCAGGAATATCCGACAGGGCAAAATCCTCCTCCTCAAGGAAGAGTGAACCTGTCTGGTGGACATCTGCAATAAATTAACTCTACATTAACTCATTCACTCCGGAGCAGCTCAGGAAAAGCTGCCTGCTTAATTCCACCATAGGAACAACAGTGCAGATTTGAATGTAATTTGTTAATATGAATGTCAGCTTTAAAATGATACCTGAGATATTCTCAGAAATATGATTAATATATTATTTTTCATAATTGATAAATAAACAAAATATAATATCTCATCACCTGTAACAGACAGAGCCCACGTGTAGAAGTTGTGCATGTGCATCTGAATGTCAGCTTCAAAAAAATGATGCATCATTTGTGTGATCACCATGCCCTGCAAAGATATGCATAATAATAATGAAAAGTATTTGTAATATATAATTTTCATAATCGTACAAGACTAAACAAACTGTGATATCTTAAAATATGAAAAAAAAAATCATAATTTCCATAACCTCATTCCAAACAAACTTTGATATCTGCACATAGAGTTAATTTCATAGTGTTTTACTTTTAATTTTACTTACAATATTTCATGGGTGTTTTTCCACTCTTTTACTCCGCTGCATGGTAGCAATCTTGCCATTCTCTAGCCTCAATGCATGTGGAGGTTGGTGCGTGGCTCTCATATTGCATTCCTCGGATTAGGTGAATGCCATCCATTCTGAATGGTGAAGCAATGCGTCCCAGGTCGAGAAGACACCAGACAGTCTTACCAGATCTGAAATAAAGCATGGGTGGACACTTACAAGGGTGCACAGCCGCACCACATGACGCGGGTGGACACAGAATTGGGAGACACATGCAAAGAGAAATACCAGAGTGGGCAACGCGAGGGCTTCAATTAAGTCAGGTCTGGGTATCCCCATACCGATATACACACACATATATGCATATATATATATATATATATATATATATATATATATATATATATATATATATATATATATATATATATATATATATATATATATATATATATATATATATATATATATATATATATATATATATATATATATATATGTATATACATATATATATATATATATATATATATATATATATATATATATATATATATATATATATATATATATATATATATATATATATAGTATATATATATATATATATATATACATACACACAAAACATCAGGGTTTATGGGATAACTAGATGATGAAGAACTAACTACAAGGACACAAGTGAGGAAAAACACAAGAAAACTTATTGCATTTCAAACAATTTTCACTTGTCTATATGTTTCTAACAGTTACAGCTACTATGTTACTAAGAACCAAAAGTGATAATGACTTTCTATTCCTATTGTAACTGCACTTATTGCTATTGCTTATGCATGACCTTTCTTTCAGTACTGCAAGAGTTATGCATGTGCTCAGAAAAAAAAATAATTGCTGCACAACTTTATAACATACACTGTTGACTAGGCATTCATTATATTTATTATGGTGTGCGGCTGTGTGTAACACAGACTTATTTATCACCGCGGAGAACACCTGAGTAATTCAGTAAAATAGTATAACACCACTTATTACTGACCCTTTTCTCAATTCCACCACACAACATGAAAAAAAAAGAAAAAATGCACAAGCAGCTTCCCTGATAGATGCAACTAAATAAAATGGTTCCCCAAAACCCATGTATGCACAAGCCGAATGATGAATGAAACTACCTACTACCCTTTAGTATTCGTCCCATTCCCAGTCAGTAAGACTTTCAGTTGATATTATTCATATTCAACCAAATATGTGCATAGAACCAGAACCTATATATATCAGCAAATAATGTTCTTGTTATCATTTCAGCCAACATCGTGGACTGTTATTTACCACCAATGTTCTTGAAGATAGTATTTGCTAAAATAAGTTAATGTGAAACTTAGTGTTGAGATAAAAGGAAAAAATTGCTGTGCAGACCAAGAAGGAGCAGGTGCCTAATTGGAAGCAATCCCTCCTTAGCTTGAACAAGCAAATAAGAGCACTAGTGAAATCCTCCAAAGCAAACTTCAAGTCCAAACTGACCACATCTACTAAAGACAGTCATAAGGTCTTCTTTACATATGTCCGCAATCTCAAAGGAAGCACACAGATCTGCTCAGAACTGGTGGTCAAGGACACCACACACACAAACGCCATAGATATATTCAACCTGCTGGCAGACAAGTTCAGTGAAAACTTCACACCGCTGTCCCCCCAACAGTAAATCAGGACATCCCCAGCACCTGCCCCCTCCCCTTATCTCTAGGGAGCAAGTCATCACTGCCCTCTCAAAGGCAAAAAGTACAGCCTCCATGGGACCCGATAACATCCCTGGCTGCATCCTACATGAACTCAAGGAGGAACTTGCAGCACCATTAGGCACCATATTCAATCAAAGCCTGAGTTCCACCTTCATCCCAGCTGAGTGGAGGACAGCCACTGTCATCCCTTTGCACAAAGGTGGAGTGTCCACCAATCCAGGACATTATAGACCCATCAGCCTAACTAGCCTGATCTGCAGGGCCATGGAATTGATTATCAAGGACCTTATTAACAAGGACACTGGCAACCTCGAAACACTCGACCCCACACAGTTTGGTTTCGTCAAGGGGAGGTCATGCCTGTTAAATGTGGTTGACTTCTCTGAGACCGTCACCAAAGCCATGGACAAGGGGAGGATGCTGCACACCACCTAACTTTACCTGGCCAAAGCTTTTGATACTATTCCCCACATAGGTATAATAGATAAACTCTCTCAACTAGGCAACAATCCATATGTTACCAGATTGGTAGCAACTGGCTCACTGATAGAATCCACCTAGTCAAAATAAGGGACGACACCTCAAGCAGTAGACCTGTAACGAGCAGTGTACCCCAGGGATTGATCTTGGAGCCTCTGTTGTTTGGGATATACTTTTCTGAGCTGCAGGCCAAAACCACTGGGCTATGGCTGACCAAGTTTGCAGATGACTGCAAGCTGGGTGCTGCCATCAATTCCTCTAGTGATGTGGACATCTTCCAAGGGGGTCTCACCCAAACAAATGACTGGTGCCAGAAACATGGCCTCAAACTGAATACCAAAAAATGCATCATCATCCCCTTTAGGGAAAGTGATGTCCCCAGAAATTATCACTTTAATAACAAGGTCCTAAGCATGCAATCAGTTATGAGGGACTTGGGCACCCAGGTTAATAGCAAACTGACGTTTGACCAACATATTGCCTTGATTGTACAGAAAGCTTTCTACACGACCCACCTCATTAGTAAGGGCATCTCATCCAGGGACAAGGAGGTCATAACATCCCTGTATTCTTCCCTTTTAAGACCCATTATTGAGTACAATGCCCCTTTCGGCATGTATCTCATAAAGCACATGTAGCAGCTGGACAGACCACAGAGGTTCCTCACCAGGAGAATCCAGGGCCTCAAACATCAACCCTACACAGATAGGCTAAAAGCCCTGTCCCTTTACTCATTCTCATACAGATTCCTCAGAGGTGACCTCTGTCTGCCATGCAAGGTAATCTCAGACCCCACCTTGATGGGACTGCTGCATATCTGCAAGTCAAACTCCACTCGAGTAATCCACACATGTGACCTCAACCTGGTCTGTAACATCAGTAGGACTTGTTGGCGGGACAGATTAGTGTCCCAGAGACTCCCCCTTCTGTGGAATAGACTCTCTCTCTCTCCACATCGAGCATAGTACCTCATTAACCCTTTTTAAGCGCAAACTGGTTAACTGGATAGGGAACAGAAAATACACCCCTGGGACTCCAGCTGTGTTCCTACTGGACAGGTGCATCGGGTGTTGGCTTGTTGGAACATGGGCTAAATTCTTGGCTAGGCTTGTAAGGGCCTCAGGGCCAATAGCCTAGTAACTTCCTATGATCCTGTGAGAGGTATGATACTCCTTCAAGGTTTCACTTATTTTTATCAGCTCTGAGAACGTTTGACTTATTTTTTCTTCTAGATTACTAGAAGTCGTGTCTTGCACCAGTGCTGGAGCTTGAACTGCTTTTCGATAAACAGCTGCAGCATTTTTTGCAGCCATTGCTTTTTCCTCACGTTTTGTCATTGATTTTCTTTCAGGTCCCCTAAATTTTTTCTTTATTGGCATCCAGGCAGTGCACTTACTAGCCATAACTGAAATGTATCCAAAAAGACAAATTCACTGTCTCTTTTTTCTGAGTTTTTGTTTTCGCATTGGGAGAGTTGAAATTAAGCTGTTACTCAGTGTGCAGCCAACTTGGAAGTCCCTGGTGGCCTAAGAATTTTATCTGGCTTTTTGGGTATTGCCTCACACATGTTCAGCTCCTGCCATGACCTCCATTCAGATAGATTAATGTGCATGTCAGCTGGGGGGACCACCCAATTATTAGATGGGGCTGAGCTAAAATCCTCAAAGAGAGAGCCTCCTCATCTTGAGAGGATGGATTGGTAGGCTAGGATCCCCTCTGTCAGATAAGTACCAACATCTCTCCAAAGGATGTCTTCTGGAGGGGATTGAGGTGAACCTTCTCTATCCTATGAGGTAGTATTTGAGGTGCCATACCACGGCAGGGAGTCTATGTGTGTCACCTCTTACACATCCTTTTCCTAGGTAATTCAGACAGGGTATGTCCTGATTCCTCAGAGGACTCTTCCTCCTGCAAAGTGGAAGCTTTAAGGCTTATAGCTTGGCTATGACCATTAGATGCTTGATGAGGAAAAGGCAAGAATGAATGAGAGTCTTGGGGTGGAGCCAATCCTAGTGAAGTCTGTGTCTCAGCTCTCAGTTGAAAGCTAGCTTCCTCCACATAACTCTAAAGGCTGTTCCAACCTCTCCTGGATCCAAAGATGCTACCTCCAGCAGCATAACTGCTCCCCTTGGAGGGAAATCAATCGGAGCAGAAGATTCCTCCCCCAAAGCGGATAAGGTGGGTGGCCTATAGCAGCGATTCAGGAAGGAAGACTTAAATGTCAAAGTCTCCAACACGATCAGCTTTGAGACTGCCAGTGTAGAGAGCTACAACTGAGGAAGGAATTAGCAGGGTGGAGGTAGGCTGCCACCCCAAACTTCTTTCAGAGCTGAAGGAGAGGAAATTACTCCTATCTCTATTTGTGTCTTTAAAAAGGTCTTCATCAAGTGATCCAGGTCCGCCTCTGATGTACTTTTAAAGGACCTGAATTATCTTAATGATGTGTTTGAAGGAGGCCAAGAAGGGATCTAATGGTGATCTTTCTCAGCTGAGGTTTGACTAGCAATCCATTTTTGGAGAAACATCTTGGATGACTATTGGATCTGGCAGCTCCAGATCCAGAGGTGGAGTATAGGTTGGTGTGCTGGCCTTTGGGACATCTAGTTCGGCAGTTTTAGTGCCAAAGAAGGCCCTGAGCTGTCCGAATGTCTTTTTCCTCAGCTCCAAATCTTTTGACTTTGAGTGTCTTTCTGATGTCTCTGTTATCTTTAGCTGTGTGTGGATCAAGGGACAGCAGTCACTTAAGGACTAATTTATTCTCCTATCTGATAAAGCCCTAGGGCCAAAGGAAGAACAAATAGTACAAGTCACTTTCAAGCACACAATACATATGGGTGTCCTGGGGTTGAATTTTGTGTCTGCACTTTAAGCATTTTACAACTCATTATAGCCGAGTCACGCCTCCAAGTGTTTCTGGAGTTACATCCTACTGACGTCTCTAGGTGTCAAATATTGCTTCTTCATATTCGTATTGATAATTCTAAAATCATGCTGCATACAAGGCATTAAAATATTTCATTTTAAAGCTTATACAATGGCAGATGCAAATGTATTGATATTTAACCTCTGTCTGTTGGAGGTAAAGAAATGTTAATTCTTGTTGATATATTATTTATTTATATTGTCATAAATTTCATGTTTACTCTATCTCAACAACCAAGTAGCAAAGACAGAACTGCTTTGCTCATATAAAAGCTTTAAGCTAGATGAACAAAATGCTGCTGACAGTACGTGTGTAACTTGAGCGATTGTTGTTTAGAAAATATTACAAACTGAATAGTTACTGTTTGTACTGTGCCTTATAAAGCCAGTTTAATGCCTACAACCTAAAGAATACTTAAAAAATAGTGTATAGTGAAGAGTTTGCCATTTACACTTGTTTATTATACCATGATCCCCCCCCAAAACGTGCACGCTGATTGGCCAGCGTGCACATTGTAAATCGAGTTATACTAATGGAAAAAGGTCCGGTAAGCCGGACTTTTTCCATTAGTATAACTCTATTTTAAAACACTGACTCGCTTTGTTAAATGGGTTTAAAAAAGCGAGACAGCTTTAAAATAAGCAACGGAGATCTCCGTTGCTTATTTTAAAGCTGTCTCGCTATGCTAAACCCATTTAACATAGCGAGACAAAAAAGCAACGGAGACAGCAAGATCTCCGTTGGTTTTTTATGTTCGCTATGTTAAATGGGTTTAACATAGCGAGACAGTTTTAAAATAAGCAACGGTCATCTCCGTTGCTTATTTTAAAACTGTCTCGCTATGTTAAACCCATTTAACATAGCGAAAACAGTAAAAAAAAAGCAACTGAGATCTTGCTTTCTCCATTGCTTTTGCCCACAGCTCTGATGTACTGCGCGCCTAGAACTGCCGTGGATGCCAGACATCTGCGGAAGGGCAGTAAACAGGCATTATACTATGCCATTATTTAAGAAAAGTAATAGTTTCTTTTCTTAAATAATGTCATGGTATAATAGCAATAACCCACTTCTGGGTGTGGGTTATGCTGTATTTACCCACAGTTGGCTTTGTTTGGTCCCGAGGGCCAAACCACGCCAACCGTGGGTAAATCCAGCATTACCCACACCCAGGCGTGGGTTATTGCTATAATAACTCCTATGGTTCCAGAGATATGAACATTTTTTTTTTTAAATGTGAGGACATAATCTGATTCTATCAAAAACCTAGGCTCCGCCCATTGGAGGTTGTAGAGCAGACTTAAAGACCTCCATTTCACAGAAGCTTTTCCTCAGCCTTTATCAATGCTTCTGTCTATGCTGAAAAGCTGACAAAAAAGAAGAAACACACACACAAACACACACAGGTACACACACACACTCGTTCACTCACAGTTCTATCACAGAAAAAAAGAAGTTATGTCTTACCATAACATTCCATCTGAGTTGTTGATCTTCTTCCAGTCATCACTGATGGGCTCGGTTCCGAGCCCTCGGAACCGAGTCGGCCTTAAACCAAGCTTGCGTGCACCAAAAACTCTTGAGCTAAGCTGCTACCCACAATGGCCTTTGCTCAGTTACCTCAGATCGAGTTTGCATGCAACATATAGAGAAAGAATAAATCAGAGGCCATTTCTGCACAGAACCCCTAATACACCACAAAGACCCAGAAGATCTGCCAGAAACCTTAGGAGAGGGTCACTGGGAGGGTGTGATGACTGAAAGAAGATCAACAACTCAGATGGAACATTATGGTAAGACATAACTTCTTTATCTGAAGTTGTTAATCTTCTTCCTATTCATCACTGATGGGACCGAGTCCCCAGCTACTTGGTGAACCTGGGTGGCCCTTATGGAAGAGCATTCCTGAGAACCATTGAACCAAAGGCTGCTCTTCTCCTGGAGATTAGATTCAATTTGTAATGCTTGATAAAAGTGTGGGGCTTAGCCCAAATGGCAGCTGCACAAATGTCATCCATGCAGGCTCTAGAGTGGAAGGCAACAGATGCTGCAATAGCCGTAGTTGAGTGAGCTTTGATTTGGCCAGGCTTAGATCCCTCCGTAAGTGAATATGTGAAGGCAATGCAGTCCCTGAGCCATTTAGATAAAGTAACCTTTGATACTGCATCTCCCATTCTAGGGCCCGAAAAGGAAACAAAAAGCGGGTCTGACTTGCAAAATGATTTAGTTCTGTCCAGATAGAAGCGTAATTGTCTATGAACATCCAGGGAATGTAGGCAATATTCTTCCTTGTTAGAGTAATTTGGGAAAAACACAGGGAGCTCAATGGACTGGTTAATCGAAAAATCAGAAACCACTTTAGGGAGAAAGGATGGGTTAGTTTGAAGTGATACTCTGTCCTTATGAAAGATCAGATAAGGGCTCTTGATACATAATGCTTGTAATTCAGAAATTTGTCTTGCTGAAGTTATAGCCACCAGGAATAAGGATTTACATGTAAAGTATTTTTACATCACATGTGGTAGCCGGCTCAAATGGGGGCAGAGAGAGAGCCTGCAGAACCCAGGACAAATTCCATGCCTCAACCGGCTGTCTGATGGGAGGCCTGCTGTGAAAAATTCCCTTGAGGAAGGTCTTGCAAAGACGAGAGGAGATAAATGGTACCCCTTCTGACCCATTATGGAAGTTGGAAACAGATGCTAGATGGATTCGAATGGTACAGGCTGAGGCCCCTTTGTCGAACAGCTCAGCCAAATAATGAAGAATAGTGGCTAGGGGTGGGCTGTGAACGGGTCTAGCTTCTGATTACGTGACCAAATAGAGAATCTTTTCCATTTATCCCTGTAAAGTTTCCTGGTGGATGGTTTATGAGAAGCTAAAATAATATCCCAGATGGGTGAAGAGAGGGTTTTCTGCCTGGCAACTAACAGAAGTAGAGAAACCAAGCTGTCAGCTTGAGAGTGGACAGATTCAGGGAGTTAGCCCTTGTGGGTGAGAAATTAGGTCCTGACGAGTGTCTAGGATCCAAGGAGGTTGTAACAGATGAGGGTGAAGGAAGGGAAACCACACTTGACGAGGCCAGAACGGAGCGATGAGGATCACTTTTCTTCTCAACCAAATAGCTTTCCGTAGAACAAGGCGAATCAGAGGAATCAGAGGGTAAGTATAAAGGAGACCCGTGGGTCAATCGTGGACTACAGCGTCTCTCTGTGATTCCCCGAGAGGGGGAAAGAGGGCAAAGTAGCTGCTACATTTTGTATTTGAAGAGGAGGTGAAAAGGTTGCAGCATGGCTGGCCCCAGTGGCTAAAAATTTCCATCGCCACACTCGGGTTGAGAGACCACTCGTGAGGATGAAGAATGCATCTATTCACTCTGTCCGCAATCACGTTGGAGCTTCCCGGGATATGCGCTGCAATCAGGAAGCGATTGGAAGCTATCGCCCACTGCCAGATTCTCATGGCTTCGCGACAAAGATGGTAAGATTTGGTCCCTCCCTGTTTGTTTATGTACCAGACCACGGACATGCTGTCCGACTGGACAGCAATCATTCCGGACGGAAGGAGCAGATGAAAAGCTTGCAACACCAACAGCACCGCGCTTAACTCCAGGACATTGATATGCAAACTGACCTCTACATCGGACCATGTGCCTTGGACTGACTTTCCCTGGAAGTGGCCCCCCCACCCCATCAGGGAAGCATCCGTGGTCACTGTGGCACTGGGCTGTGGAACCTGGAAGGGCCAACACCAAAGATTTTCGTCTGTACTCATCCACCAGAGGAGATCTTGTTTGCAAATGTTGGTGATGAGAATCTTTGAGCTCAGGTGGTGAAGACTGGGTATCCACTGGGAATGAAGGAGCCATTGTAGTAATCTCATGTGTATTCTGGCTAAGGGAACTATGGGGATGGCTGCAGCCATAGATCCCAAGGCTTGAAGAATTTCTCTTGCAGACACCTTGCTTTGACAGAGTATCACCTGAACTTGTGCCCTGAGTCTCTGAAGCCCGTGAAGAGGAAGTGAGATTAGGCTTGACTGGGTGTTGAATATTGCCCTTATGAATTCCAGTTGTTGTAATGGTTGAAGGTTTGATTTCTCCCAGTGTATGGTGATGCCTAATGACTCCGCTAGAGCCAATGTGTAGCGAAGGGCCCTGATAAGAAGATGCTTAGTGGGGGAGGAGAAGAGCCAATCGTCTAGGTATGGAAACACCTGGAATCCCTGAAGTCTCAGATGAGCTGTTACCACTGCAAGAAATTTTGTGAACACTCTGGGGGGGCCGTCGAGAGACCGAGAGCCATGGCTCTGAATTGGTAGTGATTGGCTCCCAACCGGAAGCGAAGGAGGCTCCTGGAGCACTTGTCCATCTTGATATGGTAATACGCATCTCGAAGATCTAATGAGCACATGCATAAACCCTCCCGCAGAAAGGGGAGGATGGATTGAATCGTGACCATGCGGAACTTGGTCTGAACTACCGATTTGTTTAGTTGGCTGAGATCCAGAATGGGCCTCCAGTCCCCTGTTTTCTTTGGCACTAAAAACAATCTTGAGTAGAACCCTGATCCACACTGATCTGAGGGGACCTGTTGGATGGCTCATTTTTGAAATAGCTTTCATATTTCGGAAGCTGCCTCCTCCCTTTGACTGGGTGGAACATCAAGAAGGGATTTTGGAGGTCTTGGATAGTATATTAGTGGAATATGGTAGCCTCTGGTAATGATTCTCTGCACCCACTGATCGTTCGTAATAAGGACAGCCAGGCAGCTTGGTGCAGAGAAAAACATGCCCCGACTGCTTCCAGAGAAAAGCAACTGGGCAGCACCTCAGGAGCGCAGATATGGTCTACCTGAGAAGGAATCTCTGGAGCCCTGGTTCTGGGGACCCCCTCTGACCCGAGAGGAACGTCTTCCATTATTGGAACCCCCTCTGCCTCTGGAGGAGTCCTCACCACGTGCGTCTTGGAAAGGACCTTGAGACTTCTTGTGCCACATCTTTCCGCTCCTCTGATTCCTAGAGAAGGAACGCTGAGGTTTGGAAAAGTGTAGGCCAACGGCAGACAAGGTCTTCCAATCTTGCTCGCACCTGGCTAATGTATCCTTGACCTTAGCACCAAACAGAGCTGAAGGCTCAATAGGGGCATTTAGAAAAGAAGACTTGAAGGAGTCCGCAAGGTCACATATGCGCATCTTAGAGTGACGTCTCATGACTATGCCTGCACCCACAGCTCTAGCTGCTCCTTTGGTTGCGTGTGACAGCAACTTCATGGATGAATCAGATATAGATTCTAGGGTGGCAAGCTGAGAAGCAACTTTATCTCATGCTCCATCCGATACTTGACCGGTGTGGGTTCTGGAGAGTTCGGAGATAAGATCTCTCTGGAGCCTCGTAAAATGTGCCAGAAAGTTCACAGACCTAACTGCGAAGGTCGCTGATGTAAAGACTTGCTTCCCTAACCTGTCCACTGCCCGGGACTCTCTGTTGGGTGGGTGAACAGCAGGTCCCTCTTCTGCAAGGTCCTTTTTCGTGGCAGCCACCACCACCACCATAGTGTCCACTGGCAAACCTCTAGACCAATGGGCTTGATTGTCTGGAGGGGAGAGTACTTTGTTTGATCTCCTGGAGATGGCCTCAATGGAGTTGGGGTTCTTCCAAGCCCGTTGCATGATGAGTTTAACCAACTCATTGGCAGAGGGGGGGGGTCACCCAAGAAGTAGAGGGCCGAGAGCGAAAGGCCTGCAGAAATACGGATTCCTCTGAGGAAGGGTTTGAGGACTTCCAGTCACCCCTCTGTTTCAAGATTTCCATGACGTCCCTAAAGGAGACATCATCAGGGGGTGACAGTGGGGACCCTTCCCCATCCTCTGGGGAGTCCATGTGTTTCCTCTTACACACCCTTTTCTGAGGGGGTTCTTCGGTGGGAACATCCGAAGAAGACTCGGAAAGGGAAATGCCCTGGACAGGGGACTCCTGGGCCTTGTGCTCTCGGAGTCCTGGGGGGGTTGGCCTTTGACAGATGCGGCTCGGAGGGAACTGGAGGAATAACCAACTGTGGAGGACTGCTAGCAGCAAGCGCCCTCTCCATCACCCGGAAAGCGGGACCGCCTGAAAAGGAGAGGGAGCCCAGAACCAAAGAAGACAAAATCGTTACCAGGGTCACACCCCGCTCCAGATGTTCCGCCCCCAGGGACTGAGCCTCAAGCAAACTCGGAGCTGTAGTCACCCTCTGATCCGAAGTTGGGGCTGACACAATGATCGGAACCGACACCGGAACCGGGGGGTCCACTCCCCAAGCCTGAGATTGAGGAATGGTGGGTTCCGACAGAACCGGCACCCAAAGGGATCTCGGAGCCTCAGACAGAGTTGTTGTCAGCGCCGAGGAAGGAATTCCTCTAGTAAAAGTTGGATAGATGAGCCTTGGAACCAAGGGATCCAAGGGAGGAGAGTAAGTAGGGGTTGCTGGAGAAATAGACCCAAAGCCAGGAGTGGAATAGGGTCAAGGTGGATTTGAGATTCCCCTGTCAGTCAGCAGCTTATCAAAAAGGCGCACCACATCCAATTCGGAAAGGCTTCTGGTGGATCTCACCGATGCCCCTGAGAGGGAATCAGTCCAGTCCAAAAAGGGGCTGCAGGCTAGTCTGGCAAACGGGTCCACATTGGATGAGTATCGGGTCCATGGTGTGTCGCAGAACTTGAACCAACGATTCCAATTTTGCAACAGGTAATAATGGTATGATCGGAGCCGTGAATGGGCTCGGTGCCGAAGTCACTATAGGGGTGGATGACAGGAACGGTTCCAAGGTAGTTGTCAGAACCGATATCGGAGCCGAAACGAGCGATGTCGGTGCCGACAAAAAAATCGATACGCTGGTCTGTACTGAGGCCGTAGATGGTGCCGTAATTGTTGGTGCCGGGGTAGATGCCGATGCGGCAACCTCGGTAAACTTCATTGGAACCGAGCTTGAAGCCGATGTAGTAGTCGGCACCGAGGAGGCAGAACAGTGTTCAGATGAGGACGTATGGGCCTTGTGCTTGTGACTTTTACCTCTGTCACTGGCCGGTGAAGAGGGGTCCGAGCGACGATGTGTCTTGTTTGAAGAAGGAGGGGATGAGACCTCCATCACAGAAATAGCCTCCGAAAAAGGCGAAGCAAGCAGGCCATTCAAAATAAGTTTGTTACGAAATTCATTCAGCTTCGCTGACTGAAACTAGCACAAATATCACACGGGGGTTTCGCCGACAAATGCGTAACCCCCAAAAAGTACACACATTCTCCATGGAGGTCACTATTTGGTAGTTTACCACTGCAAGAAGAGCAGTGTTTAAACCCCATAGTTCCCTTCTTTTCAGACATCCCAGAACACACTCTCGCACAAAAGAGAAAGAGTGAGGAAACAGAGGAAATGAAGGAGAGAGAAAGGAAATACAAACAATGGTAACAAGATACCACAAAGGTAGAAAGTTAGAAATACCAAGAAATTACCAACAATGGTAAGAGAGAAATACCTGCGGGTAGAGCTGAAACAATATAGAAAAACAAGAACAGATTATAAAATAAGAAAAACTTTTTCAAAACTAGTAAATATATCTGAAAAAAGCTGGAGAGCTCGGTGAAACGCTGCTATATGGCTGCACGGCAAACGAGATCTGAGGTAACTGAGCAAAGGGCATTGTGGGTAGCAGCTTAGCTTGAGAGTTTTTGGTGCACGCAAGCTTGGTATAAGGCCGACTCGGTTCTCAGGGCTCAAAACCAAACCCATCAGTGATGAATAGGAAGAAAATTAACAACTTCAGATAAAGAGTTATGTACTTACCATAACTTGGAATCTGTGCTATCTAGTGTCATTACTCATCACGGATGGGTCTTGGATGCGACCTAGGAACCGAGTCAAAAACTGAAGGACAGATCCAGAGCTCAAGCTCCTCCCCTTCGCATAATCCCTTGCTGACCTATGAACCTCAGATTGAGTCTGCTAAATAGAAGAAAGCAGTCCTCACTGACTATAATGCTAAAAAAGTACTTGAAGACATTCCTCCATACCTACCAGATCTCCAGAAGGAAGGGGGAAGTAGGATGGGAATGACGAATAATGACACTGGATAGCACATATTCCAAGTTATTGTAAGTACATAACTCTTTATCTGATGCTATCCATGTCATTATTCATCACAGATGGGTCAGAGTCCCCAGCTACTATGAACCCTGGGAGGCCTCAGGGAAGGGTATGCCAGAGCACAGAGGAACCAAAAAAAACCCTGTTCCTAGGCACCAAATCCAACTTATAATGTGTAACAAAGGTGTGGGGGTTAGACCAAGTAGCAGCAGCACAAATCTCATCCAATGAAGTCTTAGTCAAAAAGGCAGAAGACGTAGCCACAGACTAGGTACAGTGAGCTTTAACTGGTCTGGAAAGTTCCATATGTCTGCTGTCAGAAATGATGGAAATACAGCTAGCGATCCAATGAGAAATCGATACCTTGGAAACTGTCAGACCTTTTCTAGCCTGAGAGAAGGCTACAAAGAGCTGATCTTACTTCCAAAATTCTTCAGTCCTCTTAAGATAAAAAAGCAATTGTGTGTGGACATCCAAACAATGCAACATATATTCCCTTTAGTAGAGTAATTACAGAAGAACACCGGAAGCTGAATATTTTTGTTAAGATTGGGGCAGAAACTATCTTAGGGATGAACAAAGGATTAATACTGAGAGATACCCTATCCTTGTGGAAGACCATAAAAGGGAGCTAAATGCTAACAGCCTGCAACTCAGAAACTCTCTTGGTAGAAGTAGTACCCACCAAGAAGGCCATTTTCCAGGACAGGAATTTGAGATCACAGGATGCTGCAGGCTCAAAGGGCTTCTGTGTCAAAAGCTGCAACACCAGGGTAAGATCCACGGTGGGGGGGGGGCATCTTTGATAGGAGGTCTAAGGAGAAATACCCCTTTCAGAAAGGCCTTACACAGTCTGGAAGAGAAGGTGGGACCCTCATTCAAATGGAAATTTGAGATGGCTGCCAACTGGAGTTTAATTGTGGAGAAACTGGCCCCTTCCTGAAACAGAGAAGCCAAAAACAACATGTGCCTTGAACCATTCTGCCCCCAAAATGACTCCCCACCCCAACAGAGAGGTGCCCATGGTCACCATGGCCTTGGGTTGGGAAAGACAAAACAGTCTGCCTAGGATCAGATCTTGAGTTTGAAGTCACCACACAAGGTGGTTTCTGAACACCTGAGAGATCCTGATTGTCATAGACATGGGGTGAACCTGAGCAGACCGCTGAACTTCCAGGGTCCAGTGCAGGACCCACATGTGATATCTGGTGAAAGGCACTAGCTGAATAGCAGCTGCCATTGAACCTAGCACCTGCAAGATTAAGTGGGTAGTGGGATGATCGAGCATCAGTAAGTGATGAACCTGGTCCTGAATGATATGAACTATATAGGGAGGGAGTGCTGAGATTTCTGACACCATGTCTAGAAGAGACCCGATAAACTCTAGGCTCTGACACTGGGAAAGATTTGACTTGGACAAGAGACTGCGATGCCAAGATCATGAAAGAGGTGGAGGGGGTAGATGGAGGCCAAAGTCAGTTGATGACTCGTGGGGACCATAAGGAGCCAATTGTCCAGGTACAGGAAGACCTGGAAGCTTTGCAGTCAGAGATGAGCTGGCACCACTGCCATGCATTTGGTAAACACCCGGGGAGCTGTGGCAAGTCCAAAGGACAGGGATCTGAACTGGTAGTGATTGGCCCCTAACCAAAAGTGCTGGAATCTCTTGGAGCGTCTGTCGATTTTGATATGATAATACGTGTCCTTTAGATCCACTGAGCATGTCCATTCATCCTTGTGTTAAAGAGCAGAATGGACTGTAAAGTGGCCATCTGGAACTTGGACTTCCTGACTGACAGGTTCATTTCATTGAGGTCCAAAAAGGGATGCAGGTCCCTGGTCTTTTTCGGCACCAAAAAAAAGCAAAAGTAAATTCCAGATCCTTGCTGTCCTGTTGGGACCTGTTGGATGGCTCTTTTTAGAAGAAGGTCTTAGACCTTGAGATGGGCCAACTCCCTTTGGCGGGGTGGAACATCTGGGAGAGATTTTGGAATTGGAGGGGGATGAAAGAAGGGTATGAAATAACCCTTGGAAATGATCTTAACACCCACTGATCTGAGGTGATACTTGTCCAGGCTAGTGGCTGAAGGGAGAGTCATCCCCCAATTGCCTCCAGGGAAGGACAGCCAGGCAGTGCCTCAGAAGCACTATGTCGGCTTCTCTGAGAAGGGTTCCCAGCAGCCCTGGTTTTGCAGACCCCTCTGCCTCTGGGGTGGCGTCTGCCATTGAATCCCCAACCCTGGCTAGTAGAAGAGGATTCCTTTGGAGCATCCTGGAAGGGGGACTGAGTCCTGTGGAACCAAAGTTTCTTACTGCCCCTCTGATTCTTGGAAAAGGATCATTGGGAAGTACAGAATTTGATCCCCACTGCAGACAGAATCTTCCTTTCCTGCTCACTGCGGGTCAATGCCTCTTTGACGGAGGGACCAAACAAGGTTGACCTGTTGAAGAGGGTGTTAGTAAAAGATGCCTTAAAAAGTTCCACAAACCCGCAAAGGAGAAGCCATGCATGCCATCTAATGGCAATACCTGTGCCTGCCGCTCAACAGGTGACCTCCACTGCATTAGAGATCAACTTCATCAAAGCATTAGCCAGGGAAGTTAGACTGGAAAGCTTCAGCGAGACCAATTTAAGACTCTCTGGAAGCAGCAACTCTGAAAGTGAGGTGGAGAGTTCCGAGACCAAATCACTTTGAAGCCAGGTAAAATGTGCCATGTAGTTGGTTGCTTTCAGTCTGAATGTAGCTGAGGCAAACACGCACTTTCCAAAATGATCAATCACCCAAGACTCCCTATTCGGGGGATGGACCATGGAGCTCTGTTCAGCGGGCTCCTTCTTAGTAGTTGTGGCCACCATGATGACATCAATGGGGACACTCTTACTCTAAAAAGTTTTATCCTTTGGGGGACTAAGAAATTTGTTGGCCTTTTTGGGAACTGGTTCCACTGTGTCCGGTTCCTGCCACGCCCTGTCAGTGATGAGTTCTATGAGCTCGTCAGCAGGGGGGGACATCCAGGTTGAAGATGGGGCTATCCCGAAGACCTTCAGGAACATAGATTCCTCTGAAGATGGGGTGGAGGAATACCAATCACTTCTTTGCTTTAGAATCTCGAGGATGTCCCCAAAGGACACTTCCTCTGACAAAAGTCTGGGGGACCCATCTCCCTCCTCGAAATCCATGTCCTCAGTGAAGGACTCTTTAGGGGAGTCCAGGTGCCTCCTTTTGCATGTACTCTTCTGAGGGGCTCCTCCATGGTGGGCTCTGGGGAGGACTGGGAAGAGGCAGGAACCCCAAGCGGGGCAATGCCCATATAAAGGCACTCATGTAAGCTTACCATACGTCTGGCTTTCCCCGGACATGTCCTCTTTTTGTGCTCCTGTCCGGGCGTCCAGGTGTTTTTTTAAATTTCCCAGATTTGTCCGGGTTTTAGAATCCTGAGTCAGATTTCAAATCTAAGCATGTGCGGAAGGTACAAGAGCTCGCGAGAGTCGTGAGAACGGTGACACTGTGTTGTTTGCGCGGGGAGAAGCAGTTAGCAGGACTGTATGTGTCAGAGAGGTGGTGGAGGACCCAGCCACAGCCGGTCATCAGAGTCGGAGTCTCTGTTTCGGACGTTTTTTTTGATTTTTCACTACTTCTGGTTAGGTAAAAATGTTTTGTTTTTTAAAGTTAAAGTGAGATTATTGGTGTGTGTATATGCACTATTGATCAAATAGACTTATTAAAATATCTTTGTGTTAGTAGAGCTTTGCTCCTTAAATGCATCATACAGGGGAGATCCCTGTGCCCCACATCTATATTTCTAATCCTGAATTGTAGCTTCTCTTGCTGCCATAAACAACATAAACCCACCCTTATGTTTAAACCTGCTGAAGAATGCCTCATAATAGTGAAGTAGAAACGATTCTTATTCTAGCTCAGTTTTAATTAGCATATATGGAAGCATAAATAATGGCCTTTCTAGACAGTGTATTAGTTTAACTGTTTTTTCTCCTTCGGAAGTCCAAGGGTAACCAGATATGCATATTTGACGAGTCACTGGTTTGATTTTTGTAAGATAATGCAACATTTTCTTTACTGTCGTACTTTTTAAATAAATATTTAAAGCATAGGCTCATGTTATCTTCTCTTGTTGTATGAAGAGTTTTCCTTTCTCACTTTTAGTCCAGTAAGTGTTTGAAGCACAAACTCTTTCTATAAGAACATGGTTCAAAGGAGACTGAAACAGTTTGTTTATAGACTAGCAAAGGCGTTTAATTCAGTCTTCAACACCTAACACAGTAGATATCCAATTATGACTGAAGAACCAGTTGTGTTTTCCATTTTGCCTTTTGCCTTAATAAAAGATCCTTCTGAGTCATAATTGGGTCTGCCATTTCCCTCCTCGTACCTATGGTGTGCCACCAGGTTTACTACCCCCCTCCCCATTGTTTTCCACTGTTGACTAATTCACTCACCTTTGAGCACTTTGTTTTATTGCCAGTTTGGATGCTGATAATTTCATTCCATTCTTTTCTGAACACTTTCACCCTTCCTGCATAATACACTCAGGATCTGGTGCTGGCCAGTAACTGCTACACCCTCATGCTTCTCAACATCATGTATCAGACTCCAGTGTAAGCCCCCTTTGTGGAAGCTATCTTTTCCTTGCTGACATAGGAGGGAAACAGTGCAAAAGTTAAAGTATCTGGGCGTCTGGTTGGAACTTAGTTTTTTTTTCCACGCACTGGTACTTCAGGTAATCCTCTCATGGAAAATGTTAAAACAGGGTCTCCCCCTGAGTAGAGGGGCATTCATTGTGAAGGCTGAATATGTTCTTTATACCTCCTCCCTTGTGCAGTATTTGTTAATAGATGATGGTTCACTTTGCTCTCATCCCAGTTAAGAGCATTTATGCTGCACCTGGCTACCCTTGCAAACTGCTGCATCTCATATTGTGTGCTGTAGGTGTTTTCTGTGCCTGCCTTTTACCCTAGCATGTAGTACTAATCTGACCAAATTTTCTGCTCTAAATAGCATTTAAATAAGTAGAATTTTTATGATGTTTATCGTACGCAGGCTACACAACTGACAACTTGTTAGCAGGCTGCAGGCCTGCAGTCAGTCTAGAGACTAGTAATCTAATGTAAAAACAAAGCCAAGGTAATTTATTCCAACAACACTTCATGTTTATGATGTTTATCGTACGCAGGCTACACAGCTGACAACTTGTTAGCAGGCTGCAGGCCTGCAGTCAGACTATAGTTAGTTACAGTCAGAGCAGATGCAAGTTTGCAGACATATTTTTGGGGGGGGGTTCTTCCTGATGCTCTGGAATCATTCAAATGCCTTTTTTTGGTTTTCTATTGTATAAATATCTGGATTGTCCCAGTCCTGAATTGTGACCTTATCATGTTACTTAAACTTCTAAACAGGTAATCTGCTTACAGAATGTATTCACAAAGGAAATAAAATAAATATAATAAAATAAAATATGTGCTGGATTATACGACTTATTCCATTTATATTTTCTTTGATTATTTTGGACCTGTGTTGCTCTATCAAGAAAAATCGCCAAACACGGAGCTACTTGTCTTTAATGTGAAACTGCGATGTTCTGCATTAAAGACTAAAAGACCTTTTTTTTTTTTGTCTTCACCTAGTGTGAAAGACCTTTTGCCCCAACAAAGAATCTATCGTCCTCTTTTTCGTATAACCAAATATGGTAACCCTACACTCATGGGAGGGCTGACCTCGGAAAGATGATGAGGGCTCACCGCCCAAAGTCGAGAGGGGCTGGGGAGGACCTAGAACCAAAGAAGAGGTAACTGCCCAGCTGGAGAAGGTCCTCTCTACCACCCGGAAGGCTCCAGGACCTCGGATCCAACAGACTGATTTGAGGCTTTCAGAGCGAAGAGCCCGGATACAAAGCCAAAGAGTCTGGGTTTGGATCTGGAGATCTGTGATCCTAAAACCTCTGCATTTTGGAGGGGAATTCCTAGAGGAAGAAGAGGAGGGCTTCCTTTTGGGATCTGCCAGGGGCTTTGACGGGGAGCTGGAGGCTAGAGGACTCCCTTTAGCAAACCCCTTTAGCAGGGGTTTGTTCTTGCAATCTATGAGAGCCCTGGGGTTGATAGCAGCACAAATGTCACATTCAAGCTCCAGGTGACCCTCTCCAAGGCAATAAACACACTCCTCATGTGAGTCAGAATGGGCATTTTCCAAGTGCACGAGGAGCATCTTTTAAAGCCCGAAGGCTTCTCAGACATTTTTGGAAGAAAGCATGCACACGAGCGTGCGAGCATGCTCACACACGCACACACCCACACACACACACACCCACACACACACACACACACACACACACACACACACACACACACACACACACACACACACACACACAATAACACCTGCATTCTCTACAGGAAGGGGGGGTAGAAAATCTATCTTACTGGTAGGAAGGGAGCTAAAAGATAGCGACAGTTAAGGCAAAAAGAGAGCCCTGAGAAACACTACCTAAGGGCCAGGGAAAAGGCGGGAACCCATAGAAAGGACTTAGAAAAGCTACAGGGAGGGGAGGAAATATAAAACTAACTACCCTGAAGGAAAGGGAACACTAAAACTATAATAATAAGGGAAAGAAACCCTGACAAAAAAAGGAAATTTACACATCTGAAAGTGAAGTGGCTTGAGATGCAGGATGCATGTCCCAGCGTTTCTGCAGCAAACGAGATCTGAGTGTCATAGGTCAGCAAGGGATTATGGGAAGGGGAGGAGCTTGAGCTCTAGATCTGTCCTTCAGTTTCTGGTTCAGATCCAAGGTCAGATCCAAGACTATGAAGAATAATGACACAGATAGCATCAGATCACAATATTGTCTACTTCTAAAAGATGCAGCAATAGTGATCATAGGAAAAAAGAAGAGATTTTTTTTTTTTTTTTTTTTTTTTTTAATAAAAGCTCAGTGGCAAGAAAAAGCTAACAGGAAAGGGAATATAGAGGAAAGGGGATAAAAATTAAAAATAGTCCCAAAAACGTTATCAGTAACAACAAAAATAGTGCAAGCCAAGAAAACATATTTTAGAAGAATAGAAAAATTTTACAAAACTGAGATGGAGCACTTAGATTTACTCCGAGCAATCCGAGATCCGCAACTGTACATAATGGCAACAAAATAGAGTTGGGACAACTCAGGGCACCAAAGCATTATGCGAGAAAAATTCTTAAAGGCACTCAAGGCTGGAGCACTAATGACCCAGGTCAGATCCATTGAGTGGTGCAAGGACCCACAGGTTGGATCAGATGGACTGAATGAATCAACAGTTTTACATCACGAAAAACAAATGGGTTGAAGGGAGCACTACATACTAGGGCTACACTTTGAATATTTTTCTAAAATAATTTAAAAAGTTAATAGAAAAAGAAGTTACGTACTGACTATAACGTTCCATCTTTGTTGTCCATTTTCATTCTTACTCAATCTGTGGGTTCAGATCCGAACCTCGGATCCGACTCAGGCGCATCAAGTCTTTCACAATTAGGGACAGGGGGAAGGAGGGAGAAAAGTTGAGGAAGAATGAAAATGGACAACACAGATGGAATTTTATAGTGAGTGCATAACTTCTTTATCTGTTGTTGTCATTTTCATTTGTTCCTCAACTGTGGGACAGAGTCCCCAGCTACAGTAACCTCGGGTGGCCCTCATGAAAGGATATTCACTTCGAAACCAAAGGCAGCTCTGTTTCTAGAAACAATATCCAGTCTGTAATGTGCAACAAAGGTATGGGAGTTCGACTAAGTAGCAGCCGCACAAATGTCCTCAATTGACACTCTGGACCAGAAGGCTTTAGATGTAGACATAGATCTAGTAGAATGAGCTTTCACATGCTTAGGTAGTGGAATACCTTTGGAAGAGTATACATGAGATATGCAATCTGTAATCCATTTAGCCAAAGTGACTTTAGACACTGGCCTTCCCAATCTAACATTTGAGAAGGAGACAAACAGCTGGTCAGTTTTCCGGAACATTTTTGTTGTAAGTAAAACAAAGAAGTTATGTACTTACCATAATGTTCCATGTGTGTTGTTCATCTCGCCTTCATTCTTACAGATGAGTTCGGATCGGCCTACTACAAAGCATGAGGTCTTCAGATAGCTCGACGCCAAGTCCCTATCCCATGATGCACCTAGAGTTACCTCAGATCTTGTTTGCTGTGTATAATAATACCATATGTCATTCTATCACTCTATTAGATAAAGCTATAGAAGGGTTGAGCAACCAGGAATAATCCAGCATCTCCATCTTCGAAAAACCCTGGAGGGGGTAGGAGGTAAGAATGAAGGCAAGATGAACAACTCACATGGAACATTACGGTAAGTACATAACTTCTTTATGTGAAGTTGTTCTATCTTGCCATTCATTCGTACAGATGGGTAGCATCCCAAGCACCATCTATCTAGGGTGGCTCACGGGAGTATGTTTTTCAGGACAGTAGACCCAAAGGAGGCCCTGTCCCTGGAAACCCTGTCAACTTTGTAATGAGTAATAAAGGTATGAGGTCTTGACCAAGTGGCTGCTGCACAAATGTTATCTATTGGAAGTGTAGCAGAAAAAGCAGAGGATGTAGACACTGCTCTGGTAGAATGACCCTTAATTTTTTGTTGTAAGGGCATATCAGTAGCTGAATAAGCAAATATGATACAATCAGATAACCACTTAGACAGAGCTGTTTTTGCCACTGGCATACCTTTTCTGGAATCTGAAAAGGAAGCGAAAAGCTGTTCTGATTTTCTGAAGTCTTTTGTCCTATCCATGGAAAATCTGAGCTGCCTATGAACATCACGCTTGTGCAGCATATACTCTAAGTTGTTGGATTGATTGGGGAAGAACACTGGTAAATCAATAATCTGGTTAAGGTTAGCTTCAGTACAAACTTTAGGCAAAAAGGAGGGATTAGTTCGAACTGAGACTCTGTCAGCATGGAAAATCAAATAAGGAAGCTTAATGGACAAGGCTTGAAGCTCTGACACTCTGCGGGCAGAAGTGATAGCTACTAAAAAGATAGTCTTCCATGACAAATATTTCAAATCACAAGAGGAAGCTGGTTGGAATGGAGGGAGAATAATGCGAGAAAGCATAAAATTTAGATTCCATGGGGTATGCAGAGATTTCACAGGTGGTCTGAGATGAAAGGTCACTTTGAGGAAGGCTTTGGATAGTTTGTCTGACATTATGTTCAATTCTTCAAATCCAAGGTGAAAATTAGAGATAGCAGCAAGCTGAACCCAAACTTCATGGTCAAGAACTCTAGTATAGAAGCCATAGGGGCTAGGTAGGGATCAATGTTGTTTAGAGAGGCCCATATAGAAAATTGTTTCCATTTGCTAAGATATAGATTCCTCGTAGAGGATTTATGAGAGGATATTAGAATTTGCTGCATCTCATTAGAAAGGTTATGGAACCTAGCTATGATGGGAATTGGAGCAGTCAAGCTGTCAGCTTCAGGGATTGAAGAGAGGGATGAAGTTCCCCCGACGAGTGTGTTAGAAGATCTGGAAGTGGGTCTAGAATCCAGGGATCCTCCAATTGATGAAGTCGAAGGAAGGTGAACCAAATCTGATGAGGCCAATGAGGAGCTATTAGAATGATGGTCCTTCCCAGGGCTTTTGCTTTCTGTAGTACCTTGGGTATCAACAGAATCGGTGAGAATGCATAGAGGAGACCCGGAGGCCAATCGTGTAGGAGTGCATCCCTTGGGGATTCTCCCGGAGGGGGAAATCAGGGCAAAATAGCTTCTATATTTTGTGTTCATGTGGTTGGTGAAAAGATCACAGCAAGGCTGCCCCCACCTGCGGAATATCCTGTCCGCTATTTCTTTCTTGATGGACCACTCATGGGGCAACAAAATTGCTCTGCTCAGCTTGTCTGCTATCACGTTGGATTTCCCCAGGATGTGCGTTGTTAACAGAAAGCGGCTCTTGGTAAGACCATTGAATGAACAACAGCCATTGCAGAATCCACATGTGCATGCGACCCAACAGTATGGCTAATATTGCAGCTGTCATCATGCCTAACAATTTTAGTACTTCTGATGCTGGAGCCTTGTTTTTGGATATGATATTGTGGACCTGCTGACGGAGTAGTAAGACTCTTTGTGCTGGAAGTCTCAGAGTGGTGGTGGTGGTGTCCAATTCTGCTCTGATAAAAATAATATGTTGTGATGGCGACAAGGCAGATTTTCCTGAGTTTATTGTAATGCCCAGCTGACTACAGAGTGAAAGAGTGGTGTCCCTGGCTTGTATGAGTTTATGCCTGGTGGTGGCAGTGAGGAGCCAATCGTCTAGGTACGGAAACTCCTGGAATCCTAAACATCTCAGGTGAGCCGTGATCACTGCCATGCATTTGGTGAACACTCTGGGGGCCGTAGTGAGACCAAAGGGCAAGGTTCAAAACCTGTAATGATTGGCTCTCAGCCAGAAGCGCAGATGATCCCTGGATGGTCTGGCCATTTTTATGTGGTAGTACGCATCCTGAAGATCTATCGAGCACATCCAATTATCTTTCCCTAAAAAGGGAAGTATCGACTGAAGTGTGACCATCTGGAACTTCTCTTTCTTGACAGATTTGTTTAGTCTGCTGGGGTCCAATATAGGTCTCCAGTCCCCTGTCTTTTTTGGAACTAAAAAGAATCTTGAGTAAGTTCCGGATCCTATCTGGTCTGCTGGGCCTGGTTGGATGACTCTTTTTGTTAGCAATGATCGGATCTCTATTGTTGCCTGTTTCCTGTAACTGGGTGAAACCTCTGGGATTTTTCTTCTCAATGGAGGGGGTGTGGTGAAAGGAATGAAATATCCTCTGGAAATGATACTTTGTACCCAGTTGTCGTTTGTTATTTTGAGCCAGGCATCTGGATACAAAGATAAGCGACCCCCAACTGCCTCCAGAGTAGGACAGTCAGGCCTCCTTTCAGGAGCGTTGGTAGGGCTTCCCAAAGAACTGATCTCTGTCACCCTGGTTTTGCGGACCCCTTCTGTCGCGAGGGCGGCATCTTCCATTATTGCCCCCTCCTCTGCCCCTGGAGGGGGGTTCACCACATATGCCCTGAAAGGCTCCTTGGGCTTTGCGGAACCAAATCTTTCCTCCCCTTTGACCCTTGGGGTACGGTCTGGTACAGGTGGAAAAATGGACTCTGACAGCAGACAGAGTCTTTCCTTCCTCCTCACACTTGGTCAAGGTTTCCTTAACTTTGGGCCTGAAAAGGGACAAGCCATCAAAAGGGGTATTTACAAAGGATGACTTAAAGGGCTCCGCAAAGGAACACAAGCGCATCCAGGAATGTCTCCTAAGAGCAACTACTGTACCCGCTGCCCTGCTCGCTCCATCAGCTGCATATGAAATGAGGCACATGAACAAGTTTACAATAGAGTTGAGGGCAAGCTGGGAGGTAACTGTATCTGAAGCTCCTACAGCTACTGTACCCTGAAGAGTATCTCCGAGCTCTTTTAGGAGATCTCTTTGCAGTCTAGTAAAATGGATTAGATAGTTGAGCGAAGTCGCTAAACTGTAAGAGTGCTTCCCATATCTATCCATGATCCTAGAATCTCTTTTAGGAGGATGGATAGAGGAGGAAGTTTCTGAAATTTCCTTTTTGGTGGCTGCCACCACCACCATGGCATCAACTGGCACACCCTCAGTGAGAAAGGATTTGTCCTGGGGGTCAGAAATAAATTTATTAGGCCTCCTGGGGACAGGCTCTATGGTGTCCGGAGACTCCTACGCCCTTCGTGAGACCAGCTGCATAAGCTCATCAAAGGGTGGAGACACCCAAGAGGTGGAGGGCTGAGACCCAAAAGCCTTCAGGAGAACTGACTCATCTTCAGTAGTGTTGGTGGACTGCCAGTCACCCCTCTGCCTAAGGATTTCTAATATCTCAGCAAATGAGATATCCTCAGAGGGGGACCGTGGGGACCCTTCTGATTCATCCAAGTCGGTATCGGATGTGAGGGACTCCTGTGGGGAGTCTAAATGCTTCCTCCTACAGATTCTCTTCCTGGGAACCTCATCAGTGGGGGCTTCTGGTGAGGTCACAGAAGAGCAGGAGCTACCCAATGGGGCTTCCTGAGGCTCTGGGTCTCTACGCTTGGCAAGGATCTGTGAAGCAGAAGCAGACACAGGCACTTTTGGAGAGGAGGTAGCCGGACCTGAAGTTGAAGATGTCATAACTCTCTTCATGGCTTTGGAGGCACCTCTGCTCCAATGAGAAGGGACCGACAGATCTGAGGAAACTGTCGATACCCCCAGCACCTGGACAGTGGGCTCCAAGCCATCCGAACTGAAGCTCCGAGAGGCAGAGTCGGAGCCCACAAGTCGGTCTGACTATACCCCCCGTACCCGACCAGAGAGTGTCGGCTCCTAGATTCCTCGAGCGGCACCAAGGACATCAGAGTAAATGGGGCCAAGAACACTGGAGCAGGCGTCGGATCCAAAGGCTCAACGATCATCAAGTCCGGCTCCTAAGGACCAGTATGGCTTGGAGGAGGAGGATGAGTAGTAGATGGTAAAAGGGTCTTCGGTTCCGAAGCCGTTTGGGTCTGAGCCGATAAAAATTTTGCAAAGGCTGGCGCCTGTAAAAGCTTCTGCATCACACGATCCACATCCAAATCGGAAAGGCTTATCGAAGACCGAGATGAGTGGATAGAAGGAGGTACAGATTGCAGGAGTGGAGACTTAGGCACTTCGGAGACCGGTTCCAGAACCGGGGACCGGCTCAGAAAGGACACGACGGTCGGCTCCAATGTCTGTGGAACCGACGTCAAAGATTTTTTAGATTTCTTTACCTCAGAAGAAGTAGAAGCCTTAGAAGACTTTGAGGATTTGCTGGACCCGTCCTGGTCACTCAAAGCTTCTTGAAAAGATGGTTTAACTAAACCTCTGTCAATTAACTTTCTCTTTCTTTCCTGGAGAACCTTAGAAGAAAAAGAATGACAAATGGAGCAGCTTTCCTGGAGATGCAATGCTCCCAAACATTAAACACAATTCACATGACTGTTAGTGACAGACATTTTCTGCCCACATTTAGGACATTTCTTAAACCCTGATTTAGGGTGTTTATCTTTATCATGGTCAGCCACACTGTAACAAACACAATCTCAATAGGGTGCTGTAAAGAACTAGACACAACTAAACAAGAAATATCAAACAAGCCCTTTTAAAACTATGGACTAAAATTGTAATCAGCACACACACACACACACACACACGCACACGCACACGCACACGCACGCACACGCACACACACACACACACACACACTACTATTTATCTAAACTCTAAAGAAGAAACATACCAAAGTTGTGACAGAAAAAGTCACTATATAAAGGCACACAACTACAATATAAACTACTATTACACACACTTTATCTAAGCTCTAAGACTAAAGTTGTGACAGAAAAGTCACTATTCAAACTCTAAAGACTAAATATAACAAGCTGTGACAGAAAGGTCACTAATCTAAGCACACAACTACAATGTAAAGTACTAATAAAGATTTAACAAGGCCTAAAATAAAACAAGGCCAAGACAACTAATTACTGGTTTAAGAAAAAAGGCACACCAAGGGAAGGGAGACTACACAAAAAGCTATAAGAGCTTATCTAAGTATCTAAAGATATAAATCAGAAATATTTATCAGTATTGAAAATATATTTTCAAGAAAATAAGGTTTTTACTGGCCTGAGCTAGCGAGAACCTCCAATCTATTGCAGCGGCAAACTAGATCTGGGGTAACTCTAGGTGCATCATGGGATAGGGACTAGGCCTCAAGCTATCTGAAGACCTCTAGCTTTGTAGTAGGCTGACTCGGAGCCAAGGATCGCCTCCAAACCCACCTGTAAGAATGAACAGCGAATTAGTACAACTTCATATCATAGTTTTCTATGAACATCTAGAAGATGAAGAGTGTATTGACCTTTGTTTTGGAAGTTGGAGAAAAAAATTGGTAGGTTGATGACCTGACTGATAGTGTTTTCCGAGGCAACTTTGGGCAAAAAAAGGATCAGCACGCAAGGTCACTCTATCTTTGTGAAAAATCAAATAGGGCAGTTTGGATAACAGTGCTTGCAATTCAGATGCCCTTCTAAATGAAGTGATGGCTACCAAAAATGCAGTCTTCCAAGAAAAATATTTTAAGTCCACCTTGGCTGAGGGTTCAAAGGGGGGGGGATGTTGAACAAGACCTTGTAAAACCACGATTAAGTCCTATGGAGGAGTGGAGTCTTTCATAGGAGGTCTAAGTAAAATGATACCCCCGAGGAAGGTCTTACACAATTTAGATGAAGCAAGAAAACATGAATCATCCCCAAAGTGATAATTTGAGATGACTGCCAGTTGCACCTTAAGAGTAGAAGAACTTACCCCATCTTGGAAAATTGAAGAAAGAAAATCTAGAATTGCAGGGATAGGAGCTGTAAAATGTCCAAATGAGTTTGGTGATCCCATATCGAAAACCTCTTCCATTTACTTTTGCAGATTTTTCTGGTAGAAACTTTATGTGAGGATACTAAAATCCTCTGAACTGGTGAAGAAAGCCATCATCAGAATTGGAGATACCATGCAGTTAGTTTTAGTCCTGGAAGATCTGCCCTAATGGGTGTGGGACAGGAGATCTGAACACAGTTCCAGCATCTATGGATAGCATATTAAGTGAGACCAAAGAAAGGGGAACCAGACCTGTTGAGGCCAAAATGGGACAATGAGGATCACCTTGCTCTTCAACCTCTCTGCTTTCTAAAGAAACTTGGGTATGAGGGGTAGGGAAGGTTAAGCATAAAGAAGATCAGAGGGTCAAACATAGAGTAGAGCATCTCTCAGTGACTGTCCCTGAGAAGGGATCAGGGCAAAGAACCTGCTGTATTTGTTGCTGAAGGGGGATGCAAAGAGGTCACAGCAGGGTTGATCCCATTTATGGAAAATCATGTTTGCCACTGATTGATTTAGAGACCACTCGTGAGGCATCAGGATAACTCTGCTGAGCCTGTCTGTCAGAATGTTGGACTTCCCCGGAATGTGCTTTGCGACTAGGAAACAGTTAGAAGAGATCGCCCATTGCCAAAGCCTCATTGCTTCTCGACACAAGAGGTAAGATCTGGTTCTTCCCTGCTTGTTGCTCTACCATACTACATACATGTTGTCTGTTTATATTGTAACAGTCCCTAAAGGGAGACAGCTTCGTGGTCAATGTGGCATTGGGGGGAGGAACAAGTAGTTGTCCTTGTTAAACTCCTTCTGAGTGGAGCCACAATAGAAGCGAGTCCTTACACACTCAAGGCAATTTGATATAGTGATTCAGCAGACAGAAGTGTAAAGACCACTGGACCACCAGCATCCGGTGAAGGATTCTCATATGTAAGCATACTTTTGGAATCAAGACTATTGTGGCATCCATTGAACCTAATGCTTTGAGGACTAAACTTGCTGGGGATTTTTGAATGTTCTGAATTTATCTGAGATGCGATCTTAAAGTGGAAATCCTGTCCGGAGGCAGGTAGGCTAGACAAATGACTATGTCCAGGCATGCTCCTATAAAGTCTATCAGCTGTATGGGATGTAGCTGTGATTTCTGCATGTTGATTGTGATGCCCAAGGTAGGGGCTAGATGTAGTAGATAGTTACTGGCTTTTAGTAGTAGATGCCTGGTTGATGCGGTTAGGAGCCAGTCATCTAAGTAAGGAAACACGCTGAATCCATGCAGTCTGAAGTGAGCGGCTACTACTTCCATGCATTTGGTGAACACCCTGGAGGCTGTGGTGAGACCAAAGGGGAGTACTCTGAACTGATATTGACTGGCCCCCAGCCAGAAGCAGAGGAAACCTTCTGGAGCACCTGTTCATTTTGATATGATAGTACTTGTCCTGAAGGTCGATTGAGCACATCCAGTCATCCTTTCATAATAGTGGTAGAATGGACTGAGCCGTGACCATCCGGAACATCGAATTGTCTACTGATTTGTTTAGGAATGTCAGATCCCAGATTGGCTTGAGTCCCCGTCTTCTTCAGCACTAACAAGAACCAAGAGTAAATTCCGGATCTGAGTTGGTCTGGTGGGACCTCCTGGATGACTCTTTTTTTCTAGTAGCTTTGTAATTTGTAATGCTGCTACCGCCTCTGATTGGGTGAATCATTGGGAAGGTTTTTCCTTGGTCTTTGGTATTTGGAAAAATCAAATGGAATATCCCCTGGATATGATAATTTGCACCTGACGATCATTTGTGATGGTTAACCAGGCATCTGGGTACAAAGATAATCACCCTATGACTGCCTCCAGAAAGGGACAGTCAGGCAATCTCTCAGGGGTACTGAAAAGATCTAGCTGAGAAAGAATCTCGTGATGCTTGATTGTGCGGACCCCCTCTGCCATGTGGGTGGCGTCTACAATTACAGTTGTTTCCACCTCTGCCTCTGCAACAATAATCCCCCTGTGATTCCTGAAATGGACCTTGAGACTTTTTGAACCACATTTTTGTATCACCATGCTGGTTCCTGAAGAAAGGCCTCTGTGGGATAGAAAAACAGATTCCAATAGCAGATAAGGTGTTTCCATCTTTCTCACTACAGGAGAGTGTCTCTTTAACAGTGGAGCCAAGTGATGATGATCCATTAAAAGGAGCATTGATGAAGGACGCCTTGAAAGGTTCTGTGAAGTCACAAAGCCACATCCAAGCATTATAGCAATACCTCAGCTGGCAGCCCTTGAGGTATTCTCTGCGGCATCTGAGATTAGCCTCGTGGATGCATTACAGATAGACTGTTGGGTGGTCAGTTTGGAGGAAAGGGTATTTTGTTCCTCTGCACACATGGACCCTGGGGCAGAGCTAAAGAGTTCCTTAATTAAGTTCCTCTGTAGTCTGGTGAAGTGTTCCAGGCAGTTCAGCAATGGCAATGAGAAAGTCGCTGATTTGTATACCCACTTCTCAAATCTGTCCAAAGCCCTAGACTCCCTGTTAGGAGGATGGACAGTGGATCTTTAGTTTGATAGCTCCTTCTTGGTGGCTACCACAGTAGCCATAGCATCTACAGGAATATCTTTTGTTCAATGCTGTCTGTCAGTGGGAGCAGTGAGGATCTTGTCAGGTCATTTAGGAATCGGTCCCACAGCATCCAATTCCTTCCATGCCCTGTGGGAGATAAGGTCAATAACATCATCCACGAAGGGGGGGCACCCAAGATGTAGATAGACTACACCCAAAGGCTTCCAAAAAACACCAATTCTTTCTGGGTAGGGTTTTGGAAAGACCATTCACCTTTCTGGCAAAGGATTTCAAGAATGCCTCCAAATGAGACATCTATAGGTGGAGATCTTGCGGACCCTCCCCACCTCATTGAAGTCAGTGTTCTCAGTGATGGATTCCTGGGGGCAATCCAGGTGCCACCTTTTGCACTGTCTCTTACAAGGGACCTCCTCAGTGGGATGCTCTGGGGAGGTATTGGAAGAGATGGGGAGCTCCAAAACTGGAATCTCTTCTGGGCTAGTTGTCCTGCAGGTGGTAGAAGAGCACAGGATCCAAAGCAGGGCTGATGCACGGACCAAGGATGTGACATTCGGGGCTCTTCTAGGTAGACAGAGGACCCTCTCAACCCCCTCGAAGGCAGAAGGACCCATACAAGTCGATGCCAGTCTCTCCAGAGCTGAAACTGCTGGAGCAGACAACCCCAGAGGCCCACAGATCTCCTGCTCTGAGGGGGGAGTCGGAGCCGAGCTGTCGAATGCTGAAGTTCTGAGGGGAAGTGATGGCTTTGAAAACTTAGGAGTTGAAGTCAACCCCTCAGATTCAAAGTCGAGGCTTCAGCTCCAAGCGCCCTTCTACCCAGACACTGTTACAGCCGAACGGGTCAGGGAGATAGTCAGTGTCGAAGTGATAGGCACTGTCGGATATGACATCTGAACTCTTGGGGCCTTCAGATCTGATGGCTCCGAAGTAAGTGGTCAGATCAAAGAAGGAGCAACTGAAATAAAGGCAGATGGATGGCTCAAGGATCTGGAGGGGGACAGAGCTGGCAAAACCCCCATGTGGATTTGTGTCCTGAGAAATATCTTCATCGTTCTATCAGCCTCACCTTCCAAAAGACTGCGGGAAGTCATGACAGATGATGAGGTGGAGGAAGGCCTAGAGGATCTCTTAGGTGATTGCTGGAGCCCAGTAAATCCAAGAGTCAGAGGGACCAGCTCCAGGGAGGTCCTACTAGTAATAATGGTCAGAGAGACAGTCACAGCCAGTTTAGGATCTGAAGTCTTCAGATCCATGGTCTTCTGAGCCTTTTTTGGCAGTTCAGCCACAGGTGGAGGAAAAGCCTTATCCGGAGAATGCTTATGGTGTTCTCGGGATTCTTTTGATTTCTTGGGGGTTTCAGCCTCTGAAGAAGTGCCAAGGAAAGAAGCTGAAGAAGGCAGAAGGCCTTTCAGTATTAATTTATTCCTCCTGTTATTTATCTCATGCTGGTTAAAACCTAAGCAAATGGAGCAAGGGGACTCCAAATCCTTAGGGCCTAAGCAATAAACACACTCCCTGTGGGCATCAGATTGAGGAATCTTGTGCCCACAGGAAGTGCATTTTTTAAAACTAACTGGTTTATCAGACATGGTAACTCTCTAAACAGAAAGACAGAAATTGGAAATACAAAGTTTGAGAGTATATAGATAGAGAAGACCAATGAAGAGGAATGTATGAACAAAGACATTTATCTACAAAATAAAGTTTTTTTTTTGTTTTTTGTTTTTTTTTTAATAGCAGGGTAAGGATGGTTAGAAAGAAGAAAAATGATGAAGTAAAGGACTAAATAACACACAATAAACTGACTAACCAACTAGGAGCTCAAGAGAATCACAATCCCAGTCCATCTTGATGCATGACAAACAAGATCTGATGTTTTCTGGAGGAATCAGGTGTTATGGGTAAGGGAGGAGCTCGAGAATCAGATCCTAGGGCTATAGAAAGTGGCCGAGTCGGATCCAAACCCACAGGTTGAGGAACGAATGAAAATGACAACATCAGATCAACAGTTCTGCAACACAAAATATGCATGGGTGGGGAGAAGAGTAGACACCAGGGATACTTTTTTATAAAATTGATAAAAGAGCTTTGAACCACATGGGTACAAAATACAGCACTTTAACAAGGCAGAGCTTTAGTCCTCTGCAGTAACACAAGACAAAAGGCAAACTATTTATATATTATCCTACGTCACTTTAAAAAATAACATTAAAGGGGGAAAAGCTTCAAATCCTGTATCCTTGTTACTTCAAGCAGCTCTTTCACAAAGCAGTGCTTTAGTCCGCAATGCCAGACGAAGACTTTGCTAAGGATTATCCCTTGCATCCTGATGCATTTTTTGAACAACATGTATGACACTGTAATGTCTGGCATTAATGAATGATTACCAATGGTCCATGAGTTATTAGGGACAGGGCAGGTATAAGAGGTAAAATACAAAGGTCTCCCCTCCTCTGAAAAGAGGTTACTAGCCTAGTGGGACTAACCCAGTCAACAAAGGATAGATAAATCCTTACCATTCTGTAAAATGAAGAAAAGTTGAGAGGGAGTGGTGTGTGTGTGTGTGTGTGTGTGTGTGTGTGTGTGTGTGTGTGTGTGTGTGTGTGTGTATGCTCGTGTGTGTTGGGGGTGCACTGACATACTTCTAAATCATTGAATTACAGTCTTTCAAACAAAATAGAAGAAACACTACACAACACCTGGGAGAACTTTTAAATATTACTCCAGGTCACTTAAAAAGTTAAAAGAGTTACAGGTCTAGCATTACAATGCATTAAAGAATGAAACTCTAATGTCTGGCATTATTACCGACTATCTGTAATAATCTGCAATTTATGATAGGCTACAGCAGAAACGTTCTGTAAACTAAGAGGTAAGTATTAGGAATGGGAATGTGCCCAGTCGTACATGCACATGTATGTTATGTCTGTGTGTGTGTGTGGGGGGGGGGGGGGGGGACTGCATGATGGCAGTGCCTATGCCAACACGATGTATGGGCTACTAGAGTTGACTACCACACAAAAGTGATGATTAGCCTTAGTGGCAACATCACACAATTCAGAAACATGCAAATTAGCTGATAATGCCTTTCCTCATTGTGGCTAACAAGTATCTGAACTGCATTTTCTGCAATCAAGGAAACAGACTCAGCTCTAAGCACCCGCAACAGGATGTTTCAGGAATCCTAGGGTTTCTATCTTCCTGCTGTTAAAAATGTAGAATAGCATTTTGACTACAGCAAAGAAAATAACAGGCTTCTTCATTATGAAACTTACTTGTTAATATTAGGCATTGTACGAAGAATGTATATTTAAATGGTAAACTTTAGTTGCTCCAAGTACACTTTTGATGTGACTGCAGTTACTCGTTAATACAGTAAAACTGTGATGACCCTTTCTGGGTGACAGCGATATATGTACATACATTATTAGGAAGTATTTGCAAAGAGAAGCTAAATTAGACAATTACAAATTAGTGTGTTATCTCATATTCAAAGGGAGGAAGTAAGATTCCTTTGATGATTGGTAAATATGCCTCATCAAATAAAACTAGATAGTCCTCAGTCCACATTCAGCTAGAAAGTTGTTTGTTTTCAGTGAATTAATGTAGAAATGAAATTAGGTTGTTGGAATAAGATGGATGTCTAAGTATTTAAAGAAGGTAACCATCAGGTTATTTGTACCTTTGACTGTGCATGTCAAGTGTACTCATCACCAGCAAAGAATTGCTGTATTGTGGGTTCATAGGTTCGTACTAGTCTATCTGCCCTAGGGCATTTATAAGCCTAGCCAGAGTGTGTGTGGCTTTCAGCACCCCTTAGGATGAGAATACTACACCCATTTAGGGTTTAGTTTACTGTGCCTCTGTCTAGTAGTGACACAGAGATGACCCCCGGGGTAAACCTACGATCTCCCATCCACTCGTCAAGACTTCTCTTGAATAGAGTTAGTGAGGGGCTCTGCCTAACATGGATTGGGATTCTGTTCCAGAGTGTAGGGAGCCTCTGGGTTATGAATCTGTCCCTCCAGCACATCCTATTTATTTCTGTGTTGAGGTTTAAGTCTCGTGCTCTCGTGGCTCTGATGGATTTGGATTTTTTGAGGTGGAGCATGTCCATTAATTCCGGATTGGACATGGCCTTGTACATTAGGCACAGGTCACCTCTGAGTAGGCGGTATGCGACTGAATAGAGCTGAAGTTTTTTCAGTCGGGCAGCATATGACATATGTTTAAGACCCTTTATCCTCTTGGTGAGGAACTTTTGGGGTCATTCCAACTGCGGCAGGTGTCGGGTAAGATACATCCCAAATGGGGCATTGTACTCAATCATTGGCCTAATAAGAGATGAGTACAGGGGCACAATGACCTCTCTTGATCTAGATGTGAAACCCTTCAAGATAAGGTGGGCAATATAGAAGGTCTTCCTAACCACTTTGGCAATGTGAGTGTCAAATGAGAGGTTACTGTCAACCTGGGTCCCTAAGTCCCTGATTACCTCTTCCGTACTTAATGGATTACCACCTATGTGGTAATTTGTGGGTACCTTGTTTTTCCCAAAGGGTATGTCTATACATTTTTTGGCGTTAAGCTTAAGGCCATGGCTCTGGCACCAATTATCCGTTTCTATGAGTCCTCTCTGGAGGATGTTTGTGTCCACTGGAGTATCAATTATGGCGCCCAGTTTGCAGTCATCTGCGAACTTTGTCAGCCACAATCCTCCTATGTTTGCCTGGACCTCAGAGAAATAAATGCCAAACAAGAGGGGTCCCAGGACTGAGCCCTGTGGGACACCGCCAGACTGGCTTAGAGTTTGACATAGCTCCAGCAACTCTGACCCTGTGGGTTCTGTCCTTGAGCCAGTTTGCAACCCATCTCGTGACATATGGGTTTACATTTAAGCTGGTGAGTTTGTCTATGATGCCCGAGTGTGGTATTGTGTCAATGGCTTTTGCAAGGTCAAGATAGGCTGTGTGAACTGCCTTACCTTCATCAATGGCCTTAGTGACGGTTTCAAAAAAGTCGACCAAGTTCAAAAGGCAGGATCTGCCCTTGACAAAGCCAAATTGGGTAGGATCCAATGTCTGTAGGTCCCCAATGTCTTTATTTATGAGTTCCATAATGATCCTCTCCATAGCTTTGCAGACCAGGCTCGTCAAGCTTATGGGGCGGTAATTTCCAGGGTCCGTAGAAGCACCGCCTTTGTGAAGTGGGACCACTGTTGCCGTACGCCACGCTTTGGGTACGTATCCTGTAGTAAGGCTAAGATTAAACAGCAGCCTTATGTTTGGGTTTAGTTCCTCTTGGAGTTCATGTAGCACACAGCCCGGGACACCGTCCGGTCCCATTGATGCTGTGTTTTTAGCTTTAGAGAAGGCGGCTCTCACCTGGACATCTGAGATGTTAGGGAGGTTACTCTCTGCTGGGATAGTTATTTCTCCTTTTGGGGGGGAGGGGGAGGAGAAACTTGCACTGAACCTATCTGCCAGAATGTTGGCAATGTCAGTGGGTTCAATGTATTTATTGTCATTTTGGACTAACTCTGAGCATATCTGGGAGTTTCCACCCAGGTTTCTAACATAGCTAAAGAAGGCCTTGTGATTGTCTTTTGTGTCTTTTGCAATTTTTCTCTCAAAGTTGGCCTTGGATGATTTTATGAATGATCGTAGTTTTTTGCTAGTACTGATCAGAGATGCCTTCCCATTTAGGGATTTTGCTCTGTCATGTAGTAGCTTCCTCCTTCTGTTGTAAAGTTTGTTTATGGCTGGTGTCCACCAGACTGGGCGCCTGCCTTTGAAGGAATGGGTCTTGGTTTTATTTGGGATTGCATGATCCATGCATTCTTGAAGGTGCCCGTAGAAGGCATTTGCAAAGGATTCAGCAGTGTGGATTGTGGTTTCCACTGGCTCAGGGACCTTGAAGGATACCATTTCAGTCTTAAGAAGTGTGAAGTTGGCTTTTGAGAAGTTCTTCACTGTGGTCTTTTGTGCAGGGGGTGGGGGCGGGATGTGGATTTCCAGTGAGATTAATTTATGGTCTGATCTTACCAATGAGGGATATACTTCCGGTGTGGAGCATTTTGTCCCCATGTTTGTGATGATCAGGTCTAGTATATTGTCTCCTCTTGTGGGAATGGTGACTAGTTGTTCCATCGCATTTGAGTTTATGAATTCTAGGAACCTTTGGGCTAGGGTGTTGGGGCTTGAGTAATGTTCCCAGTCTATGTTTGGGTAGTTGAAGTCTCCCAATATGATGGTATTTGGAGAGACATTCATACTCTCCAGTGTCTTCATGAAGGCTGTGTGAGTTTCCTGAGTTTGAGAGGGTGGTCTGTAGCATGCTACAAATTGTAAGGCAGTTTTGCCTGTGGTTAGTTGCACCTGGATGGTCTCTGATGCTTCGCGCGTTGCCACTAACCTGGAGGTGTGGGTATCTTTGATGAATATGGATACTCCCCCCTCCTTTTGTGGTTCGGTCCAAGTTTTGGGGCCGGAAAGCATGATATGAGGTAAAACCTGATAGTGCTGGGGTGCTCTCAGGAGCTTTGAACAAGGTTTCAGTCACTGCACAGACATCGATGTTCTCCATACTGAGGAGGGCTTCGAGGGCGTGCATCTTGAGGTTTAGACTTCTGGCATTGAGCAGCATTACCCTTATTTTTTTTCTATTTGTGTTTTCTAGGGAGGTAGGTTTGTCATTTGAGCCTTGCCTAAAAAAGGCACTACGGGGGTGGCAAGAGCCTTGGCCAATATCCGGAAGCCCAGGGGTGACAGGTGCAAGCCATCCCTTGCGAAGCAGCGTGGCTTGTCGAGCATGTCATCCCAAGCAGACAGACATTGGATCCCCTTAGAATGACACCAGTAATTAAGCCAATTGTTAAAACTGATCATTTTGTCTTTGTACTGTGGCATCATTCTTGGTGAGGGTAAGATGCTGCTCAGGGTCAGGGTCATACTGGCCTGGGCTACATAATCATATCTATGTCTCTTTTCATGTAGTCCAGGGAGGTACGTCCCAGGTCGTTCACACTGGCATGTACAATGACTGAGTCATATTTGTACTTGCTGTGGAGTGACCTGAGTGCTTGTGTTATGTGGTGGATTCTATCTCCCGACAGGCAGCTTACTGTGACCTTATCCTTGTTCAGTCTAGTGAGCGGGACGTCAGTGTGTCTGACTATGGAGTCACCTATTACAAGTGTGTCCGGCATGTTGTTTGGCCTTAAGGGCTGTGACTGTTTAGCACACACTGACTTTGTGAACTATGTGTTGCATGTTCTATGTCTTGAGGTAGCGGTTGCTTGGGTGTCTGCTTTGGAGGCCTCTGTTGTTTTGGTAGATTTTTAATCAGCGCCTCCGAGTATGTTTTTGTGTGTTTATGTGTTTGGTTTGCAGTTGTGATAGTTCTATGTGAGACTGGGTTTGTGGTGTGCGTGGTTACCTTCTCCTCCTGCCTGGTCTTGCCAGTACTGAATTGAGAGAGCTGAGTCTCCAGTTTGGCTATATAGTTGCATCTCTCGCATAGATTTGTATTTGTTGGGAGGAGGAGAGGGTTGTCTGTGTACATGAGGCAATTGTAACATTGCCTCAAGATTCCCAGATTCACCAGCTGAACAGGAGAGGATGCCAGCAACTGACCCTTCGACATGCTAGAATAGTGAAAAAGATTGCTGTGTAACTGAGTCAGAAAGGATCTATAGGGAAAAGGGTACTCAAGGGAATTTAGGTGAAAGAAGTACTTTCTTTTGTTTAAGAGTGCTTTACCTGTATAAAAATGCTTTAGGAGCAAGTGCTGAGCTTTTCAGTTAGAGAATAGGCTGTTTAGATTGCAAGTAGAGCAGTTCTAAGGGAAAAATTGAAGAGTAGACTTTACGGAGCCAGAAATAGTTTAAACTTGATTAACCGGCGCCGATGCTGCTCTATGAGCAACTGCTAATTTGCTAAAAGCGCAAAGCGGGCTTTATAGCAGGGGGTTGAAAAGAGCCAGGAATTGACCCAAAATGGCCAATAAACTACAAGTTGCTGGGCTGGAACCAATCCTCTAGGGACAAATAGGTTGCTCAGTGTTCCCCACTCCCACTGGTGAACAAAGAAGCTTCCTCTTACCCAAATAAGGATATGGATAGCACAGGAACTAAGACAAAGCCCAGAGATCAGCAAAATCTGAAGACTGGACTATTCTAGTTCAGAAAAGCGGGAAAACAAGGATATTTTTTTTTTGTTTTTTTTCTTTCTGAGGGTGCCAAGTATACTTTCCTTAACAGCATGCAGGCCATTCTACCAAACAAATCCATTACATGTGTTGCTCTAAGTCACTGGTTTATGATTTTCTTAAATTGAGTAAAACGTAAGTTATAAAACCATGTAAAAAACAAAATGGAGAAATCTCCCTGCAACCCCCAGACCTATACATGTTACTTCCAGTGACACAACAGCGGGGAAATTGAAAAACCCCACTGACAGTGCTTAGCCTTGCAGATTCACTGTAAACAAAAGAAAATTAATAGTTTTGTTGAACCTCGATATAACATAAAAGACAGTCACTGAAACTGCACTCAACTGAGTGCAAGACAGCCAAGCAAATAAATAAACATAAATAAAAAAAAGAAAAATGACTTCTTCATTTTTATTAATGAACCATTACTTAGTATAATTGTTATACTAACTAAAATTTTCACTCTTTAATTAAATATGTGCACTGAAGCAGAATTATAATACAGCCAATCATTATTACTGTCCTTCTTCTTGGACCAATGCACAGTAGCACATGCTCTGCCTTAGATAGCTCAGATGCTCCTGTGATTCATGACACACTTCACTTTAACCTACAAACCTGAGGAAGCAAGATGTGTCTGCTCACAGCACACAATGTGCAGTCTCACTGTTAGTTATTACAGGATGACAGGCTGTGTATGTGAATGAAGCTGGAATACATTCTCAGAAAAATCAATTTTGTGTATTTTATTTTCATTTTCTGTCGCCTGTGTACACTCAAAGGACAGATAATGTGTTAGTGGTTATTCTGAGGGAAAATATTATGTAAAAGGAAATTAAATAGGTTTCAGGAAAGATAAATCTGATATATTTTATTTTCAGGTAAATTCTATCACTTGTTCACATTCAAAGGAATTTTATTGTGTTCGTCTAATTATTCAGAGTGGTGCTATTTGTAGGCGAGATAAACTGACTTTTTAATGTAATTTCTTCTAAAGTTTACTCAAATTTGAAACATTGATACAACATATCTAGGTAACAATCAGTGCAACCCATGATCTGGGGAGATATCTGATGTCAATGACTCATTTGGTGATGCACAATGACCCACTGTCTGTATCACCTAATACAGAACATAATCATGCTGCAACTTCCATACTTAGTATGGGCACCATAAATGACAGCAAATGTGTTATTTTATGGCATATGCAAGACCCTGACAACTGCAAACAAACCATTTTTAACTCCATAAAGGCCATTGTGAAAAGCCATGTCAGGCCTTTCATGGTAGGGAATGATGTAAGAATAAAAGCAGAAACAACTTGGTACACTGCAGTTTTCCTTGGGTGTACCAGAACAAATATTTTTGTAGATGTGGAGAGAAATTACCTAGCAAATGCAAATCAAATTATATGGAAATGTTGCTAATCAGCTGGATCCCCTTGAGTTTACCAAAAACCCCAAATTTACACATGCATCATCAGACTTCTAATAACTCTTGTATTTCTAAAAATATTTTTGCTGAGACAAATGTGATAGTTGCGAAGACATGATATCAGTAATTTGTGATGCAAGTAAAATAAATGCTGATCAGGTCTAATATTCTAAATCATTATCTCAAACTTTCAGGAAGACAGTGTTTCCTTCTGAATTCCATGATTTCCTGCATATTTGCCCTGTTAAGCTCTGATTGTCCATGATTGTGATATGTGACTCCCAGGGGGCAAATTGCCTCTCAAATGAACCTGGTTATTTAGCTGCTGTATACACAAACTGCCTGGCTGCCATTTGTAGTACTACCTGCTTTGTGGAATGTTTTGTTGAAGCTGTTTGATGGTTTTGTTATCAGTCTGACTACTGCTGGCTGCAGCAAATATGTCTTAATTGTCTGGTGCCTCCTCATGAATTGAATGATATGGGTCCTAGATTGATTTAGTTCTCTTGTGAAATATGAGGTTCCTGCTCTACAGTGTGACCTGAGGAATTGTTTAACCTTTATGCTTTGCAAAGCTTGATGTATCTGGCTATACTGGACAAAGTACATAGTATTAAGGTTGATATAATTTTGCTTCATTGATGATAACTTGTTACCTTTCAAATGCTCTGGCTATGCTTCTTACAGATTATTTTAAACTCAAGGAGTGTTAGTTTGGAATGCTGTCCTGGATATTTATCTTAACATCTTCATTTGCCCTTAACTATCAAATGGACTTACTGGAGGGAGTGTGGTGGCTTTCAGAACTGGTGAAACTGTTTGTAAAATATTAAACATTCAGTATACCAGCAGGGATAGGAGGATTATGGTTGCATGTATTTATATGCCATGTAAAATTACTATGGAGCTTTAGAGAATTTGGGGAGAGATAATAAGTTTTCAGTAGGGAATATTACTTTTGGAGGGAGACTGGAAAATTATTTGCAATAGTGAGTATGTATCAGGAAGACCTCAGAGTGAAATACAGGATAGATCTTCGAAGATGTTGTTGTGTCTTTTGGCTTTTCCTGGTTAGGGGTCGCCACAGCGGAACTCCAATCCGCTAATGATTGGCAGTAGATTTGTACGTGCCGAGTTACCGGCCCTGATGCACAACCTTCAATGAAGGTACACCCATTCATGCATGTCTCCACACAGAAGACACCCTAGCTGAGAATCGAACAGGACATCTTACTGTGAGGCGACAACGCTACCGCAGCACCACCACCACAGTCTTGGAAGATGTGAATTCATTAATTGGATCTCATATAGAATTTGTATATTATTCCCTGAGGTACAATAACAGAGCTAGACGGGATAGAAATTATATTTCACATGGGCATGTATGTTTAATCGAAATATATGCCACAAATCCAATAACTATTTCAGATTGTATACCAATAAATACCAGGATAGCAAGGAAGTAAAAATGAGACACTGGTGCTTTCCTACTTATCTGTTAAGGAATGTAAGGAATGGGTAATAGAAATAATTTGAGTGTTATTAGGAAAGAAAGAAACTTCTTCAGAAAGGACAGCTAGGAAGTGAGCCAAAATGAAAATAGAGTTAAAAAAATAATAGAAATAAGAAAGAGATATGGGACAAAGGTAATATGCATTGTTTAGAGGGATTCACAAAGGTTAAAGTATTGTAGAATAGGTGGAACCTCACAGAACAAGAAGAGGAATGACTGCAGAATGCTAAATGGAAACTAAGGATGTATTTGAATAATATTCATGAGTTTACAAAGGTTGCTGTTAAGCAACTATTTTTGATAAAAACTACAAAGCACAAAAACTTTTAGCATAACTTCAGAAAAAAAAAAGAGTACAAAACATTGTTTCCAAACTAAGGGATCTTATTAACAAGAAAAATAACCAGATGTCTTATACAAGTTTCAAGAGATATTTTGGAAATGTTCTAATAATTTTAAAAAGAGGTATGTGAAAATTAAGAAAAGGCACAAATGGAAACATTTTTAGAAGCCTTAAACATGCCAATATTAGAGGAAGATGAGGCTCAACAATTAATAGCTAAGATAGGAAGAGATGAGATAAAAAATGTGGACAACTGACTGTGTCTTTAATAGTTTCTATTTCTCTGTCTGTCTTCTTACAAAATATACTTCAGATTGTTACCACCACAAATATTTTAAAGGTAATAAAACTATAAAAGAACTATCCAGTTTGAATGAAGGGTGAAACACACCCAAATAAACTAATGACACTACTATAACTAGTCATAATAGGGAGCCACTAGATTACAAAATTCAAACCCATATTAGCAGTTTACTATTTATTTTAAAAATAGCTTAAACAAGAATTGCCTTACAACTCAAAACTGCTAAAAATTTAGACAGCTGACACTGCAGGCAGGATTCAGAGAAAATATCATCATAGTACTATTAGGGCTTTGCAAAGTTGCACCTCTACAGTGATAAAATATGATTCAGAGACATGCAAGAGATGCAATGAGCAAAAGCGTGTTAGTGTGTCTCTGAATTGAGCATTGCACAGTTAAAAGTAACTGTGCTACTTTCCAAATACACACACACATACACAAATAATGACGTATACATACTCAAACATACACCCAGAAAGTCTCACACACACAAGCACACAAACACACACACACACACACACACACACACACACACACACACACACACACACACACACACACACACACACACACACACACACACACACACACACAGCTTTGCAGTACTTACCTAGTCAGTGACATCAATGACTATGTTGTGTCTTTTGGCTTTTCCCGGTTAGGAGTCGCCACAGCGGAACTCCGGTCCGCTAATGATTGGCAATAGATTTTTTATGTGCCGAGTTGCCAGCCCTGACTCACAACCTTCAACGAAGGTATGCCCATTCACACATGTCTCCACACAGAAGACACTTTAGCTGAGAATCAAACAGGACATCTTACTGTGAGGCGACAACGCTACCGCAGCACCACCACCGCAGTGATGGCATCAATGACTATACACCAACAAAAGAAGGTGTACATTTTTATCACTTTACTCCCCAAATAGCATGACAGAGCTTTTCTTTGAATCACTCTATCACATTATTCCATTCTCAGTGAAAATTCTGCGAAAGCGCACTTCGCTAATTTGCATTAACTATGCCCTGGACTGTTAGATCTGCATGCTTCTTTCTCTAATGTGATCACTGTGAAGCTACAAACTGGGACCATTTCACACATGTAGTGCTAATTTCAATCACTCTTGCATAATGACTGAGCAATGCTGCTAGAAACAGGATTGCAGAGTGTGTTATGTGTTTCTAAGTCTCAGTGTATGTCTTTTCCAGGCTCTCAAAATGCGCCACATGCATCTTGCCTTCTCCTGGTGACCCTGCACTATTGCATACTTTGATCTTGCACACAAATATAGAAACACACGCTGTGAAACTTTCACCAGCATTGCTTTATTTATATTTTAATAGATAGGATGCCTCAGAAGCAGTGCAAATCCACACACTGGTATAAGACTGAATGGGCAGGGATAAGGGCTGGAAATAAGCTAGTGACTGAATACAGCAGAATGATTAAAAGCTAAGCAATATGGGGGCCTCCAATATCTGGACAGATCACAGTAAATCTCCCATTTGTTGCCATCTTAATTTTGTTCTGTTCCTACCTTGAAAAGAAAATTATGCACTTGCCATAGCAATAGATCTGTAAGAGGTAAGTCTGTCTTCCATAATTACAGAACTGATGCAGCAAGTATTAGGACTACTTGGCTGATGAAACTTTCCTGATCTTGTCAGGACTCTTATTTATTACTCACATTCACCAATGGTCTCCTGTCTCTCCAGATCTGCTGCAGATGAACTGAGGAATGTGAAATAATTAGCAGTAGAAGAGAAGGAAAGAGAATTTCAGACCAGCTCTGTCAAAGCCAAAGGACACACGGAGAATATGCTTTGGAGGGTAGACCTACCTCTTTCAGGTCAATCATTACTGTAAGTATATAACTTTCATATCTGAAATTAACTATATGGTAACATCCTCCAGATTACCCTGACTCTAAATAAGGACCTGGAACAGGATATAGTATCTAGCTTATAACATCTTGCAGGATTACTGACAGAAAATCAAGTAGCTGCTGTACAAATATAATCTAAGGCTGCTTCTCAGAGAAAAAGCTGCAGAAGTTGCTACTGCTCTACAAGAACAGACTTTCAGTACCAAGTAAAGAGACACCACAAGTCTGACATGACAAAAATGGATGAATCCAGATAACTGCATGGACAGAGTAAGTTAATATATCTTCTAACCTAAAAATGGTACCACCGTAGTTAAGAAAAAGTTGGCCATCCTTATGAATTCCTTTAGTCACACTGAATCCAAGTTGTAAGTCATCATTAATGTAATGAAGCAAATACTCTCTATAGCTGGAATACTCTGAAAAAGAATGCAGATATATTGATATGTTTGCTTAGATTTAACTTCATAGCTACTTCAGCCATAAAAAGGGGTTAGCTGTAAGTGAAATTCTAACAGTGTAAAAACCTATTTATCAGGGTTTGACAAAAGGAGTTTGAAGCTGGGAAATTCTAGCAGGGGTGACTGCTACCACACATAACATTTTCCATGAGAGAAATTTCAGTACTGTTAAAGAAACTGGTACAAATGGAGGAAGAATAAGTTTCTCTAGCATGAAATACAAGCCCTACGATTGTACCAGAGCTAATATGTGAGGTCTAAGGATGAAGATTCCCTTTAGAAATGTGGCTCCCTATTGAAATGTTGGCACTCAAAATGCCAAGCCCCAATATGCTGGAAAACAAAGATCAAAAATGTAGGAGAAGAGCACATCTTTGACATTGCTGTTTTCCTTTAAACTTCTTTTTTGCAAGGGCAACCCCCCCCCCTTCCCGATGTGGGATGATGCAAGCCACTCATACACCCTGAACTTATGTATACTAACTCAAAGATCAACATACCTCGGAGAAAAGGGAATATTCTGGGAAATGGTCATCTAGAACTTAGTATATGTCAGTCCATTCTTTCAGACCAACATTTTGTATGGTTATCTAGACATATACGACACACCTTTAGAGATGATAGAGAAGAAGACTGTAATATGCACTGGAAGCTGGAAATAGCCATCAAAAAGACAAAACTGATGGCACAGGAGCAAAAAAGTGAACCAGTTCTTACTAACAGCCCAAATGGAAAAGCATTTCCACTTTTCTTTGTATGTTTGTGTACAGAAGGCTTTTTAGAAAATAAGATTTGTATCACCATACTGGAAAGAAAGGGATTATTGGCAGTTACCAGAAATGGGAAAGCCAAGTTATGTGTTTGGGTCAGAGAACATCCAGGTGGGGTTTAAAAGAGGGATGGGACAAAACAGTTTTGCTGAGGCATGAATTTAGGTTTTCCTAGAAGATAAGGATAAATTGGGCAAAGGGATATTGTGTAAGTTGCATTTATCATAACAATGGATGTTTGAATTCCTCACTGCTGCAGTAGCCTTTTGGCTATATGGGTTGTTCCCTGCCCAGGAAACAATAACCATCCATTTTCATAAAGATCTAGCTCCCTTCCACACCTTCACTCTGATTACTGTCTGGACAGCCCAATGGAGGGAAATCAGCAGTCACAGAGAAGAAATCTTCAAGACATTCTTGTCCATACAGAGAGAAGACTGTACTCGATCTGCACATTTAAAAGATATATCAGTAACAAATAACTTTACATTCCAACAACTAACAATATACAGAAGTAAAGGGATATGGGTGGGTGCAGCTTTTGCAACAATGAACGTTACTATGTTCAGTATTCTCACTGCTGCAGCAGGCTTTTGCCTATATGGATTGATTACCAAAGCCTATCCAACCTGGGAGGAGGAAGGTTAAGCATCCAGGAGCTGCTGGAGGATGGTTATAGCAAAGCCAGTCATGGCTATGGAAAATGAATCTAGCATGCAATGCTTTGTAAAAGTATATACAGATGACTATGTAGTTGCATCTAGAATGTTTCTATAGTCCACCCTTTCCAATATGCCATCAGAGGAATCAAGGGTCAATCAGAATGTGCTTTAAACTTGCCTGCACATGTTTATCATAGTAGGAATAACCACAAAAAACAGCAAGGAGCAAACAACTGGAATTATCTGAATCAATACAGGTTGTCTTTTTCTAGTCCCCACAGCTGCATAGTTTGCTTAAAGGACTTAGTTCTTACTTAGTTCTGACAAGGTAATACTGTAGTTACAAAAACATGGCCAGAGTATATAGGGTATCATTTCTTTCAGAATTTGACTGACAAGGAGAATAGATTCTATTATCTATTCGCCTTGTTATTCAAATTCTGAAAGAAATGAAGAAGACAGATGGCTAGATTTAAGGCACACTCTGAATGTAGTAAGGGAGTATGTAGTTTTTTTTCATACAGATAATCTTATATGCAAGGAAAAGCAAAGGCGGTGAACCTTCCATGAATGGTTGCCACCCAGATTTATTTATTTTATTTTATTTTACATTTGTTAACCAGGATAGTCCAACTGGATACTTGTCCATTTTCAGTGGAGGCCTGGGGAGAAAAGCTCCATACATACAGAAAAACTGTTACGTTAAACAAGTTAAAGCACTGTTACAGATACAATACATAGGATAAAAGTCAGATATTCTCTTGCAGATGTTAGAGCAATATAGCAGTTAGTCTCCACAAAAATGAACCAAAAACAGCCAGAATAGCTGGTTCAAATGTAGAAAGAAACCATTTTTCAAGTAAAAAGTGAAGACCCCAATTGTGTCACCTGAATAACAGCTGACCTCACATATCAACAGAAAAAAACTTCTTTGTAGAACAACTTGAGCAAAGTCTGAAATGAAGATGAGCATCATCCACATGCAGACATACTGAAATGGCCAAAAAATACCCCTTCCCAAAGGAGTAAACAGGCCAAATGTTTGAGTCTCACAGGTAATAATGTTGGACAGATTCCTGGTTAAAGGTGAGGCGCAGTCTAGATAATCTTCTCCCCTGGTTAGCATAAGATTACCTAGTTAGCATGTTTAGTATCTACTGAACATTCTAATGAAAAAGATGCCTAAAAGGTATTAGCAATGAGTAATCCAGGAAGCCACTTGAAGTTGTTTGAAGAAGAAGCCTGGTAGCCAGTTAGCATTGCTGGGAAGAGTCTTTCAAAAGGTTAAGTTGCCAAGGCAAGTGTTCAAAAGCAGCAGCAGGCAGACACTCCTCAAAATTCAAAAGTAAAAGCAATATATCAAAACCCTGTCAAAAGTCTTTGTCTCATTCACAGAAAGTATAGACAGAAAACAAGAAATACAGGTAAACTGTTGCAAGTATACACAAGCATCAAACATAAAATACATTTCTAGATGCTTAAATATAACAACTTCAAACAAAATGACTCAAGCAGTAAAATAAAAAAAAAGATAAGTTGTCACAAAATGTTCACAAGCACCATAACATTCAAACAGTGTTTGGAGTACATAAAACACTTCTCAATCTTTATTCCTTAAACTTCAGCTAAAATGTCTCAAAAGCAGTAAATTTTCTCACAAAACGGCCCCAGTTTTAAATAACAAACCCTGTTCTGAAAGTAGCAGTTTCTGACAAGAAACTTCTGATATTAATAAAATTGTTGGCTTTCTACAGAAAATAGAAAATACATCAAAATATTTTAAAAAGCAATATTTTCTGTGTGGAAGGGCTCTCCTATGGAAAATGATCTGATAGAAATGAAGCCTGTAGCCAATTGTTGCTCACGTGAAGCCCCAGAGCTTTCCTCGGAGGCTGTAAGAAAGTGCTGAAGATTTCTTCACTCTGATAGCAGTCCAATTAGCAGACAAGTAAAGGTGTGGGAGCGAACCAGAGTTTTTTAAGCTGGCTAGTTGTTGTTTCCTTGGTACTGCCAAACAACTACTGCAGCAATGCGAATGATGAACATCCACATTTTTTTCTGAGCCAAAAAAGGGCTATGAAGATGACTCCAGCCTTTTGGAATCTGGTTTTCTAAATTAAATTCATTATCAGAGCAAATTCCTCACACAGCTAGCATCCAAAACAAAATCAGCTATAATCACTTTTAATTTTCCCATACAGTGGTTATACATAAGAGGAATATAGAATCAAGTACTTTTGGCACTGTTCACAGCTCTAAGCATTCCCTTGGTACCACACCCAGACAGCCCTAAATATCCTGTGGTACTATTCCCATTGAAGCCCATTACACAGATTCCTGAAACCATGGATTTTTTGTTCTGTCTCTGTAACCAGCTTGGGAGAATTGGGCATCCTGAGACAATGCAGAATCTGTCTCATGTTTTCTGACAACCATCTAATTTTCAAAAAATCTGATAGAGTAGCAAAAAAGTCTGATGCTGTATGTGAGGGATGTACTTGTACTCTGACATTGGAGGCAATGCTCTAACATAAAACTGCTAGAATTACCAAACAGGCAATCAGAAACATGCAACACCACATGATACCTGCCCCCCCCCCCCCCACACACACACACACACACAGTGCAGGACAAATGCATTGACCCATATATTCTGAGGCCCTTAAAAGTAGGCTACCCAGACTTCTAAGGCCTCCCAGATGCAGAAATCACAATAAGTATCCACAGCAACCTAAAATATGGTACTGCAGCAACACCCACCATGGCACAATCAGCCACACCTCACTGTGCCTCAATATCTAAACCCATATGGGAGGCAACCTCACAATCCAATATCTTAATCATAGGAGATACCATTGTGATGCACGCCGATGTCCCACTCACTGGGCTGAGAAAGGAGAGGGTTACTGTCAGTTGCCTATCAGGGGCCAGGATCTATCAGATCATACAAGTACTCAAGTCACTGAACCAAACGCACTGGTTTGACTTAGTCATAGTCCACATGGGCATAAATGACCTCAGAAGTACCTCCCTGGACTATATGAAGAGAGACATGATGGAGCTCTCGAACAATATGTCCCAGGTCGGTATGCACTTAGCATTGAGCAGCCTTCTACCTTCTCCAAGGATGATGCCACAATATGAACAGGGGATAACTGATTTTAATAATTGTCTTAGTTTTTGGTGTCATTCAAACAGGGTACAGTATTTGTTGGCCTGGGAGGATATGGTTGACAAACCACATTGATTTGGCAGGGATGGTCTGTGCCTGTCCCCTCTAGACTTTAAAAAAAGAAGTTATGTCTTATCATAACATTCCATTTGCGTTGTCGATCTTCACTAATCCTTGACTGTGGGCTTGGTTCCTAGCCTTGGAACTGACTCAGCTGTTTATTTCAGCTTACGCCTTGCAAACTCTCAAGCTAGGCTTTTACCCATAATGCTCCTCTCAAAATTACTTCAGATCGAGTTTGCCTAAACTAGTGGCAGACAAATAGCAAATAGGAAGAAGAGGCCAGATATGTGTCCATAATAGGAAGCCAGTCCTGGGAGAGTCGATCCACTAAGAGTCTCAAGCTGGGGACGGAGGGAGGGAATGTCAAGGATTAGTGAAGATTGACAACACAGCTGGAACGTTATGGTAAGACATAACTTCTTTATTTGATGTTGTCAATCTTCACATAATCCTTGACTGTGGGACAGAGTCCCCAGCTACCTAAATCTTGGGAGGTCTCACGGAAGAATATTCTTGAACACCATTGAACCAAATTATGCCCTTCCCCTAGAGACCTTGTAATGAGTGATAAAGGTATGAGGAGAAGCCCAAGTGGCTGCTGCACAAATGTCATCTAAAGAGGCTCTGGCAAGAAAAACTGCAGAAGTTGCCACAACTCTAGTTGAATGGGCCTTAACTGGGTGTGAAGGATGGAGCCCTTTTGACTGACAAAATACATGTAATACAGTCTCTAAGCATTTTGCCAAGGTAACCTTTGATAATGGATTACCTAAACAAACAATTGATCGGATTTTATAGTCTTTTATTCTCTGAAGATAAAAAAAAATGTAACTGCCTATAGATGTCTAATAAGAGAAGGGAGTACTCCCCTTTGTTGGAAAAATTAGGGAAAAAGACCACTAGCTGAAGAGTCTGGTTAATATTAGATTCTGAGACTATTTTCGGTAAAAAGGATGGATTAGTCCTAAGGGAGACCTATCTTTGTGAAATGTTATGTAAGGCAGTTTGCAGGACAAAGCCTGGAGTTCAGATACTCTTCTGGCAGATGTGATAGCCACTAAAAATACAGTTTTCCAAGTCAGAAACTTTAAGTCAGAAGTAGCTGATGGTTTAAAGGGAGTCAAAGTAAGGGACTGAGGAACTAGTGTTAAATCTCATGGAGGAATGGGTTCTTTAAAAGGAGGTCTTAACATTAGGGCTCCCTTTAAGAACACTTTATAAAGTTTATGCGACATAAGGGATGACCCATCAAACCCCATATGGAAGTTCAAGATTGCTGCTAGATGGACTTTAATTGTTGAGGTAGAGGAACCAGACTGAAAGAGGTTAGCTAAAATATCTAAAACTATATGAACTGATGTCATATAAGGGTCGAGTTCATTCATAATGGCCCAACTTGCACACTTTTCCCTTTTATTTTGATACAGTTTCCTAGTTGAAGGCTTGTGATTGGCCACAATGATTTGACGGACGGGAGAGGAAAGGGAAGGATGCTTGGCAATCATGGGAATTGGAGAAGCCATGCTGTGAGCTTCAGATGTTGGAGGTTCGGATGAGCCATGCCCTCTGGATGGGACAGCAGGTCTGGAGCTGGGTCCAGTATCCTTGGTTTCTGAAGAAGATGAGACAAAGGAAGGGAAACCAAACTTGTCGAGGCCAAAAAGGGGCAACGAGGATTATTGAGTTCTCTGACCTCTTAGCTTTCTTTAGAAACTGGGAAATCAAGGGAGTCAGGGGAAAGGCATAGAGAAGACTGGGGGACCAATCATGGAGAATGGCGTCTCTGGGTGACTTCCCGGAGGGGGGATTAGGGCACCGTAACTGCTGCATTTGCTGTTCAGAGGGGATGCAAACAGGTCACAGCAAGATTGGCCCCAGTGATGAAAAATCTGTTTCGCCACCATAGGATTGAGAGACCACTCATAAGGCATGAGAATGGTTCTGTTCAACTTGTCCGCTATCATGTTGGAACTCCCTGGAATGTGCATTGTTGTGAGAAAGCAATTGGAAGAAATTGCCCATTGCTAAACTCTGAGGGCTTCTTGACATAATGGGCAAGATGTGGCTCCCCCTTGCTTGTTGATATACCAAACTACTGACATGTTGACCATTTGAATTTCTACTGTTCCCAGAGGAAGGACATCCTGGAATGCTTGCAACGCTAACAGCATTGCCCTCATCTCTAGAACACTAATGTGCAAGTTGGCCTCTAGTTGGTACCATGTGCCTTGGACTATCCTTCCCAGATAATGCCACCCCATCCTATATGGAAAGCATCAGTGGTCACTATGGCTTGGGGTGTGGAAGAATGAATGGTTTCCCCAAGAGAATCTGTCTGGAATGGAGCCAGCAACAAAGATCCTGTTTGCAGTGATCAGTAATTATGATTAGGTAAGACATTGGTTGATGAATCAGAGACTATTGGGAGGCAAGTAACCATTGTAAGATTTGCATGTGATATCTTGCTAAGGGAATGAGAGTGACTGAGGCTGCCATTGAGCCTAATGCATGAAGGACTAATCTGGCTGGAACCCTTTTGTTTTGGATAATTTTGCTGACCCGAGATTTGATCCTTTGTAGCCTTTCGTGTGGAAGTGAAGCAATTCCTGTAACAGTGTCCAACTGGGATCTGATGAATTCTAATTGTTGAGAAGGCTGCAAATTTGACTTTTTATAATTTATTGTGATACCTAGAGTTGCACAAAGATACAGAGTGTAATCTCTTGCCCATTCTAACTGATGCCTGGAGATAGCGGTGAGGAGCCAGTCATCGAAGTATGGAAAAACTCAAAATCCTTGCAGTCTGAGATGAGCTGCAACCACTGCCATGCATTTGGTGAACACCCTGGGAGTTGAGGTGAGTCCAAAGGGCAGTGCTCTGAATTGGAAATGACTGGCTCCCAGCTGAAAGGGCAGGAATCTCCTGGAGCATTCATCCATTTTTATGTGGTAATACGCATCCTGGAGGTCTATAGAGCACCTCCAATAGTCTTTTTCCAAGAATGGAAGCATTGACTGCACCAAAACCATTTGGAATTTGGTTTGCTGAACTGCCTTGTTGAACTGGCTGAAATCCAAGATGGGTCTCCAGTCCACTGTTCTTTTGGACACTAAAAAGAATCTTGAGTAAAACCCGGATCCTATTTGGTCTGGGGGGACTTTTTGGATGACTCTTTTGTAGAGTAGTTTTTGAATTTCTAAGACTGCCACTTCCCTGTAATTGGGTGGAAAATCCGGGAGGCTTTTTTGGGTTTTTGTATGTACAGATAGTGGGATTTTGTACCCTCTAGATATTATTCCCTGCACCCATTTGTCCAAAGTTATTAGTTGCCAGGTGGGCCGGTGCAGGGATAGTTGTCCCCCGACTGCCTCCAGAGGAGGGCAATCGGGCCTCCCTTTAGGGGTGCTAGTAGGAAGTACCAGAGAAACAATCTCTGGATCCCTGGTTATGTGGGCCACTTCTGCCTCTGGGGTGGCATCTTCCATTATTTCCCCATCTGCCCTGAGGAAAGTTTTTGTCACATGAATCCTGGAAAGACCCTTGCAATTTTTTAAGCCATAGTCTCCCACTTCTCTGGTTCCTAGAGTAAGGCCTCTGAGGAGTGGAAAAATGTATGCCTATGGCAGAAAGAGTCTTTCCCATCTTTTTCACACCTGGCAACAGTGTCTTTAACTTTAGGGCCAAAAAGGGATGATCTGTCAAACAGAGCATTGATGAATGATGCTTTAAATAGCTTTAAATGGCTCCACAAATTTGTACAAGTGCATCCAGGAATGCCTTCAATGGCTATGCCTGAATTCGCTGCTCTTGTTGTCCCTTCAGCTGCATGAGCAACCAGCCTCATGGATGAGTTTGGGTTGCGAGCTGTGAGGTAACTTTGTCCCATACCCCTTCAGCTACTGCTCTTCAGAGGGTATCCAAGAGCTCTTTGATCAGATCCCTCTGCAGCCTCATGAAATGTGCCATGTAATTCAGGGACCTGACAGCAAAGTTTGCTAAAGTGTAAATGCACTTCCCAAACCTACCCATAGTCCTAGACTCCTTGTTAGGAGGATGGATAATTGGACTTTCCTCAGCAAGTTCCTTCTCAGTGGCTGCTATTATCACCATGGCATCAATGAGTATACCTTTTGACCAGTGTTGTTCATCTTTAGGGGCTGAAAGGATCGAGGCCAGTTGGGGACAATGAGGATCACTGTTCTCTTCAGTCTGCTGGCTTTATGTAAAAACTTTGTGATCAGTTGTAGAGGAGGCTAAGCATATAGGAAATCGAGGGCCACTCATGAACTACAACATCCCTTGGTGACTGCCCTGGAGGGGGTCAGAGTGAAATACATGTTGCACTTGTTGAGGGGAGATGCAAACGGTTGCAACAAGATAAACCTCAATGGCTGAAAATCAGGTTTGCCACTGACTGATAGAGGGACCACTCATGAGTGGTCAATATGGACCTGCTGAGATTCTCTGCAAGAAAGTTGGATTTCCCCAGTGTGTGTGCTGCAAGTAGAAAGTGGTCTGAACAGATTGCCCATTCCCAGACCCTCATTTCCTCTCTACAAAGGTAAGATCAGGTCCCGGCTTGTTTGTTGATATATCAAACTATGGACATGTTGTTAGCATGAATAACAATCATTCCAGAAGGAAGAATATCCTGAAAGGCTTGTAATGTTAGAAGGACTGCTCTCATTTCCAGAACACTGATATGTAATCTAGTCTCCATGTACGTCCACGTGCCTTGGACCATATTTCCATTGTAGTGTCCCCCTACCCCAGCTGGGAAGCAACCGTAGTCACAGTGGCTGAAGGAGGGGGAGAGGTGAATGGTCTGCCGAGGCTTAAGTCGTCTGACAGGGGCCACCCAGTATGATGAAAATGGTAAATTATGCCCAGTAAAATATGGGGATAATCGTCCTTATAACACAGATCATGCCAGAAAATAGGCATTAAAGCAATACATTAACAGAACACAGGTTTTCGGTTGGCAGCAAAGTACAGGGACCTTTTAAAGTAATGAAAGACAATGTTAAGACACAGAAAGCAATGTAAATTAATTAAACAAAGGGGACAGAAAAAGACAAAAAATAGAAGTTATGTCCTTACCATAACGTTCCATGTGGAGTGTTCATCTCGCCTTTGTTCTTACACATGGGTTCGGAGCCGATCCTCGGCTCCGTGGCCGCCAGTAAGCTCTGCATCGAGAAGAAGCTCGAGACAACCTAATACCCACAATCCCCCTCTGCCTTTACCTCAGATCTAGTTTGCAAGCAAACCAGTAGTCAGAGAGAGCACACTCATGCCAATATCCCATATGCACAGAAACTAAGAGTCTATATATATATATATATATATATATATATACATACACACATATATATACATGTCAACTATAAACACAACAACTGCAATGCAGAAGCATAATGTCCCAGACCAGGCACCAAACTGAACGTTCTTCCTAAGGGCGGGAGGGTGGGAATGTAAGAACAAAGGCGAGATGAACACTCCACATGGAACGTTATGGTAAGGACATAACTTCTATATGTGATAGTGTTCAATCTCGCCGTTTGTTCTTACATATGGGTAGCGTCCCTAGCTCCTTGTTCCTGAGGAACTCATGGAAGGACGTTCTTGAGCACAGTGGAACCAAAGGTTGCCCTGTCCCTAGAAACTTTGTCTACCTTATAATGAGAAATGAATGTATGTGGCTTAGACCAAGTAGCAGCCGCACAAATAGCGTCTAGTGGTAGGCGGGCTGCATGAGCCAGGGATGTAGACACTGACCTTGTGGAATGTCCTTTGGGTTTGTGCAAAAGAGTTTGATTTGAAGAATCATAGACATAGATGATACAATCAGTTAACCACTTAGAAAGAGTTCTTTTGGTAACCGGTACTCCTTTCCTGTTATCAGCAAAGGCTACAAAAAGTTGATCAGATTTTCTGTGATCTTTTGTTCTATCCAAGTAAAACCTTAGCTGTCTGTGAACATCTAATTTATGCAACATATACTCCATTTTATTGGAGTGATTCTTGAAGAAAGTGAGTACTTCAATGGACTGATTAATATTATTAATAGAACAAACTTTAGGAAGGAAGGATGAATTAGTGCGAAGAGAAACTCTGTCAGAGTGAAAGATCAAATAAGGGTGCTTAATGGAGACAGCTTGAAGTTCAGATACTCGCCTAGCGGATGTAATGGCTACCAAAAAGACAGTCTTCCATGACAAAAATTTCAATGGGTAAGAGGAGGCTGGTTCAAAGGGGGGCAGCATTAACTTAGATAACAATAAGTTTAGACTCCAAGGTGACGTAGGAGATCTAATTGGTGGTCTAATATGAAAAGCCCCTTTTAAAAAGGCTTTACAAAGTCTGTGGGCCATAACAGGAGCCCCACATTCTTCCACATGGAAATTAGAAATGGCAGCCAATTGAACTCTTAATGTGGCAGGAGAAGCACCCTGATGGAACAATTCTGTTAAAAACTCTAATATTTTATTCAAAGGAGCTATGACAGGGTCCACTTGCTGTGTATTCGCCCAGAATACAAAGCGCTTCCATTTACTAGTATATGTTTTAGTAGTGGAAGCTTTATGAGAAGCCACTAAAATATTCTGAACTGCAGAGACCTGGCTAAGTTGGGAATTGGAGCAGCCAAGCTGCTAGATGGAGGGAGAAGAGCGAGGGGTGGGGAGCCCCTGACGAGTGAGTCAATAGATCTGGCTCTGGGTCCAGGATCCAGGGTCCCCGAATGCAGTGTGTCATGAGGAAGGGAATCCAAATTTGACGAGGCCAGAATGGGGCAATGAGGATTATTATCCTGTGTAGGTTTTTGGCTTTCTGGAGAAACTTTGATATCAGGGGGAAGGGAGGAAATGCGTACAGGAGTCCCGGGGGCCAATCGTGAATCAGTGCGTCCCTGGGGACTTCCCCTGGAGGGGGTAATAGGGCAAAGTAGCTCCTGCATTTGGCGTTCATTGGAGACGCAAACAGATCGCAGGAAGGCTGGCCCCACGTGCGAAAAATCTTTTCGCAACTGACTGTTTTAGGGACCACTCGTGCGGTAACAGTATTGCTCTGCTCAGCCTGTCGGCTATGACGTTGGATGACCCCGGGATGTGCGTTATCAGAAAGCGACCCGTGGACTCCGCCCATTGCCAGATTCTCATGGCCTCTCTGCATAGCTGATAGGACTTGGTTCCCCTTGCTTGTTTATGTACCAGACTACCACATGTTGTCCGGCTGAACTGCAATAGTTCCCAGAGGAAGAAGGGGTGCAAAGTGTTGCTACGCTCGTAACACTGTCCTCAACTCTAGAACATTGATGTGCAGATTGTACTCTAAATTGGTCCATTCGCCTTGGACTGTCTGTCCCTGAAAGATGTCCCCCCACCCTATCAGGGAAGCGTCCGTGGTCACCGTAACTGTAGGCGGTAGCACAAATGGTCTCCCTTGGAAAGGTTGCACGCCTGAAGCCACCAGTTTAGGTGTGTTTTGCATGTGTTCAAGTTATAAGAATCTCGTGTTAGAGGTAGTTGTTGAACGACCATTGTGCAAACAGTAGCCATTGTAGGACTCTCATGTGCAGTCTTCCCAAGGGTATTGCAATAAGAGAAGCTGACATGAGTCCCAAAACCTTCAGTACTAGTTTTGCTGGGGATTTCTGGACAAGAGAAGAAGACGATGTGAGTCTGAAGTGAAAGTATCCTTTCTGGAGGAAGTCTTAGAATTAACTGATGTGTATTTAATTCCGCTCCTATGAATAAGATACTCTGTGATGGCTGTAGTAAGGATTTTCTGATGTTTACGGAAATTCCTAGGTGAATACACAGTTGAAGAGTATAGTCTCTGGCCTGTACTAGTTGACTGGGTGGTGGCAGAAAGGAGCCAGTCGTCCAGATACGGAAACACCTGGAATCCTTGGCGCCTCAAGAGACGCTACCACTGCCATGCATTTGGTGAAGACCCTGGGGCTGAGGTCAGACCAAAGGGCAGGGCTCGAACTGAAAGTGACTGGCACCCAGCCGAAGCGCAAATGATCTCTGGATGCCCTGGCCATTTTGATGTGGTAGTATGCATCCTTCAGATCTATTGAGCACATCCAGTCGTCCTTCTGTAAGAATGGAAGGATCGATTGAAGCGTGACCATTCGAACTTTTCTTTCTTGACGAAGGTATTGAGGTCGCTTAGGTCCAGAATGGGCCTCCAGTCCCCTGTTTTCTTTGGAACTAAAAAGAACCTTGAGTAAGTCCCGAATCCTTTCTGGTCCGCTGGGACTGGTTGGATGACTCTTTTTCTAGCAGCTTTGAAATTTCTATAGCTGCTGGCTCTCAGATGGGGCGGTACATCTGGGAGACTTTTCTTTGGAATGGGATGGGAAAGAAATGGTATATTGTAACATCTGGTAACCACGCTTTTTACCCACTTGTCTGTAGTTATGTTTAGCCAGGCCTGAGGGTATAAAGCTAGCGACCCCACTGCCTCCAGAGAAGGACAGTCGGGCCTCCTCTCAGGAGTGCTGGAAAGGTTTACCAGGAATGTATCCCTGTCACCTTGATTCTGCGGACTCTGCCGCCAGGGCGGCGTCTTCCACCTCTGCCCCTCCTCTGCCTCTAGAAGGGGCATCACCCTGTGTGCCTGGGAAAGATCCTTGGGGTTTTCAAACCACATTTTTCCACCACGCGTTGCCCTTTGGGGTACGGTCTGGTTGGGGTGGAAAATGGACTCGACAGCAGACAGAGTCTTTCCCTCCTGCTCACACCGGGTAAGGGTCTCCTTTACTTTGGGGCCAAAGAGTGGCACCGCCAAATGGGGCGCTAGTAAAGGAAGACTTGAAGGCTTCCGCGAATGAACATAAGCGCATCCAGGATTGTCTAAGAGCAATCGCTGAAGTTGCTGCCCTATTCGAACCTTCGCCGCGTAAGAGATCAGCCTCATGGACGAAGTTCACAATGGATGTAAGGGTATTAAGCTGCGCTGTCACTTTCTCTGAGACAGCAGCATCTGTAGTACCCTGGAGGGTATCTCCCAACTCTTTGACTAGATCCCTCTGTAGTTGTAAAGTGGGTCAAATAGTTCAGGGATCGCATGGAAAAAGCCGCTGAACTAAAAATGCGCTTCCCATACCTGTCCATAGTCCTAGAATCTTTATTAGGGGATGGACAGATGAGGAAGATTCCGACATCTCCTTTTTCGTGCGCTGCCACCACCATAGCGCCAACTGGAACTCCTTTGTCAAGTAAGTTTTGTCCTGGGGTGCAGTGATATACTTATTGGGCTTCCTAGGGACTGGTTCCACTGTGTCAGGAGTTCCCATGCCCTTCGAGCAATAAGTTCCATTAATTCATCGAAGGGCGGAGTGACCCAGGAGGAGGAAGGGCGAAAGCAATCAATGCCTTCAGCAAGACTGACTCATCCTCAGAAGGGGAAGGGACTGCCAGTCACCTCTCTGTTTCAGGATCTCCAATATGTCAGAAAAAGAGACATCTTCTGAGGGTGACTTAGGGGACCCTTCTGACTCATCCAAGTCAGTATCGGATGTCAAAGATTCTTGTGGAGAATCTAAGTGTCTCCTCTTACACAACCTTTCCTAGGGACTTCTTCGCGGGGAGCATCCAAAGAAGCCTCTGAGGAAGAGGGGCACCTCCAGGGGTGGCTGAGACACCGTGCTCGACGCTTGGTTGTGGCCGTGGGTGCAGAGGGAGGATAACGGCCCTTTATGGGGAGGAGAGGTTGTTTACTGATGTGGTTGTCTGAGTAGACAACACCTTCCTCATGAGATCAAAGCCCCGGGTCCTGAGTCGAAGAATCTCCCAGTTCCAAGAAATGGGAAGAATCCCGAGACAGGCACTGAAGGCATCGACCCGAGGACAGAGCCGAATCGATCCGCTTCAGGCCCCGAGGGAAGAGTCGGAACCGAACGCCGGTTCGACTCTCGCCCCGAACCAAGGACAGATCGTCGGCTCCGAGACTCGTACCTGGTCCGACGGAGTCGAGGTGAGGAACAGACCGAGAAAGGACGGTTCTGGACCCGAGGGCTCCACAATCAGAAGATCAACCTCTTCCGCCCAAAGACTGGACAGGTCTCGAGGAGGAATGGATGGAGACAATGGAAGGCCTTCAAGTTTCGACACCAACTGGGTGGAAACCGAAATAAGTTTGGATAGGGCCGAATGCTCCAATAACTTCTGCACCACACGATCCACATCGACATCGGAGAGCTTAGAAGAAGAACGGGTCGAAGGAACCGAAGACGGAGTCGACCTCAATAAAGTCGAGGGAGGGAGCTCCATCACCGGTTCCAAGACTCGAGGCTCAGGAACTGATACCAGTTGAACACTCGCCCCAAGTCTGTGGAACCGGTGATCTAACTTTACTCAAGAGCTCGGAGCCGATGACTTGGGCTCCGACGCCTTCGATTCCTTCGAGGATTTGGATGCCTGGTCTGAAGCATCCAGAGCCTCCTGAAAGGAAGGTTTTAATAACCCCCTGTCCATGAGTTTCCTGCACCTATCTGTCATGACCCCCCCACTAAAAGAGTGACAAATTGAACAGTCCTCTTGTAAGTGGAGAGGGCCAAGGCAGTAGACACAGGAACTATGGTTGTCAGTAACTGACATTTTTTGGCCACACTGGCAACGTTTAAAGCCTGATTTAATTTTCTCAGACATCTTATAGGTAAGAGAAAAAGTCAAGTCCAGTAGAGAGACAAATCCAGTAGAAACAAAGTCGAATCCGATATAAAGTCAGTCCGGTTGTCAAATTTTAAGTAAGGGGTGGAAGGCCAAAAACTTAACCAGTTTAAGTAAACTTAAAGGTACCGAGAATTAACCTTACCACACACACATACACAATGCCTATCAAAAAGTACTTTTAGAACAAATTCTACTTCAAATATAACAAAATAAGTTATATCTTATCTGAAGTCGCTCGAGCTAGATTCCAGTGATGCGAACGCAGCAGCGGCAAACTAGATCTGAGGTAAAGGCAGAGGGGGATTGTGGGTATTAGGTTGTCTCGAGCTTCTTCTCGATGCAGAGCTTGCAAGCGGCCGACACGGAGCCGAGGATCGGCTCCGATCCCATGTGTAAGAACAAACGGCGAGATTGAACACTATCACATTAAATATTACTTTACTGGTTTGATAAGCCAAGATGGATTCAGAATAAACAAACACAGAAATAACCTACAGACATACAGAGACAGAGTAAAGTTAATACAGATGCAGTGTGATGTTAAAGTTAATACAGACACAGTAAATACATTTACAGTAATGCAAATGGTATACGCAAAACTAAACAATGCAATTAAATGCTGGGTATGTAAGTCCACATCCATGTCTGGAAATGGAGTAACATTTAAGGAAGTATCTATGACAAATTCTAAATGCGAGAAGGTTCTGTGGTAACAACAGAGAGTCAAACCCCCCCACTTTAAAAGTATAGTATGTCTCCAAAGGCAGCTTATGCATACAGCAAATAGGATCAATATTGGTAGGACACAGTGACTGTAATGTCACATTTTCAAAAGAATGTCTTACGTGAAATATAACAGCAACCAGACATACTTTTGTAAACAGACTAGTGCAGCAAGAACATCATTGGTCAGACTGGTGCAACTGCCATCCTAGGAATAATACACAGGAATACATACAGGTAGTAAAGTACAGACTGATTAAAAAACTTAATAAAAACTTAAAAAAATGGCATTTTTCAGCTCATAAAAATCCAAGCAAAAGCAGCACACCATGTTGGTTCATAGAGTTCAATGCAAGTTAATCAAAGTCAAACAGTGTCAGTAAAGTAACAGTCTGTTAATAGTCTTACGAAAATAACAGTCTGTTTAAATTTGTTTCTAAATGCTGATATACCCATATGGAGCAAAGCCGGAAAACATGGAGGAAGCTAAACCTCACACAAGGAAATGCAAGCTTTGGGGGTGCATGTTAATACTCATATGCATTTTAATACTATTGTATATATTGTTTATATTATAATAGCAATAAACCGACAGGACAAGGCAATCCAAAAAAAGAAATGTAAATACAAAAGGAAATACACATGAAACAGTTACAAAGAAAAAATGGGGAGAAATACTCAGATATAACAGATCACGAAAACAGGAACATCGTGATTGGATACCTGATTTCAATACATTTTTGGCCATGCAAAATTTATTTGCAAAGGCACATAACAAGTTAAACTGTTGGGTTTGTAGCCACATTCCTTACAGAGGGAAAATGCCATTACATGCAGTCCCTGTAGAGGTTACAGATATAGGATTTATGTTTAAAGGGTCTTATAGAAATAGAGTCATAAGACAATCAGTAATAAAAGAACATTTACAGCTGATGGAAATAGAAAGAGGGCTACTCTGTTTTCAAAAGAAAGGGACAGTCAGGGTTGCTATTACACCAACTCTGGTCACATGAAAAGCTTGAGTATAATGAAGGAGTTGATGAAATAAAAAACAGTAAGGGAGTTAACATATAATACTTCTTTTAAGGAAGGGAAAAAAAGACTTCTTTACCAAGAGAATGTTACAATTCTGGCAGAAGGGCTCTTTTTCATATGTGGGAAGAATGCTTACAAATGACTACTGATAGGCTGGCAGGAATTCTGTTAGATAGGGAATGCAGTTCCAATAATAAAAATTACTCAAACATTACCAGAGGACATGGTAAGAAATCACCAAAAAAAGGAGGTTCGTAATAGTTTTTCCAGACTAGGGGAAAATTTAAAACAGCTGGATATAGGAAACGGTGTTATGTCAGGAGCTGAACTCTTTCATTGGTATGGTGCCGCTAAGGCAATATGGGAATTACTGAAAGTTGCAAAGCTGATGGAAGTTTTAGCAAATGCAACTTATGGCGCTATCTCAGATACAACAGAGGAGATGTGTTAAAATTTATGTTAATAAAACTGTTAAACAAGTAACTGTTGTTAACAATGAAGAAAGGCTAAGTATAGAGGATCACATTTTCCTGTAGATTGCATTTTTTCTTGGCTTAATTAAAAAAAGTGGGAATTATTAGAAAATATATAAAGTAAAATATGTATCCCCAAAGCAGTTAAATGTATGCTGCAATGCAAAAAGAAAAGTATGCTTTTCATTAATACAAGGTTTTTACTTGTAAAAATAGAAGTTATGTTCTTACCATAACGTTCCATGTTAGTTGTCTTCTTCTCGCCTTCTTCTTGCTGGATGGGTTCGGAGCCGACCTCGGCCCGACTCGCCAGTCTAAAAGCTCGAGAGTTGGTTCCACCGCTCGAGGCTCCCTATATCCCACAATGCTAGGCGGAGTTACCTCAGATCTCGCTTGTAAGCTAGGCCCAGCTTATAATAATAATACAATAACTAGAAACAAAGTCCACCTCTATAAACAAGGGAGAAGAGAAGGGTGACCTACATCCTGATCCAGGAAAATATGCACAGCAGCATGTACCTAAAGTAAAGAGGTGGTAGAAAGAGAGGTCACAATCAAACTCCTCTAGGTCTGTCCAGGCCAGGGGAAGGAGGGTGGACGAAGAAGAAGGCGAGAAGAAGACAACTAACATGGAACGCTATGGTAAGAACATAACTTCTATATGTTAAGTTGTCTATCTCGCCTTCATTCTTGCTGGATGGGACCAAGGCCCCTAGCACCTTTGTCCCGGTGGCCTAACGGAACAGACTCTTGAGAACAGTGGAACCAAAGTTAGCTCTATGCCTAGAAGCTAAATCCAACTTATAATGAGAAATGAAAGTGTGAGGAGTAGCCCAAGTAGCCGCTGCACAAATGGTGTCAATAGGCAGTCTGTCTTGAAGGCTATAGAAGTAGCCAAAGCTCTGGTGGAATGGGCTTTAGGTTTGTTAGGCAGCTTTTGGTGTCTAATTTCATAAACAAGGGAAATCAGAGATGTTAGCCATCTAGATAATGATACCTTTGAAACTGAAAGTCCCTTTCTGCCTTCTGCATAAGAGACAAACAGCTGGTCAGATTTTCTGAATTGTTTGGTTCTATCCAAATAGTACCTTAACTGACGATGAACATCTAGCCAATGCAATTTTTGTTCAGACCTGTTAGAATATTCTGGAAAAACACAGGAGGTCAATGCTTTGATTCAGGTTAGATGCCGAGGCTATCTTAGGTAAAAAGACGGGTTGGTTCAGAAGATACCCTGTCCTTATGGAACAACAGATAAGGAGGTCGACAGCTGAGTGCATGAAGTTCTGAAACTCTTCTAGTTGAAGTAATAGCTACCAGAAAGAGTGTCTTCCATGATAGCAATTTTAAAGAACAGGAGGCTGCAGGTTCGAAAGGGGAAAGAATCAAAGAACTAAGAACTAAATTTAGGTCCCAAGGAGGAGGAGGATTTCTTATAGGAGGTCTGAGTAGAAAAACTCTCAAAAAGGCTTTGCAAAGCTTGTGGGACATTATGGCAGACTCTGAAATGCCCACATGAAAGTTAGAAATAGCTGCCAATTGAACTTTAAGAGTAGAAGGAGATGAACCTGCATGGAAGAGTTCAGCTAGAAAATCAAGGACCATTTGGATGGAAGCAGTGAAAGGATCTATGTCCCTTCCTTGAGCCCAATAGACGAAACGTTTCCACTTACTCAAATAAATCTTTCGAGTGGAAGATTTATGGGAAGCTATCAAAATATCTCGAACAGAGTGAGATATTTGAGGAAGCCTGGCTAAGGTTGGAATAGGAGGAACCAAGCAGTGAGGTTCAGAGAGGGAAGGGAGCGATGAAACTGACCCGACTGATGGATCAAAAGATCTGGAACTAGGTCCAGATGCCAAGGCCGCTCCAACAGAAAGTGATGTAGAAAGGGGAACCAAACTTGTCGAGGCCAGTAAGGAACAATGAGGATCAACGAGGCCTTCTGAGCGATAGCTTTCTGTATCACTTGAGATATTAGTGGGAAGGGAGGAAATGCATACAGAAGTTCCCGGGGCCAAACTTGGACTAGAGCGTCTCTGCTGGGCTGGCCTGGTAACGGGAATAGGGTGAAATAATCTCTGCACTTGCTGTTTTGGGGAGTAGCAAAAAGATCGCAGCAAGGCTGACCCCACTTGAGAAAAATTTCTCTCACAACAGAGTCTTTCAGAGACCACTCGTGAGGCATGAGGATAGCTCTGCTCAACTTGTCCGCAATTTGATTGGACTTCCCGGGGATGTGCGTTGCTATCAGAAACCGCTGAGAAGAAATCGCCCATTGCCACAGTCTGAGTGCTTCTCGACACAGGGGGTAGGACCTGGTTCCGCCTTGTTTGTTGATATACCACACTACAGACATATTGTCCGTCTGGATTGCTATCGTTCCCAAGGGAAGAGAGTCTTGAAGGGCTTGCAACGCTAAAAGCACTGCTCTCATCTCTAGAACATTTATGTGCAAGTGGCATTCGTCTGGTTGCCATGTGCCCTGACAGTTCTGCCCTGATAATGCCCCCCCCACCCGATCAGGGAGGCGTCCGTTGTCAAAGTAGCAACCGGAGGGGAAGGAACAAAAGGTCTTCCCAATAAGAGCTGAGGGGAAGACATCCACCACAGAAGATGATTTCTGCATGTTTGCGTGATCATAATGGTGTGGGACATCGGAAGTTGCTGGTATGACCATTGGGTGAAGAGCATCCATTGAAGGATTCTCATGTGGAACCTGGCTAATGGAAGCAGAGGTATGGCAGCCGCCATAATCCCCAACACTTTCAGAACTAACCTGGCTTTGATTCTGTTGCTGCTGAAGAGGAGCGAGACCAGTTTGTGTATGTCTGCTATTCTCTGATGTGTTAGTCTCGCAGACATGTTGACTGTGTCTAGATTTGCGCCTATGAAGGTAATAGTACGACAAGGCGACAAAACAGACTTTTCGCAATTTATTGAAATGCCTAACTTTTGAAAAATGCGAAAGGTGTAGTCCCTGGCCATTAGAAGAAGATGCTTGGTGGGAGCTGTGAGGAGCCAGTCGTCCAAATATGGAAACACCTGGAATCCTTGACGTCTCAGGTGAGAAGCTACCACTGCCATGCATTTGGTAAACACCCGGGGGGCAGTGGTGAGACCAAAGGGCAGGGCCCTGAATTGAAAATGACTGGTTACCAGCCTGAAGCAGAGGAATCTTCTGGAGCGTCTGCTCATTTTTATGTGATAGTACGCATCCTGAAGATCTATAGAGCACATCCAGCTTTTCTTTCCCAATAGGGGGAGGATGGACTGCAGCGTGACCATCCGAAATCTTGTTTTCTTGACTGACTTGTTCAAAATACTGAGATCCAAAATTGGTCTCCAGTCCCCTGTTTTCTTTGGAACTAAAAAGAACCTGGAGTAGATTCCGGATCCTAGTTGGTCTGCTGGAACTGGTTGAATTGCTCTTTTACAAGCAGCTTTGAAATTTCTAAAGCTGCAAGATCCCTTTGAGCGGTGGAACATCTGGAAGGGATTTTTTGATTGGCTTGGGATGCGACGAAGGGAATGGAATAGCCTTCGAAATGATGGACTGTACCCACTTGTCTTGAGTCAGGGATAGCCAGGCTTCTGGGTACAGTGACAATCTTCCCCGACTGCCTCCGAAGGTGGGCAGTCGGGCAACACCTCAGGGATGCTGAAAGGGCTTATCAGAGAAGGTCTCGATTGCCCTGGTTCTGCGGACCCCTGCCTCTAGGGCGACGCCTACCATTGTTGTTCCCCTCTGCCTCTGGCGGAACCGACTCTGTGCGCCAGGCGAAGTCCCTTGAGATTGTTTATGGAACCACATTTTCCCACTTTTCTGGCCTTTGGGGTAAGGCCTAGAAGGAGTAGAAAACGGACTCGACGGCAGAAAGAGTCTTGCCATCCGCCTCGCACCTAGTCAAGGTATCTTTCACTTGAGGACCAAAAGAGATGATCCATCAAACGGGAATTAGTGAATGACGTTTTAAAGGGGTCCGCAAAATTGCATAGCCGCATCCAGGCATGCCTGCGTAAGACCACACCTGTCCCTGCGGCCCTGCTCGCCCATCAGCCGCATAAGAAAGGAGGCGATGGAGGAGTTAGCTATGGAGTTCAGGGTAGCCAGCTGAGTGTTCATCTTGTCTTGAAAACCCACAGCCGTAGGATCCTTCAACATATCACTCGCTTCTTTGATCAAGTCTCTTTGAAGACGAGTAAATGGCATAGGTAGTTCAGCTTAACGCATGGCAAAGGTCGCTGACGAGAACATCCGCTTCCGCACCTGTCCATAGACCTAGATTCTTTGTTAGGGGATGAACAGGCACTGAAGGATCAGCTAGTTCCTTCTTGGTGGCAGCAGCTGCCACCATAGCATCCACAGAAACACCTTTGTGAGAAATTGTTTGTCAGTTGGTGCTGTTATAAATTTGGAAGGTCTCCTGGGGGTAGGGTCCACTGAATCAGGAGCCGTCCAGGCCTTCTTTGCAACCACCTGCATGAGGGGATCAAAGGGGGGGGACACCCAGAAGGTGGAAGGGCGAGAGCCAAACGCCTCAAGATACACAGATTCATCCTCCGAAGGGTTAAGGGCTGGCCAATTTCCCCTCTGTTTCAGGATCTCTAGAATGTCTGCAAAAGAGACATCTTCAGACGGGGAATGTGGGGAACCCTCGGAATCCTCTAAATCTGTGTCAGAGGTGACAGACTCAGGTGAGTCTATGTGCTTCCTCTTACACTTTTTCTTCCTAAGGGACTCCCCTGCCAATTCAGGGGAGGCCTCGGAAGAGGATGAGATCCCCACAGGGGATTCTTGAGGAGCTGGCTCTCTGCGGTCTGGGATGAGGGAGTGAGTCGACATAACCAAAGGCACCGAAGAGGGAGGGGCGGTCGGAGCCGACTGTGGAGTCGAACAAGGTTCCAACACACTCCGCATGACCTCGAACGCACCCCTGTCTGGCAGAGCCAGAGGTCCCCGGCCCGAAGCTGAGAACCTCCTCGGCACCGACAGAGATGGCTCGAGGCGATGTCGGGCGCCGAAGCTCACCAGCGCCAAGCACCGAGAGGGAGAGGGGGTCGGACAAGGGTCCGATGCCACTCACCCCTCGAGTCGACGAGGGAAGCCCGCCGAGATTCTTCAAAGGAAGAAATCGAGCCGACGACGGAGCCGAAGACAATTGTATCGGCTCCGACGCTACCACAGTCTCGGTCCCGAGACGCCCGCCCGAGCTCAAAGGAGTCGGAGGAGGAATATTTATAGGAACAAGTTGAGGCATCGACTGATGAGTCGGACTCTGGAGCATTTGGGCCAGTGCTTCGACTTTAAAAGTCGACTCACTACCCTCTGGAGGTCGTGATCTGAGAGCCTCGATGACCTGGAGGAGTGAGATCTGTGGCCCGCTCAGACAGCAGGGGAGACGCTGGAGCCGTAATGAACGGAGCCAAGGGACGGTGACCTCGATCTTTCTAGATGTCGGCTCCGATGGTCTGATCGAGCCGACCCAGGAATTCTAATGCCTCGGTTCCGCCGGAGCCGAGGGAACCACAGATACTGCAGTCAAGACTCATCGGCTCCAGCCGAGCCGATGAAGCAGTAGGCTTCGAAGCCTTAGGCCTCGACTCTGAAGCTGGAGCCGAGGTCTTGAAGCCTTAGAAGGTTTCCCGATGTCACAGAAAGGGAACCTTCAGGCTTAATCAAACCCCTTAAATGAGTTTGTTTTTTCTCCTGCAGGACTCGAGGGCTGAAGCCATGGCATACAGCACAAGAGTCCTGCAGGTGTAAAGGTCCAAGGCAATACACACAAGAAGTGTGACCGTCTGTCAGAGACATTTTCTGACAGCACGAGTCACACTTCTTGAAGCCTGAGACCTTTGTATCCTTGGACATACTCAAGGAACCGAAGTGTAATCACACACAGAAAACACACACACAGATTACACTGATAGGGGTCTAAAAAGAATTATTTAACTAAAGGGTAAGTTAAGTTAAAATTCCTAAGTTCTAATCAAACACATACACACCCTAAGGAAGGAAGGAAGGCCCGAAGGCCTAGGGAAAGAACTTATAAGTTCTTTAGAAAAAAGGGGCTGGATAAAAAGTAGAAGGGATAAATATCCACTACACTAAGGGGAAAGAGAAATACACTAAGCTAGCTTAAGTCTAAAGAATTTAAACTAGTCTAACTTTCACTAACCTGGAGCCGGTAGAAAACACACCTCGATCGCTGTAGCGGCAAACGAGATCTGAGGTAACTCACGCCTAGCATTGTGGGATATAAGGGGAGCCTCGAGCCGGTGGAACCAACTCTCGAGCTTTTAGAGTGGCCGAGTCGGAGCCGAGGTCGGCTCCGAACCCATCCAGCAAGAATGAAGGCGAGATAGACAACTTAACATCAAGGGTTAACTTGATACAAGATTTGAAATAAATGTTTCTGAAAAGCAGAAGAAACACAAAAACTGCAAGGCTTGAATGTGCTGAAGCAAGCAGCTAACTCAGACAGACATATGCTGAAATAATTTCTGATGAAACATGCTTAGCTTAGCTCGACTAAATAAGTTTAAAAAGGGTTCATGGAAAAAATAAACTTGTTTGTGTGGGCTAAACATAATGGCAAATGGCATCCTATTATGACTAACAAAAACATAGAGAGAGACATTTGATATTTTTAACAGGGACTTTCTGTGAGCTTTCAGATGCAGAAATGAAAGAAATAAAATACAGACAGTTCAACTGACGTAAAGATGACGTGCAACAAGAATCAGTCATGCAAACCACAAGGACACTAGGAAATAACATCTGCTGCTATGCAAGGAATATATAAACTGGACATTGATTACTCTTCTAGAGAGACGTATTGATTAAGTGTGCATTGATCCAGTTCATGAGAGAAAAAAAAGAAGTTATGTCTTACCATAACGTTCCACCTGTGTTGTTGATCTTCATCCATTCATCACTGATGGGTTTTGGTTCCGTCCTCGGAACCGAGTTGGCCTTATATCAAGCTTGCGCCAGTCAAAAACTCTCAAGCTAAGCTTTTACCCATACTACCCTTCTCCTTTTTACCTCAGATCAAGTTTGCCCTAATTTAGTAAAGCAGAGGCTGTCTCTGAGCAATAACCCTAATCCAAGAGTTGGACCCAAAGAATCCCCCAGGAGCCTTTAAGAGGGGGAGGACCAGAGAAAGATATAAATAACTGGTCTGATTTGCGGATTGTTTTTGTCCTGTCCAAGTAAAATCTCAGCTGTCTGTGGACGTCCATAAATGTAAACAATGCTCTCTTTTGTTTGAAAATTTGGGAAAGAAGACTGGTAGGTCAATAGTCTGATTAATAGAGAACTCAGAAGTTACTTTGGGAAGGAAGGAAGGATTGGTCCAGAGTGATACTCCGTCCTTATGGAAAGTCAAATATGGACGCTTCATGCAAAGAGCTTGGAGCTTGGAAATGTGTCTGGCCGATGTAATGCCACCAGAAAAAGGGATTTCCAAGACAGAAACTTGATGTCACAAGTGGCTGTAGGCTCAAAGGGAGGCCATGTTAAAGATTGTAAGACTAGTGTGAGAATCCATGGGTCTACGTGCTGTTTAATTGGAGGTCTGGAGTGATAGACTCCTTTCAAAAAGGTTTTGCTTAGGCAATGTGAAATTAAGGAGGAATCACCAAAACCATTAAGAAAGTTTGAAATGGCAGCTAAATGAACTCGTATAGTTGATGCTGCAGCACCCTCTTCAAAGAAGTTTAATAAGTACTGTAGTACAGCAGAGACCGGTGCTGAGTATGGGTATAGTTTTTCTATCTAGACCAAACTGAAAATCTTTTCCATTTGTCAGCATAAAGTTTCCTGGTGGATGGTTTATGCGAAGCCAGGATAATGTCACATACTGGAGAGGACAGATTACTATGCCTGGTGATCAGTGGAAGTGGAGAATCCATGCTGTGAGCTTGAGACTGATCAAGTTCGGGTGGCTCAACCCTTGTGGGTGAGTAGTCAGATATGGAGATGGATCCAGGATCCACGGTCGGCAAAGGAGGTGAGGTCAGAGAAAAGGGAACCATACCTGTCGAGGCCAATAGGGTGCTATGAGGATCACTTTACTTTTCGACCGAAAAACTTTCTTCACGAATTGAGGAATCAGAGGAATGGGGGGGATAGGCATTTAGAAGAACCGTGGGCTAATCGTGGATTAGAGCGTCCCTCAAGGACTCCATCTGCAGGGGAATTAGGGCGAAGTAGTTGCTGCATTTGTGGTTGGACGGAGAGGCAAACAGATCGCAGCAAGACTGGCCCCAATGGCTGAAAATCTTTGACAGTATGTTGGGGTTGAGGGACCACTCATGAGGAAGGAGAATGCTTCTGCTCAACTTGTCTGCAATCATGTTTGGTATCCCCGAGATATGCATTGCTATCAGAAAGCAGTTGGAAGCTATCACCCATTGCCAGACTCTCATGATCTCGTGACAAAGAGGGTAGGACCTGGTTCCTCCTTGTTTGCTGATATACCAAACTACTGACATGTTGTCCGACTGGAAAGCAGTTGTACACGAAGGAAGGGCAGACTGGAATGCTTGGAATGCCAAAAGCATTGCCCTCAGTTCTAGAATGTTTATATGCAGATTGGTCTCTAAATCAGACCATGTGCCTTGGACTGTCATTCCCTGAAAATGCCTCCCCCCCATCAGGGAAGCATCCGTGGTCACAATGGTGCTGGGCTGAGAGGGGTGGAAGGGTCGGCTCCAAAGCTCTGTCTCTGACTTCATCCACCAAGATAGATTTTGCTTGCATCGATTTGTTATTAGAATCTGGAAGGATGACGGGTAACAGTTTGGATACCATTGGGTTAACAAAAGCTATTGTAGGAGTCTCATGTGAAGCCTTGCAAGGGGTACTATTGATATTAATGCTGCCATTGACCCTAACAGCTGCAGAACCTCTTGAGCTGGCACCATGTCGTGGCAGAGTATCACTCAGAGCTGTATCCTTAATCTTCATAGCCTGTGATCTGGGAGAGAGATTAAGCAAGAACGGGTACTGAAATTCACCCCTATAAATTCTAAAGATTGGGTTGGAGTCAGATTGGCTTTCTCCCAGTTTATAGATATTCCCAGAAGATTTGCCAAAGAGAGGGTGTAGTACAAGGCTGTTGCCAGTAGGTTCTTGGTGGGGGAGGTAAGGAGCCATTCGTCTAAGTATGGAAACACCAGGAATCCTTGTAGTCTCAAGTGAGCTGTCACTGCTGCCATGCATTTAGTGAACACTCTACGGGCTGTGGAGAGTCCAGAAAGCAGAGCGCGGAATTGGCAAAGACTGGCTCCCATCCAGAAGTGAAGGAACTTTCTGCAGCATTTGTCCATTTTCATGTGGTAATACGCATGCTGAAGGTTATCGAACACATTCAATCGCCTTCCTCCAGAAAGGGGAGGATGGACTGAACCATGACCATCCAGAATTTTGTCTTGGTGATGAACTTGTTTAAACCACTGAGGTCCAAAATTGGTCTCCAGTCCCCTGTCTTTTTTGGCATCAAAAAGAATCTTGAGTAGAATCCAGATCTGATCTGGTCTGGTGGGACTTTTTGGATGACTCTTTTTAGATACAGCTTTTCTATCTGTAGAGCTGCTTCTTCCCTTTGACTGGGTGGAATGTTGGGAATTCGTTTTGGTGGCTTTGGGTAGGAATCAAGTGGAATTTGGTAACCTCTGGTTATTATCTTCTACACCCAAGAATCGGTGGTAATTAATAGTCAGGCATTAAGGTGCAGAGAAAGACGTTACCTGACTGCTTCCAGAGGAAAGCAATAAGGCTGGTCTTCAGGAGCACTGATAGGGTTGTCCAGAAAACAAATCTCTGGAACCCTGATTACATGGACCCCCTCTGCCTCTGTAGGGGAGTCTTCCGGAAGAGTTGCCCCCTCTGCCTCTGGGGGTGAACTCACCATGTGTGTCATGAAAAGGACCCTGAGACTTTTTGCACCACAGTTTCCCACTTCTCTGGTTCCTGGAAAAGGAGCGCTGAGGAGTGGAGAAATGTACACCAACAGCAGACAGGGTCTTGCTGTCCTGCTCACACTTGGCTAGCATGTCCTTCACTTTAGGGCCAAACAGAGAAGACGCTTCCACTGGAGCATTAAGGAAGGAAGACTTAAAAGGATCTGGGAAGTCACATAGGTGCATCCAGGTGTGGCGTCTCATAACTACACCTGAACCCGTAGTTCTTGCCGCCCCTTCGGTTGCATGTGAAATTAACCTCATGGACGAATTTGATATTGATTCCAGAGTTGCTAGCTGTAAAGCTACCTTGTCATTTACCTTGCCAGACACCTATCCTGATAGAGTACCAGAGAGTTCAGAGATTAGGTCTCTCTGGAGTCTGGTGAAATGTGCCAGGTAGTTCAAAGACCGAATAGCAAAGGTCGAAGAAGCAAACATTCACTTCCTCGGTCTGTCCACTGCTTGGGACTCTCTGTTAGGTAAGTGAACAGTGTGGCTCTCCTCAATGGGCTCTTTCTTTGTGGCTGCCGCCACCACCATCACATCTACTGGTAAACATTTTGACCAATGTGGATTTTCTTCAGGGGAACACAGAATCTTGACTGGTCTCCATGGGATTGCCTCAACAGAGTCAGGGTTCTTCCAGGCATGCTGCACCAAAAGCTGAACAAGCTCGTCTGCAGGTGGGGTCACCCAAGAGGTAGATGTTTGAGCACAAAAAGTCTGCAGGAAAACTGATTCCGGCTTCCAATCATGTCTGTTTCAAGATCTCAAGGATGTCTCTGAAGGAGACATCTTCAGGGGGTGATCATGGGAGATCCTTCCCCTTCTTCATAATCTTTATCATCTGTAAGGGACTCCTGGGGGAGTTCACGTGCTTCCTCTTGCATGATTTCTTCCTTATCACTTCCTCAGTGGGAGCTTCTGAGTAGGAACTGGAGGAAAGGGCACCCTGCAATATGGTCTCCTAGGGCTCACGTGCTCGATGTCCTGGGACAGTGGCCTGTGACAGCTGCAGCTCAGGGGGAGGAGATGGTTGGGTTTCCGAAACTGTAGGCTTGCCTACAGAGGCCGCTTGTGACAGCTGCAGCTCAGGGGGAGGACATGGTTGGGTTTCCAACGCTGTAGGCTTGCCTACAAAGGCAGTGGCCCTCTCCATTTCCTGGAACGCAGGGCTGCCCGAAGAGGGGCGGGAGCCCGGAACCCAGAAGGACAACCTCGGAACCGGGGTTACACCCCATTCTGTTGAGCCCACTCCCAGGAATGGAGCCTCAAGCTGTATCGGTACCGACAGGGCTCCTGGCACTGTGGACAGTATCGTAGACAGGGTCGGCACCAAACTCGGTACCAAGGAGCCTGTAGTCCAATCCCAGGTCCAAGGAAGAACTGAAGGCCAAAGGGTCGGTTCCGGGGCCAAAGTGAGATCCACTACTGGCACCGAAGCTGTGGGTGCTGAGAGAGGCATCGGTGTTGTGGGCTTCGAAACCTGCCAGAAGGTCAAAGGAGGAGAGTAAGATGTCCGTGACGCAATATTTCCAAGTCCAAGAAGGGACTGGGTTTTTGAATCTGAAGGAATCCCTCTGGCTGTCAGCAGCTGGTCCACAAGGCACACCACATCTAGATCGGAGAGGCTCCTGGTGGATCTCATGGATATCCCTGATGGGGACTCTGGATGCTCTAGGAAAGGGCTATATACCTGCCCCAAGATAGGGTCCAGAGATGGGAAATATCGGGTCCGTGCTTGAGTGCCTAATGGCACTACCATCTCCAATTTTGAAACGATCGAGGGAGGAGTGTCCATCTGAGCGAGTGGGACTGTAGGAAGGCTTGGTACTGACATCAGAGTAGAAGTCAAAATTTGAGTTTCAGTCATATTCGGTGGCATAGATGTTGTTGGTGCTGAAGGAGGTGCCGACTCAATTGTAGTAGACGGTACTGAAATCAGTGCCGTAGAAACTGGTTTCTGGTCTGGTATGGAGATTTTTGCAAGTTTGAGTTTAGGTTGCCTCTCCTTCTCACCAGAGGTTGAGGATGGAACTGAATGTACCCTCTGTTTCTCTTTCCTAGGAGGGGGTGACCCCTCCAATGTAGACAGAGCCTCTGAAAAGGGTGATTTAAGAAGTCCCTTTAGAATCAATTTATTCTTTCTTTCATTCAAAGTACGGGAACTAAATTCCTGACAAATAGAGCAAGGCCATTGGACAGAGAGATGAGGCACTCCCAAACAATACATACAGTCATCATGAGTGTCACTATTCAGCTTTTTTCTCCCACACTTCAGGCATTGTTTGAAGCCTGAAGTGTCCTTTTTTTCCAGAAATGTTAAATCCAATACTATCAAAGGCAGTACAAAGAAAACAAGCAAACAACAACAAAAAACAATATTAATATTATACACACATTTAGGCAGAAGAAACCAGAAGGAAAATACAACAATGGTACTAGAAAAATTACCACAGTGGGTAGAGAGAAGGGAGTGTACTAGCGATGGTACAAAGATTACCAACAGTTAGTTTGACAGGAAAAAATTTCGAAGAGGGTAGAAACTTAGCGATAGCTAGAAATGAGTAAAATAAAGAAGGGTAAACTATCAAGACTTTTCAATAAACGCTATATATCAAAAATATCCAGGACTTAGCTGAGAGCGGCTTTACGGCTATGCTGCAAAGAGATCTGAGGTAACAGGGGAAGGGTATTATGGGTAAAAGCTTAGCTCGAGAATTTTTGGCTGGCGGGAGCTTGGTATAAGGCCAACTCGGTCCCGAGGACGGAACTGAAACCCTTCAGTGATGAATGGAATGAAGATTAACAACATCAGATGACTATATTCTAGCTATGTTATAATAGAATTGAAATAATCTCAGACAGTGTAACTGCTTGGACATATTAAACTATAATGGAAAACAGCATTACGTTGTGAGTCTGGTTGCTTTTGACATTTTACAAACAATTTAACAGTCATCTGCTGGAAGGAGGTCACCCAAGACGTAGATGGGCCCACCTGGAAAGCCTCCAAGAATACTGACTCCTCGGAAGAAGAAGGTTGGGCCAACCATCCACCTTTTTGTTTGAGGATCTCTAGGATATCTCTGAAGGATATGTCCTCTGTTGGTGATCATGGGGATCCTTCCCCTTCATCAAAGTTGGAATCTTCGATAAGGGACTCCAAAGGGGAGTCTATGTGCCTCATTTTCAATGACCTCTTCTGATGGACCTCCTCTTGGGGAATGTTCTGGAGAGGTATCAGAAGAAGTGGGGGCCCCTTCAAGGGGAACATCCTGGATACTCCTTGGGGCAGGCTGGCCCTGGACAGAACTAATGGGCTCAATGCTCAGATCCAATGAGGGGAGAGTACTGAGACCCAAGGCCAGGGGAGTCAGATCTCTGTGTGCAGAGAAAGTTCTTTCCACAAACTGGAAAGCCGATGGAACTGGAGAAACTCTCTCCACACCTCTCAGATCTGAAACAGCTAAAGAAGTGAAGAAGGGCGCCATCCCGATCCATGGCTTCCAGAGAAGAATGGGCTCGAACTGTCAAAGGCTGAAGCTCCAAGAGGAAGGGATGGATCCAACTAGGTCGGAGACAAACTCCTCCCGCCAGACTCAGTGCTGACACCATGGATCCAGGGGCTTGCTCTGATCCGAAGAGGTGGGAGCAGCACCAGTCAAGGTAACCGGAGTGGAGAAAAAAAGCGATCTTATATCCGATGCCAACTCCCTTAGGTGCCTCGAATCCTGGGGCTCCAAAATCACTGGATGGATCAGAAAAGCAGATGGTAGAAGCTTGGTCTAAGAGCTCATGGATCCGGATGGCGAGACAGCTGGTAAGACCCCATCTGAATTTGAGCTTTAAGAAATCTCCTCATCATTCTCTCCATATCTAGATAGAAAAGACTCCTAGAAGACCTGGAGGATGTGGCTGATGCAGGTCTCGAATGCCCCTTACGAGTCTGTAAAATCTATGAAGGCAGAGTGGGGGATACAGTTCACATAGTATATTCTGACATATGGCGCCAAGATTTCAGATTCAAAATATTAGAACCTGATCTGGAGGTGGAAGGCCTGGTCGAGGACCATAAAGAGGTAACTTCTGTTGGATTCAAGGTCTGTTTTGGATCCAAAGAAGATGACTTGGCCCTCTGATCCGAAGAAGTTGAATCTGAGGGTTTTGCGACTTTTGTTGGGGGTTCAGAATAGGACTTAGAAGTCTTAATGGCCATTTCCTCGGATCCAAAGATCCGGTATGAGTCCTTAAGGGGGGTTTGAGCCCCTGGAGATGAAGAAGTATCCAGAATCATTCCTTTTAGTATCAATTTATGTTGGTGGTCTGAAATGGCCCTGGGATTAAACCCCTCACAAACAGAACAAGAAGAACTTAAATTTTCCGAACCCAAACAGTATACACATTTAGAATGCTTGTCTGACTGTGGAATTTTGTGTCCACAGTCAGAACAGCACTTAAACCCCACTGGTTTTTCAGACATTTTTACTCCACTGTAAATAACAACTTTAACCACAAGACAAAAAAACTGCACACCCCAAATCACTCACACACACACACACACACACACACACACACACACACACACACACACACACACACACACACACACACACACACACGTGACTAATTATTCAAAAAATGAAAATCATCAATAACCACACTACGAACAATAATAAACTGTTGAAGAAAGAGTACAATAATCAAGAAAAGGACTAAGAAAAGGACTAATATATCTAAACAAGCACTAAGGCTTTTTATAAAAGGGGAGAAATAAAGGGAGGCAGTAGAACCCTAACGCCTGCAAGAAACTAGGTAGGGGAGGTTAATTAAGTTGTAAAAAAAAATGCAAAACACACAAATACCAGTTTTTAAAGGAAAAAATGATCAATAGTTCACTTATCCCAGCTTGAGAAAGTAATCTGTGTCTGATCACTGAAGCAGCAAATGAGATCTGAGGGAATTTGGGGTGGTTCAGGGTATTGTGGGTAGAGGTAGGAGTTCAAGAATATGATCCAAGTCTAAGAAAATGCACCCGAATCAGATCCAATGGTCTGATCCATAACCCAGTTGTAAGGAGGAATGAAAAGACAACATCAGATTCATAAAACAAACTACCCTAATGGAATCCCAGAATTAATGAGTTGTACAACCGAAGAAAAATATCTCCAAAAATAGAAAATGTAATGCCCAGTAAGATAAGAACTTCACCATCAAACTAAATAAGCAACTGAGTGGACTAATTTAGTCTTCCAATGCTAAATTTAAAGTAAAAGTAGCCTCCTAGGTTAAGGACAATCATAAGGTATTTGTTGCCTATATCCACAATCTCAAAGGCAATACACCTCATTGTGCCAAACTAATTGTAAATGAAGCCACTTATACTGAAGTAGAGTGTATAGCAAATCTACTGGTCAATAAATTCTGCTCTGATTTCACCCCATTCTCACCTCCAGACGCCTCTCAAGAAATGACTCCAACCATTACTCCCCCAACTATCACTAGGGAACAGGTCCTCAGAGAACTATCCAAGGCCAAGAACACTGCATTGATGAGACCTGATATCCCAGGATGCCTCCTTAATAGCATGACCTATTGGGACCCCCTAGAATCACTGTTTAACCCTAACCTCCAAATAGCTTTGTACCAAGCAAATGAAAGACTGCAAGTGTTTTCCTTCTGCAGAAGGGCAGGCCATCTACAGACTCAGAAAAAAAGAAGTTATCTTCTTACCATAACTCTTCATCTGTGTTGTCGATCTTAATCTATTCTTGACTCTTGGGTAGTCGGTTCCGATACTCGGAACCGGTCCGGCCATTATACAGCTTGCACCAGCCAAAAATCTCTCAAGCTAATACTCTACCCACAATACCCCTCTCCAAGTCAACTCAGATCGAGTTTGCAGATTTATAGCCAGCCAGAACAACCATAAGCAAATATGAAGAAGCCATGTCCAAAGTGAACCCTAACAAGGCACCCAGGACAAATGTTCTCTACTCCAGGAATTCATAGGAGGGGGAAGGATGGTAGGATACCAAGAATAGGTGAAGATCGACAACACAAATGGAATATTATGGTAAGAACATAACTTCTTTATCAGATGTTGTCAATTTTCATCTACTCTTGACTCTTGGGACAGAGTTCCCAGCTACTTTATATCCTGGGTGGCCTTAAGGAAGGATATTCCTGAGAACCATAGAACCAAAGGAAGCTCTTCCCCTGGAGACCAGATCCAATTACTAGTGAGTGATAAAGGTATGTGGAATAGCCCATTTTGCTGCTGCGCATATTTTATTCATGGAAGCCTTGGAATGGAAAACAGCTGAAGTGGCCATTGATCTAGTAAAATGCGCTCTCACATGCACAGGTAACTTGAGATTCTTTTTATTATATATGTAAGTAAAACAATCTCAACCATTTTGATAAGGTAACTTTGGAAATAGATTTCCCTAAAGTTGGGCTGGAAAAGGATACAAACAAGTGTTCTAATTTTCTAAATTCTTTAGTTCTGTTGAGATAGAAACTTAATTGTCTGTGAATATCTAGCAAATGTAGGCAATATTCGCCTTTGTTGGAAAAATTGAGGAAGAAAATAGACAAGTCTATGGTTTGATTAATGTTGTACTCTGAGACTACATTTGGAAGAAAGGATGGATTGGTTCTGAGTGAAACTCTATCCTTGTGGAAAATTAAGTAGGGGGATTTTGAGCATAAAGCCTGCATCTCAGAAACTCATCTTGTGGAAGTTATACTTAATGAGGAAAAGCTTTTTCCATGAAAGAAACTTTAAGTTGCATGTCGCTGTTGGCTCAAAGGGAGTAAATACCAGAGACTGAAGAACAATGGTCAGATTCCATTGAGATACAGGGTTTTAAATGAAGGCTTCAAACACAGGGTTCCTTTGAGGAACACTTTACACAGGTCTTGAACTGGGTCCAGAATCCATGGACGGTGAACTAGATGAGGCCCATAGGAAGGGGAACCAAATTTGTTGAGGCCAATAGGGTGCAATGAGGATTACTTTGCTTCTCAACCTGGCTGCTTTCTTGAGAAAGAGTGGAATTAGAGGGAAGGGAAAAAAGGCATAGAGGAGACCTGGGGCCAAATGAGGAGAAGAGCACCTCTCAGTGACCCCCCTGAGGGGGGGTTAGGGAATAGTAGTTTCTGCACCTGTTGTTTTGGGGTGATGAAAAAAGGTAGCAGCAGGGCTGGCCCCAGCAACAAAAAATCTCCCTTGCTATCTCAGGACTGAGAAACCACTCATAAGGCAGTAGAATGTATCTGCTCAGTTTGTCCACTATCACATTTGAACTGCCCAGTATGTGCATTGCTATCAGGAAGCAGATGAAGGAAATAGCCCATTGCAACACTTTGAGGGCTTCTCGAGACAGGGGGTAGGACTTGGTTCCCCCTTGTTTGTTGATGTACCAGACTACAGACACATTGGATTGCAATGGTCCCTAAGGGAGGACAGATTGAAAGGCTTGCAATGCTAATAGCACTGCTCTCAACTCCAGCACATTGATATGCAGATTGGCCTCTATCAGGGACCAAGAGCCTTGGACTGTTTTTCTCAGATAATGCACCCCCACCCCATCTGGGAGGCGTCCATATTTACTATGGCCTTGGGTTGAGGATTGAAAATGGACAGCCTAGCAGGATTTCTTCGGATTCCATCCACCAAGATAGATAATTTTTGCAGTGACTGATGATTAGTATGGGGTAGTTCATTGGATGGGTTATAATAGACCATTATGATGTTTAGAAGCCACTGTAGTAGCCACATGTGGAACCTCACTAATGTGACTAGAGTGATGGTCGCTGCCATGGAACCCAATGCTTGAAGGACTAGTAGTGCTGGAACTTTGTTTTTGAATATAATAGGATGTACTTGAGATTTTATCTTCTGTAATCTGTGCTGAGGAAGGGAGGCTACAGAAGAGATGGTGTTCAGATGAGCTCCTATGAATTCTAAATCTTGACAGGGGCTTAGCTGAGACTTTGTTTGACTGTGATGCCCAAGCTCATGAACAAATGCAGAATGAAACTCTGTTGCTTGAAGTAGTAGATGCCTGGTGGAAGCGGTGATGAGCCAGTCATCTAGATATGGAAACATCCGGAATCTGTGCAGTCTCAAGTGAGCTGTTACTGCTGCCATACATTTGGTGAACACCCTGGGAGCTGTGGTAACACCAAAGGGCAGCACTCTGAAATAAGATGACTGGCTCTTAGCCGAAAGGGGAAAACTTTCTGGAGTGTTTGTCCATTTTTATGTGGTAATACATGTCTTGAAGGTCTATAGAGCACATCCAATCATTTTCCTCTAAAAACAGAAATATAGATTGAACCGTGACCATCCGGATTTGGACCATTGAACAAATTTGTTTAGAAGGTTGAGATCCAGCATAGGTCTCTAGTACCCCGTCGTTTTTGGCACTAAAAAGTACCTTGAGTAAACTCCGGATCCTATCTGGTCTGGTGGAACTTCTTGGATGACTCTTTCTTCTAGCAGCTTTTGGATTTCTAAGGCCCATCCTTCTCACACCTGACTAGAGTTCCTTTAACTTTGGGGCCGAACAAAGAAGATCCATCAAAGAGAGTATTGACAAAGGAAGACTTGAATGGCTCCACAAACTCACACACACACACACATCCAGGCATGCCATCTGACAGCAACACCTGAACCAGCTGACCTGGTCGTCCCTTCAGCTGCATGTGAAATGAGCCTCATTGATGAGTTAGAAATAGACTCCAGGGTAGCTAACTGGGCGGCCATTTTTTCTTAGACCACATCAGATACAGCTCCTGCTAGGACACCCAATAGTTCCTTGATCAGATCCCTCTGGAGCCTACTGAAGTGTGCCAGAAAATTCAAGGACCTTAAGGTGAAGGTCAATGATGCATAAACCCACTTTCCAAATATGTCCATCACTCTAGACTCTCAGTTAGAGGGATGAACAGAGGAACATTCCTCAGCCAATTCCTTTTAGGTGGCCATCATTACCACCATGGCATCTACTGCTAACCCTTTAGACCAATGTTGGTGGTCCTCAGGTGCATAAAGGATTTTATCTGGTCTCCGGGGAAATGGTTCTATGGAGCCAAGAGATTTCCAAGCCTGCTGAGTAATCAGTTTCATGAAATCGTCAGTGGGAGGGGTCACCCAGGAAGTAGATGGGTGAGAATCAAAGGCCTGCAAGTACACAGATTCCTCAGAGGTATGGTCTTTGGCCTTCCAGTTACCATTCTGCTTAAGGATCTCAAGAATGTCTCCAAAGGAGACGTCTTCTGAAGATGACTGGGAGGAACCCTCCCCATAATCAAAATCAGTGTCCTCAGTGACGGACTCTTCAGGGGAGCCCAGGTGTTTCCCCTTACACGTTTTCTTCCAAGGAGGCTCCCCAGTGGGAATCATACCTCTCAACCTGGAAACATCAAAAATCTGGACAAGGCCCATGAAAAATAGGTACAAATCTGTACATTGATTAACATAAAATTTGCATACGTAATTTTGTAACCACACCCACTCCAATGGGATTATGGGATACCAACCTTCAAATGCAAACTGAAGAACAGGCAATCAAAATATGGCACCAGAGTCCCCCTGTAACCATTCCAATGTCCCATTACCTGGCTATTTTGCCCCATTTACCACAAACACTAATGTGCATACTGCTTTACTTTCTTGCGTGCCTCATTAACACCTGCTGAGTCTGGACAGCCAGTGCATGTTCTTGGCTTGAGCATTAATGGATCCATGCTTATACTAGGATTCCAATGACACTCATTTCCCTTGACAACAGATGCATGAAGATCCTCCCTCTTTCTCCTACTCAACACACTTGGAGCACGAGGCTCCCTCCAGAACTTGATAGTGATATGTCTATTTACAGCAGTGCTGCTAGTCCAAAAGGTCAGCTTGTCACTGCTTTGTTCTCCTACGAAGGACTACTGCAGTGCACATATTGCTGCATAAATAATTAGTCCTGGTAATGTTTTGTGAACATGCAGTTACAACACTGAGCCTATTTTCCAAGTGTCTACATCTATGGTTATAAGAGTTTTTCTATGAAAGATCATTTCACACAGTCTGAGTTCTATGACAAAAAAAAAACGTACTCTTCTACATGTGAACAGTCTTACTTGAGGACAGTAGGCAGCTTATGGTGAACATTCAGACGTTAGTCAAATTATGAGCAGAATTTTAAAACCATTCTGGAGCATGACAGATTTGTACAACATTTTAATGGGGTGCTTCAACAATGAAGTATATTTCTACTCAGGAATTATAAAAACTACCTGACAATTTACTTCTCCAAAATTAATGAGGCAGTCTCTACAAAAGCACATCTTATACCCTGTATGAATATAATCAGAAACATTTCACTGAGAGACAATACAGATGGCATGCCCCAGATCAGAAATAGTTTTTTTGCCTCAACAAAAGAGCAGAGTGGAAACCAAACAAGAAAGCTTACTGAAATCCATGGTTTCAAAAGCAAAACACTAAGACAGGTAACAAAAAGCATGTTGTCTCTGAAAAAAATCACTTCAGTCTCTTTCTCAGACTTACTTTCATGTGTTGAGATTATTAAAAAAGAAAATGCAGTATTGAAGTGACTTCAATGTGATAGCTGTAAAAGAAATAAAAAAAAAAGAGGCACCAAACAGTTCACTAGCACATGTCATAACTATATATGTAGAATTTCATTTAGGAAAATAATCAGTGAAGTAAGCTGGCTATTAAAACACAGGAATACAGTTTGCCTGGAGTACCTGTTCACTTCAACAGCAAATCTAGCATTATTCACACAGGACCTTTTTATGCTGAAAGCAGCAGATCAGCTCTAAAACTTTGCAGAGGCAGTTCTTTTTGTGCTGTACAACAGTAGTTTGTCTGCATTCTAAATAAAGCAAGCAATGCCGATTCCAGGGCTCTGTCCCCATGCCACTCTTAGCACATGGCAGAAGTGCTTCATGCAGTTTAAGAATACATGCTTACTCCTCAGCTTGCATAAAACATCCCAACACCAGTTAAATAGTTTTTAATATATTCTATCATATTGTCTAAATAGAATAGAGTGGTTTACTGTGGGGGGTTTTAGTCTGCCTAGTGGCCAATTGAACTTCAGTATTTCATTTGGAATTAACAGTTTTTTTTTTTCTCTTTTTGCCTGAACTCGTAATCAGGAATATCACAGAGTGCCAGCTGATAGCTCATTAACATAAATCTTGGCTGCAACCTCAAAGTTAAACTGGATTTACATTACTTTCTGACCAGAATTAAATGAGGGGCCTAGTTCATATAGGAACACCCTTCTGGACCACAACAGATGGGCCTGAATGTGCTCCCTAGGCAAACTATCAGTGTCCTCCGAATTCTGGTGGTCTGAACCAATTAACAAGCAAAGAAAAAAGGCCTCCATAGGCACCCAGCCAAAGCAAGAGCAAGCGTTTGCATTAGCAAAAGCGCAAGCATGGGCAGCCCTCAACAGCCAGTTATTAAATTCAAAATTTACTGCTATTGGGATGTGTGATCAGTGTTTACATTAGACTGCCTATGTAGATTACGTTAAGTCATTTGTATAAAAGTAGTACAGGAGATTATGACTGTAGATGCTGAAATGACAGCAGGTTGTGATAAAATGTTACATATTTACTGTGCTTCTCGATTCTATTTACTTATTTTAATACTATAGTACACTTGATCTACAGCTGGAAAAAAAACGGTCCTATACTCCGAACTTTGACAAGCTAAGAAAGAATTAAAAATTTTGAATAAGTAAAAATTTTGTTTACAAAATCTAACTACAGATCACCTAGTAGGATTATGAATATTAATACTAGTCTTCTGAACATGCCAGTTTACAATCACTATAAAGGAAAACTTATTTATGTAATGATACAGACAGCTGTTTTGCACTACAGCTGACAGTTATAAAAACTGAAAGAAGTCGTTATCTCTCATCTTACAATCCAGAAAAAAATCAATTTTAATGATATGCAAATACAGATGTTGGGGTTCAGCTATGAACCATTCATTTTCCACTTATTTTTTGTAATGCTCAAGTACTCCTAAACCATATATAACAGATAACACCAGCTGCAAAATGAATACCTTTCTCTGAAGCCAGCCATCAAAAGTAAATCCACAAAGTCCATCTCTCTGAAGCCAGACTCCACAAAATCTTCCGCGTTCACACACTCTGCAGCCTCAAATCCAAAAAGCTGCTGCATAGTAAATACCTTGTAGGCAGCTTGCCGTTTGCGGAATCAGCACCATGCCTGCATGCTTCTTGCAGCTATACATTCCCTTCTGGCTTGCTGGAGCTGCCGGAAATACATGCATGTTGTGAGCTATTGCTCAATTCCGACAGGCTAGCTGGCCGTTTCACGGAGCTGACATCATCGTGCATGTGATGATGTCAGCACAAAACGCCAAAATAAATAAAAAAAAAAAAAGCCGTGAAATCGGAAATTAAGGGGTGCCACTCAGGAATCATGGCACCCCATTACTTGGACCCCACATCTCGGTTTTTACCGAGTAATTTGAAACGGTTGGGAGGTATGGTGGGAATGCCTGAGGAGGTTTCGGAAGAAGGGTGGTCCTCAGCCGGGATATCTTGCAACCTTGGAGCTCACTGTCCGGGCTCGGAGGCTGGTGGAAGCTGCCAGTAAAAAGGGGACAGTAGATGAAACTCCAATACAGCAGGAGCCACCTGAGAGCCTGCGGTGGTCAATGCTCTCTACATAGCCTGGTAAGCAACCCCCCACCGAGGAGGGATGGGAGCCCAGAACTGAGAAAGATGAACATGAAACCGGGATCACATCCCACCCCGAGAGACCCACCTCCAAAACCGGAGCTGAAGAAGGACCCCCGGCCCCCGGAGTCCGAAGAGGCAAGGATGATTGTGAATAAAATACAGGAGTCGACTCAAACCTCTCAGGCTCAGTGTAGCCATGCACTTGGAAATCTACTGGTTCCAAAGGAACCAAGGAAGTCAGAGCCAAGTCTGGAACCGAAGGCAAGGTGGCTCTAGGTGCTGGAGTAATAGGAACCTGAGTGGTTGGAGTGGGAGCTCTAAAACCTCCAAAGAGGTCAGAGGAAGAAGAACCGGAGGAGTCTTGAGAGAACAAATCCCTGCTCCTGGAGGGAGAGGAGGTTGGGAAGAAGTAGAAATACCCCTATCCATGAAGAGCTGGTCCATCAATCTCACTACATCAACTTCAGTGAGACCCCTGGAGGAGCAAGCAGACAATCCAGAGGGAGATTCTGGCCTTTCTATAAAGGGACTGGGAAACTGACCAAAGAAGGGGTCAACGGAGCTCAAATACTTTGTCCTGGGTGTATAAAGAGGATCAGTTTTTGGCACAGAAGGGGGGTATGATCTGTTGTTGTATAGAAGGAGATGTCTGCACCGATGTAGAAACTAAAGAAGCTGGTGCAGGAGCTGGTGCTGAAGGTGCCAAGGTGACTGGTGCCGAAGAATGAGTCCATTTATAGAGAGCTTTCGGAACCTTAGCTCTCGGTTCTGAGCAGGAACCAACAGGAGGGGACTTTTGTTTTCTTGATGTCAGTGCCGATGGAGATGTTAGCACCAAAAGACTAGTTTTGGAACCAGAGGCCTTTATAGACTTATTGGCCTTGGATATAGCTTCTTCAAAGGGAGTCTTAAGAAGCCCTTTAAGAATAAGCTTGTTACGACATTCTACCAAGGCCCTAGTACTGAAGACATGGCAAATGGAGCACTCTATGTCTAAATTTGAAGCACCTAAACAATAAACACAAGCCGTATGCCTGTCAGAGCTAGGCATTTTTCAGCCACAGTCCTGGCACTGCTTAAATCCAGTTGTGCCTTTGGACTTATCTGCCATATTGGCAAGTGGCAGAAAAATTAAACAGTCATGCTGCACACACACACACACACACACACACACACACACACACACACACACACACACACACACACACACACACACACACACACAAGGATAAACAGGAAAAGGAGAAGGTTCTACCAATAATGATAGAAAGAACTACCAAAATGGTAGAGAGAGAAAGAGGGGAGAAAAACTACCAGCGATGGTAGGGAAAGGAATACCAATGGGTATAGAAGGTACAACTACCTGGGTAGAGAAAGAATACCAACTGGTATAGAAATCCACTAACAAGTGAAAAAGGTGGGTAGAGAAAAGCAAAATATTAAAGTTGTATATCAAGGAAGGTAGAGAGACTAATAAATTTTAAATATTACTTAGTTGCAAGAGGAAAGTCAGCTGATGTGTCTTGCTATAAGAGCAGCAAACGAGATCTGGGGTGAATTGGAGAGAGGCATTGTGGGTAGAGTATTAGCTTAAGAGATTTTTGGCTGGCACGAGCTCTATAATGGGCGGACCACTTCCAAGGATTGGAACTGACTGCCCAAGAGTCAAGAATAGATGAAGATTGACAACATCAGATGAATTGA